>NC_136854.1:8953745-10161021 GCF_951799975.1 Gobius niger
AGCGCTTTACAGCAAGGATCCACTCACCCATTCATACTCTCATTCATACACCAATGTACGCAGACACTGGGGGCAATGTGGGTGAAGTGTCTTGCCCAAGGACACAACGACAGTGTGCACATTTCAGGACGTGGGATTCGAACCCCCGACCTTTCGATCATGAGACGACCCGCTTTACCATCTGCGCCACTGTCGCCCCTTATTCTGGAAGTTTGCTAACCTGGCTAACGCCTTAGCCAGGTTAGAAGTTCGCGTGGGCACCGCCATGAACTGTGCCCGCCCCTTTTCTCCTGTCAGTTAACATGAGACTGGAGAAGTCAAGATAAAATCAGTTACTACATGAACAGAAAGCTGATTTTCGGCCGCGCAGAGAAACGCTGCAGTGTTGACATGTCGGTGCAAATGAACATTGGACATTTTACACAAATCAATCGACTAAACATCAGATTTGAGCAAAGAATATTTTCACTCGTCCTCCGTTTAACGGAAGTGCCGAGACAAAGCAAAAAGAGGCAAAAGTGGGCAGGGCAGAATAAGGTGAATACTGCAGATCACAGATATATGTCTTTGAGTTCACCCCATGAAAAATGACAGAAAAAGCAAGTGTTGTGCTTGAGTTTTTGTTCAGTGTATGTCAGTAATCATCAGTCTCAAAAGTCTCAAACAATTGAATGTTGTTCCCTGTTCCCCCACAGTGTTGCGCCGTATGACTCGACGATACTGACGATAATGAAATTTAGGGTCACAATTATCTTGGCCAGAATAATTGTGATTAATGACGTTATCACGATATTTGCCTGTGGTTTAAACATTTAATAGAGACTTATGGGTAGAATGATGGGAATTGGGTAATGAAATACTCCTCCAGACGACAAGTCTGCTATACTATACATGTCATATTGAGTGAGACCGAACAAAGTCATAAAAACAAAGTGTGTTTGCAGTAGATTATAAGTATAGAACGAAAACCAGCTGATCTTTTCATGGCCACAAGAGAAAGTCAGTGTTTCTGGTTTTATCACACAGCACTACTGTATATGAGGCGGTGTCAGCAGCACTTTGGTTTATTATTTCAGGAAAAACAATTACAGAAGAGCCATGGGGTCACATTAATCCACTTTGCTGCCTAAGCAAAGAAGACAAACTTTGAGGAAGCTTCTGAGTGAAGCACGTTTAATTCATCACATATCGTTTGTCTGTAGCTTTGGGTGGTTGTCCCTCAGATGGATGGACCTGCAGGTTCCTGTAAGCTCTTGACTCTTTTCTTCGACATGTTCCTCATGTGGGAGTTTCATGCTGACTTTTCTTTTGCTGTCAATCCAAAAACCATCCCACACCTCAGACTTTACTTTCTCCCGGGGACTGACTCACTCATTCCGCCGGGGCCCCCTTGTGGTGTAACACCATAACTCACAGAGTTAGAGGGTCTGACGGTGGTTTTCTGGTGGCAATTGATTAATTGCCCCGTTTTTTATCGTGATTAACGATATTATTGTTTATCGTCCCATCCCAGCTGCAATGCACATGTGACCCATCACGAGAACACAACTCGGTTTTGAGGCATTTTGAGCGGAAAAAAGACATCATGTGAAGCTGAAAACATAAATCGTCATTGTGCATGGGCTTTTGAAATCGGCCATTTTGCATATCCAGGTGTCACCTCGCGCTCACCGCTTGTTAGTCCTACTGTAACTCCTCCCCTTTCTCTCTGTCCAGGCCCCCGTTCGCCGCACCAGCCCCGCCTGCAGCCAGCGCCATGGGGAGGACCGAGAGGAGCAGCTCCAGCAGCCAGAGGAGAGCGCGGCCTCTGAAGACGTGAACCACAGCGGAGCAAACCTGGCAACCCACCACATCTCCGCCGCTCAGCCCGACCGAAGTGCCAGTCTCCCAGTGAACTAAACCAACCGTACTGCCAAGAGTAACCCATCAGATCCTTCCCCTGCTACTCTATCTGGAGACTCGCTTTCTGAAAAGAACAATTAAAAAGCACCTTTGGATTGGAGGGAAGGCAGTTGGGTTTGTGGGGCGGAGTTTGAAAATGGCGCGTTTATCCGGAGTCTGCTCCTAGAATGGGGTCGTCCGGAATGGTGGAAGAGGCCCCCAGGAGGAGAGGGGCAGGGGCGGCGGGCGGAGCGGCCAGCTGCGGGGCGTGCTGGCTGGCCGCGCTCGCCGTCGTCGGGCTGCTCCCCGCGGTGGCGTCGGACTGCTGGCTCATCGAGGGGGAGAAGGGCTACGTGTGGCTGGCCATCTGCAGCCAGAACCAGCCGCCCTTCGAGGCCATCCCGGCGCAGATCAACAGGTGAGTACAGGCACTTCTGGACACGTGCCTTAGACCAGACGCAAAATGTCCTATTTATTTTTAGCATAGATTTTTCAACTGATTTAAGTATTAAGTGTGTAAAAGCACGACGCTGGCTAATTAGCTATGTGCTAACTCTTGGACCTAAATCAGCAATGTTGAATTAGTATACCAAACACATTAAAAACACAATAAAAAGCAAAGGTGTCCTTTCAGCCTGGATGTAAAATTACTCATCCTCACTGAGGCTGTTCCAGACCTATGCTGCATGAACCTGAAATGCAGCCTCAACATGTTTGATGGTGACTCAGGGAACCACCAGGAGACCCCTCCCTGAGGATCTCAGGGCCCGAGGTGGTTCATGCAGCTGTAACATGTCAGAGATGTACTTTGATGCTTGACACTGAAGGGATTTATCCACAAGCAGAGCTGTTTCAAACTCTATTCTCTGAGTGACATGAAGCCAGTGCAGAGACCGGAGCACTGGACTAATATCGTATTTCCTGGTTCTGGTCAGGACTTGAGCCGCAGCATTTTGAATGTACTGTAGTTGTCTAACAGCTCGTTTAGAGAGGCCAGTGAACGGGCCATTACAGTCGTCTAACCGGCTAGAGACAAAAGCATGAATTAATCTCTCCAAGTCTGGTTTGGACACTATGTTTTTTATTTTGGCAATGTTTTTTAGATGGTAACAGGCCGTTTATGTAATGGACTTAATATGACTGTTCAAATTCAGGTCTGAATCCATGATTGCCCCGAGATTTCTAACTTGACTTTTGGGTCCCAGTGAAAGAGCTTCAACACAGTCAATGACAATTATCTCAGTTTTATCTGTATTTAGCTGGAGGAAGTTGTTTTGCATCCACACTCTAATCTGTTTGATACAGTGACACAGTGAATCTACAGGCCCATGTCCACCCGCTCTCAGTGAAACATAGATCTGAGTGTCGTCTGCGTAATTGTGATAGGACACATTGCTGTTGGATATCAATTGACCCAATTGAAGCATGTTCAGATTGAACAAGAGGGGCCCCAGAATCAACCCCTGGGGAACCCCACAGGTCAATGCCATTTGGTCCGAGACACAGTTTCCCATCGTCTGTGTAGGCTCTCACAGGAGTTGTCCATCTTACATGAAGACTATTTATAGATCACTAGGCTACTATTAATGGCTACTTAATTACCTGTACTTATACATGTGTAATTACCTTCTTGTTACCTGTACCTACACATGGAACTTGTGGGCCGTAATCTAAAGTGTTACCTAAAGATGTGTCTAAAACGTACGATATAAACTGAAAGGTCATAAAATCATTTCGCCGAATTATCAGGTATTGAGTGTTTTCCGTGCAGTGGTGGGTTGTTAGTGCATAGCTGATGAGCCGCCGTCGTGCTTTGAAACTTTTAACATTGTGCCAAGAGGAGAGGGTAGTCACCGAATGTCAAACTCCCAAATGCTGCCTCTGCATTTGCCTCGCTCCACAACTGCCTTTCAGACATAAAACAATGACCGGCACCAAGCTTTCGTCCATCTGAATGACACTAAATCTGAGCTCCGTGGATGTCCCAGCTAAGGTTCAGTCCAGGGTCATGGGCCCAGTCCATGATGCCGTCAGGGACCTGGGAGTTGTCTTTTACCGAGAACTGAGGTTCAACCAACAGATAAATGCTGCGCCTTTCCACTGAGGTGAAGCCCTTTCTCTGGCACAAAGACCTGGAGAAGACGTCTCATGCTTTTATCAGTTCTCTATTGTAACACTGTCTTCTCTGACGGTAGTGCACTGACTTCTTCACAGCTAGAAGGTCCAGGTTCGATTCCCACCTGGAAAGGGCCTTTCTGTGTGGAGTTTGTATGTTCTCCCTGTGTCTGTGTAGGTGTAATCCAGGTACTCCAGTCTCCCCTACCACTAAAACATGAACAATAGGCCAGAATGAATGAGAGTGTGTTTGAGAGTGTGAGTGTGGAACGACGGATGGACATTACCCATGGCTCCAGTCCAGAGTGGCTTGTTAGATAAGATGAGCCTTTATTGATCTCACGATGAAAGAGAAATTCACCTTTACATTCAGCTCTCAGAAACAAAATAATAATAATAAAATAAAAGATTATTACAAAAAATGTCAGCCAAATAAACCAATGAATAAACAAATGAGAAACACCGCTGTCATGGCAAATGGACAGGTGAACGAGGTGGATCTGAAAATCTCCACACTTTACCCTCTCCTGAAGAAAGTAAAGTCTAAGGTGTAGGATGTTTGTGGATTGACAGGAAAAATAAAATGAACTCCAAATTTAGTGTAACATAACAAACATAAACGTGCTTCAATAAGAGGCTTACTCAAAGTCTGCATCTGTTTTTGGATTGATTTTAAAATGTGAATGTTTGTTTTTAAAGCACTTCATGGCCTCACTTCGTCATATTTAGCGTAGATTCTGACTCTACATCAGCAGAGCTCTTTGGTCTCCAATCGAAGTGTTCTAGACTTAGCGCTAAGGTCGCGGTAGAGAATGTTAGTAGCGTACCTGGTGCACGGGTTGCGGGTTCCCCAGCGGTCTCCACAGCCATGCTCGCAGATTGGGTCATATAATTGGGGCGGGTCGAACGGCCTGCTGCCGCTCACCACGGCCGTATGTGCGTCCACTGTCAGCAGCCACGACTCGTTCTATCATCTTTACAGCAGGTGTTTCACGTCAATATGCAACAGATTTTCATTAAATAAGCAGCGTTTTGTTCCTTGTGATCCAGAGAAGCTTCTGTGGAGCCAAACGTCTCCTATTTTCCATGGCATGTGCGTCTGTGCACGAGTTTGCGTTACCTACATCCAAAGCTTGTAGAGTCTGCCCTCAAAGTGCCCATGCCCTTCCCTACACTGTACAACTGTGAACTTGGGTTTTCCACACTGATTGGTTTGACTGAAATTCTTTTTGTTTAATGTGTAAAATCCCAGTAGTTTCAGTGATGTTGGACATTAAGGGAAAAACATTTTTTCCCAGCATTTCTTTCAGCATTTTATTGTTATCATAGTTACAACCATAGACTTCCTATAGCCACCACTTCAGTTTGAAACTATTGGCTCTTTAGAATGACATTAAGGCTGTTACAGCAGCTTTTTTGCACATGTTTTGTAGTTCATATTAAGCTGCAGCTCATTTCACATTTACTTTTTCAAATAAAATGAAATTCATATAAGAATTTCTGATCAAATCATTGCATTTGTGTGAAACAGTTGCATGTTAAACATCAATTTAGCTTATCCTTCCTATTTTGTTGTTTTTTTGGGGGCGTGTTGGAGTGGGATTCTGTTAAGTGGTCCTCAGAAAAAAATTGGAAGTTAAAGTGGTCCTTGGGCTGAAAAGTTTGAGAAACACTGGTCTAAAGATTCATCTCTTCAAACTGGCTTTTAACTCACTGTTTTGTTTTGTTTTTTATTATCATTCTGTGAAGCCTGTTGGTCTACCTGCTGTTGTTGTACATTGCTAACTTGGATTGATTGAAATCTTCTCAAATGACAGATAAGTCCTATTTGACAAAGATGCAGCAATGAACGACATTTACGTGGGCTGGCTGCGACCCTCTGACCTGAGTGCGGCAAAGCAGTGATGAAAAACACCTCCCTGTTCCATAAAGCTCACACAGGGCCGTGTTATAGGGGACATCTGTTGATTAAGGTTTATGCCTGTGCCTGTAAATCCTCGGGGCAGTCCGCTGTACCTTCACCTTTGACCTTTCCTCTAACAAACACATAAAAGCAGAAGGTTTTATAGATGAAGCCGTCTCCTGTGGGTCAACAGATTGTCACAAGGACAAGATGTTTCCTGTGTCTCATGCGGCATTTCTTCTGCAGTAGTGAGTAACATGTAATATCAATAGTAACCAGTCAAATCAATATGAAGAAGCCATATGGAAATGAATGCAAGGGATAATTCCTATTTCCCTGGTGTTCACGTTTATACGAAACGTCTGGGAACCTCCGCCGAGAAAAGCGCAGCCCATTACTGAAGAAAATCCTCCTTCCTTTGAGGCGCCGCGGGGGCATGTTCTGCCAGAGAGAACCTCCGCTGTGTTTGAATATGTTTTCTTTGTGTTTCTGTCGGCAGCACGATCATCGACCTGCGCCTGAACGAGAACAAGATCCGCTCGGTGCACTACTCGTCCCTGAGCCGCTTCGGAAACCTCACCTACCTGAACCTCACCAAGAACGACATCAGCTACGTGGAGGACGGGGCCTTCTCCGCTCTCTTCAACCTCCAGGTGCCTGCCCACGTCTGCTATACGTCACACTTTAAAGGAACAGGCCACCGTTTTTTCCACACTGAGATATGTTCTTACCTGAGCTGAGACGAGTTGATACGTACCCGTCTGGTCTTTGTGCCCGTGGAAGAGCGTGGCAGCTTCCAACTTCACCCCCGTTTGGAGCTGTAGGAATAAATTGGGAGAGGCCAAATGCTAACAACATCTTTGGTCGTTTTGCGTGACTGAGGGCACACACAAAGACCAGACAGGTACGCATCAACTCGTCTAAGCTCAGGCAAGAACATCTCAGTATGGAAAAACCGTGGCCTGTTCCTTTAGCAGCTGCATTAACCTCTTAACTCCCGCCTGAACCGAGAGCATTTTCTCCGGTTCAGCTTTACCCAAATCCTGTAGGCCTGTGTAACACCTCATTTGAAAGCTAAGATCTACAAAGCTCATCTAAATGGATCTTTTTCCTCCTCATCAGATCTATTTCCATCTTTTTTTTTTTGGGGGGGGGGGGGGGGGGGGGTGGTATTCAACTCATTTTGTAACTTTTATGTCATTTTTTAAAATCCATTTTTTGACCTTTTTTTGTCACATTTTTGTCACATTTTTTGTCATTTTTTGTCTTTTCTTTGGAATTTTTTGGTACATTTTTTGTACATTTTTTGTCATTTTTTTGTCACTTTTTTCTCAAAGTTTTCTCACTTTTTTGTCACATGTTCATCATTGTTTTCGTCTCAGTTCTGTCGCTATTTTCACACCTTTTTTCCAGAAGCTTTTGGATTGGGGTAAAGCCAAACTGGAGAAAATGTGCTCGGTTCAGGTGGGATTTAAGGGGTTAAAGATCATGTGTCTGATATATCTCTTTGTACAGTCAAATCCACTTTGTGTTGTATTTCCAGAATTTAGACTGATGACATTCTTTACTTGTTGTTAGTTACCCGGCATAATCCTTTCAACATTTCTTAACCTCTTAAACCCTGCTTTAACCAAGTGAATTTTCTCCAGTTCACGCAAATGTTAACATTTAGCCACAAAAAATGACAAAAAAAGACAAAAATTGACCCAAAAAAAATGATTTAAAAAACTGACAATAAATGTGACAAAAATGTGACAAAAAAACACAAAAAATGTAAAAAAATGACAAAATTGATTTAAAAAAAATGACAAAAAAGCTACAAAATGAGTTGAATACCCCCCCCAAAAGATAGAAAAAAATCTGATGACGTGAGGAAAAAGATCCATTTAGATGAGTTTTGTAGGTCTTAGCTTTCAAATGAGGTGTTACACTGGCCTACAGGATTTGGGTAAAGCTGAACAGGAGAAAATGCTCTCGTTTAGGCGGGAGTTAAGAGGTTAATGTGGTGGAGGGGTTTGAGCCCACATGATCCTGGGAGCTCTGTTGTCGGGGGCTTGGTGCCCCTGGTAGGGTCTCCCAGGGCAAACAATCAATCAATCAATCAATCAAAGTTTATTTGTATAGCACCTTACAACAACACAAGGAAGACCAAAGTGCTTCACAGACAGATAAAACAATATTAAAAAATCAATCAATAAAACAAGTGCGATCTAAGTCTTAAAAGCTAGTTTGAAAAGATGTGTCTTCAATCTAGACTTAAAGAGGGACAGCTCAGTGAGAACACGCAGACTGAGGGGCAGGCTGTTCCACAGTTTTGGCGCTACAACCCTGAAAGAACGATCGCCCCACTGTTTGTACCGGGACCTGGGCACGTCCAGAACCATTTGATCGGCAGACCGGAGAGTTCTGCTGGGGCGATGTACGGTCACCAACTCAGTCAGATATAACGGAGCGAGACCATGAAGGGCTTTAAAAACAAACATTAAAATTTTGAAATCAATCCGAAAACGGACCGGGAGCCAGTGCAGGGAGGAGAGGACGGGAGTGATGTGGCTGTGTCTGGATGAACCGGTGAGAAGACGGGCTGCTGCATTCTGTACTAACTGTAACCGGTGGAGTGACGACTGTGGAAGGCCTGAGTAGAGAGTGTTGCAATAGTCCAACCGAGAACTGATAAACGCGTGCATTGCCTTCTCCAGGTCTTGGCGCGAGAGAAAGGGTTTAACTTTGCTCAAAAGGCGCAGCTGGAAAAAACTGGCTTTGACAACAGCATTTATTTGTTGTTTAAAATTCAGCTCGCGGTCAAAGATGACTCCCAGGTTCCGAACTGCATCGCGAACTGGACCCATGACCCTGGAATGAAATTGAAGGACATCCCCGGAACCAAAAAGAACAAATTCAGATTTGGCTTCGTTCAGGTGGAGAAAGTTCTGAGCAAGCCATAGTTTAATGTCCAAAAGGCAGCTATGGAGTGATTCGAGAGCAGAGGCAGTGTTGGGGAGTACCGGTAAATAGATCTGGACGTCATCAGCATAAAGGTGGAAGGACAAATTATGTTTAGAAATGATGGACCCGAGCGGAAGCATGTACAGTGAGAATAGGACCGGGCCAAGGATGGAACCCTGAGGCACCCCAGATGACAGCGGGGCAGAAGAGGAGGAATAATCGTCGACCATCACAGCAAAGCTCCGGTCAGTCAGGTAAGACCTGAACCACTGCAGGTCCTATAGGTGACGAGTCAGACAAAGAGCGGTTCAGAAGCCCCTTATGAGAGACCAACAGGCCCGGTTAGAACCATGAGGCCGTCCTTCTGTGGTCCCACCACCTGCAGGAGGCGCCATAAGGGGCTGGTGCAGTGTGATTTGGGCAGCTCCAACATCTGCCCCCACGACCCGGAAACGGAAAAGTGGAAGAAAATGGATGGATGGATGGATGGATGGATGGATGGATGGATGGATGGATGGATGGATGGATGGAAGGTTTTAAGCATGAATAAAGGTATGGGGCACAACTGAAACCTCAGCTAGTCAGAGGTTTTGCGGCACTAACCACCAATCTATGGCCCTTCACCCCATGTACGCTTCAGTATTTGGCCCCCCATGAAAAAAGTTTGGACACCCCTGGTGTAAAGGCTCACGTAACCGTATTTAAATAGGGAAAACGTGGAACAGCTTGGTCGCTTCTAACTGCACCCCAGTTTGGAGCTATACCTCTGCTGGGAGAGGCTAAATGCTAGCAACATTTACGTGACTGAGCGCACGCACAAAGACCAGACAGGTATGCATGAACTGGTATAAGCTACGGTAAGAACATATCTCAATAAGTGGCCTGTTCCTTTAAGAATGATATTATCGGCTAACGTTTCCCACCATGGGACCCAACAGTGGGAATAAACTAAGATACATGCATACGGGCGGGGGTCACAAACCTAATTAATTGTTATAATGGGGGTCGCGGCTCCAAAAGGGTGAGAACCAGTGCATTACAGTGTCGATTATATTGTAGATTCTTGCTTTGAGCGCGTCCAATAATACCAAGTATAAAGAGGAAACTCATTATAATTTCTGACATTAATAATGATAATAATAATAATAATGCATTAGTCGTATATAGCGCTTTTCCAGACGCTCAAAGTGGCTTTACAATGTCGTGCATTATTCATTCACTTCATACTCTGTGATGGTAAGAGAGGTGACCAGTCTGTGCATCAGTGACCAACCACTCACTACACTCACCCAGGCCTCCTGGTGTTTCCAAACGGTCTCCATCCAAGTCCTGCTTAGCTTCTGAGGTCTGACGGGATCGGGCAGATTAAAGGCCTCAAGGCATTTTGTTTGTGTTGAAATATCGCGGCTAACTCCTCAGCGTGAACACCACTTAAGGCTACGTTCAGACAGCAGATCCTGGCGCTCTGTTCAGTTACTTTGAGGGGAACATTTTTTCTTTCTAACTCCTTGTATTTGATCTCCTGTCTGAATGATGCATGAGCAGAAAAGAGCATGGCATCGGTATGTCTGTGTAGGCTCTCAGTCGTACAGGAGTCGTCCATCTTCAATGACTTCAATGACTGATGAACCTTCATTAAAGAGGGACATGGCGTCGCTATGTTTATGGAAAGAAATAAGGATTAAACAGAGCACCACGTGTCCATCTGGGAAATGTTACAGTTCTTAAAGAGTAAAGTAGTTTTTTTTGGACGATGGCCCTGATGATCAGTATTAAACACAGATCACATATGAGTCAGAAATAGGCATTGGGACACTGTGGCCCACACTGTGAATGTAGCCTTTGTCACATACTGGTGCCTTCAAAGCGGAATGATAGCGTGGTCTGTTATAGGGCAGTGCAATTAATCGAAATTCGATTTCGATTATTATTATTAAATTAGCATAATCAACATTATTATTATTTATTTTTTTGCAAAGCAGACTTACATTATTTCATGCCGCTGGGATTATTTTCCCTTCGCATTTCATGTTCCATGGCTCAAAAACAAACAGCGCTGTGTGATGATGTCATCAGGCCGCGCTGCTCAGTGTACTTGTGCAGGTGTGAGGGCTGGCCAGCAGGGGGCAGGTGTGAAACAGAAATCATTTGTACTTTTATGACTGTTCAAAAAACACAAAATATTCAGCATAGTAGTTTGATTAATAAATAAATAAAATAATGGTAGACTTTTTTTTTTAAAAGGCAACAAATAATTGTTTGAATAATCAGGATTTCAATTATGACCAAAATAATCGTGATTATTATTTTTTCAATAATCAAGCAGCCCTAGTCTGTTATATGGATACTGAAGGCGAGATGCTGCAGGTGACATAAGTTTTTCACGCAGTGGTCAATGTTGAGTGCCAAAAACAGAAAAACTCATTTTTGTAGGGTTTTTTAAATTACAAAACTAGACACTCTAATACACCTTATGTGTGATGTTGGTAGCTCTGTGATGAACTGAAATAAATGATGATCAAAATCTTGTGAAAAGTCACATTCTGGACATTTTATATATATTAATGCATTTCTTTTTTTTTTAGTCCGCGTGGTCGTGGTGTTGTGTAGTGAACAGCTGTAAACCCGACACTTCTCTCTCACTCTCTGGAGCGTGTTTGAGAAAGCAGTGCGGCTTCCTGTGTACAGATCCAGACAACAGAGATTTTAACATTTCTCTGAGTTTTTAAATGGTTAAAATCGGACGGCTAAGAAACATCCTGTTAAAGTCTTCAATCTGAGAACCAGGCTTTTTAAATGCAGCGATCGATAACACGCAGCGTTTCAAAACGTGCCAACAATGTCGTCAATGAAAATTTACTTGAAATGGAGATATTTATAACGTTAGTGTCTGCCCAGAGAGGAGAGAGGAGGGGAGAGGAAGACAGAGTTCAGAAAGGAGAGTGTTTCATAATAGACGCAATATCTCCGTTTCTAAAAAATATGAGTGATTTTGATCAAAATTAGCCTCTGTTTAGCTTATATTTCTCAGGAACTTTAACTGTTTTAGCTGTTTAGAGCTTAGAGTTTCGCCTTTCAAACGAGCCATAGCATGTGTCCGTAGCTATAACATAGAATACACTGTGGTGCTACAAATATCATGAAAAAATGGTCTGGATTGTTGGCACGCTACAGCTTAATCCCCAAAACAGCGCGGCCTCAATGTGTTAAGTTAAGTTCCATTAGCATCTTAGTTTTAAGGTCAGTGTAAAAAATAGACCGATCCTTTGCAATGCTTTTTTTGTGACGTTTTGTCACAAAAAAAAGACATATTTATGTCAGTAACCTACAGCAAAGCTATTCACCCTCAGCTTGCCTTAAAGTCTCATTCTCATTCAGTTGTTTAGTATAACCCAATATCCCAACAGGAGCTGCCTCACAGGGCTGCACCAAACATTTCAACAAGATTACAGAAAGCACCTCTCTTACATGGACGTCTTCATGCAGTTTATCGACAGTTTGCATCGCCTCACTCATTGTCTTGTTTGGTTGAAATGATCAGAGCCAGCATTTCCTGCCAGTGCGTCCGACAGTAACAAAGCCTCCCGTGTGTGTGTGTGTATGTGTGTGTGTGTGTGTGTGTGTGTGTGTGTGTGTGTTCGTGTGCATGTGTGCATGTGTGTGTGTGGGGGGGGAGCGGTGCCAGGAGCTAAACGCAGATCCTCCTCCTCTTCCTCTCGCCTCGTTCTGCTCCTCTTTGTTTGCGTTTGTACAGCGCTGATGTTTTGGCTTCGGAACTCCCCCGCCTCGGATTTGGCGCTAATCCCTCTCGTGTTCGCCTCCAGGTCCTGCAGATGGGTTTCAACAAGCTGAGGAACTTAACGGAGGGCATGCTGCGCGGCCTGGGCAAGCTGCAGTACCTGTACCTCCAGGCCAACCTCATCGAGACGGTCACGCCCAACACGTTCTGGGAGTGCCCCAACATCGAGAACATCGACCTCTCCATGAACAGGTACCGGGGAGATGAGGCACACTTAGGGCTGAGGACCCTATATGCCCCATATGTCCAAACTCATATGTGTTGGCACGTTTCACACTGGGAGGGTCACTTTTCTCACTTTCTCAGAAATGCAAGAAAATTTGCCCGCATGTTCATGATGTTTTATAATCAGATTAAGGATAAGGGCTTTGAGCTTCCTTGTGACATTTTGGAGAAAGAGAGAGAGAGAGAAAAAAAAACAAGGTTCATTGCTCAAATAAACTACTACTACTACTAGAGTGACCAGATATTCCACATTAAAAACAGGCAAACAATGAATTTGAGGGGCAAGCCAAATTGTTTTGTCAATATTAAGGACCAAGGAACATTGAGGTGAGAAGACTTTCAAACAGTTTAATTAATTAACCTTCTATGTTAAGCTCGTGCAATACGGCACTTCGGGCCCGAATTAACCCCTTTTTAGAGTGACAGTGCAGGATTTTAGAGGCAGTTGTGGTGAACAGGTCTGACTAAACTCCGTATAGTCCCTTTAAGGTCAGCACACAGTACACGACTATTATGCCCAATTTTGCTGTAATTCTCAGTCGCGCCGAGTCTTTCTCGAGTTGTGTCTAGTCGAAGGCCAGTCACAGAGTCGGGTCTCGTAGTGTGGGGGGGTCACGACTGGTGTGGGCAGCAGAAAGACAGGACTAGACTCCTGTCGTAGGAAATCAAACATGTTTGATTTTTAAGCCCGATTTTGGACGCACAGGAGAAACGTGGGTGATTTTACCGTCCCAAATGTGAACACACAGAAAGCAGCGGCCAATGACAGACTGATGTAAAGACAGAAAAACACTGCCTCGCCTCCTTTAATTTCTCTGTCAAAACAGCGGCACAAACAACTCATTTCACGGCCACAGCCCCACACGAAACAGCACAACTTTCTATCCTCAAAAGTTCACGAGAACCACCTTTTCCAGCTACATTTCAGCTTAACCTCACCGCTAACGGCTAGCTTGTCTCCGCACACCTCTCTCCACTTTCTCCGCTGTCTCCTCCACCTCCTCCATCTCGTCTCCTTTTCTTATTAAATCCACTGAAATACGTCTCGCTTCTTCGTGTCGCCGACTTTTATCTCCATTTGACAGAACTATAGCCGGGTGTAAGGCTTTGTAGTAGCAGTAGCCTAGCGCTGCGATGTCGGGACTCTTATGATTCTCAGTCATTATGTGTGAACCCCCAGATGTTCTATAATCACTCTGAATCCAGTCGTGTAGTGTGGAACGCCCATTCTATATAAAATCATTTAAGACTAGAAAAATTGTGTAGCGTGTGCTGACCTTTAGTCACTGAAAATGTTGTGTTTGACGCACACGTGACCAAAAGTTATGAAGTTTCACCTAAAAGAAGCTGTTAGGCTTGATACGTGAGAAAAACCGGGACATGTGACAGAGCTTGTGAAAAACCGGGACAAATCAATGGTTTTGGACGACAACAAAAAACACGGAGACATAGGGCTAAAAACTGGAACTGTCCCAGGTAAACTGGGATGTCAGGTCACCCTAAAGTACATGCACAGCATTTTTTCTCATAAATGTCTGAGTTAACAATATACTAAAGGAGGATAAAACAAATTTCGGCCCTTTTGTACACCTAGACTAAAGTATTAATCACCTTGAACCAGAAACCAGAATAATGCTAATCTATTTCATAAAGACCCTTTCTATACTAAAAACGCAGTATCAGCGCCTGTACAGCAATGTCTTTCCTTTTGAAAACAGATGCACTTTATTTGCTAAAAGTGCTACAAGTTTGCTAAAGGTCCGTTGGTTAGATTTTTTTTAGTAGTCAGAAAATCAAAAATATATCAGGGTTAAAAATGACCGTGCCTTTGTAAAGAGAAGGGGCAATAGTGGAAAATATAAATAAGAGGTTTTCACATGATTTTATGTATGTGGGCTAAATAAGGTCATAGTCCGCGAGATAACGTGAACAATGATTCCCTTAGCACACAGAAATGCCTTTAGCCATCGGAGCCTTTTCCTACAAATGTGTTTATTTTGTTAGCCATCTACTCCCTGACCCGATTTAAATTGAAAAATCCATCCCCATGCAAATACTAAAAGTATGGTGAGGTACGTTTTGTCCTTTTCATGACATTTATACAGTATCATTTATGTGGTTTCTCTATCATCAACCTTTTTAACACAGCTGAATTTTTCGCCTTTTTCTGCGAGCTGCATTTGTGGTTTCTGTGTCCCACATTGTTTTTCTGGATACTTTTTAACAGTAAACAAAAGCTAGCTTATCAGCTAAACCCATTTGAGACCTACACATTTCTTCTTCTGAGACACTGAAGAGGCACCAAGAGCCCCCACACCTTCAGCACAGAGGAGGCATCACAAGAGGAGCTACAGGAAACAAGGAAGGGACAAACAAGGAGATGGTGAAAGACTGTTGTGGAGCGGAGGGAGCTGCGCAGGAGGAAGAGGAGGTGGAGCTGACCAGTGCAGGACACCACGCTCTGAAACAGAGACAAACCCAGGAGGCGCTGCACCATTTCAGAGTACAGAGCCAGCCAGGTTTCTTCCGAGTGCTACAGTTTCCCCGACCTCCAAGGTCATGCGGGGCAGGCACTTGAACACTATTTCAATAAACAATAAAGCTCTTTATCTTTATCTTATCTTTATCTTGTAGATGATGTTCAGTGGTAATTCGATGTGAATCAGACACAGACAAAAAGCAGAAAGTTGTTAATCTTAACAACTTGTCTAAATTTGAGTTTACAGTACCTTAATACATTGTACCAGAGCAGGATGATATGGCCTATAATCTATATCACAATATAAAAAAGGATTAGCACGATAACGATATATTTGACGATATAATTGATAAATCCCAGCCTTACGCCTATTGGGAAGATTAATTCTTCTTCTTTTTTTAATACGAGCGATCGGGATGTCGTCACATCCGGGGGCCGTGTTAGTCATTTTATGTTTTCAAACAATTGATAAGAATCCTATAATCAGCAAAAAACAATGTTCATAAACAGGGCATTGCTTCACTTGCGCTATAACAGATCGATCATTTTATAAAACCGTGTTAGAGGCTGTTGCCTACCATTCACCAAAACATCTGGCGAAAATTGCAGAAGTAAACAATAACAGCAATCGCTCATATGGCATAGCAATATCTTCACAATGTTAACTCAAGCAGTTGACATCCTTCTTTTCATGAAACTTTGTAAGCACCTGTCCCCGTGTTCTACAGTCAGTGTTTAAGCTGCTCTGATGGAGCTGAGCGTAACTTCAATTATATCGTGTCCACAACGATATAAAAATTACAACAATATCAAAAAATTATATCGCAATAAAGATATGCGATACGATATGGCCCACACCTACATTGTATATCCAACATAGCCAACATAACACCATACCCAACATAGGGTATGGTGTCCTTAGCACCATACCCTTAGTGCTAAGGGTATGGCGCTAACCCTAACCTAGAGGGTTAACTCTAACTCTAACCTTCTAGGTTAGGGTTAGAGTTACAGTGTGTACCTACAAACTACAAATACATATTATTCCATTGTGTACCCAGCCCATAGGTAAGTTATTACACATGCAGAGCACATTACATTGTAGTAAATCTTTGTTAGGTACAATGTATCAAGGGTAGTGTAAAATAAAGTGATACTGAATTTAGCTCAGAGGGCACTTTTATACGCTAATTTGCCCACTAGGATCGGACACCATTTTTTTTTATTCTATGTGCCACATCCCCTAGTATGACTGCATCCTCTAATATTGCAGTAACGATCATTTGGTGAGATTGTGTGCAGCCCAACCTGTCCACATATTTGTGGACCTGATATTTTGTTTTTGTCAGTCAATAACCACACTCTCCCTTTGTGTGTTCAGAATCCAGGTGTTGGACGGCGGCCTGTTCACCGGCCTGGCTAAGCTGACCACGTGCGAGCTGTACACCAACCCCTTCAACTGCTCCTGCGAGCTGCTGGGCTTCCTGCGCTGGCTCTACTCCTTCCCCAACCGCACCAGCGAGCGCATGGTGTGCGACGCCCCACGTGGCTTCTTCGGGTACAACCTCCTCAGCCAGAACCCGCAGCTGCCCAGCCAGGGCAGCGCACTCTACATGCTGAGCACGGTGTGCCCCGACGATGGCAGCAGGGTCACCCCCCTCTTCGTGGGTCTGGGCGACTTGACCACCCCACCGCCAGACTTTGTGTCGCCTTGCGGGCTGGACGACTGTGCCTCCGGGACGCCCCCAGACGAGATCATCAGCGTCCACGAGCCCATCATGGATGCCAAGCCCATCATGGCGCTGAAGCAGGTGCAACACTCCAGTGCGGTCATAACAGTGCAGATCCCGCATCCCTTCAGGAAAATGTACATTCTGGTGCTGTACAACAACAGCTTCTTCACGGACATCCAGAACCTGAAGAGGCAGAGAGAAGACATCGAGCTGAAGAACCTGACACCCAACACCAACTACACTTACTGCGTGGCCTCCATACGCAACTCTCTGCGCTTCAACCACACCTGCCTGACCATCTCCACAGGCCGCAGAGCCCGCGACGACCGCACGCCCAACCAGTCCTCCGCCACGCACTACATCATGACCATCCTGGGCTGCCTGTTCGGAATGCTATTGTTCCTCGGCTGTGTGGTCCACTGCCTGAGGAGGAAGAGGATCATGGAGGAGAAGGAGAGGAAGATGAGCCGCATACAGAGGACGCTGATTGAGCTGAAGTACGGAGGGGAAGGGGGGATAGAGGCTGGCAGTGGGGGGTCCCAGAAGCTCACGTCTGGGGACAGTCTCTCCAGAATGCCATACCTGCCTCCGGGCAGTGAGATCGATCCTTACAAGCTGCAAGAAGTGATAGAAACTCCAGCACACAAGCCTGCCAAGATCAACTACATGGAGGTGAGGGGCTCCGTGGAGAGAGACAGGGAGCGAGAAAGAGAGAGAGAGCGAGAGAGGGAGCGGGACAGAGAGAGGGAGAGAGAGCGGGAGCGTGAACGTGAGAGAGAGCGAGACATGTCCCCCCAGTCTAACCCCCAGGGCTCTGTGGCAGAGATCTCCACCATCGCTAAGGAAGTGGACAAAGTCAACCAGATCATCAACAACTGCATCGATGCCCTGAAGTCTGAGTCCACGTCCTTCCAGCAGGGGATGAAGTCTCCCTCCTCCGCTGGAGGGGGCGCTGTGTCCACAGCAGAGCCCCAGCTGGTTCTCCTGGAGCAGGAAGGGGAACGTGTTGTTCGGGGCGGGGAGTTCCTCTCGCCTGTGTACAAAGGAGGCAGGGCTCGGGACGAGCGTAGGTTCCACCACTCTCTACAGCGCCACCACAGCATGGAGGCCCCACCCACATCCAAACGGCCCAGCACCTCCTCATCGCCTGGCTCAGCTCGCAGCCCGCGCTCTTTCCGCTCAGAGGGCGGTTACCACCCCTCTGAGAGCCGCTACATCGAGAGGAGCTCTCCCGGGGACAGAGAGCGCGGAGAGCCCATCCGCACAGTCAATCCCGCCGCAGCCATCCTGAGAGCGGAGGCCCAGAGGATCCGCCAGTACAACGAGCACCGGCACTCCTACCCTGGTTCCCAACAGCACCTACAGGATCACCCCCAGATCCTCCAGGACCTGCACCAGCACCCCTCCGCCCGCAACCCCTCTGTCCTGGACCCCATGACCCTCAGCCGGCAGGCCAAGCATCAAGAGCTGGCCTACCACTACCCCATGTCTCCACAGTACCACAACCTCAGCTACTGCTCCAGCCCTGAAGAAGACGAGGAGGAAGAGGGGCTGCTGTGCACCCCCACGCTGGGGCTGTGGGAGCGCTTCAAGCTGCACCGCAAGAGGCACCGGCAGGCCTCCCTGGAGGACGAGGGCTATGTGGCTGCAGGACATGCCCTCAGGCAGAAGGTCCAGTTCGCCAAGGACGAAGATCTGCACGACATCCTGGACTACTGGAAAGGAGTGTCCGCTCAGCAGAAGGCCTGAGACGCCGCGGCAGTGCACCTGTAAATATGAGGACAAAACTCAAATATATTATTATGGATTGATCAAATTATAACTTATAGACAGAAGAAGGTAGTTTTTGTATTGAAAATTATAGCTCAGAGTTATGTAGCTCTTTGTACTAAACTTTGAATGAAAAAAGAAGCAATCTAATGATAAGAAAGCTTAACGTTGCCTGGAAGTCCCTCCACTGTAGACTAGCAGTGCGTCCACTGGCCTGGAGAGTAACATTTATCACAGCTGACAGCTTACCTGCAGCTACAGCCATAGACGGATCTGGAGGTTGCTTTGGGAGGTCATTTGTGCTGCGTCCTGCAGTGAACCTCGAACAGCAGCGCCTTTTATTGGAGAAGTGACAGTCGGAGCAGTGGAGCTGGCGGAGGGGCGTCCAGGCAGCAGTAACGTGAACCGTGAGAGTGAGTATGTGCCAAATCAATCCGACTGTACCACTCCTCACTCTTTTTATAAACCACTTTAAACCAACTAGAGAGATATGTTCTTATACTATTATATTATTCTTATCATTACTTACTCGGACGATGCTTACTGTTTCGACTGTGGCATGGCCTGTAGCGCGCCGTGACTGCGCGCTAACAGACACATGGACCAGACTTTTCTTCAGGAATGTTCTGTGAGCTGAGCCGCCCCCTGCCCCTCTCCAACCCGCCACACAGACGTCTATATTTGACTGGTTCCTTTGTACGACCTGCTTTTGAAACCCGACAGACTTTGTCTCTCGACTCGGCCTCGGCCCGAGTTAGTTAGCTACCTGGTCCCTCACAATAGTACGTTTTTGATTTTGAAGCTACAAATTTGAACCTTCAAAAATGAATGTCTTCGCCTCCGCAGGGGAAACACACGTGCACTGTTCAAAATCAGAAAACGACTTGTGGAGAAGACCGCAACCTCTCAGCTTCCTCCGGAACACTGTAGCTACATTTTATATATACGCCATACTTTTGCATTGAGCTTTCATAGTTTTCAGTGGGTTTGTCGACAGATTAAGTCTAGGCTCGTTACGGCAGACGCGAAGTGTGCCGAGGCTCCATTTCCGGTCCTGTTTGTGTTCCTTTACGGGGGGGGAGCCAAGTCTCACTTCAGCCAACATTTAAAGATTACTCAGCAGAGACAGTGAGTTACCGGTGGATAATCACTGACATGTTAAATACTTCACAGTAAAGTACGGTGTAGGCTAATCCTTTGCCTAGGTACTCATGACCAAGATCGTTTGACCCATCTGAACTAATCCGTATTAAATAAAGACAGAGGCCAGTCAGGATTTTGACTTCTCATTCCCACTAGTGCAGGCGATGGACGTTCCCTCTGTGACGCAACAAACCCCAGAACAGTCCCGCCCACTTCTGGACGTTTGGACGAAGGTAAAAAAAAACATTTCATCAATACTTTTTTTTCCAAAGAGCGAAAAAACTCGACTATCAAACTGTGAAAGTCATTGAGTAGTTGAGTAGAATCTCTCAAACACATTGGTCACTTGATGTCTGTGTAGGCTCTCAGTCGTACAGGGGTTGTCCATCTTCAATGGAAGCTCTTGAGTCATCGTCTGTGCTCTGTAGTTGAAGTGTCGAACGTTTGTTTCGACATTTCACCCACAGAGTACATTCAATCAATCAATCAATCAATCAAAGTTTATTCATATAGCACTCTACAGCAACACCAGGAGGACCAAAGTGCTTCACAGAAAGATAAAACACATTTAAAAACACCAAATAATTACAACCTAGACACAATTCAGAGCTCTAAGTATTATTAAGCAAGTTTGAAGAGATGAGTCTTTAATCTTGATTTAAAAAGGGACAGGTCCTTGAGAACACGCAGACTGAGGGGCAGGCTGTTCCACAGTTTAGGCACGGCAACAACAAAGGAACGATCGCCCCACTGTTTGTACCGGGACCTGGGCACGTCCAGAACCATCTGATTGGCAAACCGGAGAGTTCTGCTGGGGCGATGTACGGTCAACAGCTCAGTCAGATAAAACAGGAACTGTTGAGCTGTATACAGCACTTCAATAGTAGAAGAAGAACCGGTCAACGCAAACCATAAAACTCTATCAATGAAGCAAAACACTACTCTCCTTTAATGAACCAAGTGTTTTCTAGTGAAGTATTCTGACATGCCAAAGATTATCCACCACTCACCTCGTAATCTTTGAATATTTATTCATTTAAGTGAGACATTGCTAACCTTTCACCGCAAAAACACTGGGGCCGGGAACTGGGGCCGTCTTGCCACATGTCAGAAGTCCGAAGCTAGCTTAGCATTGTCGTGCAACAAACCCATTCACCTGGTTCCACTGTGGTGCCATTGTGCCAAATTGTTACGTCATTTAAAAAAGAAAAAAAAAAAAAAGACAGAAATGAATTTATATACTTCTATTTACATGGATATCTCAGTTTGCCAAACGAAACAATTTGCACAAAATCTTTTACCATTGGCTCACGGCTTTGTTCAATCATTTCTAAGACCAAAGTACTGTGGTAGATAACGGACTCTCTGTCTCTCTCTCGCCCTGACGCCATCACCTTTGAGTTGTACACACTCACACGCCCGATGAATGTATTCTCAGTGAAGACAGGAGAGCTGAGCTGAACCTGGGGGATGCACCGATCCAGTGGCCGCACGTGAGATTTCAAAAAATCTGAATCCGAAACTCCAGGTTTTACATGTGTCAGCTCATCTGGAGATTGTGAGCAAACCGCCCAGCTCTTCAATCTCCAAAATACCTACAGATTTGGATTTGGAAGTCAAAATGTTGTCGTCTCAGTCCCCCTGTGCTCAATAGTGCAGTGCACTGGTTCTCAGGGTCATCTGACATTTTTAGACTTTATTTATTTTAGAGATTATGTCATGCTGTAGTGAAGCCTTTAACCGGTTAACTGCTATCTTAGAGTTAGTCATTTTCTCCAATTGTGCATATCCAAATCTCAGAGCGTATTGACATGGAAGCTTACAAGCCTGCATGCCAGTGGATACCTCATCTGAAAGCCAATATCTTCTACTTTCTAAAAAATATGTGTATGATCTGTGTGAGTGAAACACAACCCTAATCATAACCCTAATCCCCTGATCAGGAGAACTGCAAGTACCAGGTTTAGGTGATTTTAGTTCTGAACTGATCATGTTAGGCCTGGTGGTGCAATATTTTATCAAATGTTTGGGAGCCATTGGTCAGGGTTGCCAGGTCTGCAGTTAAACCGTGGAATGGGCAACTATTTAAGTCTTTCCGTGTGTGGAAAAAGTGGTGTTTTTGCCATGCTGTTTTGTATGCAAAATAGGCTATTTTTGGCTTGTTTGTACTCGAAAATCACTCTTTTGAATGAAAAATGTCAGATCCAGAACTCTCAGAGCTGCTTCTGCATCATTGGAGGAGCAGGTTTTGGGCGGTTTTCCAGTTACTTTTGGCTGCTAAAACCTGGCAATCTGGCCACTGGTGCAATGGATACAGTGGAGCACTATGAACCTAAAGGTTCTGTGTACCCTCAATATTTGCTTCTTAAGCCGTCATCTGTGCTCTGCAGTTTAGAGAAAACAGCTTGTTAAACGTAAGTGAGCCTAATATTAATATTAAGTCGCCTAATCCCAGTGCTCTCATTGACAAGGTAGGAACATAAATGTAGCACTAATGCACTGTTAGCAGGCTAGCAGGCGTTAGCCCGTAAGTGTTGGGTAAAGCTCTGCCCGGCTTTGCCCCAAAGAATGTCAATGAACTCGTTAGAAAATTTACGAAGGCATTAAGGCGCTTTGACCGTCGTGAAAAGTTTTCAACATAAACTATAGCTTCCTTTTTCAACGTTAGAGAGCGGAAAAATAATGAACTATGAATCACCAGCTGCTGCCAAGTCAATCAGTTAGTGTATGATAAAGTATAGAAGGATCCATGTGGCGGTATGTCTGCTGTTCAAGATAAAAGTAGAGTTTCCATGACGACTGCCTTGTGGACCAGGAAGTAAACGTCGCTCAAATAATCCTCCCTTATCTGCTTAACCCGCGCCTTGGAACAGCCCTCCGGCGCTTCTTAAGTTATGTCTGACTGAGATGGGGTTTAGTCTGTGGAGCGAAGGCTAGCACGTATCAGCTGGGACAGATAGAAGGGCTGTTCGCACCTATGGCTACAAATCCGGACATTGAATGTTCTATCATGACCACAAAAAGCGCAGAAAAATTATTAATGCTACTTTTACACACTAATTATCAAGTAATATCTCAAAAGGTTTGTACATTCAGCAGTGATTTCTAAGTGGGATTACATATCACTGACATGTGGTCAATACACCGCTAAGAACATCTGGATCATTCATAATGTATGATGTTGGCTAATGCTAGCAACTGTAGGAATGATTTTTAATAAAACTGTAGATAGGACATGGCTATAGTAATACGTTGGAGGGAATGGCAATTCTGGCTGGGTTAGGCTGGCCTTTCTAACTGGCCCTTCTAACATGGTTCAATATAATCAAACGGAAACTCCACTTATTCCCTTGATACTGTTTAGATCGATTTTTTAGTTTTTTCATGACTCTTTGATAATTGTGACTGACCTCAAGAATTTTCCTCTGTCAAACTCTTCAAATCATTAACTTCTGTTTACTGTATATCAATAATAACACGTGTTTCCTACTTTAAAACAGTATTTCTGTATGACCAATATTTATTGAACATGGGGCAGTGATGCTATGAGCGCTAACCACCGGAATGCTAACCACTGAACCCTGGGAAAGAATGACAGAGATACTGCTTGATGGCCGCCAAATACACCACGTCAATGAGCGTCATGTCCGAACTAGAGTTTTATTAAAGATCTTTGGGAATAAAACATCAACAGGCGACAGAATTCTAAAGTTTCCCGGAGTAGCCACCTTGCTAGCTGTGCGCATGCGTTAGCATTAAATACGGCTCCTCCCAGCTTTAAAGGAATAGGCTATCGTTTTTACATACTGCGATATGTTCTTACCTTCACTTAGACGAGTTCATGGACCTGTATGGTCTTCACGCATGCCCTCAGTCACGTAAACACGGCACAGACGGCGTTAGCATTTAGCCTCTCCCCCTCTCCTCTATAGCTCCAAATGCGCTGAAGATAGAAGCTACAAAGCTCTTCCACGTTTTCCCTATTTAAATGTGGTTACGTGAAGTGTTACACTATAAAGTATAATTACACAAAATTAAACAATGTGGATTTTCTAAGCGGATTAAAAGGGGAACTATATGGTAAGGCGTAGTAATACCAGGAGTAGTTCGACATCCGCGCAGCAATATCTTATCATTCTTAATATTGTAACCATATTTAAAAAGGGAGAACGTGGAAGAGCTTGGTCGCTTCTATCGTCACCTCGTTTGGAGCTATAGAGGAGGAGAGGCTAAATGCTAACGCCGTCTGTGCTGTGTTTACGTGACTGAGGGCACGACAGGTACACATGAACTCGTCTAAACTCAGATAAGAACATATCTCAGAATGTAAAAATGGTGGTATATTCCTTAAAGAGTTTTCAAAAAATGCAGAAGTACAAAGCCACCAGCAGATGGTGGATCCCTTCTTGAACAGAGCAGAAGTGCAAAAACGGAAGTTAAACAAAGTTATTCCCCCCCGTAAATATGCTAATCAGTGCAGAAGAAGCTAGTGGGCAGGATAAAAGCAAGTTTGGGGAAGAGTGTGTCGAGTCTAGACTGTCAAATGACTCGATGGAAATCTCCATGTGACGTATATGGAACTGTTGGCAAGCGTTTTGAGTGCCAAAGAGGGAAACGGAGTGAATATGCAGAGTTAATGAATAAATAAATAAATGGTCACATTCATATATAGAGCCTTTCTACCTGCTTTAGGCACTCAAAGCACTTTACATCAAGGAACCAGTCACTCATTCACCCTCTCATTCATACACCAGCGTACACAGACAAAAGCAGCCATATGAAGAAAAAAAGAAAACATTGATTTGTTGATATCTTGTTCAGTCAACCCAAACAGTTAAAATGTGATGGAAAGGGGTTTACCTTTTCCCTCACATGTTGATTCTGAGGGACAGCTGTGATAGTACATTTTGTCACATATTGACTAAAAAGGTATTTTGTAGGAATGTCACAATAATGAAGATATCGACCAATCGTTCAATAAATTACATTTTTGGGCCTATCGTCACTTCATTTATTAGTATTTTTTTCACCCTATTTTCCTAATGCATTACATTATTTTTAATTTATTTTAAGCGTTAGACATTAAAAGGTCTTCAATAATATTAATGATGGAAATATTTATTGAATTTCAAGAGGCTGTGCTCATAAACCTGTCCCACGCGGTTTCTGCTCTGCTCACATGAGACCTGGCGGGAACAGCTCACGATGACGTGTGATTGGGCGTTTACGTGGCCTGGGTGCATCCCTCTGCGGTCAGCGGCTCTGGCAGGGCTCTCAGACGGACTGGTACGCAAATACTGTGAAGGATCTGCAGGGCTCTGGAGGTTGTGAAGGTTTGGTCCACACTAATACGGCTCTAAATGCGGTCTGGAGATGAATACACCACGGACATACCAGACTAAGATCAGCCGCTTTCTTTTCTATAACTGTTTTCTGATCAAAATAAGAGCGGGAGGACATTGATATCCGCTGACTCGTATTGGCGTGGACAAAGCCCGGAGAATATTTGGAGCGGCACAGCGACAGTCAGCCCTATATAAATACTCTGTGAACACAAGCACTATTGCCTCAGCCACACGTACCCATCCTTCGCTCAGCCCCATACTGTCAACGGACCCGGTGCTGCTTTCAAGTGCCAAGCTCGCTCACGGCACATGGATAACGTCCTTTTCAGGAATGTACTTCAGTCTTCTTAAAGAGGAGACACTGCACTTTTGTGCTTATAACATATATCATTTCACCTGACAACAACTATACCACTGATTCAGTGATTCATACATGTATGATGGAAGTGGTATTTTCTCAAAATGCTTTTTGTTACAGCTTCCCCACACAACAGGCTTCAAATTTTAGGTCTTGCACTTAACCATATTACACATGTTTAGAGGGATTTCGATTACAGCCCGCAAGTTCCTTGTGTAGGTAATAAACAGTAATTGCACATTTAAGTCCAGGTAATAACACATTCAAGTGTAAGGTTTAATAACGGTGTACAAAGAGTAATATAGGTGAACATACAGCAGTGTCTCACTTTAGATGACGGCCCGCGCTGACACATTACGGTGGCACATGGGTTAAACGCAGAGTACAAATTTCGTTGCACAGACAAACAAACATTACAGGGTTTCTGAGGGCATTAAAAGTCACGAACCTGTCCCTGATCAGGGACTGACTCCAGTTCCATTTACCATGTATTTAGTATTCAGGTAACCTGTTAAGGACCACCTTGTTTGATGTACTCTCGCCTGGCTAAATTAAACAGTAACCTCTCCATATTAAACTTACTATTAAAACAACATACTTTGTCCAAATTGCTTATTGGAACCATCATTGGAATCAGAACAAAAAATAGCTTCTATGTAAATTTAAATGGACATTGTGACAAAAACATGTAAAAAGGCTCTGCAGTTCTAAAATGAATAAAAATATAGTTTTTGTATATATTGATAATTCACATAAACTGAAATGTCTTTCCTGAAAATATACTTCATAGCACACACTCCAAATTGAGTACAGTTGTGACCTCAAATTGTCAGAAGTCTCGGTCCAAGTATGTTGGATTTGTAAACTTTAACATGTTTTGGTGCTATATCTCATTAGCATTGTGCACAAACCTCTCCAAAGTGCCAAATGTTATAAAAGCAAAAAATCTCTTCACGAAAAGTGCAACAGTCACAACAAACCTCCCAAAAATGGACTAAATCAAAGCTAAATGAAGTGGGTAATCTTTCTTCCATATTTATCTCAGGGCACAAAATCAAGGCCTTAAATGTCAGTATGCTTTAAATTGGATTCAAACTGGCATTAAATCTAAATTTCTCTGAAAATGGTGATGTCACTCAACAGTTTTTACTGTTGAAGTTCATGGAACATCGGCCTAGCTGCAGCTTTGGCTGATTTTTTTTTTATTTTTTTTGCTCAGAAGTTTCCCGTTTTGTCCGATTCTAACTTTCTCTGTTTTCAAATCTTAAGAAATTAAACATGGGCCGATTATTTTTCCTGTGTTTGTGGCATTAGAATATAATATTTGGGCAATTTATGAAACTCTATGACGGCCAAAACACCAGCACCTACACGCAAGTCTGTGTTCCTCTTTGACACCGTTATTACACCTTTACCATTACCTGTACTCACATGGAAGTACTTTCTTGTTCCCTGTTCCTACACATGGAACTCACAGACCGTAATCTGAAGTGCTATTGATGCTTTTGTGCTCAAGTGACTTCATTATGTTCTCAGTCATCCAGGAGTTTTCCAAACTTAGTGAAGATGATCAGATATCGTCGACTGGACTGGGCTGATTGAGATGAGGGTGTTTCCACCACTAGCCCCGGGACTTTTCCATGATTAATTACGATTAATTCATTACATATGGCTTAAAGGGATTAAAAATATGAATTGAAATGAATCACACTTTACTTTAGTGGTTCAGACACTTTTTCAGTTTCCTTTTTCCTGCAGACGAACACGACGTAAAGACAAAAACTATTTCACTGTCAAACTGGTTTATTCACACAATTAAAGCGACATAAACTTGAATTTTGGAAAGATCCTTCCCCAAAATAAATCAAACTGCCATTGTCTCATTGCCTCACATCTCCATTAGATAAAATTATAAAAATACAAAAATAAACCTTTAAAGCAGTATTAAGTAACTTGTTTACCTACTCAATCCTTTGGGGTAATACAAGTGTTAATGGGATGATTGGGGTCTTTCATCTCCCCCGAGTGTCCCCCAGAAAACCACACTTGCAACTTTCCCTGCCTCCGGGTCGGATTCACCAATTCGCACTAATAGAATCACGAAGAAGAAGCTAACAGGTTTACAGGCAAAGCTAACTGTGGGCTAGCACCACTTAAACAGTATTTACAGCCAAGTTTGAGTGAAAGAAATGATCTCTATTGTGTAACTGGATGTACAATATCCCACTGTCCCTTTGTCTTTTCTGTCAGCGTAGTATTTACTCTCCAAGACAATTAATGAGTAAAAAAACGTAACATGCTACGACACCTGCAGTGGCGCTTATGGCCTCTAGGGGCATGAGTTACTTAGCACTGCTTTGAAAAATGAATACAACACCAAATAATTGATGCTTAAATGTGATAATGTGTTAATTATGATTAATTAATAACAAAGGCCATCATTAACGCAATTAAAATGGCCTCACATGAGAACATGAGAATAAGTCATATATATATTAAAAAAAAGATCAGTGAAGACAAAATTGGTTTATATCAATGGGTGCGTGTTAAGTACTAATGTGTTTAGGGTTAGGAAAGGCCATGAATAAGCATGTTGTTCATGGCATGGCACCCTTTTTTAACTCTGTATAGTCCCTTTAATGAATAGTTGCAGTGTTTTGTTTAAGTTGCCATGTCGCGCTGATTTCGAATCATTTGCTTGATTTTGGAACTGATTAACAAGCGCCTCTTAATGTGAAGCTTTGCCCGATTTTGTGACACATTCCTGGACATTTCATTCATTCAACCCAGTCCGGTCGACTTTTTTTCTTTTTAAACGTCAACTAAAGAGTTCCTAGTTTTATATTGAAGACAAGCTAGAGTTCTGTGGCCGAAAATGCCTTTCAAGTGTCAAAATGCAGATTTTTAAAGCTTTTTTGTGTCACCATGTTTAGGTTTGATATCTGATGTCTTTGATGGAAAACTCCTGTACGACCAAGAGCTTACACAGAAAAAAAAAAATCTCAGTTACTTGACTGCTTCCAGTTTTAGGTGATTATTTGACAACTTTTTTTCACTGCTCAGATGAAAGAATAGTCACATTGTTAAAGGAACAGGCCACCGTTTTTCCATACTGAGATATGTTCTTACCTGAGCTTAGACGAGTTGATGTGTACCTGTCTGGTCTTTGTTCATGTCCGTGGAAGAGCGTGGTAGCTGCTAAATTCACCCTGTTTGGAGCTATAGGAACACATTGGGAGAGGCCAAATGCTAACAACACCTTTGGTCGTTTTGCATGAATGAGCACACGCGCAAAGACCAGACAGGTACGTATCAACTCGTCTAAGCTCAGGTAAGAACATATCTCAGAATGGAAAAACAGTGGCCTGTTCCTCTAAGTGCTGCGACACTTTTCCATCGCTTCAACCTATAGATTTCACAGATTCTTTCCTGATTTAGCTAAACCTGTGAACCCCCTAGTCTCCCGAAACATGACAAACGTCCGTTGGTCCTGCAGCGTTTGAAAGCAGCACAGGTCCGTGACATCAGCACCAGTTAAAGCCATGATCAGGAGGAGAGCGCTCCACGACTTCCCGGAGAACTGTGAAACCAAACCTGTCCGTGGGCCGTCCCGCGGGGCGACCAGACTGCGGGACCACACCGTCCCACGCCGACCATAAGTCTTTACAGTTGCACTTTTTGTAGTCTGGAAGCTTCAGGTACATTAGACTAAAGGGGCCCACAGTGATCTGTTTGGATTGTCTTACTAATATTTGGAACAAGTCATGGAAGTGTCGGTGCACAAAATGGCACTAGGGCTGAGGTACGACCGGTATCTGACCAAATAGCCGTATTAGCATCTTAAAGGAAGTGACTTGTTTCAGCTCAAATAAATGATTTTTTCACACATTTTTTTTCCCTGAATGGTTGCCCCATGTTTTCCAATTTGTTTTTCATCCAATTTTTTTTCTTATTTTCTCCCTTTTTTTTTGTTTGTTTGTTGTTGTTGGTATTTTCACCCCCATTTTCCCCTATTTGTTCCTGTTATTACATTTTTCTTTATTTTTTACCACCATTTCCTCCCCATTTTTTCCTTTTTCTTCTGCTCACCACTTGTTAGAGTGCATTGTGGGAAGTGTGATTGCGATATAGAGCACTGTAGGGAATGGTCCAGACATTCGGACACCGCAGGCATTCGTTTAATTAAAGTGATAGTCTGTACGATCGCCAAATGAGGAGAGAGAGAGTGACAGATTTCCAAAAGCAAACAATCAAGTCCTGCCCCCTTTTACTTCCTGGTTAGACCTGAAAGCCACTCCCTATTTTCGCAAAATAAGAAGAGCGAGTGAAAAGATTTCGAAAGTAAGCGATCGAGCTCCCTCCGCCTTCTCTCCTGATTGGACCGGATGTAGGAAGGCCCCGTCTCATTGGTCAAAGTGATGGCACCGGGGGATTGAGATCAGCAAAGGGAGGGACTTTAGAAAAATGTTGTTATTTCATAGTACTTGCGTTACGCCAAATTGCAGGCCCAGGCGCTCAGTTATACGCAGACTTTTAAATTCCCAATTCCAATTAAACTTACAGACTACCACTTTAATGTCTAAATCTGCGGAAGTCCTGAGAAGCTAGAACTCTTCAAATCACAGGTAAAAGGTCAAAACAGTAAAAGTCTGGTCGCCCTGTAACCGTCCCCTGGAACACCCGCCCCCCCGCCCCCACACACACACACACACACACCCAAACCCCCTCCACGATGATGACTTTAACTCCAACCGCCTTAAAACCACACACACGGGCACACACACACACATCCACGCGGCATCTTTCTGTTCTCTCGGATTCAATGGTGATTTTAAACTTTTTTTTTTTTGTAGAAAGCCTCGCTGGAGCGTAACGTTCTGTATATTCGATGTAGCGGTGTGCTTTTTGTCCATGAGCTGTGAAGGACATTTTCCGTTGGCGAAAACGTTCGTGAGCGACGCGGTTTTTTTTTGGGGGGGGGGGAGTTTCTCGAGAGGCTTGCATTGCTTCTTTTTTTTCTTGCCAACCATTAAAGATGAGCACAATAAACTGGCCTTTCTATCGCTCTGTGTGTTCTTTGACTCTGTACGCAAACACCAAAGCACAGGTGGGGATTTGTCGATCTATCCGCCGCGTTTGATACACTTTCACACTCCATTCTCCTTGACCGCCTCTCCAAATACATATCAAATCAAATCACATCACAAATCAATACATCTGGACTCTCCGGTGCCCCTCTCTCCTGGTTTCAACCATATCTTGCCAAAAGACAACAGTTTATCTCAATCACTGGTTTCCGCTCTACATCATCCTCTGTTCATCAAGGGGTACCACAAGGATCAGTTCTCGGGCCACTCCTCTTCACTATTCGCATGCTTCCGCTGGGACAGATCATAAGGAAATATTGATTGAATTTTATCTGGTTTACATCCAACCTCTTACATCCAAGCTCATGGTTGTGGCTACCAGACAACTGCTCCGGAGGGTTGGGGATCTGGTCCGCATCGGTCCGCAACCTGGGTGTCATCCTGGATTCCACCCATTCCTTTGAACCACACACACGCTCAATAACAAAGTCAGCCTTCTTTCACCTCAGGAACATCTCACGCCTCCTCCACTCACTTCCGGACTCAGTAGCAGAAACACTCATTCGCGCCTTCGTAACCTCACGACTGGACGACTGTAATGGAGTCCTGCCCGGGATCCCTCAAAAGCTCCTGGACAGGCTCCAATACATCCAAAACTCTGCTGCCAGGGTTCAGACTCACGTCAAGCCCTGGCAGCACATCACTCCCACTCTCATCCATCTCCATTGGCTTCCTGTAAAATATCACATCCTTCTCCTTACCTACAAATCGCTCCACTCCCTGGCCCCTCAGTACCTGTCTGACCTCATCCACGCTTACACTCCGTCCCGGTCGCTTCGTTCCTCCTCCTCAGTTCAACTCACCGTTCCCAACACCAGGTCGCAGACCATGGGAGACAGAGCCTTCTGTGTCCAGGCTCCCACACTCTGGAACTCACTCCCGTCACACATACAAACAGCTGAAAACACATCTGTTCAAATTGGCTTTTGACCTTAGCACCAGTTCTGTTCTGTTCTCCTCCCTCAGAGGCACCTCTCTCCTCTGCTCTGGCTCTGGTCTCATTTTAAGACCATTTTATAGCTTTGCAGCGCTGACATCCTTTCCTTTCTATTCCCCCATATTAATCAGAATCAGAATCGGTTTTATTGCCATGGTTTGAGAACAGATTCACAAACTAGGATTTTTTTCTCGGTGCAAATGTGTGACATACAAAAAATAACACTTTCAACCAATAGGGGGCATGCATTAAGAATATTAAAAAAATAAGATAAAATGCAAAGTGACATCTGGCAAGACGACAACAATTTGACATTGCACAACAGCGGGATTGTATTTGCAGATGTGTAGGCGTATAAAGTGATATATTGAGGGGCGAATAGTTCGTGTCCAAGGTGAGAAGGGTCAGCTGTGATCCGGCCCACACGCCTCCGGGTCCTGGAGGTGAACAGGTCCTGGAGAGATGGGAGCTTGCAGCCAATCACCTTCTCAGCAGCAGCACAATGCGCTTATTCAAACATCATCTGTTGGGAAGAGTCAATGTTCTGCATCATATCAGAACAAATTCATTCTTATTGGGTCTCAGCTGGCTATCCTCATGTGATGGTGGGTCTGACATCTGATAAGAACCACTGCCATAGGGCTGTTACTGTGACATCACACACAAACACCAGCCATGGCCAAACTGCTGACAGTTCCACAGATAAACACTGCAAAAAACACAAGTTCATTTGAATCTCCTGCTGAAATAACAGCAGAAAAAAGAACATATAAGAAAACAAAAACTGTTTTAAACATGTGACCGTTTCTCCAGGCAAAATTTATGCTTTGAGAATAAGCCTTCCTTGTGTATGACAAAGAATATTTTTGATCATGTCAGAAAAGCATTACTAAAGTAAATGTAGCAACGTGTAGACTCTGCAGGTTCAAATCAGATCAATCCCATTATAGTGACCTGGGCTAAAGGTCCATTGGACCCAGGCCTAAAGCAATGACATCATCACTGAACAGTCCCACAGAGAAAGAGATGAAAAATACCATAGGTCCTGCTTTAAGAATGTCCTCACATCTGGATGCCAGAGTCCTCTGTGCCCAAAGAAGAACCACAGCTGGAACAGAGAGGCCCCAACATCCATGAACCTGATCTCACATCTGCAGACCAGACTTCCCCTCACCAGCAGGGGTCGCTTCTGACGATGATGCTAAAGCAGGTAAACAAACTTTCTTTCCTACAAAACACACACACACTGAGAAGACAGTCTGAACTGCAAAAGCTTCAAGGACCAAGTTTGTGACTCACTCATGGAACTCACTCTGAAACCCACAGGGAAAGACAAAGCAAACTGTAGCCAGCTCTTGATAGTAGTGATACTACACCAATACAATACAATAGTAATATGTCATTTTATGATAAACATGATAACATGATTTCTATAATATTGAGGTCAATAATTCAATAACGCTGCATGTGAGGAGTTAGATTTTGAAAAATACTTCGCGTAATAATCTCGTAAAGTGTCAGCCAGTAAAGTGTGTCATCTGAAGGAGCTGTGGAGATGTTTCTGAGAGAGTGGAATGAAAACCTCATTTAAAAAACGGCCCTAAAGGTCTGTGACATCTGCACTCCCGGGTTCAATTCCCACCTGGGACGGGGAATTTATGTGTGGAGTTTGCATGTTCTCCCCGTGTCTGTGTAGGTTTCCTCCAGGTACTACTAAAAACATGTACAATAGGCCACTCTCAAAGTGTGTGTTTGAGAGTGCGCATGGGGGACGACGGATGGAAATTATCCCAAGGCTACAGTCCAGTGTGGTGTGTTCATTATCATGCACTGTCCTGACCAAATGAACCAATCCATTTGAGTGCTCCTCTTATAAAAAAAATAAAATAAAAAAACTCCTCCTCACCCTCCGTGGGCGGTCTCTTTTTTCCTCCAAGCTCGGGTCCTCTACCAGAGGCCTGGGAGCTTGAGGGTTCTGCGCAGTATCTTTGCTGTTCCTAGAACTGCACTTTTCTGGACCTGGATGTCTGATGTATTTCCTGGGATCTGCTGGAGCCACTCCTCCAGTTTGGGGGTCACTGCCCCGAGTGCCCCAACGACCACGGGCACCACTGATGCCTTCACCCTCCAGGTTTTCTCCAGCTCTTCTCTGAGCCCCTGGTATTTCTCTAGTTTCTCGTGTTCCTTTTTCCTGATGTTGAAGTCGCTTGGTGTTGCTATGTCGACCACAATGGCTTTCCTCTGCTCTTTGTCACCACCACAATGTCCGGTTGGTTCGCCATTGCCATTCTGTCTGTATCTGGAAGTCCCACAGGATCTTGGCTCGGTCATTCTCTACCACCTTTGGAGGTGTTTCCCACTTTGACCTTGGGGTTTCCAGCCCATATTCTGCACAGATGTTCCTGTACACTATACCAGCCACTTGGTTATGGCGCTCCATGTAAGCTTTCCCTGCCAGCATCTTACACCCTGCAGTTATGTGCTGGATTGTCTCATTGGCCTCTTTGTCTACACCTGGGGTCTTGTCTGGTGTGATAGATCTGGGCCTCTATTGCTCTGGTGCTCAAGGCCTGCTCCTGTTCAGCCATGATGAGCCTCTGTGCTGTCCTTTAGTCCGGCTCTGTCTAGCCATTGGTAGGATTTCTTCAGTTATGTTTCAGTGGTACATCCCATGTAGGGGCTTGTCCTCCTATGACGGAACCTCCAGCACCTCATCTTCTGTTCCCCATTGTCTGAGACCATTCACTGAGCACGTCATCTGTTGGAGCCTTGTCCTTGATGTACTCATGGATCTTGGATGTTTCATCACTAGTCCTCGGCCTCCTTTCTTACGGCTAGCGTACAGTCTCAGAGTGCTGGATTTGGGGTGGAACCCTCCGTGCATGGTTAGGAGCTTTCGCATCTTAACATCTGTGGTCTGTATCTCAACCTTTGGCCAGCTTATTATTCCTGCAGGGTAAATGATTACTGGCAGGGCGTAGCTGTTTTTTGCCCGGAACATGTTCTTGCCATTGAGCTGGCTTCTTATCACCTGCCTTACTCGTTGGAGGTATTTGGCCGCAGCCGCTTTCGTTGTCGCCTCTTCGAGGTTGCCATTTGCTTGTGGGATTCTGAGGTAAAAACTAAGAACCGCAAAAACGTGTTTTTCCGTTTTTGGCACTCAGTGTGTTAAATTCAAGGCGTTTTGGTGCCAGTTTAATGCCTTTTTCTTCTATCTGAACATATTGTATTTCCATGTTCAAACATTCCATGGCGACTTTTGAGCAAAACTATTGTGAGTAATTTCACCCAAAACTGCTGAATGTGTTTTAGACCAGGATTGTTTGTAAAAAAAATAAAATGTCATTATAATTCCAGCCTGAACCTTAGGTCAAGTCACTGCACCTCAGGGCCTGGAGGGGCCTGTGCTTCAGTGTGCTTCACCTGGCGGATCACTGTAATCATGAGGACTTCAGAGGCCATGGGAATCTTTCATTACGAGCCAGGCTGACAGATTCAGGACAATGGGAGAAAAGAGGTTTTTCAGTGCGTATGAAGAAAACAGGCCTCGCTGATGTATCTTTGATTACGTAACCTATTTACCGCGCGGCGTGACGTCCCACTGTCTGAGCAGGCGCTTTTCCAAAAAAACACAACAACCATCAAAGTAAAAAAAGAGAACAAAGCAAATCATATTTGAAAATCATCAACTCATGAAAAGCTCCGCACGTTCTGGTCCTGGTGTCAGTGAGAGGATGCATTATAGAAAAGGCTGTAAATGGAGAAATACAGAAGACATAAGTGATGACTCGCCTTTCTGTGATTATATGGATTTTCATATTTTATAAACAGTACCAGTATGGTGTCGAAAAAATTGGCATCTTTAGATCCAAGTTTTGATGCTGAAGAAAAAGAAAGAAAATGGACAAGTTTGGGAAACAAGTGGAAAAATTGAGAAAAACTGAAAGATTTGGGTGAAAAAGTGGACAAATATTGAAAATATGTGGAAAATGTTATTTTTGTTCATGTATGTGCATGTATATTCATGTATGTGCATGTATGTTCATGTATGTGCATGTATGTTCATGTATGTGCATGTATGTTCATGTATGTGCATGTATATTCATGTATGTGCATGTATGTTCATGTATGTGCATGTATGTTCATGTATGTTCATGTATGTGCATGTATGTTCATGTATATTCATGTATGTGCATGTATATTCATGTATGTTCATGTATGTGCATGTATATTCATGTATGTGCATGTATATTCATGTATGTGCAATGTGCATGTATATTCATGTATGTGCATGTATGTGCATGAATGTGCATGTATGTGCATGTATGTGCATGTATGTCCATGTATATTCATGTATGTGCATGTATGTGCATGTATGTTCATGTATATTCATGTATGTGCATGTATGTGCATGTATGTGCATGTATATTCATGTATGTGCATGTATGTTCATGTATATTCATGTATGTGCATGTATGTGCATGTATGTGCATGCATATTCATGTATGTGCATGTATGTTCATGTATATTCATGTATGTGCATGTATGTGAATGTATATTCATGTATATTCATGTATATTCATGTATGTGCATGTATGTGAATGTATGTGCATGTATGTGCATGTATGTGCATGTATGTGCATGTATGTGCATGTATATTCATGTATGTGCATGTATGTGCATGTATATTCATGTATGTGCACGGAGGTAAACGGCCCAGGTCTCTGTGCCGCTGCAGGAGCTCGTATGGGTGGATGTTTTGGATGTTTTGGATGTTTTGGGTGTTTTGGGTGTTTTGGGTGTTTTGGGTGTTTTGGATGTTTTGGGTGTTTTGGGTGTTTTGGGTGTTTTGGGTGTTTTGGGTGTTTTGGATGTTTTGGGTGTTTTGGATGTTTTGGATGTTTTGGGTGTTTTGGGTGTTTTGGATGTTTTGGATGTTTTGGATGTTTTGGGTGTTTTGGATGTTTTGGATGTTTTGGGTGTTTTGGGTGTTTTGGATGTTTTGGATGTTTTGGATGTTTTGGGTGTTTTGGATGTTTTGGATGTTTTGGGTGTTTTGGGTGTTTTGGGTGTTTTGGATGTTTGGATGTTTTGGGTGTTTTGGATGTTTTGGATGTTTTGGATGTTTTGGGGTCCACGGGCTTCTCTTAACCGCTGTGTTTTGTGCCTGGTCTGAGCTTGTTCCTCTAACGTCCCTTTTCTTTCACCGTCTCTTTTTGCGTTGCTTTACTTTCTTCCTTTTCTTTGTCGCATTCGTAAATCTGTCTCTGTCCCGCCCACAAAATAAATGCGCAAAAATGTAAGTGCTCTGTAATGTGAAGAACGCGTGACATTCTGGAGGCGTGTCACTAGTGCACTACCTCCATCATGGCCGACCGGCTCAGAGGCAAAGTGTCATAACAACAGCCTTCAGTGTTTCAGGGCTCACTGTTTAAACAACACATCTGCAGAACACTCACCTCTTACACGTCCACTTCAGGAACACTTTACCCCAATCTGCGCTCCGTGTTCTCCCGCTCCAATGTCTGCGTGGAGTTTTCTTTTCACTTAGAAACAAAACTGAAGACCACATGGCTAATTTCCTCCTATGGCGTTTATCAGAGCGAGCTCATTTGGGGTGGAAAAAACGACTTTACAAAGTTTAACCGCAAACTGTGTGAAGAATTCTGTGATTTTTAATAAACATAAATGGCCCCTATTCGCACAAATGAAGACGATTTTTATAATTTTGTCATCAGTTGTTAAAGGGGCTAGATGCAAGTTAGCTATGTTTTACTCACTACTGCCACCTCAGGCCATACATGTAACTGCAGCTTCTATATTAAGCTCGTGCATGACGGCACTTCGACTGAATTAACACCTTTTTGAGTGACAGTGCAGGATTTTAGAGGCAGTTGTGGTGAAAAGGTCTGAGCTCATTCTACACATTAGGACATGGCTGGAACATGTAGGGAGAGGAAAATACTTAATTTGAACGTTTTAAAACTCCGTATAGTCCCTTTAAACTGGGCATACAAGCTACAAGCTAAATTAATCATCCACTCACACTGTGCGTCTGAATCGAGAAGTGCAGGAGCCCCCACACGTATGTTTGTCTCTGAGTGACAGGAAGCCAGTGCAGAGTCCAGAGCACTGGACTAATCTGGTGGTATTTCCCGGTTGTGGATGTTCTGCAGCTCTAACAGTGAGCAGCCGTTACAGCCGTCTCACCTGCATGGATAAGCCTCTCTGTTTTTCAGATGGGAAAAAAGCTGATCTAAATGCTTCGATTATAGATTTGTAATGTGATTATTCAGTTTTAGGGAGAGAGAATCAAAGCCTTGGATTTCAGCTCCGATGATCGATCAGGTTGTGAGAACCTTAAGGCTGGCTGCCCATGTGTCCTTTAGCAACACACTTTAACTCACTTCTCGTCCCTTGGGAAACGGGTCTAGTGAACTCCATTTAACTAAAGCAAACGGCCGAGCACTTTCCAAAGAAACAAGAGTGTGTGATGAACCTTGCATGAGGATCATTTATGTGATTACTGACCATTTTCAAATCAATATTTCTCTACCAACTCCTCCAGACGTTCTGTATGAAAAAGCAGAATCCCCCAAAAGTCTTCCTCAAAACGATGGCATTGCTTTATTTATGATAATTGGAATATATATTGGGTTTTATGAGGGAGAAGGCGGTGGGTTCATCCATTGTTGATGTGCCGTCTGAAGGTGCACTCGCAGATTTGGACTGAGGCTGATGAAATAATAAAGGGATGAATAAAAGACGAGTTGGAGGAGTTGGGAGGAAAGAGTGGGAAATATAATAAGGCTTCTCTTTATTCTCACAGAGTAAGAGTTTGTTCTGTGCCGGGAGAGGCTGCTCAGAGTAGAGCTGCTGTTCCAAAGACAAGTCTTGTCTTATCTGAAGACCGGAATCAGCTGGATGGATCCTACTGTATAATACCAAAACATACTTTTATATATATACTCAGAAAACAGCAAATGCTACGCTCAGCTTCCTCAGCAGGCGCTAAAACCTGACAAAAACACAGCGACAATGTGACAAAAAAGTCACTTTCACTTTTGTAGATCCTAGTTTTCAAATGAAGCTCTTAGATTTGGGTAAAGCTGAACTGGATGAAATCTGATCCGTTAAGGCGGGGGTGAAGAGGTTAAAGCTAATGCCCCTTTCATCTCAGTCTCACATAGAGCTCAAGACTAGGCTAGAGTTCAGGAAAAATTCCCTGTTGCCATGGAGATCGCCTTGTTTGTGGGTGCTAGCAAACATTTTCCATAGACCGACACTGGCTACAAACAAAATAAAAAGTGGAGAAAAATAAAGTGAACTCCAGTATTTTCGGTTTTAAAATCTCCATTGGTTTATTATTGCTGCATATCCCATGATGCTTAGCGATATGACATCACGATCCTGAACTCTTCTTCTGCGTGTGTGCGTAACCGCATGCTTGGTTGCCATTGATTTCAGCTTTTAGTGATGACGTAACATCCTATTGGCCGTCACTCCGGCCAATGGGCATTGAGCCCGCCCCCATTCAAAAGAGGGTCAGATCATAAACGTAACTTGTGACGTGAAACATGAAAAGAAGACGCGTGAATGAATGTTTTTTTTAATGATACTTCATGATCGTTTCTGATTTTACAGTTCCATTTAGTTTTCTCTTTATGTTTACAATAACCTATGTTTATAACACCTCTTTTACATTTACGTTTACCCTAAATTAGCAGGTCTGAGCCAAGACTAAACCAGTCCAGGACTAACCCAGGGCTAAACTAAGCAGGTTATAGACCAGGACTAAACCAGGACTGAGGCTGCGTCCGAAACCATCAAATATAATATACATCATATATAATAATATTGTAGCCTCTAAGGGCTAACACTAGCAACTAATCCTTAACCTTTCATGAGGTTAACTGTTAGATCTATGCAGTTAGTGAACTAGAGCTTCAGCAGCATTTGTCCAATTTGACCGTCCTTACCCAGGGGAAAGGGAAGTGACATCACCGACAGCTGCTGCTCTTCGTCTTTAAGGTTATTGGTGAAGTGCAGGAAAACAAAAGCTCATGTCACCCCCTAGTGTCCAACAACAACATAGTGTCCAAACAAAGATGTTTAGACGAAAAAAAAAAAAAATCCAAATGATCCATACATTTCCCTTTAGCCTTATTTTATCTCAACAGCTGTTTCATAAACTACATTATGCAAATGATCCATGTGGCTTAAGTTTCTACTAAATGAAAACAAAAGCATTTAATCCGTTTACTGAGTTCACTCTTTAACACTGACATGTGACTGAGCTGTGGAGACGACAACATGGATTTAGTCACTTTTAGAAAGTTTTGGCTTGTGTGTTTTAATTATTTTTTATTATTAAATGTGCACCTGTTAATCAACAGTGGTTGTGCATGAATCACTCGAGGGTGGGGGCGAGGGGGGTGGGGGGATTGCCGCAGTGGCTTATGGGATGGCACATACAGTGCCTCTCGAAAGTATTCGTACACCTTGAACTTTTGCACATTTTGTCATGTTTACAACGCTAAACATAAAGATTTTATTTAGATTTATTTAGAACTGTGAAGTGAAAGCAAAATGATACATGATTGCGTTATTTTTCAGAAAATAGAAAAGTGAAAAGTGGGGCGTGCATAAGTATTCATACAGCATTTTTCTGAGTGCATTAAATTGCCTTTAAAACATTCCTAATGACTCCAGAATGTTCACTCCTTGGCCTAACGGTTAAATAGAGGCCACCTGTGTGTAATCTACTCTCAGTTTAATTTCAGCTGTTCTTTTAGGCCCTCAGAGCTGTGGTCGGAGTGTATTGGTCACTAAACAACATCATGAAGGCCAAGGAGCACCAGAGAGTCAGGGATAAAGTTATGGAGAAGTTTAAAGTAGTGCTAAGTTATACAAAGATTTCCCAAGATTTAAACATCTCCCGGAGCAACTGTTCAATCCATCATTCAGAAATGGAAAGAGTAAAGCACCACTGCGGACTTACCAAGACACGGTCGCCCATCTAAAATATTAGATCAAACAAGGAGGACACTGGTAAGAAATACAACCAAGTGCCCCAAGATAACTCTGGAGGAGCTGTGAAGTCCTGCCGCTGAGCTGGGGGAATCTGGACATGGGACAACTATAAGTCGTGCTCTACACAAATCTGGCCTTCATGAACGAGTGGAAGAAGAAAGCCATTTTTGAAAGGAGGCCATAAGAAATCCCGTTTGAAGTTTGCTAGAAGTCTGCAAAAGTTCAAGGTGTATGAATACTTTCGAGAGGCACTGTAGCTCCTAATCACCGGTTAGTTAGCACCAGAGGTCCCTATGCTAATGTGGCCATGATAGTTAGCATTGAGGCTCCTTTCCCTAACCCCTTCCTAACTGACAGCACAATTCGGAGGCTTCTTATCACGGTGGACGCTGACGCACATCCGGTTTGGCGTAAAACCTCTTACCAATGATGACGTAACATCCTGGGCGACAGTGGTGCAGATGGTAAAGCGGGTCGTCTTTTGATCGGAAGGTCGGGGGTTTGAATCCCACATCCTGAAAGTGCACACTGTCGTTGCGTCCTTGGGCAAGACACTTAAAGCGCTTTGAGTGCCTAATGTAGGTAGAAAAGCACTATATAAGTTACCTTTTACCATCCTGTCACTCCAGCCAATGGGCATTGAGCCCGCCCCCACACAAAAGAGGGTCAGATCATAAACATAGCTTGTGAATTGAAAACGTAACTTGTGAAGTGAAGCATGGGAAGAAGTGTGAATGTTTTATATATATAAAAAACAAAACAATTTATACTTTGAGCGTTTACAGTTACATTTAGTTTTCTCTTTACGTTTATAATACCTCTTTTACGTGTACGTTTAAGCACACCCTAATTTGGCAGGTCTGAGCCAAGATTAAACCAGGACTAACCCAGGGCTAAACTAAGCAGGTTATAGACCAGGACTGAATAAGAAACTTGAGTTTTTAGGCGAATTGAAAAGCAAAACCCAGCAGTGACGACAAGAGCAGAATCAGAATCCTTTATTTACAGCCACACATCATCACGCTCACACCTCCTGTCAGTCACATCTGTACCGTCACCACAGAGGCTGTTACACATGTTTGGTACAGTTTTGGTAAACTGTTAGTGAAGATCTGAAATAAGATGGTGTCATGATGTGGGTCTGTCCTGCAGCTCAGAAGGTAATGATGTTTTTATCACATTCTGCTGGAGACATGAGTTACAGGTGACGCTGCTGCGGCCGGTGTTCTGTTGTTTTATGACATCCTGAACAAAACTTTATACACATTTTCATTTAACTCAAATAACACAGGAATCATAAAAGCACCATAAAGCAGGTATGGTTAAAGCGAACGGTCCCAGCCCTAATCCTGAAGCAGATCAGGATTTAAGTAAAGGCTTTTAAAATAAAACAAATCTTCCCATTTTAGAAAATCTCGATCCTTGATTTTATTCTTTGCTATTTACCGCAGTAAGCAACACACTGTGAAGTCGAAACAACACCTTTAATCAAATCCGTATTACCATTTCACACGCTGGAACATTTCATCCAACACATACAGCAAGATACAGGCAGGTATTTCATTAAGTGTTCTTATTGGTGATAAACAGATCCACAAACAAAGTCCACTGTGGGTTTAGATTGCTCTTTATACATCGCAACGCATGACCTGGAATTAGAGCTGGGCCATAAATGCTTTAAAAATGGCTAAATGGTAAAATGGAGTCGGCTGCACCATGTCCGCCTGACGTGCGTCCGGTTTATCAGCGTTTCAGACGCTCTGTAGAGAAATGACTTTCTGTCGATCTGCTGCTTCACAAAGGCCAAAGTGTTTTAAGAGGACTCTAACTCTGCTCTGAGCGGAGCATTTAACTCTGCCCCTTTCCCTTGAGTCGGTTGTCAACAAAGCAGAGGCATGAAGACGATAAAACTAAAACACTTTTGAAACTCCATGGCGTATTAAGAAGTTTCACTTTTGAGAGCAGACGAGGAATATCTAAAACATTTTTTTTTTTAAATAAAGGGTTGTGTTATCTTAATCGGCCTAATTGTAGCTACATTATGAAATATTAATGAGCAGAGACTCAGACTTTTTAAAGTTTATTTCAAATAAAATCGATTAAAATAATAGTCATCCAAACAGAGTAAAAAAGACGAGATTGTATTTTTTGGCCATATCGCCCGGGCATACCTGGAATGCTTCGCAGAGTAGCTTTGATTAATATTCTTTTTGTGCAGGGTCAACATACTTCAGCCTGCTACATGCCACAAGACCATTTTGGAAACCAGCAATATACAAATAAAAACAAAACATACATGTTTATCAGGAAGTCCAGTGTAAGTTCATGTAGTAAGCTCATAATAACACTATGGAATAAGCCACTAGTCCTGAGTAAAAGGGGCTAAAATAAAACACTTATGCACTTGCTTTAATGGTGTTTAGCACAAAAGGCTCACTATTGTGAAAAAAAAGCCAAATCTTTTATATTATCTTCCAGGTAAAGATAAATCTACACATCCCAATAACAAACACGTCGTGCACGTCGGGCGTGGATATGTGAGGGTGGCGGTTGGCCTGCTGGGCTCAGGCGATGGTCTGCCTGCTGAAGAGGTCCAGGGTGACCGCCGAGAGGAACGCCGGGATACTCTTCTGGTGGTGCAGGTGGAGGGCGACCATCTCTCCCAGGGTCTTGGAGAACTCCGTCTCCATCAGCTGCATGCTGCCATTGGAGCTCTGCAAGCACAACAAACAACAGGAAATGATGTCAGCATTTGAGGAGGCGATTGTGGGTTTATTTACAATTTCAGCCAAAACTGCAGCGAGTTTTGGACCATATTTGTGTATTTTTAACGCAACACTTAATGCAAGTTAAAAAACTAATTTGACACTAAACGCTTTTTAACGCCTTGTAGAAACCCTCAGCTACAGAAGAGGATTTGTTGTGTTTGAGAAAAAAATAATAATCTGTATACGTTGTATACGTACGTATACGTGAGCGGTGTCTGCTGAGGAGGAGACGGCATCAGTCAAAACTACCATCAACAACCCTGTGAATGAAGCCAAGTCTTACTCCAGATGTGGGAACATCCTCAAGTGTTCAGATATGCATGATGTGAAAAAGACGGTCAGGACTGAATGGACTGAATGAGAATGGATGGTCAGGGTTTTGGCCTGGAGCGCCCTCTGCAGGCGGCAGTGGGAATGACATGACTTAGAACAGCCAAAATAGATTTGATAGATATGCTGGCAAAACAATGACCAGAGTTTAGAGACGAAGCAGCTAGCTACACTACATGTTTTTCAATGACATTTTAATGTCCAAGTACTACTACTAATGGCACAAAATGTGTTTGCGTAATGGAGAAGCCAGGCCCTATACTAAAGTATGGCAAGGTAGAACATGTCTGTTTCATTATGGAATTTCCGTGGTTTCTCCACAATGGGCGAGGAACGCGCTCCTCTATGGTCCGCATGGCGGGGAGCTGACGTTGCTATAACACCACTTGGAAGCATTAATTCTAATGGGACTTCAAACGTCCCAATAACAGCTTAAAAGCCTGGCTCCAAAGAGTTTTTCTTTTTCTAAAAATTGCTATGACCCCTGTGACCACGCTGGGGGAGGTGAAGTATTTTTAACCACGCTGGTTTTTGTTTAAAAGCCCAAAAATTGGTAGTATGTTCAGTGCATTGGTGGCTACATAGGAGACAGAGCGGCCATTAAGGTTCACACAGGACTCAGGACCCCTTTCAATCAATGTGGCTGAATGAGATCCACTCATCTCTCATCTTTATTATATTATATCTATGTTTCTCCATCATTCATTCATAATTTGAATTAATCAGGGAGATAATCTCCATAATTAATATAAAAAAAAGCAAGGGCCAGTTTCATCTATGACGCAAAACAAAACCCTGAAAATATGGAAGACCAGTAGAAGAAATGACCCGTGTGAAGTGGATTTGTCAAAACTGCTTGAATAAAGTGAAATCCAGCTCAGAAGGGTCCCTTTTATGGAGTGCGTTCGCTGAAGCCCCCCGGGAATGAGTGAACTGCCACATGTCCCCAGGGGGCGCCCTTTCAAAGAAACAAGCCCACACGCCCGGCTGTGCTCTCTGGCTTTGTGTTCTCGGCAGGACAGACTCTGGAGAGGGTTCATTAAAACGGGGAGAAGACTGTAGGCCATAGAGGAGGAGGAGGAGGAGGAGAGGGGGATGAAGGGATGGAGGGATTGTAGGCTATAAAGTTGAAGAGCTGGAGGGAGTACAGTAGGAAAAGGAGCAAGAGGGAAGGATGGAGAGGGATAGGTTGTAAATATGATCACATGGGCGGATGAAAAGAAGAAAAGTACGATGATGTCATGGGAGGATGAACAGAACAAAGGAGGAGAGGAAGGGATGAGTGGAGTGATGGAGTGAGAGAAGCACAAGGGGAAGAACAAATGGAAGCAGCACCAATAGATTCACGAGACATCACTACATTCTAAAGAGCTTATAGTTTAAAATCGAGGTGGAGGACAACTGAAACATCCATGGCGGTAACTATGGCAACTGCCAAAATGTACATTTCTAGTCGTAGTTTATAGCTAATTTCTCTAATTCCTGGGCCAATTCACATGACACAAAAACTGTCACAAAGTTCATAGTCCTCTCTTCCAGCTTATATGAACTATGGTCTAATTATTTCCTCTGAAAGGCGTCCAAAAGTGGAGACAGTATTCAAAAACATGTGTGTGGTGATGTTTAGTAAAAAAGCCTTTCATTCAAAAGAACAATGTGGCAGGTTTGTGAATCAATCACTGTCCGATAATGATCAGGGGAAACATTTGGACATTTTCGTGTTACTCCTACTCTCCCATAGAGAAGTACTGACACCTGCTGAACATGAATGCAATCGATTCCGAATTGAATCGGAATCTTTGTGAGGTCAAGTCACACCCAGGATGAAACATTTACAACAAAGCACTCATCATCTTTTGTTTCTCATTAATCAGCAGCTAAATAGTGATCAATGAAGAAGTTAAGACTCTATTATAAACATGCCCAAACCGTTTCACCAGACTCACAGATGGAGCACATTGATCACAGCACCATCTGTTGATGTTTATTCAGAATAAGGTGGAGACTATCAGAACGCAAGGGGACGATCCTTTGGTCAGCTGATCATGTGTCAGAAAGGTCAGAGCCACATCATAATGATTGTATAAAAGCACCATGTCACAACAGTTCAGGACCGAGGCCCTTTCTCTCAGTCTCTCCCAGAGTGACATACAGGGAGCACATAGTGTCATGACCAGAACAGACGGAAACTGTTTGGACACTGATGACTCCTTTGGAGACGGAAACATCACTTATTGATGCCCTGGAGCTAAAAGCAGCTGCAGTAAAACCCAGTCATTGTGCAGGTCAATGTATCAAGTTCATCAGCACTAATTATTAGCTAACATGAGATTATGAAAACACTACATGAGCTCAAGAACCCTTACTGAATGACTTTTAATGAGCCGTGTTGAAAGACACATTTCTGCTCCTTTGGACAGACAATAAAGTTCAATTCTATTCTAAATAAGAAACACAATAAAAAATACAAAAGGATTCATTGCTCCCGATTTGAACTCTTCTCGATCCTTGACAAAACCTAAGGAAGTCCACTTATTTCAAATGGGAGACTAGAATGTGCTGAGCCTTATGAGACCAACTTAATGGAGGGACACTGGTTTCTAAATGGACAAAACACCATTAGAGGCAGTGAAAGCTAATGGGCCCAAACACCACCATCCAATCCAGTCCGATCGTTCTTCTGCTCTCCTATCTGAGGCAGCAAGAGAGGCATGTCGGAGTGGAGACTTTTCTTTATAGAGATGGGATGTAGTTTTCAAAGTGTAAGACTATCCTAGCAAACAGTTGTTCATATTTACTTTTTTGGATTTGGCTTCAGCCGTAGAAGAAGAAACAACCAAAGTGAATGAGATTACTCAAACTGCATTATTGACGTGAAATTCAAGCTGTTTGATGAGGGAACAACTTTAAAACATGGTTTAAAGCTGAAAAAAATGAACAAGCTGTGCATGATATGTCTCCTTTAATTCAAAAGGAAACTGAAAACTGAAAACTTTTAATAGTTTGTGGGTTCATATTTCAGCATTAACTCATATGGTCTCGATGTTTGAGCTGAATCTTCATTGTATAAATTGATAATCCAAAAAAGGTTGAATAAAGCGGCCTTTAGGCGCCTCAGCATTGATTCTTCGAAAGAGCTGCATGGAGCTCACTGTGTGGTTGCAGCTCCCTCTGCAGGCAGCAGTGGGAATATGTTCAAATACTAAATGTGTAGGATCTGATACTGCTGCTGGAGCAGGTCGACATTAGCAGGCGCTTTGATAGAAACTGTAGAATTTGAGAGAGGCGCTAACGTTAGCTTCCATTCATTTACAACAGGGGTGTCCAAAGTGTGGCAGATGATACTTTTTACTGCAAGTATAATCATTCCACAACCACCCGCTTTTCAGTGTGGGACAGCTTTGGAAACTAGGATCCACATCTCACAGCATCCACACATTTTGATTGCAAATTCAGCAATATACATATACACCATGTTCCAAATTATTATGCAAATTGTATTTCAGTGTCAAAAAGATAAAAAAAATAAATAAAAAAAAGGTTTTCAATGAAACCCATGGATGGTATTGTGTCTCAGGGCTCTTTGAATCACAGACATTTATCTCAGCTCTGATTATTAGTTGTCAGGTTAAGACAAAAAACTACTACTGAAAAAGGATGTTCCACTTTATTAAGCAGACCATCATTTTCAAGCAATATGGGAAAGAAAAAGGATCTCTCTGCTGATGAAAAGCGTGAAATAGTTGAATGCCTTGAACTAGGTATGAAAACCTTCGATATTTCACGAAAGATTAAGCTTAATCATCATACTGAAAAGAGATTTGTGGCTGGTTCAGACACACACGGGTTTGTGCAGATAAAGGCACAAAGAGGACGGTTTCTGCCAGACAAACACATTGGATTAAGAGAACAGATGATACAAAGCAGCAAACAGGTATTTCAAGCTGCTGGTGCTTCTGGATGACAACGCACCATGTCATACTGTAAAGAATACCTCTGCATCACTGGCTGCTATGGGCATAAAAGGAGAGGAAACCCATGATGTGGACCCCCTCCTCCCCTGACCTCAACCCGATTGAGCCTCAAGCAAAACTTCTATGAGGGTGGGAGGCAGTTTTCACCCAAACAGCAGCTCTGGGAGGCTATTCTGACATCCTGCAAAGAAATCCAAGCAGAAACTGTCCAAAAACTCACAAGTTTCATGGATTTAAGCATTTTAAGCTGCTCAAAGAAGGGCTCTATGTTACAATACAACTTGACCTGTTAAGATGTTTTGGATTTCTATGATGTGATAAATATGACTTCCTAATGCTGCAAATTCAACAAATGACCATTTTCAGTTAATTACAAGCTTTAAAATGTATTGAAATAATGAGTGGCATAATAACTTGGAACAGGAGATTTTGAGGGTTTTTTTATTTTTGAAAAAAAAAACATCACTGGGAGGTTTGTTAGAGGAACATTCAAATGATCCTCTAACAGTTAAAGACTTGAAAATTATGCTGACTGATTTTCTTAACTGTCAACTCAAATGATAGAGAAAAATGTCATTTGCATAATAATTTGGAACGCAGCGTAAATGTGTGGAAGTTCAGTTTAAGTCTTGTTTTGACACAATTTGCTGAAAAACAAGTTACTTACGATTTGTGTTTGATTAGAATGGAACATATCGCATTGAAATAGTTTAGTGAAATATCGCAATAATATCGTTATCGCTATATATTAGATATTGTGTACAATTGATATTGTGATCACATATCACAAGTTACTTCAAAATTGTTCAGCCCAACTTTGAATAAATGCACTGTTATGCTCTGTTATGCTAGTGTTCTCTGTTTAAAGGGGCTAGATGCAAGTTAGCCATTTTATACTTATTACTGCCACCTCAGGTCATACGTGTAACTGCACCTTCTATGTTAAGCTCGTGCATGACGGCACTTCGGACCCGAAGTGACTGCAGGATTATAGGGGCAGTTGTGGTGAACAGGTCTGAGCTCATTCTACACATTAGGTCATTGTTGGAACATTTAGGGGGAGGAAATGAGATAATTTTCCCATTTTTAAACTCTGTATAGTCCCTTTCAGGCAGAAACACGTGTTTCAACATGATGGGCCAAATCCAGTCTGTCAGTAGTTTATATTGTTGTTTATAGCCTAGCAACATTTTAGCCTTAGACTTTGATAAAGCAGATGAAAATGGATGGATGGCATTTGACTCTGGATATTGCAGCAACATTTTGAGAGAATAACTTAGACCTTTTATTACAATGATATTTAAAGAGGAGCTACAGGAAAACTCCTGACCAGACTGAATTAATAAAGCAAAACTTCAGATCTGTTTTTGATGAAGGAACAACATAATCATAACATGATTACAAGCTCAAAAAGTTGATTTTGCATGACGTGTCAACGAGAGATAGTTGAAAACAACAAAAGACAGGCGCGTCGCACTTGAGCTACATGCACGGCCCACTTTAATAAAACGTTATCAGATTTGAAAATCCTCTCGTCTCTTTCCGCCCGCCCTGGTGTTCCCTCCCCGGCGTGGGCGGCAGGAGAAGCCTCTCTCTTTCTTGCTTGCTCTGTGGGTAAAAAGGAACCAGCCTGAATACACATAGAGGAGTGTGAGCGGTTGCCATGGCGACGGTTCGGAGCCCCCCTCCCGATGTGCGGGAGTGGGCGCGGGGGCTAAAGACATTAAAGAGGGCAGAGCGCCGCAGGATCCGAACACGAGCGGCAAAGGCAAACGCAAAGTAGGGCGGAAATCGTTTCAGAGGGAAAAGAAATATTGTGGTTTCTCTGACAGGCCACGGGATGTGATGAGACGCACTTACGGATCTGTCCTTTAGCATTTACATGTGAACTGATGAGCCGCTTCAAGAGCATGTTTGGAGAAGTGTGAGCTACAGGGTTAGCAGTGTTTACCTCACATGACCCCATCAGATCTCTCAGAGAGGACAAATCTGAACTTCAGTGCATTTTCCACTTGTTTGTGTCTTTAAGGCTCTGATGAGATGGAAATCTGCAAACATGCTGCATTTCCATCACTCGAGTTTATTGTACATTTTGTTTTGCATAAGCAACGAGTGATGGAAACAATCCCTCGCCAAATTAACCTCGTAACCCTACCTTATATTCAGCCTTACCCAAATCTAAAAGCTTCTTGACTGGAGCTTACAGCCTACAGGCCAGTGTAACGCCTCATTTGAAAGCTAAGACCTACAGAATGAATCTTAACACATTGAGTGCCAAAAAAGGAAAAAAAAATTGTTGTTTTTAATACACCTTATGTGTGATTTTGGTAGCTCTGTGAGGAACAGAAGTGAAATAAATGACGATAAAAACTTCACGATCTGGACATTTTATATTTATTATTGCATTTATTTTATTTTATTTTTTAGTCTGAGGGGGCGTGGTGTTACGTAGTGAACAGTTGTAAACCTTCTCTCTTGCTCTCTGGGAAAGCAGAGCGGCTTCACGTGGAAATATCCAAACACGCTCCAAACAGTTGAGATTTTAACATTTCTCTGGGTTTTCAAATGGTTAAAATTGGTCCAAGGACGGCTGAGAAACATCCTGTTAAAGTCTTCAATCCGAGAACCAGGCTGTTTAAATGCACATGCCATAAAAAGAGATCGATAACACGCTGTGTTTCTAAATGTGTCAACAATGTTGTCGTTCAAAATTGTAGTAATGTTTCACAGATTTCCAACTCACCCCGGACGACGACACAGGACTCAGGACCTCGACCACGAGGTAGGAATGCGCAAGCACTTTCTGAAAATATATTTTCTGCTTGTTGTAAAAGGCTCTCTACAAGTCACGCAGCTTCTATTGACGGAAGTGAGCAGGGGAAGTCTTTAGGAGTTACTGCGCGGACGTTTTGCTGCTGTATCATTACGCCTCACAATATAGTACCCCTTTTTATCTGCTTATAAAATCGACATGTTACATTTCTGTGTAAATATACTTTGCATGAAAACACTTCACGTAACTTTATTTAAATAGGGAACACGTGGAAGAGCTTGGTAGCTTCTATTGTGAGCTTTTTTGGAGCTATATGACATGTGGGAGAGGCTGCTCCGTTTGCGTGACAGAGCGCACGGACAAAGACCAGACGGGTATATATTAACTCGACTAAGGTTAGGTAAGAACATATCTTGGTATGTAAAAACAGTGGCCTATTCCTTTAACTGACCTTTGTCCTTGCTTTCTGCCGTGTTGTCGTCACTTCTGATATGTTTTTTTCTTTTTTTCATTGCATTTTTGCCATTTTTTTGTGGATTTTTTTTCATGCACTGATCCAATACTGTTAGAATAGAATCAGAGAGTATCGGAGCCGATACTGGAAAAATATACGCTATCGGGTATCAAGTTCAAATATCCGACACTGCTCCACTGCACCGATCCAGCTTTTTTGCTTCCAATTCCGATACTGGGAGTTTGAGTATATGCCAATATTCAATATTAACTTATACCAAGAGACTCTTAAAAGTGTCTGCTGTGAGTGAAAAAAGGGAATGTTTGCATTTACATTACATTTATTTGTAGAATACACCTTGATCTGTAACATCTCATTTGACTTTACTGATGTCACAAAATGAAGAATTCTCTGGTTACAAAAGGGGAACATTCGCTTCTTCACTCACGGCACGCTGCTTTTAAAAGTCTCGTGGTATCTGATATCAGTAGATACTCACACCCCCAGTAATGGTATTGAAATCAAAAAAGCTACATCTCCAGTTATCGCTTTATTACTTTACGCAAGAAGTGTCAATGATACTTTAAGTCTCTGAGGTCTTCCAACTCACCTTCTGTGCAGCTTTTCCATCCTCTCGATTTCATACTATGGGTCCTTCAGAATGCTCTGCTGACACGTGAACGCCCCCTGAATCACTACAGCCTTGGTGACGCGCTGTATATTTGCGAGTTGAAAGCGAGTCCACGGCGGAGGCTGCGGTCCACGTTTGGCGAGCAAACAGTGAATGTGTCGTACTGAATGGGATAGACGAGGATAATCCGCTCTGATCCTGTGTACATTCAACTCCAGCTGCCATTGTCCGAGCGGAAACACTACAGTGCTTCCCACGCAAGCTCTTTGATACAGTACAGGGCAGCACTCTTTTGGGAATGTTTGAGGTTCACTCTCCGCCTCATATTATGGCCACAAATCACAGGAAGTTTATATATGAAAAGCAAGTAAATAAGCGCTTTTCACAGAAAAAATCACAAAGTGCTGTACAAGAGAATAGGTAAAACGATAGAAAATGTATATACATGTGTAAAATTTAAGTGACAGTAGTGAAAACCCATCAACCAAAAGCTTTCTTAAATAAACATGTCTTCAGATCCTTCAGAGTCTGCCAGACGCAGATACTGAGTCTTAGAGACTACAAACAGGTTCAGGCCAGAGGACTGAAGAGTGCGGTCAGTGGAGTACAGGCTCAAAAGTCCAGGATGTTCTGTGGGGCCTGACCGTGAAAGTCAGCACTAAAATTCTAAAATCAATCCTGGATTTCACAGGGAGCCAATGGAGAGATGACAAGACTGGAGGGATATGAGACCTTCGAGGGCACCTGTTAAAAGTCTAGCAACAGAAGTTGTTGTTCAGAGCAGACTTATTCCGACAGGTAAAAACAGAGTTGCAGAAGTCCAGTCTTGTTGATAGGAAAACATGAATTATCATTTCCAGGTCCGTTTTTGACAACAGAGATGTTCCCAAGATGATAAAAGCAATTTCGTACTGTTTGAGTGCATCTCCAAAGACATGGCCTGGTCAGGTTTCTGAGGCTGGATTTGACAGAGGAGCCAAGAGACCCAAGTGCAGTTTGATCAGCGGGGTCTTGTAGTCTGGAGCAAAAATCAGTGTTTCAGTCTTGTTTTAATTTATCTGCATGTAGTTAGTGACGGAGGACACGCACTCTAAGAACAGTGACAAATGATGGAACATTATTGGATCATTAAAAGAACAACACAAATGGACATCGTCGGCAAAGAAATGATACGATATTCCTCCATTAAAGTACTGGGAAATCTCTAAGCATATCAAGCATTTAAAAAAAGCTATTGTAAAATGGTTATTAAAGAGACTAGATGCGGGTTGGTCATTTTATACTCACTACTGCCACCTTTCTTACTAACAGTGCAGGATTTTAGAGGCAGTTGTGGTGAACAGGTCTGAGCTCATTCTACACATGCGGACATGGCTGGAACATGTAGGGGGAGGAAAATACATAGATTTAACATTTTTAAACTCTGTATAGTCCCTTTAAATAACGGGATTTAAAGCTGAAATATTTATTTCAGAGGGACAGACACTCGTTTCCCTCTCGAGAACTGGTTCTATTTGTAGAACCGGTCCTTGATTCCAATCTCGACAGAGTATTGTGCAGCCAAAGTAATTCTAAGGTCAGTAAATCATGGACAACGCACTCAAAGCTGGCGCTGTGATGTCATCGTTTTAAGAAACGAAGACGTCGAAACAGTGGAGCCGCATAAACGTCGTTTTGACATCTTTCCACTCTGAGACCTAGCTTGAAAAATGATTGTATATACAGGCGTAGGGCTGGGTACTGTTACACGGAACCGACCACAAAGCTCCGGTAGTGGGCAGTATCACCATTTTTTTTTTTTTTTTTGGTGCTAATTTTCTGTACTGACTAAATTGGTTAAAAACCAGGGCTAAACCTGGATGGAATAAGAAACTAGACTCTTAGACAAAGAGAAAAGCAGTGACAACACAGTAGTGACAACAAGAAACACATGGCTTTACCTTTAGCTTTAGCCCCGCAGAGCCTGAAGTTACTGCTGTTGTTACTAAACTCCAGCTGCACCGGAGCCATGTAGGATCAAAGATTGTGGATAAAGTGAGCGCTCACTTGGCCTTTGCCATTTTTGGACAAGTGTTGGTAAATTATTAGTGGAGTGAGCGCTCTCTCTGTAACACATCTTTGACGTGTGAAGTGTTTTCACTTTGTCGAAGAGTGTGTTTAGAAAAGTTTATCTGAAAGAAAACAGAGTCCTGATGTGGATCTGTCTCTGCAGCTCACGAGGTTATAATGTCCTTTCTCTCTTTTTATCACAGCTTAAGTGGGAATTCTGCTCAGAAAATGAAGTTACAGGTGACACTGCTGTGACCAGTGTTCTTTCTCTTGCCATTTTTGGACTTTCTCCTGAACAATACTTTTTATACACATACATGGTACCGAAAAGCAGGTATCGTTAAAGTAGTGGTATCGAAACATTCGGTACCCAGCCCAATACATTTGAAACTCGGAAAATTAGAATATCGTGGTTGTATTTCTGTAATTCAACTTAAAATGTGAAACTAATATATGATACAGACTCATTGCATTACAACGGGACATATGCCAAGCCTTTGTTTGTTTTAATTTTGATGATCTTGGCTCACAGTTTGTAAAAACACCAAATTCATAATCTTATAAGATTAGAATATTGTGAAAAGGGACGACAGCAGACCCCCAAAACATCGGCTTCCAATGGATTGATAAAATTGTTTTGCGTCTAGTCCTGAAAAACCCTGTGAATCATCCAAATGTAAAGGGAGTAAACCACCATCGAACACAGCGGTTTATAGAGAGAGGATGTGATGAACTTGACCCAAACTGAAGACGACCTCTGCCGCACAGACCGGGCGTCCATCCCTTTTTCTATCCCAGCTCTCACTCACCGTCCAATTAAAGGAAATCAATGGCGGCAGGCTTGAGATGCAGGACAGGGGGAGTCTGCTGTGACCTCATCCCAACTTGGCGTGAGGGGGCCTGGGCTAGAATGAGAACCATCTCTGCCGCTCTCCCCCCGCACACCGCAGACAGGCAAGGCCACGGCACGGGGGTCAGCACCAGCGCCCCCACACTTCACTCACTGGTAAAGACGCGCAAAGTCGAGCGGGACGCCTTCCAAAAAATGCTAATTTGGTTGGGACTTGCGTGGGCTTTTTCAAATACAAAGGCAACACTGTTCTCACAAAAGTGGGAGTTTATTCCGTTTTGGATATTTATTGCCATTTTAATATTATGTTTAATAGCACAAACGCAAGTAATAAACATATATATCACATGGAGTCTGTAGGAGCTACTAAAGTGGAGATGTTGTTGCAAGAGTGGAATGAAAATACTCATTTTGAGAAAAAAGGTTTTGCAAGGAAAGGAAATGACCATATTTGGATTACAGCGTCATCTTTCTTGTTACATACAGATATTAAATGTGTCAATGAATGAGTGTGGGAAAGACCGCGCAATGTTTAAGTGATTTCCTAGAAAACGGCAACAAAACATCAAAATATCAGCGTCGCTTAAGGGATAAAACTAAAAGTCTCAACATTGACCACCCTCATGCACGTCTCGCCTTAAAGTGAAGGAATTTTGAGTATGGGAAATGATCAATTCAAGTTGAAGGTAAAATGAAGCTCGACGTGGAGAAGGAGGGCACCACTTTATGACATCAGCAGGTGTCATAAGGTGTCTTCCTGATGCTACATATACTGCCTTTGAGGAGCCGTTAGAAAAAAAACTTCAACTTTAAAAAAGAGCCAGGCCAGACTCTTTAATACAACCATCAAGACCAGGTTGGGGTTGATGCATGCGGTGAGGGCGCTGAATGTTTGTGGTGGGTATTTTGTAACGTTGTCCAGGCCTGACACGAGTTCTGTTCCCAGATTTGGAGACGTATCCCTGGAGCTGATCCCTGAGGTGATGCGCTCGTGCCATGCATCGAAATCATGGGTGTTTTACTAACTATAAAATCAACAAGCTACAGTTTGATCAGAGCCTTCCTTTAACTGTGCGCACAGAGACTCTTCATGTATGTGCTGCAGCCTACACAAATAACATAAATAATAAAATAAAAGCAAAAGCCGGCAAATTCCCAAGGCATCTAGAAAAGTAAAGCTGTGAAAGTAGTACCAGCTTTCCGGAGTTCCTCAACCGGAAACTAGCATTTGCTATCGTGCACCTATTCCCCCGATTTTTGCCTTTAGTGTAATTCCGCAAAATTTTAGATTCTAGTCCGGTGCGAATCCACATGTCGGATTGTATTTGGAAAGTTTTTAACCTGAGTAATGAAGTCAGTGAAGGCAGCATTGATTCAAAACGTCTTCAGCTTCTTTGACTTAAAAAGAGAACGCTACCCTTTCCTACGTTCTTTATAGATTTTCTGCATGACGTACAAGAGGGAAAAAAGGACTGAGAAGGTTTGGAAGCGTTTGGTGCAGAGTGTAGATGGAGGAAGCTGCATCAAAGTGAATGGATTAAAAGAGAAAGGCTAATGCTGTTCGATGAGAAGAGCAAAATCCCAGATACATGACGTGGATGCAGTTCATCGTAACGTGCGGTTGAGAAACAGCTTTTGATGCTATAAAAACCAAGCTGAAAATAGTAGCGCTGGCTACACAAATGAATAAATGATTACTTCTTCTACTGCTATAGCGAATAATCTATAGCTTCAGGGTTAAATACATGAAAAACACCAAACTGACCTGTGTGTTCACTGTAGAGGTGGGCAACACATTGTCTACACGATAAAATCAAAATTGCTGTTTGGAAGATATGCAAATTCACAATATTGATTTCAATGTCAATGACAAGGAATGTGGGGGGAAAAAAAGAATAATAGTTTAAAAAAGTCAGGAACCCACAATAAGGTTTCATTCCCCTAAACACGATGCAATCACTTTACTGAAGTCAGTACCTTGCTCCTGTATCGGGACTATCTGTACTACTACACCTGCTGTGTACTTTCAAACAGCAGGTGAAAACATTTTGAGAATTGTGTTCTCGTTTGGTATCCTTGTGTCGTACGTAAGGTGACCGAGATGACGTTGTGATCCAAATATGGTCATTTCCATTCTGGGAAGCCACGGCGGCAATAAAGTCGGAGATATACTTCTTCCTTTGCAGACATTACATAACATTAGGGCCCGTTTTCTTTACACTATGAAAACAACATCTCTACTTTAGCAGCTCCTAAGACTCCAAACTTTCCAATCTTACTTAAGCCTAGGTCACAACCGGTCGTAACGGATGTGTCGTGCTTCGTTTGGAGCCGCACACCGCTGTTTTTTTTGTCATGTCAAACCAACTCTATGGGCGCTTCGTTCTTTTCAGGACGCACGTTGTACGGTCAGCGTATGCCACACCGCCTTTGCTCTGCCCAATCCCGTCAGACCTTGGAAGCTACGCAGGAAGGGCCTGGCAGGACTTGGATGGGAGACCGTTTGGTAACACCAGCAAGCCTAGCGAATGTAATCCGTGAGTGAGTGAGTGGTTGGTGGTGGTCGGAGGGGCCGATGGCGCAGACTGGTTGCCTCGCTTCTGTCAGTCTACCCCAGGGCAGCTGTGGGTACAAAGTAGCTTACCACCACCGAGTATGGAGTGAATGAATAGTGCAATGTAAAGCGTCTTTGAGTGTCCAGAAAAGCGCTATATAAAACCAATGCATTATTGTTATTATTATGTCTTAACTTATGCGTATGTCGCACTTGCGGAGTTCCTGTGTGTTGTGTGCCACATGGGCACCATTAGCGTGGCCAACGCACGTTCAGATATCTCGTACGTCGTCTATACGTGTCGTGGAAGTCGATCGTGAACTGCCGGTTAAGGAAGACCATGACAGTGCAGCGGACCAGGAGTGTGTCGCATTCTTTCAGTGGAGCAGATATCACCATTTTCACAGGGAGAATGTGGCGAAGTGCTGAAATATACCCCTCCAAATTACTGGGTCATTTCTTTTACACAGATCGTGTGCAGTTCTTGTGTCCTTCATACGGAGCCCGCATGGAACCTACGGTCAGTACGTTTATTGCAGGTTGGTCTTACAACTTATGTGCGTTGGGTGTATGAATTAAGTGAAAAGTGGCGGGTTTTGAAGCTTTCCGCACGTGATAAGCGTTTGACGCGCCTCCAGAGCGTCCAACACGGCCCACGCTAGAGTTGGGAAATGTTGAACTTTTTGAAGAAATTTGCGCGCGTCAACCAATCAGGAGCTTTCTTCAATAGTGACGTATGTTGTAGCTGAGCCACCGGGGCAGATTCTATGCTATGCCAGCCCGCAGATGTAAACAAGTCACAGAGGTTTAGCTTCATTGTGAACCGGAGCTACAGCAGCTCTGAGACTTCTACAAAGACACACTTCAGTGTTTCTTTACCTTAAACACCCAGGATTAAAAGCAGCGACGAGAAAACTTATTTCAGTGGCTGAATCTGCGCTGGGACTGTGTTTGGGCCTCGAGGATGCCTGTTGTAGCTACGAACACACGCTGACGTGCGGCCAGAGCATCAGTGTGACAAGCGTCTGACTTCAGGTAAGCACAAGCGTCGAACTACAGGCTTTAGGTGCGTTTTTGACACCCGAAAAGCTGTGATTCTGTGATTGGTCCCAAATCCATGCAAAGAGTTCGGCCATGGTCCTCAGGCTGATGTGCAGTTCGAAATGAATCGAGCGCACACAGCAGCATGGGTATTCCCACGCTACATAAAATGCCTATGTTTATATGATTCCCCTGCAGTGGCTCACCTTAAATAAACTGTTTGAGCGCCTCTTGCTCCACTGATCAAGCGAAGGGCAGAAATCATGATAGTCTGTCATCTAGTCTAGTCCGGCGCAGTGGGCCTCAGTGAAGGATGTCTGCCTGTTAAGTGACTCATTAAAGCAGTTATAAAAAACGCTCCCAGTCGATGATCGCGCTGCGCCCTCGGGAGACTCCATTATCGAGTGCGTCCCGAGTCGGGATGGCACGTTGCGTGTGGGAGCCGGCTGTTGACTTAGTGCTCATCCATTAGCCCGATGCGCCGTCTAAACACACGATGTGCGGGTTAGCCTGCTCACTAGTGCCGGGGCAAGGCAGAATGAGGGGTGGGGGGGGGGGGACATGACAGATGGTGGGATGTGGAGGTGATGACATGGAGTTAGCGGAGCACTTGACCTCTGTCTGCACGATCTAATGAGGATCTACACTCCCCCGCGTCTCATCAGCGCTCCGACTGTGTGGGAACGACGAAGGCACGGCACATATTAAGAAAAGGATCAATCATATGTGTTTGGACCCCATAGAACTGGAATGGTAACCAATGTCTCAAAATGATAATGTAGAATGTGCTGGCTTGGCTTCTTCGTCGATTTGTGATCATGAACATGCCATACATCGTTTGAAAGTTCAGGAAGTCCAGTGAAACACACACAGATGAAAGGGATATCATTATCTTCCATTTTTCCTCCACACATGACGTTGTGTGTTCCTCCCAAACTATTCGACTTTGGTTTGCGAATATACTGTGGACTGATGAACCCAAAGGTGAATATTTTTAGCAGAACACACAACGTCATGTGTGGAAGACAAATGGAACAGCACCAACATCAAAACCCTCTCCTCACTGTGAAGGATAGAGCAGGAGAATCATGGTGTGGGGCTGTTTTGTTCATCAATGGAAAAATGTATTCACAAGTTTATCAAGATATTTTGCAGAAAAACCTGAGACATTCACAACAGCGTAGAATATGAATGAACCCCTGTATTAAATATCTGCTGATCCTTCTTTTGCAGCGATAACTGCTTTTCTGTATTTGCAGATTAGAGGCTCACAACGATCAGGATGAATCTCGGTCCATTCCTCTTTACAAAACTGCTGCAGTTCAGTGAGATTCATACTCTTATTCTACTTATTCCTCTTGTGTAAATGTTTACATGTTATGGCCAATAAAAATATGATATGTCAATGTCAATGTTTGGGTGGTATTAGTTTAAGCAGACACTGTTTAATCATTCCAGTGATTTTAATAAAGATCAGACCACATTTTATTACAAATAAAGGCAGAAATGTGAGAAGTGAGGGTAAATACTACGCTGACAGAAAAGACAATGGGACAGAGGGATGTTGTACAGCTAATTACACAATGGAGATCATTTTTTTTCACTCAAACTTGGATGTTAACACTGCTTAAGTGGCGCTAGCCCACAGCTAGCTTTGCCCGTTAGCTGTTAGCTTCTTCTTCGTGATTCTATTAGTGTGTATAGCACCTCGTATAGCGGAGGTAGGAAAGTTGCAATTGTGTTTTACGGGCCAGAGACACCAGGGGGAGATGAAAGACCCCCCAATCATCCCATTAACACTTGTATTACCCCCAGAGGAACTACGGAAAGGATTTATTAAGGTAAACAAGTTACTTAGTTCTGCTTTAACTGTTGCCGGGTGTAGTAAATCAGTTTTTAACTTACACCCTCCGGCCAATCAAAATCGAGTATTCACCCAGACCATGGTAAAATAGGTGTTAGTTTCTAAATCATGTCATAGTAACAAGTATTAGTTGTTTTCGGTTTTCTTTTGAACAAAATATCCACATTTATTACAATGGGTCAAATGCAGACGTGTAATTATTGAAGGATGAGTCATGTGATGCCAATCTTAGCACGATCGACACACACAGCACGGCTGCGTCCCATGGGCGGTGTCGCCCAGTCGGCCAGATATAACCAGGAAGTAATGCTAGATGGGGTTAACAGATTCTGGCAAGTGATGGACATCAAAAGCTGTTCGGTCAGTACAAGTTCTGCCCTTTTTTGTGTGTGATTCCATTCTTGTGATCAAACAGCACACTCTGCCACTTTATAATGCTGTGAGGAAAACATTGTTCTGCAGCTTAATTAACTTACCTAACGAACAAAACAAAAGGGAGTTTCAGTTCAGTAATACATGTTGAATTAGTATCTGCTGCAAGTAAATCCTCCTCCCTACAGTCAGAGGTCAGAAGCACGGCAAGTATTTCCAACTCTGAACTCCTACATTAGAATGCGATGAGTAGTTTAGTCCTAATTTAGAAGTTGGTGAGCTCTCCTGCCCAGTCATCATCTCTTCCAAATGCACTTCCAACTGATTGGCGAGAGGCAAAAACACGCGGCATATTAATTCAATCATCACACAAATGCAAATAACAATCACATTCAATTTAAATGCAGATTATGACATTATTTTTCTGCACTGTCTGCGTTTGTGCAAGAGGCAGGAGATAACCAAAGACGGATTTGTGGCTCTTTAATGAGAATAATGATTTATAATGCATTGTTTTTTCTTAATATAATGCTTTAGGCTACACTTTATTCCTTCACTCTCCATACTTGGTGGTGGTCAGCTCCATATGTATAGCCACAGTTGCCCTGGGCAGACTGCGAGGCTGCTAAAATATAGTTAACACAATCATATGTAAGATTTTGCTAAACATTGTACCCAGCTTTCTAAAGTTTGACCATTTTATGGGATATCTATAGTTTCACTGACAGGAAGTGACATACAGTAGATAGAGGCAAACCATGCTAAACTGTTGCCGTGCCGACAATGTGATAGGAAATGAGTCCAACTGCAATGGGATTGTTAAGTGTTCAATGGAACTTTAGCCTTGTACGGCGACACACAATAAAAAGCTACTTCTGGGTCCAAACTGTTGAGAGTTGAGCAAAAAATACAACTTTATCTGAATCTCCTGCTGAAATAACCGCACGAAGGACTGAGCTTTTGTCACGCTCCCCCTGCACAGATCACAGCAGCTCTCCTCATGGCAGTGCTCAGTAACTTCAGACTGAATTCACACGGAGATGGAGGTGAGCCGTGTGCTGCTTGTAAAGAGCAAAGACTGGTCTGCTGCTCGGCTGGCATTGAGATGAAGAAGTTACAACAGTCACCGCTGGGTCCTAAAGGGAGGCTGATGTTTGGGAATGTTTTAGATAAAGTTAAGAACTTGATTATCACTTACCACTAAACAATTAAAAGCAAATGGCAAGAAATCATTTACAAAAGATATTTCATTATAAGATTATTATAATTTATACAAATGACATGGGACATTTTTAATTATATTTAAAATGACTCAAAGGACTAAAAGGTGATTGTTAGTAAAAAGAAATAATGAATTAGGCTAACTAAGTGCAACATAACTTTTAAGTTGTAACTGTGTCATGAGCAATACTATTGTCTCAGTTTATACTTTAGTTTTATGCAACAAAATGTTATTTATTGGTTAATGAAAAAAAAAAAAAAAAAAAAAGAAAGACATTTGATAGAGAAAAATCGCAATTCAATTTTTGGGCAAAATCGTTCAGCCCTGCCAGCCACTACTAAATAAAGTTGTTCTGATACAGTAAAAAAAATCTGATGAGGTACCGTGCCCGCTGCCTCTGGCCTGTCACTGGTCAACTAGTGACCACTTTGTGGTACTGCAGCAGAAACCGGATTCTTGGAGCCACATAAAAACAAAGTGCTTGTGTATGACTGACGGGGACCTACGTTTTTTTAAATCGAAGGATTATCCATTCTGAAGCTGTAGTAATCAAACTATGTTCTTGTAGCAAAGTAAACTTAATTTTACATTGTAAATTAGGCAGGGCTTGAAATTGCGACCATTTTAGTCGCATATGCTCCCAAATTTAAGCCTTTGCGAATCACTCGCATGTTTGCGACCAGCGTAAATGCTCCGGTCCACCTTAAAGCCTTCTCGGAGTTTGCAGCTTGTAGCGCGTGTTATGGAGCTGTCTGAGGAGAGTGAAGGTGCAGAGTGAGGAGAGTGAAGGTCCAGAGTGAGGAGAGTGAAGGTGCAGAGTGAGGAGAGTGAAGGTCCAGAGGGAGGAGAGTGAAGGTGCAGAGTGAGGAGAGTGAAGGTCCAGAGTGAGGAGAGTGAAGGTCCAGAGTGAGGAGAGTGACGGTCCAGAGTGAGGAGAGTGAAGGTGCAGAGTGAGGAGAGTGAAGGGGCAGAGTGAGGAGAGTGAAGGTGCAGAGTGAGGAGAGTGAAGGTGCAGAGTGAGGAGAGTGAAGGTCCAGAGTGAGGAGAGTGAAGGTCCAGAGTGAGGAGAGTGAAGGTCCAGAGTGAGGAGAGTGAAGGTCCAGAGTGAGGAGAGTGAAGGTGCAGAGTGAGGAGAGTGAAGGTCCAGAGTGAGGAGAGTGAAGGTGCAGAGTGAGGAGAGTGAAGGTGCAGAGTGAGGAGAATGAAGGTGTAGAGTGAGGAGAGTGAAGGTCCAGAGTGAGGAGAGTGAAGGTCCAGAGTGAGGAGTGTGAAGGTCCACAGTGAGGAGAGTGAAGGTCCACAGTGAGGAGAGTGAAGGTCCAGAGTGAGGAGAGTGAAGGTGCAGAGTGAGGAGAGTGAAGGTCCAGAGTGAGGAGAGTGAAGGTGCAGAGTGAGGAGAGTGAAGGTGCAGAGTGGGGAGAGAACGTTCAGAGTGAGGAGAGTGAAGGTGCAGAGTGAGGAGAGTGAAGGTGCAGAGTGAGGAGAGTGAAGGTGCAGAGTGAGGAGAGTGAAGGGGCAGAGTGAGGAGAGTGAAGGTGCAGAGTGAGGAGAGTGAAGGTGCAGAGTGAGGAGAGTGAAGGTCCAGAGTGAGGAGAGTGAAGGTCCAGAGTGAGGAGAGTGAAGGTCCAGAGTGAGGAGAGTGAAGGTCCAGAGTGAGGAGAGTGAAGGTGCAGAGTGAGGAGAGTGAAGGTCCAGAGTGAGGAGAGTGAAGGTGCAGAGTGAGGAGAGTGAAGGTGCAGAGTGAGGAGAATGAAGGTGTAGAGTGAGGAGAGTGAAGGTCCAGAGTGAGGAGAGTGAAGGTCCAGAGTGAGGAGTGTGAAGGTCCACAGTGAGGAGAGTGAAGGTCCACAGTGAGGAGAGTGAAGGTCCAGAGTGAGGAGAGTGAAGGTGCAGAGTGAGGAGAGTGAAGGTCCAGAGTGAGGAGAGTGAAGGTGCAGAGTGAGGAGAGTGAAGGTGCAGAGTGGGGAGAGAACGTTCAGAGTGAGGAGAGTGAAGGTGCAGAGTGAGGAGAGTGAAGGTGCAGAGTGAGGAGAGTGAAGGTGCAGAGTGAGGAGAGTGAAGGTCCAGAGTGAGGAGAGTGAAGGTCCAGAGTGAGGACAGTGAAGGTGCAGAGTGAGGAGAGTGAAGCTATACTGTCAATGGGCGGAGTAGAGAAAGTCGCACTGAGCAAGAATGTATTATAATAACAGTTGGGAGGTGTCCTATTGACAGTGTTAATATATAATGAGTTTTGCTGAATCAAAGCAAACGGCTAAAATAATACATCTAAAAATGCAACAGGAAGCTGGACGTGGCATGTGCTGTGTAATTCCCTTCTTCCTTGTTAAAAGCTTCCCTGTTTTTTTTTGGTTGTGCTCCTAAATTTTTAACTCTGCTCCTAACTTTCAGAATTAGGAGCATGCGCGCTACCAAGAAAAAAAGCTAATTTCGAGCCGAGCTGGGGACAGGAACCTATGGGTACCTCGCGATTCCATATGATACATGGCCCACGACAATCTCACGATACGGCGATACTGCGATAATCAATATTTTGCACAAAAATAGCTTACAATACATCACGTTTTTTACAGAAACATGTGGTTTTTAATCTTCTTTTTTAACATACCACATATTATTCAGGATTTACATTTGTTTTCATGTGCATTTCACGGTTCGATAATGGAGTAAATAAGGTCGTGCGGCTTTAACATCACAGACTTTATCACAAATCCAAATTTTTGTATCACTCAGTATTGAATCTTTGGAATCTGTTCAATGCAAAAAAAAAAAAAGTTATTCAAAAGTTCATTATTCATTATTTTTTAAAGCCAGTTTGAAACTCACCTTAAAACTAATAACAAATTCTAAGTAAAATGACTTTGATTAAAAAAAACATTTTTTAGTTATGTTTAATCCTTTGGAAACATTTATGCAAATCTAACTTTGTGCTGTGAAGAAAGAAAACCGGCTACATCAGCTATGCCAAATACTTTTTAGTGCAACATCAAAGGCATTCTTTAAGCACACTTGCCAAGTTCTGAGGTATTAACATTGAGAGACGACTGAACAGCTCAAAAACTAAGAGAATCACCATGAAAAGTCCAACTGGAGACGGATTATTTGGCTGTTTTCAGAGCAGAGATGGCCAGAAGGGTAAACTACAAAGCTGGATAAGAGGGTAAATTTGCATGTAACCCTGGCTGGTTTAGATGTACTACTATGATGATGGGTCACTTTTTGACATGATAACCTGCCTTAAGGCATAACCTGCCTGAGGTGAAGTTCCTGTCTAAGGTAAGGAGAAGGCTCTTTGACCAACAAAGAGAAATCCCTGCTCTTTCTCTGCACTGTGCGGTGGGGAATGAGAAGTGGAGAGCAGCGGCTTGAGAGATCTTTTATACCAAAGTGAGCATGGATTATTATAGAGTAGCCACATCATGTTGCAGCTTCTTCTAAAGCTGTAGCTGATGCTGGTTTTAGGGGTGGGTAGAAACAACGACTTCACGATACGTGCAGGGCATCCAAAAGGTACAGACACCCCTACACCTTTCCCACATCTTTGTCCTCATTATACTACACACAATGGCCCCTTCTGGAACCACCACCTTAACGTGGTGGAGGGGTTTGAGCACCTGGAGCTCTGTTGTGACGGGTCAAAGAGACAAAGAGCGGTTCAAAAGCCCCTTATGAGAGACCAACAGGCCCCGATAGAATCGTGAGGCCGTCTTTCCGTGGACCCACTACCTGCAGGAGGAGCCATAAGGGACTGGTGGAATGTGATTGGGGCACCTGCAACAGCTGCCCCCACGACCCGGAAATGGAAAAGTGGAAGAAGATGGATGAGAGGATGGATGGATGGATGAGAGGATGGATGGATGGATGGATGGATGGATGAGAGAATGGATGGATGGATGAGTGAATGAGAGGATGGATGGATGGATGGATGGATGAATGAGAAGATGGATGGATGGATGAGAGGATGGATGGATGGATGGATGGATGAGAGGATGGATGGATGGATGAGAGGATGGATGGATGGATGGACAATGGCACAGTGAAAAAAGGATAGATGTCTCTATAGCTCTCCTGGAGTCCACCTGCGCTAAACCAAATGGATAGGACTTGATTTGGAAAGACACACACCTCTCTAGAAGGTCCCACAGCTGACAGCTCATGTAAGCCCTGAAGTCTAAGGAGCGAACTGTCGACTCCAACACAGGTTTGTATCGATGCGCAGATCTGAGGAAGGGGACAGAAAAAATGTTGCAGCATTGATGGTCATGAAGAGCACAGTGGCCTCCATCATTCGTAAATGGAAGAAGTTCAGAACCTCCAGGACTCTTACTGGGCCCGTCCAAACTGAACTATCAGGGGAGAAGGGCCTTGGTCAAAGAGGTGAGCAAGAACCCAATGGCCACTCTCAACGAGGTCTAGCGTTATTCTGAGGATATGGGAGAACCTTACAGATGGACAATCATCTCTGCAACACTCCACCAGAAAGGCCTTACTGGTGGAGTGTTGCAAGACAGAAGACTCTCCTCAGTAAATGGCACCTAAATGACTCTCAGACCATGAGAAACAAGATTCTCTGGTTTGATGAAGCCACGATAGAACTATTTGTAGAGCGTTGGGTCTTCAGGAAACCAGGCACCGCTCAAAACCTGGCAAATACCAGCCCTACAGTGAAGCAATACTTTCCGGATGCACAGTTGCTCTCTTAACTTTATATATTTTCATAAACGCCACATCGCCAAAGAAAAGTAACACTCCGGCAAGAAGTATTTTCATTAGCAACTCTTCTCTGCATATTAACATTCTAATCACCACTTTGTTTACTGTCTCCCCCCCCCCTGCAATTAATAAATGATGCGTACATAGGTCTGGCAGAGCGGCGGTTTGCGGGGCGCGCTGATGAGCCTGATTCCAGCTGACATAAATACATAAAAGATACAGGCAGCGCGTAGACAGTTCAAAGAGATCCGCCAGGCTTTGTGATCTGGTTCATCCGCGTCGTACATCGATTTTCACACTCCATCACCACTTCAAAGCTCTTCCACATGTACTGTAGTCAAGATCGCAGCTGCAGATAGATGCGGGCTACATTCGGAGTCAGCGCCACATAGCTGATTCAACGGGACGATTCACGTCAAATCCACTGTTTAGATTCAGATTCAGAGAACTTTATTGATCTCAAATGGGAAATTGGTTTGCAGAAGTTTTGCTGCAGGATAAAACAGTCCAGTGCTGGTGGACTGGTGGAGGGGTTTGACCACCTGAATGATCCTGGAGCTCTGCTGTCAGGGCTTCGAGCCCCTGGTAGGGTCTCCCATGGCAAACAGGTCAGACAAAGAGTGGTTCAGAAGCCTCTTATGAGAGACCAACACAACAGGCTTTGATAGAATCGTGAGGCTGTCCTCACCATTCTATCCAGCAGTGATTTCTCTTCCAGGATCCCTGCAGATGATGAAGTTCCGGAAGTGATATTACTATTCAGAATTCCAAAAGACTTTTCAAAAACTTAAAATAACAAGAGTTTAAAAGCACCGGGTAAATACTGCAAAAGACTGGCAGACACTGAATCCACATTTTTGCAGATTTGTCATTTTAAAGGCATGTGGTCCTAAACTTTTGATCAGCTGCAAAAGACTGTCAGTTTGTTGTTTTCAATAAAAAAGTTACAAAATCTTTGTCTCACTCCCATTTCTTCTTATTGAAGTTCCACTTGGAACCTTGATAAGCTCCAACCATGGAAAATGTGATTTTTGACTCTGACAGTAAAACTAAGACTAAGAGAGAAATCTATATAAAATGTTTTTAAGGGATTTTCGTATTTGTTTAGCAGCTCATGTCTCACCAATAGTGTAATAACCATCACTGAGTGACCTCTTTTGAAGCCCAAAACTGAATCATTTAAAACAGTAATGGCAAATCCATCTATTCTCAGCGCTCCAAACACCTGCATCTCGGAAAGACCCCATGGGGCTGAGCAGATCCATGTGGATCTTCAACACGCCATGACCTAAATATCCCCATCTTGTCGAGGGTGTCCGTGACCTCAGGAGCCCGCTTGTATCACGTTACCATGGAGACAGCGGACATATGTTAGTATCGTCGCGCGGGATGCTAAAATCGCAGAGAGCCCGGGGGTGTGACGCGAGGACCTGTCAGGACACATTGCATCCGACATCTCCTCTCAAGAGTCCCGCGAGGAGTCCGCAAGTCTGCTTCAGCCAGCAAACATCACTCAGCTGAGGATCTGTACTCACGGGTAATCTAAAAGTACAAGAAAGCTGCAGCTACATTTCGTACTGATGGTTCAAAAGGTAAAAGGTAAATAATGTCCCTGCTTCGTACAGTTGTCATGTACACTGACTATAAGCACTTGGTCCTCAAAATACTACAGCCATGTCAAACTTTTATCGGGGTGTTACGGGTCATAGACGCTGATTTAGTTTTTTTTTTTTCAGTGAGTGCCCAATTCCTCCCTTCCGAAATAAGTGCTAGGTCAATGTTGAGTGGAGTTACGCATGCGGCAACACAGGAAAGAGATATGAAAGTATTTCCCAGCGTTTTAGCCCCACTTAAAGTCCACAGAAGCAGCAGCAGCAGCAGCAGATGCAGTGTTATAACTCCCACTGTGACCACAGACTGCAATATTCAGAATGGACTCATTGTGACTGGGGATGTAATGGTACACAGAAAATATTGAACTGTTTCGGTTCAGCACGTTCTGTCGGTCACTTGTGAACCGTTTCAGTCCAATTTTGGACACCGTGGGCTTATTTTGGTGTATTATTTCTCAGCGCTGCCTTTGGAGTGGAGGCAGTGATTATACTAATCGATTTGGACTTACCAGAGCGATGTGAAACGTGAGCAGTGATGTGATCTCCACCAGGAAAAAGCACTTGTCTGTATTCCAGTGATGCACAGACCTGTCGCCCTCCGGAGCCTCCAGGTTAACTTTAGCTGCGTGGCTAACTAGCCGCGTCCGATACGGCTTTCTCAACATGGGTTTGTTATTGCTGTGCCCTGACCGCATTTTGCAAGTTTATTTTCTGTGGAGCTTTTTTGTACAGAAAAAATACTGAAACGGAATCACATTTTAGTGTACTGTTACACCCTTTATTATGATCTACTTCCTCCTGTAACCGTAAGTAAATGGCTGACTCCAGACGTTCCTGGCTCCTTTGCACTTTCCATTGAAACCTTTTTGCCTTTTTAAGTCATTATTGAACACAGGCTTGTCATTCTGGCCTCCAAGTGTTTGTCTGGACATGCACAACATCGTCTAATTCTATCCTTTTATTATTATTTTCACCCTTTTCAAAATAATGGAGCTTGCTCCAAAAATGCATCTTAACAGCTTAACTGCTAGCATGAAGCCTCGCTCCCTCAGTCCACTCTTAATTTTAGTCTATGACGGTGACAGACACATGCTTTGTTAGTACTCTTGGCACTCTATTGTGTTACTTTGAAGGACTGATTGCATGCGCCCAGAGCACATGGCTACTTAAAGTTGTAACTGCCACCTTTAGGTGCGTACAGACCAAATGCTTTTCGGGCGTCAAAAACGCGCCTAAAGCCTGTAGTTAGACGCTTATGGTCACCTGAAGTCAGACGCTTGTCACAAATGTCACCGAGTGCCAAGACACTCTGGCCGCACGTCAGCGTGTGTTCGTAGCTACAACAGGCATCCTCGAGGCCCAAACACATTCTCAGTGCAGATTCAGCTTTTAATCCTGGGTGTTTAGGTAAAGAAACACTGAAGTGTGTCTTTGTAAAAGTCCCAGAGCTGCTGTAGCTCCGGTTCACAATGAAGCTAAACCTCCGTGACTTGTTTACATCTGCAGGCCGGCATAGCATTTATTTATGTTATGTTTATCTTGGCCAGCATAGCCTCTGCCCCGGTGGCTCAGCTACAACGTACGTCACTGTTGGAGAAAGCTCCTGATTGGTCGACGCTCGCAAATTTCTCCAAAAAGTTCAATATTTCCCAATCCTAGCGTGGGCCGCGCTGGATGCCCAAAGCTTAACACGTGTGGAAAGCTTCAAAACGCGGCGCACAGGAGGCGAGTGACTCGCTGCGGGATATTTTGACGCTCCCTGAGGCGCGGCCTCCATGTATTTTACATGTAAACCTGACGCTTGGCCGCGTTTGGCGTGAACGCACCTTTAGGGTTAGACCTACTTTGTCCAATTATTTGTCTCATATAAGTCCCAAATTCCGGACTCTCTCGTGTTTGTGCAACTTGTATTTCGGAAGTGAGGAATATAAGTTTTCGACCAGATTCATCTTTGGATCTCCCACAGTAACAATTCAAGTGGCCTTAACCCCGACTCCTCTTTGAGGCTGCTGAAACCGAGCCAAGGGGAACTTTGAATAAGCCACTTTTAGATCAATAATGCATTCCCTCACCAACAAAGTAAGATAATAATCAAGATGTGTTTGAAATGAGTGCCAAATACTTGTATAAGGCATTGAACTCCTGTTTTCCCCCACACGACCTCCCTTCCCTTCCTCCCTGTGTGCCGCTATGATATTGCTTTGTATTTAACGATCGTCTTTTTGCTTGAGAGGAAAGTAATTTTGATTCATCGTACCTGCTTTGATAGACTATAAAGCTAACTACACTGAAGAGTGCAGAAATTCCCCTTCGCAGTCTACACAGTTAAGGAGTCAACAGCATGAATGAGCTCTCATAGAATGCTCTGCCATGGAATGTAGAAATGTGACACTGGGGTTTGTGGACAAATGGCGACGCGTCCTTGAGCTGTGTACCGACAGAGACGATGGGGACACTTGGAGCTGTTTACACTGGACTCGAGCCGCCAGCGCAGTCTGTGGCTCTCAGAGGACGACAGAGGACACTCGTGGATATGATTCTGTAATGGATATAAACTCAACAAAATCATCTGTGCACTATTTTCTGACACTCCATAATACTGCTGCACAACTTTGGAAAGACATCATCGTTTAGATTTTCTTGACAGGTGTTGATGCAGCTAATAGATTCACCGTGCTCTCTCTTTTTTAAGGCTAGAGTGTCTTAGTCAGCATGAAACCATTAAAAACACTTTACTGGAACCAGTGTTATATAACCAGGGTTATATAACACTGGTTCCAGTAAAGTGTTTTCTTAGTTCGAACTATTAAAGATTGTTCTTTTATTAACAGAGAAGGTTTGTTTACCTGCTTTTCTAGCTTTGATCACTTCCTGTGATCTTCCTCAGAAGTGTCACCTGGTGGTGAAAGTGACGTGTCGTAGACAGCTTACATGGAAGAGGAGGATCACAGGAAGTGAGTGAAACTGAACCAACTATTTGTCTTACTAAAATAACAATAACCTTCAATAGTGTTCATTTCACCGGCTAAAATACTTCATCATAATTTTAGTCAAAGTAATATCTTTGTCGACTAAAATATGAAGAAATAAAAGTGAAAAATAGAGACTAAAATCATCCAAAATTCCAACAACAATTTAATAGAGGCTCATATCATTTAAATTCATGGCCAAAGCAACATCTCTGAGCTTTGTTCATGGGGAAAAAGCTCCATATAGCAGAGGATTAAACATTGTTATAATACAAGTTGACTAAATTCGTCTAAAAGGATCTGTATCATGCTATTTTAGCCATTCCAAAGTAAACTATAGGCATTTATATGATGTATTGTACCTCTACCACTATGGAGAACTCATTTGTGTGAGAAATAAGTATTTTCTGGAGGTATTTTTCAAACCCGGAAGACACAACGCTTCGATTCAGTTAACTCTGCCCCCTCTCTCTGAGTTGATGTAATAAGTGAAGTTATTTCACAATGCAGTTATAAGGAGTTGACCTATGAAACACAGCTTCATAAATGGCTAACACTCGTTTTGATTTACTCAATGCTCTGCCTCTGGCCTCTCCATTGGGGCTTTTTATTGTGGGACCCACGCTGGTTATAAATATAATTTATTGGCCATAACTATTCAACTTTGGTTTGTGAAAAAACTCTTGGATGTTCCACAGCACTACCGGAAAAATATACTGTGCACTGATAAACCCGAAGTTGAACAGTTTGGGAGGAACACACAACGGCTGTTTCTCAATTGCGGGAATCCGTCCTCCGTTTGGCCTTCGTTGACGTCCTCGGTGGTGGCTCCTCCAAAATGGAGCCGAGTGTCCTCTCACCGCCGCCTTCGAGCTCAAATGGAACGGCCTCCGGAGTGAGCGGCTGCATCAGGTCACGTGTCAAATCATACAATCAAATGTCAAACTATGCTTACAAAAACAACAGTTTTATGAATAACAGAGGCCAGGAAACTGTTTATAGATTGGTTTTGGTTGGATGTCTTACTCTTTGAACATTTTGGCCTGAATAACATAACATTTCTGCCAGGATTTGTAAGAAATTCAATTCAAATATTAAATATATTTAGCAGGTCCAGTTTATCGGACATAGCTACTATTTTCTCAATAATGCCTATTTATTAGACCTTTCATTAACTTTAAATTTTTTGTTTTGTTTACATCTTTACTTGCCTACAACACTTCTACCAATGATTTTATTATTACAATAATATGTTTGCACAAATGTGGAACAAAACTTTTTTAAAGTGAATTCAAAATAATAAAGTTTTGCGAGAAAAAACAACAACAAAAAAACAATGTTGCAGTGCATCATGGGTAATTTCAGCTCTCTGAGGCAGCGGAGGATCCACAGGATCACTCCACTTGGCGGCGCTGTGATGACGTGATTTACGTCCGAAGTGGTCGAGACGCCGAAGATCTTGGCAATTGAGAAACAGCCAGTGTCGTGTGTGAAGGAAAAATGGAAGAGCACATCAACATCAAAACCCTCTCCTCACTGTGAAGTCTGGAGCAGGAGAATCCTCGTGTGGGCCTGGTTAGTTGCCTCAGGGCCTGGACAACGTGCTATCATCAATAGAAAAATGTACTCACAAATTTATCAAGATATTTTGGAGAAAAACCTGAGACATTCACAACATACATGGAATAAGTACTGTAAGTGAACCCCTGTATTAAATATCTGCTGATCCTTCTTTTGCAGCAATAACTGCTTTTCTGTAGTTTCAGATCAGACATTCACAACGATCAGAATGAATCTTGGACCATTCCTCTTTACAAAACTGCTGTAGTTCAGTCAGATTTCTAGGTGTCCACTTACTTTTTCCATGCTGTATTGTGAATGTTTACATGTTATGGCCAATAAAAATACATGTAAATGTTTGGGTGGTATTAGTTTAAGCCAGGGGTGTCAAACGTACGGCCCGCGGGCCTGATCCAGTCCATGAGATGATTTAATCCAGCACCTGCCCTGTAGAGCATAAATTCCAGAGTCAATTCCTGTGCGGAGTTATTAATTTTTAAATAATAACCAGAATGCTCATTTCAGCCGCTAGGGGGCATTAGATTTAAAAAAAGGAAAGATTTTCACACGTGTCCAGCAGAGGGCACTGATATAATAAGAGCTCAGGATATGAACAACACATTATATAGCCACGTGGCAAATGGACAGTCTGCCCCAGGGCGGCTGTGACTTCAGTAACAGCTTACCACCACCGAGTGTGGAGTGAATGAATAATGACGACTATGTAGTACTTGTGAAGTGCAATACAAGTGTAAGCCGATATTATTGAAGCTACAGTCAAGTTTATTCATTTATTGGAAACATCTTCTCTACTATGTGGCCCGCGACCCGCCCGGCCCAAAATGAGTTGGACACCCCTTGTTTAAGCAGACACTGTTTAAACATTCTTATGATTTTGATGAAGATCAGACAGTATTTTATGACCATTTTAGGCAGATGTGTAAGAAATTACAAACAGTGTACTCACGTTTTCTTCCCACTCTATGTCACAGATCCACTTTACAAATCAGACAACAGCTTGGAACGTATAATGTGTGGCTGTATCGTGTTAAAGGCTGAAGAAAAATCAGCAACAAGAAGCCTGGCATGCGTTTGAGCTCTCCCAAAGTGCAGCACAGTGGTAGCACCATCCACGCCTCTCTTTGCCCCAAAGGCAAATAGCATAGGATCCAATTTCTCTCGCACTTCAGTTATTAAAAATGTCTTCACCAGACGTTGAAAACTTTTAATTACCAGTGAAGTGAGAGAGCAAGGGGCCTGAAATCATTTGGATGTTTTCGCTGACTTTAATTCTGCTACTGGTACAACCTCAGACCTTTTCCACAGCAATGGAATTCTGGCTGAGTGAGACAAAGGTGAAAAATGTAATTGAAAACACGGTCAAAGTTTTCAAAAGATTCTGTAATCATGGACCTGGGCTTTCCGTCATATTTGATCATCAAAACATAGGTATGGCTTACAGATGACTTTAGTGACATTCCCCTTTGAACCGCCCAGTGCAAACTGGGGACACAGACACACTAACTATGAAACTTCTGATATATTGTGATAATAACTTCTGTAAGCTGGCCTCGCCGCGAGAAGCTTCGCACTGACCTGTCTTGCTTTGGAATGTGCATCATCCTGATCTTCTGACAGAGACTGCCTCTGAAAGTTAGAAAGGATTTAATGGAGTAAAAAGTGACGGGGCTAACTGTGTTCGCTGCTCTGAAAACAACTGACCCTCGCCTTGAAATGAACCAAACAAAGCTCTCACATAATTATTCAATATACGTTTTGTCACGATCTGATCGATATGTATGATACGCAGAGGCCGATCCAACACATTATAATATCTTTACCTTAAAATATGTATAAAGAAAACAGTCATGTGTCCAAAGTTTATAAACTAAATGCCATTTAACATTTACTGAAGTGTTAAGATTGAACAAAGTGCTGTTACTGACAAACAAAGGAGTGTGTGATAAAAACTCCTCCAAACACAAGTATTAAAAGTATTGCGATCCAATCCCACATTTTGCCCCAGCCCTGTCTTAAAGACACATGCTTCAAATTTAACATCGAACCCCACATTTTTAGCAAATACAAGATTTTTTACAGTGTTATATTTACAAAATCAAATTGAAGACTTTGAGACTATTTAAGACCCCTGCTTCAGTAAAAAAAACACATCTTTCGAAGCAAGAGCTTCATGTCGACATAAAAAAACTTACTATGGCAATATTTATGCCAGTAATCTACAGCTAAAGTTTACAAGTGATTTTCTCTAAATGTATTTTCTTCCCCAATTCATCTCCAGTGTCTCTCCTTAAACACTGTACTATACTATATTGTGAATGATGTCATCTGAATCTCCGCAATTACTGTACCATTCTGACAATCAACACCAGAGCGGATTATGCAGAGTCCAAATGTCACTCCCAAACAGCACATTAGCCGTGCACTGATTGCTGCAGTTGTGTATTCAAATGTGCGCATTCATCTTCCTCATGAAGCTATAGGACGAGGGCACGTTCGCCGGGACGCTGGGGTGAGCGCGGCGGTACTTGAGGTTTGTCAGCGTGATTAGCAGCAGCTCATAAATAGCTCATCAGAGATGCTAATCAGGACTCTCACCCAGGGGTGGGCTCAAAACACCACCCCACCCCCTCGCACACTCCCAGACACCCCACACGTCCTCCTCCGCTGTACTGACGAATCACTGCTCTCCCCAAGCCTATCTGGGACGCCAGCGCAGCTTGTGGAAGCATTTAAAGGGACAGATGCGACACTAGCAGTGTTTCCATCACTCCATATGAATGTGCATTTTCAAGCACAGAAGTGTTTATCTGCTCGGTCACAGTAATCGGAAAAACGTAGCCAAAAAACGTAAATCAGTAATGAAGTCAACCTTAAACTCAAGGGTCCTTTTTGGCAGATCACATCCTTCCTTCAGTTGCAACTTTTTTCATAGGGACTACAGGACAGGGCAGTTTTAAAATTGAAGAACTTTCCTCGAGGCTTCTTTGTCAAATCAGCAGTTTTTCGGGAGGACACACCTGTTTCAATATTGGCCTGTACTAAAACCAACTGCAATGAACGTGAGAAGCAACAGAAAACAACCTAGATTACTACTGGTCTCTTCTTTTAACAACATGTTAGCCTGGATGACAATGAGCTTCCGCAAACATTTCTAATATTTTCTAATCACCAGCTTAAGCTCGACCGAGACGCCGACTGCAGTCTTGGCTCGGCATCTAAAATGTGTGCACTGCGACAGGCTTTTGAAAGGGTCCTTTGCGCTCTCCCTCGCCGCGAGGAGACGTGGAGATTGATCCTGGGTTTTGTGCCGGGGCTGTTATGCCTTTTGCATACTGCATGAGTGGACTCTCAATGTCCCTCTCTCAGCTATAGGGGATTTGTTCTGAGAGCTTCTGCCTCCTCTGCCCCTGGAAGTGGAGCGGCACCGGCGCTGAATCTAAATAGCTAATGCATGTATTTGAGAGTGAATGGCTGCCTGTCAAAGTCGCTCGGGCCGTATTTCTATTGTCAGCTGGTGCACCTCACGATCCCGGGCTAGGGTTGGGCGATGTCCCCTTAATTGGCCGTTGACGATGTTTACAGTGAACCGATGATATTGTCCATTTCTCATAAGCATTTTTTAAAGACATTTACATACATATACATTATACATTGCCTATATAGAAGCTGCATATTACTATGTATGCTAGGAAAATGGGAGATTGCAGGATAAATGGATCTAAACTAAACATGATCTGAACAGAGTCATGGAACACGACTTTTGCAAAAGAAATGTGTTAAAACTCGTGCGTAAAGTCTGAGAGGAGAACGACTTATTCAGAGCGTGAACTCCAAGGCTCTTATCACACTAATACAAATGTAAATCGGATTATTATTTGCATTTGCTCAGTTTTAACGTAATGTTTAAGAAACAGTGGGTGAACGGGACAATATTAAGAAGTTTGCGTCGTAGCTCACATTTTTGAAGCCGCTCCACGCGCCGCCCGGTCCGTGTGCTCGTAACCTCGTAACTCCTGCACGGCGCCTTTCTCTCTCCTCTCTCGGTCCTTCATGGGAATAATCCGCACACTCAGCTAGCTCCAATGTGAGAGCCATCTCGTCATTTTAAAACAGTTTAAGTACGGTACAGTTTTTCCGTACGCAGCAAAGCAAAACAAAACCACACGCTGTTAAACTCTGAGCTGCAGAGAGAGAGAGAGAGCCCCGCGTGTCACAAATAGAGCAGCGCTGCGTCTTTACTTTAATAATTACGGCGAACACATCATGGCTTCTGGCAGGCCACTGAAACTAGCGCGCATATTAGTTATATCCGTGATTGAATTTACAGTGCAATCCCTGCAAAGTTTGTAGGTTTACAAGGCCCACAGAAGATCAGTGCGTGTTTCTGACAGGAGGGGGCGTGGCATCACGATGGTGGCTCATCCATCACGATGGACGATGATATCGTCCATCGGCACAACCCTATCCCGGGCTGTTCACTTTGAAGGCCTTATATGATCCTAATCAACTTTTGACCATGTTCGGTTCAGTTTGGTTCACGGTGCAGGAACCATGGTTTGGTGGATCATGGTGCAAGCGTGACATCAATGATAAGTTGTTTTTTAATAGGGATGCACAGGGCTGGACTGGCAGAAAAAATCGGCCCGGGACTTTTGGGTCAAGACCGGCCCTCTAAAAAAAAACAAAAACATATCATATTCAATACAATAGTCAAGGTGATGAGCAAAACAATAACCCTTGGCTTGAACTAAAACAGTATAAGCTACGAATCGAGGACTATAGTTGCATTTTGTTTCTGCCGAATTCGCGACTGCAACACTAATAAACTTCTCAAAACCAACCAATTGATCCCACTGTGGATTGGAGATGAAATGGTAAAACTCACCACGGAGTTCAGGAGGTGTGGAGTGAAAATAGAAGTCCCAAAAAGGCCAAACATTGTAAATCCTTTTAATGGAAACTAGAAGATTTCCAAACTGCGCACACAGACGACAAGGGGCAAGACGGAGTCACCAGATAACTCCCAGCATGCACTTCTTTGCAAACATTTGTCTAAAATGTACAAAAAATAGAGGTCTAAGGTTCTGTGGGTTCTGGAGGGAGTTACAATAAACAATTTCCTCTTATTTTCGCAATGTGAGGGGCATGAGTGTTATGTCCCAGAGGCCCATTTCTCATTATACGAGATTATCTGTGAACCATAACACAAGAAAGCGCCACCAGAGGGGTATAAAAGGCATCACATCCCTCTATTGGAGGAGTTGTGTAATTGTATCTAAGTAACGATAGAGATTCTGATGGCTCTTCCCGCTAATTGTGGGCCGGTGTTAAGGTATAACGGGCCTTATCTCGATCTGACTGGCCCAACCGGCCCAAAAGTACGTCCGCCCGCCGGGAAAACTCCCAAATCTCCCGATGGCCAGTCCAGCCCCGGGGATGCATCGATAAGGATACCAGTATCGGGTATCGGCTCCATAACACATGCTAGTACTCATACTACTTAATGTGGTCCCAAAACCAGAAACCCATAACACTTGAGCGCAGGCTAATGTAGCTAACTAGCTTACGTGTCTGGCGATTCTTTAGTCGCTTTACGCTCAGGGACATAATGGGTAAAACTGACACAGCAATTAAAAAGTACTCAAAAATACAAAATAAAGAGACACAGCAGAATAGAGCTGAATTTAGCTGCAGCAAAAATAATCAACATGTAGGCTACTGGCTCTATGCAAACACAACCACACGTTGTTGTATTTGGCTAATGCAAAAAGTAAGTTGTAGCAGTAATATAGTAACCATTTCCATATGATTATTAAAGGGACTATACAGAGTTTTAAAATGTTAAAACTAAGTATCTTCCTCCCCCTACATGTTCCAGCCATGTCCTAATGTGTAGAATGAGCTCAGACCTGTTCACAACTGCCTCTAAAATCCTGCACTGTCACTCAAAGTGTTTACTTCGGGTCCGAAGTGCTGTCATGCACGAGTTAAATATAGAACCTGCAGTTACTCGTAAGACCTGAGGTGGCAGTAGTGAACATAAAATTACCAACTTGCATCTATTCTCTTTAAATACAGCACAGGCATTCACTAACTTTTGGACCTGCACTGTTCTGTCTCAGTGTGGACTCAACCATCTTCATTGAACACCTTAACTTTAAATAACAAAGTGAGACTCAAAAAACAAATCACAAGCCTTGGAAAACAATGAGAATGAAATACGATATGCAACTAAAAATAAATTATACTGAATAAAAAATACAATAAAATTGAGTTAATATTTTAGCTCTCCTCAGATATTTTTTTTATACTTTTCATTTTAGTTATGCAACGAGAAAGACCCACTCTATGGAGCCTTGAGTGCTTTCAAAAGGTTAAATAATGAATTTCAGGACCTTCGACAGTGACATGAACCAGCTCATCTCCGACAAACAAGGCTTGGAACCAATCACAACAGTTCATGTATTTTTAATAGGGATCATACAATCATAATGGCTTCCAGAATGAAATATACGGAAATACAGTACATATACCTTACAGTCCTGATTTCAATCCGATAAGTGTGTAATGTGTCTCTAACGGATGCAAACTCCAGAGGCTGGATTGAGAGGAAACCGTCGCCTGGGTAAATAGGATTGTGGACTTCTTCACCTCAGCAGTGGCAGGGTTGCCAGATAATCCAGCTAATGTGCAGCCCCTGCAGCACATACATGCAAATCCCCCTCTTATAGAGTAAGCTGTGAACCTCCCATCTCAGACTCCACTCATTTAGCTGCTTATTCCTCTTTAAAACAACCCAGGTTTACTAAAATACTAAAATAGAAAGTATTTCAATTAGAACTGTGTCTCGAAATACAAATACTTGCTTAAATGCAATGTCTCTTGGTGTTTTGGAAAACCATGGTCCTGTAACACCCTTGGTGGCCTTCCTGTGTGAAGTTACATGCTCTGCTCGGGTTGTTCATCTGGGTGCACACTCCCCCCTCATCACTAAAAACATGAACAAACAGGACTTTCTGGGTTTAATAAAAGTTTGGAGTCTGTGTGATGGGGTCTCCAACCAGCAGCTCTCCAGTCCTTTCTACATACGCCATACCCTTGATGTAACACATTTAAGGTGCATTTTCTGTTTGTCTGAACATGCTGCACACAATCTGCAGACATTTGGGCCCATATATGAAAGTATAAGGACAAAGCCATTTTCTTTGACATATCAGTGACTGCTTGTGAGTATTCAATTAACAGTTTAGGGGAGGCTGGATAGAAGGTTTATGCACAACTGCAGCCTCTGGAGGGTCCTACAGCTTTATGTTCGGGAGACTCCAGAGGCACCAGCAGCTTCAAATATCTGTTTGCTGCTTTGTAGCAGCTGTTCTCTTAATCTGATGTATTTGTCTGGCAGAAATCGTCCTCATTGTGCCTTTATCTGCACCCGTGTGTGCTCTGAATCAGCCACAAATCTCTCAACAGTACGATGATTACGCTTCATCTTTCATTAAATATCAACGGTATTACAGCGGTTAGCACAGTAGTACAGCGGTTAGCACTCGTGCTTCACAGCTAGAAGGTCGAAGGTTCGATTCCCACCAGGGACAGGGCCTTTCTGTGTGGAGTTTGCATGTTCTCCCCGTGTCTGCGTAGGTTTCCTCTGGGTACTCCAGTTTCCCCTACCACTAAAAACATGTAAAACAGGTGAATCCTCCAGCCAGGTGTTTCTGACCACCAGCCTGGCTCCACATCATGGAGATGGGTCCCTGAGCGCCGGCCCATGCTGGCAGCTCACTGCTCCTACAGGTCGCCCCAGCGGCGTTGAGGATGGATCAATTGCAGAGAATTCATTTCAATCAATAAAGTATACCTCAACCTCAGCCTCAACGAATCATCACAGGCGTCTGAGATTGATCCCAGTGAGCCCTGAGACACAATACCATCCATCTGTTTCATTGAGAAACTTTTTTATTTAACTTTATGACACAAATTTGGAACGCAGTGTAATATACCTGCATGAACTCCACTGAACGCTGAACATAGACACGATTTGGTCAGTCATAAAACATTTTGGTGAATAATGGGGGGTCCACACACACAACAGTATTTAGCGCAATTATAGATTGAGAGTGGACTCACTACACCAGGTGCGTCTGTCCTTTCTCCTGCACCATTTCTCTCTTGGAGGAGAAAAACTGACCCCAAATCTTAATCTCGCTCGCGACAAACAAAAGGTCATAAAATAAGCATCGTAAAGGTTCATTTTAGTCTTTTTCTTTTCGCTTACGTTAAAACTCAGATGTTAAGGGAGAAAACCGTAAATAAAGAGCGGGAATCTGAAACTTCGCCCATAGCGTTTACATTTCTGACATTCAAAAAACCCGGTCTCCATTTCTTCCTCGGCTTATAGCACTTTCCCATTGACGCTCCGGTTCCTCCATAGCCCGGCCGGTCCTTCCCCTGAGCCTGTGGTGTTGTTATGATGCGGAGGCGGGTTTCGGACAGTGTTGTAGTCCATTAGCAGTACAGGTGTATGCTCCCACAGGCCATAGGAGCGTGTCATACATCGCCTGAATACAAACAGTCCGCCTGGCGCTGTCATCTGTATGCATGTGAGCGAGGGAGGGCTGTCAGAGCGGCGTGGGGCTTAAGCCACTGCTCCTGTGGTCAGACTTTCAGTGTGAAGACCACTTTATTATGGCCATTTGAGAGAAATGGGTAAAAATGTGGCATTTTCATTCAGTTTCCACAGGTAGGTCTGGATACCCTTTGGTTTTGTTTTTCGATATCACTACTTTAACGATACCTGCTTTTTGGTACTGGTGCCTTAACGGTACTTTTTTCGATACCGGAGTTATTTCAATTCAATAAAAATATCATGGGTATAAAAAATGGATTGTTCAGGATGTCATAAAACCGCACAGAAAGAACGGAGGCCACAGAAGCGCCACCTGTAACTTCAATATTGAACCTTTTCTGAACATGCTGCACTGGGACAAAGCCAAAACACTTCACACAAAGATCTTTAGAAGAGTGCGATCGCTAACCAAAGTTAAAGACGTCTTTCTTTTTATCATGGTTCTGTAATGCTTTTCAAATTGCCTAAAAACTCAAGTTCCTCATTCAGTCATGCTTTAGACTAAATCAGTTGTAAACCCAGGAGGACTAAGGTTTAGTCCTGGCTCAGACAGCGGCATCTCTAATAGCTTTAGTAATAAGTTTAGTAAGTTATAGCTTTGCTTCGCTTCAAGAAAACAGCTGCATTTGCGCCGAAGTGTGTACGCACACGTTCATGTTGCTTTTGCGGGTCATAAATGGAGATAAAAAAGGACCGAAATGAGGTAGCTTTTCTGTCGGTACCGAGTAGGCACCGTTTAACGGTACCCGACCCTATCCACAAGTGCGCGATGTCCAAGAGCATTAAAGGGGACATATCATGCAAAATCTACTGGCCGCGAGTGGCTGCAGTGAAGCTGCGGTGAGTGACTTGCTTTGCGATGAAAGGATTGAGCTTAGTAAGACATCGATTGGTAAGGAATGCATTTCCTGGATACTTTGGACCTCAAGCTTTTGTCACACTGCTGAAATTTCTCTTACTCAATATTTTTAGCTTTGACAGAACATTTTGAAAGCCGTCCGCCATTTTTGACAGATTGAAAACTGAGTCCAAACATAGCACTGCTCTCTGAGGCCGGCTCTAAAGTGGAACGCTCGCTACATCACAGTGGAACGCCACGTTTCACTTTGCATTTCGCATTGGAAACTAAACAGTCTTCAGTTGGTTCGATGCTTCCAACATGACGCATGCTCACAGGAGTTGAGAATGCATTGGTTTGGATAAAGAGAGAAGGAAGTGAAAGACACGGCGGGCGCGTGCAGTGCAGGCGTCAAAGACACATCACTGTGTTTTTAAAACAAAGTTAAAATTGATGAAATGTAAATGATACTCTGTAATTCACATTTCTAATACTGAAATATGAGCCTGAATGTCGAGCAGATGATGCTCTGAATAAGTCGTCCTCTATTGAGACTTTTATGCTCGAATTTGAACACATTTCTGTTGCAAAACTTGTGTTTGATGATTCTGTTCAGAAATCTAGCTTAACTCCAGCTATCTTGGAATCAAAGATTCAAAGATGCACAAGCAGCTTGAAACAACAAAGAACAAGATTGTAGCATGAAACAAAGCTTTGAAAAGTAAACTTTTCATAGGTTTTGGTAGTTTTCCCTTAACATCTTAGTTTTCATGTCAGAGTTTAAAAAAGACAAAACGTTTCCCATACGATGCCGAGGATATCCAGGAAGTAGCTACATTTGTGAAGCGACATTTTTTTACAAACTCCAAACTTCCCAGTCTTGGACTTAACACTTTGAAGTTTTTTTCATTTTTTTAATATCTAACTTCCTAGTCAGCTTTGAACCCCCCAAAAAACAAGGCGAAGCTAGATTTTTTCTTTTTTTTTGAACTTATAATTAATTGAAAAACTAAACAAGATCCAAAATCCCCTCTGAAAATATCTTAGTAACTAATATGCAAACATAATAAAAGCATACATTTAAACCTGTATTATTATCCAGTATTTAGATTTTGTCTCTGAAAACATTTATTGTGCTGAAAAAGAAACACAAGTCCAATTTGTTCTATTCCACAAAGCTGAACTATCTGCTATATTGTATCAAAACAGGTTCTGGTGCAAAATATTCAGGTGCTAAGCTCTTTAGACCTTTAACAATACTGTATTTAAGTTCACATTTTAGTTTACTTTGTTTGAGCTGCTCACAGTCTAATTTTCTTTTAGAATTGAAACAGTAATAGAAACTCAAAAGGAGCAGTTATTCACAACCTCAGACTTCAGTGCTTTGACGAAATTTCCAACAGCACGAGCGATCTTCTTATGTTTATCGGAAGTGAAGCTAAAGCCAGCGACAATACTCTGACAGCCGGCGAACGCTCTCGTGTGGCTCCCTCCACCTTCAGGCAGATCACACAGGAGGAGGAGCTTCTCTTTTAGGAACAAATGCTCAAATGACACCAGTTCACACTAAATAGAAAATTAAAAGCAGACAATACTCTAAAGTTGTTAGTTTATCAGAAGAAAACAGTAAGTGTGACGTTGAGGATCTCTTCAATTGGCGGCTAAATTGGAACTAAAAGGAAAATATCATGAGTTGTGTCCAAATGCAGATGCGGACAAAGTGGAGTCTTCATAATCGTTATGTTATATGGCGCATGTTTATGAGTGAAGTGGCTGCATGAGGCTAATGTGTATCGACTGTGATTGATCGGCTGTGGCAGAGCGGCAGGTGGAGCCGAGCGCGTCCATTGATTGGTCACACCTGCTGGGGAAAATAAATAAATAAATAAATCTAATAACGGAGTGAGACGGTACACTAAAATAAAAATTACGTCACATGCAAAAGCTGATCAGCGGAGTCATTTTGATATTAGATTTTCTTTTCCAGGGGAGGCCTGGCTCCAGAGTGGATCCTATTGTGCATGTTTTTTAACGCCGCCCACCATTACAGAGCTGTCATTATATGATTTGTCCTTTCATTTGAAGTTCAATTTTAATTTATATTTAAATACGCACAGTTCTAAAGAGCTGATGGCCAAAAGTCACATGACTGAGAATGGCTTCAGAGGAAGCTGATGTTTGTGACCATGCTGTGATGCAATATGTGACACATCACGGAAATGGACACAACACAGTTTTTGGGCATTTTGAGTGAGACATTGATTACGAAAGTGTAGCCTCCAAGCTTTCCAATGATGTGTAACACATGGAAATCTGATCATATTTGGAGAATCTGTGAACAGTTTAAGCTAACCTCTCCAATATTCTCTTAGCTGAGAAAACAGCTTCTAAACTTTTGGGCTGTGGCAATAAGGCTCATTTACATCTCATTTAGATAAGCCATAACCGGAGAAAAGGAAAAAACAAGAAAATGAGCCATCAAAGAAAAAAAAAAATAGGTTTGCAAACAGCTAATATATAAACAAATGTCTCTTGCATAAATCCACCTCCCATTGAGCCTACCTCCAGCAACTAGCAACACAATGACAACTAGCAACATCATCCCAACACACACACATGTGACCAGAGGGAAAGAAGAACACACACACGGTCATTAGTGCCATGGACAATGACTACGTTATATTATCCGTAACCTGCACACACAGTTTACCACCAAAAATATAAAGCAAACAAATCCAACCCACTGAACACACCACGTTGGCTTACAGCACAACAATGGCCTCATCAAAAAGCAAACAGACACGATTGCACAGCGGCCACAAGCCAAAATAAACAAACTTTCACTGAACCGTCTGAAGTAACCTTTGTGTGTCTTCTGCTCAGCAAACTCGTGATCAAATCCATTTCCTCGCTCAGTTATTTTCATTGTAGAGTTATGCAAATCCACGCTACATCCTTCTGTCTCAAAACACGCTCTGAAGGCGAGTTGGCTCAGGAAACGTAATGGTCAGCAGGGGGCGCTGTGCATGCTTACAGCCAGGACGTCAGTCACACTGGAAAAGTTAGCCTGGAAAAGTTTACTGGTTGTAGTAGTATTCCATGTAGTTGTATTCCAGCGTTAGAATTCGGCTATTCAGAGTGTTAGCCACAGCAGCCAGCCTGTGTGAGACACACGGGCCCGGGTTGCAGGAAGTCTCACACACACAATGACACGCCCCCACGACTTCACACTTTTAAATATACCAATACTGTTATCTAAAACATGGTGAGGCTTCTTCATGACTCAACTAAAAGACTCTGCAAAATAGTGAAAATCACCAATCAAAAAAAAAAAAGTCTTCTTTCTCGATTTGTGGGAAACTGAGTCAGCCGACTTGTGTGCCTGGTTCTCACGACGGGGCACATTTGACAACATGACTTTTATAACTGCTGTTAAACATTATGAAACAGCATTTTAAGAAGTTGTCAGAAAAACTCCTTAGTTCTTAGTTTTAATCTTAAACATGGAGCTCTCACATTCTTTCTCCCTATGCAGTTATAAATGCATTTGATGAAAATACACCTCATATCTACTTCAACAAACGTCTGTAAAGATGCTACAATCAATTAATACAATGATGCGCATGTACGGCATTTTTGACCACATCAACACGTTCCCTGATGAAATGAAAATTCCGCACCTAATCCGACACGCAGGCCACGGGACAGTTGTTGCTTGTTACTCGCGGTGAGAACAGGTTTGTGCTGCACGAGACACACCTGGATCTGTTTATAACGCAGACAAACTTGATTCTTCTGCAGCCTCTTTTGAAAGCGAGGCTCGGCCGTTCTGATTGGCTGACATGTGTTTCAGTCAAATGGCCGCGGCACAATGCAGGAAAACAAAACAAACAGAGCCACAGCCCCCGGAGGTTAGGTTACTGCACAGGCTAAAACCTCAATTTTGATTCGATAAAGGTTACTTGTGCAGCCCTAATGCACAGCAAAGGTTTTTATCTGATGACCTGGGGTGCCTAAACATTTGCATGCCACTGTATAAACCGTCATCAGGAATGAGTTCAAATGTTTGGTTTTAGTCAACAAAAATGTCATGTTTCCCCCCAATGAAGCTGAAAAGTTAATTGTCGAAATGATCTGTAATTGATGATCTGCTCATTTCAACACGACTGCGATTCATCCCGGCGCTATGAACCGCACTCTCGCCTCGTCTCTCCTGTCCTACTTTACAGCCAGTCAGCCGGCGCGCTCCAATAATGAGTCCGCGCTTTTACCGAGCACTTGACCACGATAATTACCCCGCCAAGAAAATAAAGCCCCTCTCAGCCCAGACATTACAGCAGCTGGAGGGCCTATCAAAAGACAACACGGGTAGGACGACGGCGATTAGATGCTGCCGCGTTCTGAAACAAAAGAGGCTTGAGAGGAGGAGGAGGAGGAGGGAGAGAGCGATAAAAAGTCAGGGATGAAGAGTGGAACAACAAAGCCGTGAGAGTGCGTTATGGCCAACAACAGGAGAGGGCTTATTAGTGAGCGTGGTGTTTAACGGCACCGAGACGCATCCAGGTTTAATTAGCCCGCAGAGAGAGAGAGAGAGCAGAAGAGGGAGAGAGAAAGAGATATTGATTTTTAATGAAACCCTTATTTTGTATTAACAACTTGTGCTATTTACGACACTAAAGAACAAATAGATGGAAACAACTGCAAAGGGAAAAAGAGGCGCGAGAGAGAAGGAGAGAGAGAAAAGGGAAGTTACAGGGAAGTAAAAGGGAGGGAGAGAGAAAAGGGGAGGAGAAAGTGAGGAGAAGGGAGAAAGGGGGAAGGGCAGAGAGGAAGGGGGAAGAAAATAAGGAAGAAAGGAGAATGGACGGAGGGGAAGGATGAGAGTGGGAGAGAAAGATGAGAAACAGAGAGATGCGAGAGGGAAGGAGTGGAGAGAGAAAGGAGAAGGGAAAGAGAGGAGAGGGAAAGAGGACAGGGGAGAAAAGAGGACAGGGGGATATGTGAGTGAAGGGGGGGAGACAGATGGGGAAGAGGGAGTGAAAAGGAGAAAGAGAGGAGAGAAAGGGGAGTGAAGAAACAAAGGAAAGGGGAAGAAAAAAAGACAGGGAGAGAGAAGAGGGGACAGAGAAGAGAGACGTGAGAGAGTGAATGACAGAGGTGAGAGAAAGTAGAGAGAGGGAGAGATCGGGAAGAGAGTGAAAGAGGGAAGAGAAAGAAAGAGGAGAGAAAGGGGAGTGGAGAAAGAAAGGAGAAGGAAAAAACAAAGGGAGAGAGAGAGAGTGGTGAGAGAGGGAGGGGGGGATACAGAGTTGAGATGAGGTTTGATGAGAAAAAGAAAGTGGGAAAGACCGAGGAGAGGGTGAGGAGGAGAGATCAATTAATGCAGCTTGCTCCCTTGATACAAACACTGCAGCGCAAGCAACTCGTCGATTCACAACATTAGGTCACAATTTAAAACACACACACACACACACTGTTTGATTACTGAAAGGATCGCAACCCGCGTCATGGGGAATGTAACGGGATTAAATAGTTATTTGTGGGAATGGGAGAGGAGGTGAGCAGCTTTGCCAACAGGAGAACAGTCCACACAGCTTTACACTTGCAAAAACATATACAACTGTTGGGCAATATGGTCTCAATTTATACAGCATTTTTGGGTAAAGGTGGGTAAAGCCCAAGGGCACGATGGCAGTGTGCACCAGCAGGAATCAAATCGCCAGCCTTCTGGTTATAAGGACGACCTGCTTTAGGGATTTAGACAAAACCAAAACGCATGCATAAACTGCTAAAATGATAAGTAAAGGAAGTCATGTTATACACTGTCAAACAACACATTCTTTGTTGTCCTTCTAGCGTCTATTGAAACCAGCGATCTCCAACAGGCGGATTTGTAGTAACCCATTCCTGTAGAGTTATGAATTTTTAAAGAAATAACCTGAATGCTCACTTCAGCCACTAGGGGGCAGCTTAAAGAAAGAAAGGAAAGAATTCCACACGTGTCCAGCAGAGGGCACTAATATAAGAAGAGGTCAGGATATAAACAACACATTATAATCACGTGGTAAATGGACAGTCTGCCCCTGGGTGGCTGTGGCTGCAATAGTAGCTGAGTGCTGAGTGAATGAATAATGACTACAGTGTAGCAGAGACTTGTGACACAGGCTTGATAAGTGCAACACAAGTGTAAACCGAGGTTACAGTCCTGTCAGGCTCAATATTATTCATTAAATTAAAATAGTCTATTCCCAATTAAAACATATTATACTGGAGCGTTTGTTTATGGACCCCGGCAATACACACCCTACTTGGAAACCCCCGATCGAAACACTTAGAAGAAGAAGAAAAAACCTCAGCCTCTTGAGTTTAGGTTATTGCAGTAGTCAAAACCTCAATTGTAATTCGATAAACCTTGCAGCCTTAACCCTTGGTATGAAAAAGGGAGTTCAGCAACGAGCACATGCTGCAGACGCTGAAAAAAACATGCAACACATAGAGCCTCTGGACTCCGCTCTAACGGAACACGGGAACAGCACGAAATCCAGGAAGTACTCAACTGCATTGACATAAAAGCACCAAAGTAAAAACTAAATGTGTCTGTGTGTCTGCAAGTGCAATTGTCTTGAAGGTCTGGTTGCGAGTGGGGGTGGGGGTGGCGTACCTTCTTGAAGAGCAGCGAGTCATCCATGTGCTCGGAGTACACGGAGGTCAGCCGGTACTGCGTTTCCGTGGTGATGTCGATCTGGTATCCCGTCAGCACGTAACACACGGTCCGGAACTCCTGGATCTTCTTCTGGAACACCTCCTTCAGACGCTGGTTCCTCAGCTCGGACCGCTCCATCTGTTTACGCAGCTCTGAAACACACCAAAGGCTTTCCGTTAATCCTCAGTACAGTTCATACATAACTATTAACTATTAGTTTTTCACCACAGAACCATCAAACGACCTGAAGTTTGACAAAAATGGAAGTCCAGGATCAACTTTATAAAGGAGATGTGCTGCATTGCGCAAGGAAAATGGAAGACACCGACTGGTTTAATGACCCCCCCAATAAATCAAGAGTGTCCTTTTATTGTAGACAGCCTAAAGGTGTGGCCAACCGGTGGGTTTATGAGAATGAGTTTGGGCCTCGATGATGCCTGTTGTAACATTACCACCGGAGAAAGCTAATGCTACAAACTAAGCTAAATCTCCGGTCATCACGTGAAAATGAGAAATGTGCACAAATAAAGTCCACTAATAAGTCCACTAAACCACCATCTACATAAAGAACAGTTTAACAGTGATCACACACTGAGCAGGGCTGGATGACTTTGTAGTTTATTGCTCACATCATCTACAATTAGCTGCAAAAAAAACATAGCTTGTTAGCTCAGTTAGCTCACATCGAGCTCCAATTTTCTCCTGTGAAAACGAGCATTATGTAGCAATAATGTCAATAAAGCCGTAACTACATAGAGCTGCCTTTATGATGATCACACACTGAGCCGGGCTTCATGTATTTGTGGTTTATTGCAGACTTTTAATCAACACTGTGCTGTAGGCGATTTTAGCATGCTTAACGGGGCTAACCGGGCCTATAGCCACTTGCTACTGGCACAAAATATGTCCCATATTCAATTGGATGGGCTGGATATAGGTTTAAATACTGGGGAGATTTCACATAGACCATGGGGATATAGTTAAAGATACATAAGGCATGTTAGAAGCAAAGAGGGAGAGGCTACGAACACACTCTGAGCTGACGTGCGGTAAGAGTGTCTTGCCGCTCGGTGACATTTGTGACAAGCGTCTGACTTCAGTAAGCACAAGCGTCCAACTACGGGCTATAGGTGCGTTTTTGACGCCCAAAAAGCGTTTGGTCTGGAAGCACCTTAAGGCGCCTGTGCAATATTCATGTGTCTAATCAGCAAGTTGATCTGCCACGGCTCTGAGGGGGATGAAATGTAGGCCTTGTCCACACGCATCACGATATCTCAAGATATTTTTCCTACGATCATCCACCAAACCGCAGACGTCTGTCTCTAAAAAGGTTTTTGAAACCTTCGGCCAAAGTGAAGATATAGGAATTCTCTGGTTATGGGTTTGAGTGTGGACATACACTGCGTTCCAAATTATTATGCAAATGACATTTTTCTAAGATTTTCTAAATTGTCAACTCAAATGAGAGTCAGCATAATTTTTAAGTCTTTAACTGGTAGAGGATCATTTAAATGTGGTGGAAAAAATGTCCTAGTGATAACAGTATTTTTTTCAAAAATAAATATAGTAAAAAGCTCAAAATCCACTGTTCCAAGTTATTATGCAACTCATCGTTTCAATACATTTTAAAGCTTGTAATTAACTGAAAATGGTCATTTGTTGTATTTGTAGCATTAGGAGGTCATATTTACTGAAATCAAAAGCTATTTCAATCCAAAAAGTATTAACAGGTCAAGTTATATTTTACCATACGAGCCCTTGTGTGATAGCAGCTTCAAAATTCTTAAATCCATAAAAATTGTAAGTTTTTGGACAGTTTCTGCTTGGATTTCTTTGCAGGATGTTAGAATAGCCTCCCAGAGCTGCCGTTTGAATGAAAACTGCCTCCCACCCTCATAGAAGTTTTTTTTGTTGAGGCTCCAAAGGTTCTCAACAGGGTTGAGGTCAGGGAAGGAGGGGGTCTACATCATGAGTTTCTCTCCTTTTTTGCCCATAGCAGCCAGTAATGCAGAGGTACTCTTTACAGCAGGACATGGTGCGTTGTCATGCATGAAGAGGATTTTGTTAGGGAAAGCACGGCTCTTCTTTTTGTAGCATAGAAGACAGTGGTCAGTCAGAAACTCCACATATTTTTCAAAGGTCATTTTCACACCTTCAGGGAGCCTAAAAGGGCCTAAAGGGGCCGACCAGCTCTCTCCTCATGATTCTGGCCCAAAACATGACTCCGCCCCCTCCTTACTGACGTCACAGCTATGTTGGGACATTGTGGTCATTCACCAACTATCCACTACTCCATTGATTTGACCATCCAGGGTTACACGCCGCTCGTCAGTGAACAAGACTGTTTGAAAATGAGTCCTCAGGTATATCTGAGCCACTGCAGCCGTTTCTGTTCATCAGCATTCAATTAACCGTTTAGGGGAGGCCCGGATAGAAGGTTTATGCACAACTGCAGCCTCTGGAGGGTCCTACACCTTGATGTTTGGGGGACTCCAGAGGCACCAGCAGCTTCAAATACCTGTATGCTGCTTTGTAGCATCTGTTCTCATAATCTGATGTGTTTGTCTGGCAGAAACCATCCATATTGTGCCATTATCTGCACAAAACGGAGTGTGCTCTGAATCATCCACAAATCTCTTATCAGTACGATGATTACGCTTAATCTTTCATAGAATATCGAAGGTTTTCATACCTAGACCAAGGCATTCAACTATTTCACGCTTTTCATCAGCAGAAAGTCCCTTTTTCTTTACCATATTGCTTGAAAATGATGATCTGCATAATAAAGTGGAACACCCTTTTTCAGCAGTTTTTCCCTTAACTGGGCTTAACCCGACAACTAATCATCCCAGGTCTCTGAGATTTATGTCAGTGATTCATAGAGCCCCAAGACACGATACCATCCATGAGTTTCATTATTATTGCAAAAATCCAATTTGCATAATAATTTGGAACGCAGTGTAAATAACCAGAGTATTAGGCCGTACTTCAGTGCCCGTGAATAAATGTGTTTACATCAGAAACAGCATCGACATGTTCGCCGATGACGGTAACAGCGCCATTTATCTGACTGAAGATTACGAAAAATGGCAAAATACATTTTACTGAGGCTGTGTGGACTCAAGTTATTTTCTAGTCGGAGGGCGGATTTAAAAATGCCCTGCTACGTGTGGACAAGGCCTTGGACAATTGTGATTATATAACAAATGTTATGTCTTTGAGTCAAAGGTGTTCAGTGTGGTTCATTGTGTAAAAAACATTTTTTGGGGGGTACCTCAGCATGGCTACGAACAAGACTGGAAGGTTTGACGTTTGTTGGCGCTACTTAACTTGGAGATGTTGCAAGAGTGGAAAGAAAAACTCACTGAGAAAACAGGTTCCTAGGTTTTGTGAAGTATGTGCATCAGTTGAACCCTTTCGTGGTTGGTATCTTTCATACAGGAAATAATAATTTCATGATCATAATTTTTATTCAACACAATTGCGATTGCTTGAGCAGCCCGAGGTAGAAAGCAGTTTCTTTTGCTGCCAACAACTAATATTCACTTCTCTCTTTGAGAACAAGAGAAACCGTGCGCAGCAAATGTCTCACACTCTAATAATGATTTAAAAAGCCCATAAAACCCTGAAATATGTCTAATGCCTAATTTGCTCTGACGATGGCATTAGCACGGGCAGCGCGTTAATTAAAGCTAATTCGGCACTTGCGTGGTGAATTGTCAGTCATCCGGTGATAAAAGGTGTGCGTCTGTCGAGAATGCGCGGGTTCTTCTTCTGTCACTCCGCGCCGCTGCCACACTGTCGGGCCTGTCAGCAAAGACAGCCATCAAAACGAGTCAAAACCCGAGACTCAATTCTCCCGAGAGCACATGTGAGGAGACGCAGCCTTCTGTGGGAGACGAATGCTTCAATATTTTAAAGAAATACTCCTATGTTATGCTTCATTCAGGCTTTTCAACTGCTTTAGGACGCCTTAGCTTCGATATTTGTAGCATAACAAACTGTGACAAAATATACCAGCAGAGGGCGCAATATATGGAAGCAGCAACAGACGGAATCAGCGCAGGTCTGGCAAATGATCGACTGCATCAATATATTGGATCAAATAATGTAAACGTGCAAATTACTTCATATTCCGTTGAAATATATTGGGGTACATGTCAGTTTGTTCAACAACCTGTTCAAGCTGGGAAACTTCAGGCATCCAGATAAATGACATCATTTGGATATTTTTCTAAACGCTCTGCAAAGTGGAGATGTTTGTAAACGTTGCATAAAGGGAGAGGTATGGACAGAAAAGCTGAATATTTATTTCTCCAAGCTGTGTGTATCCATTGCAACGCGCTGTGGTCACATGACCCGACAAGTGTTTGGAAATGCTCTGCTGCTGCGATGACGGTTAGCTAAACTGCACTGCTTGTAATTAGTCACTGTTTATTTGGAAAAGCACCTCGCCTTGTTGAATCCACTTAAAGTCTGTGGATACGGCACTGACACCTGTTGGATGTGGGAATCTTCTGGAGCAGTGGCCTACGAGGTGGGATGTGTGCTGCCTTTGGAGCGCAGTGGACTTGTATGGATCTGACAGGACCATGAGAGGACTTTTGGACACGAGGGACGACAGCGTTGTCTTTGGACTTCACCAGGAAGTGAAGTCTGACTTTTCTTCAGGAGTGGATTCATGGGATTTGACTCTAGCACAAGCGGTGAGCTCCTGGTGCATGTCACCTTAAAACTGGGGGTGGGACTTTAACGCGTTAATTTCGATTAATTCATTATAAAGATTTTAACGCGTTAATTTTTTGCCGCAATTAATCGTATTCCGACCGATTCCGCCCCCGAGCAGGAACCTTTTTCTTTGCATTGTTTCTGGTACGCCGGTATATCTGACCCACAACAGCAATGGACGGAGGTGCTTCACTCGGCCCCATCCTGATGGGACGATAGACAGCTGTACTGCTGTGTGCAGGTTGTACAAAAAAGAGTTGGCCTTCCACCGTAGTTACTCAAGTCTAAAATACCATCTCAATGTAAACATGTTGGAGCAAACAGAGATGTCCTCGATGCTAATGTTAGCGTTAGCCTCAAACACAGAGATGTCCTCGATGCTAATGTTAGCATTAGCCTCAAACACAGACATCGATGCTAATGTTAGTGTTAGCCTCAAAACAGAGACGTCCTCGATGCTAATGTTAGCGTTAGCCTCAAAACAGAGACGTCCTAGATGCTAATGTTAGCGTTAGCCTCAAACACAATTCCCTAACCCCTCATTCACTACATAGGCCCGCACTATATAGTCGACTATATAGTCACTGATTCTGTTGGCGATTCAGACACAAGCCCACTACTTTAATGTTAGCATTAGCCTCAAACACAGAGACGTCCTTGATGCTAATGTTAGCGTTAGCCTCAAACAAACGCTCCAGCCAGCCCACTCTGAGCCAAAATAACCCAAACCCTTGTCAGGATAAGAAATGGCACTTTGATTTCTGTTTACAGCAAATGTTAAACACTTAAAAGGCCCTTTTGTTTTGTTTTTTGTTTTTTTATTTTTATATAAATGTGACATTATTATTACTGTTTAATGAACTCCACAAGTTACATGAGCGATCAGACGTTTATGGAAAATCTGTTGTAGCTGTTTTGGCATCAGGGGTGTGTGTGTGCTGTGATACGCACAGTGAGGGCTGTGGTAAACTTACATGTTGTATGGCCCGTGATTACGCACAAGCACATTCACTTAACCGTTCATAACAGAATAGATCTTGTTGATGGCTTAGACAGTTGCCTTTGTCTCAGCCCTGGGGTTTACGCTGTAGCAGGGCTTCTCCATGATGTGATAAACTGAAATCATTTACGAGTCAGATAAACCTCTTTGTATTTTACAAAAATCAAAACAATGTTTATAGTTTGACCAACACAGTTGTAGAAAAATATGCGTATATAAAAAAACAAACTCTAAATGATCATATCGAGAGTAGTCCTGACCACAAGCACAGGTGAGTTCAATGTTCAAATTCATGTCCATTGTCCAACTTTGCTCCATAATGTAAGAGACAGTCTTAAAGTCAGAGGATATTGCACCACATACAGGATAAATGTTGGCAGAGGTGTTCTAACACCTAACACTAGTCCATGCCTCCCACAAGAGGACTGTGTTTGATAAAGGTAACTGTCATCTTTACGCCCCATTTTTGAAAAGAGGGCGTGAAGTACGGCCTAGTTCAGAGAAGACAACACTTAAGAAAATGTGTGAGTGTCTAAATTTGAACCAGTTGGATTCAACATTTTGACCATGTGCCACTGGTATTTGCAAGTTTTCTCTTGAAGAAAGCATTTCCTTGGAAGATTGTGCTCTGGCTGGTGTTTTCTGACATTATTTTTTAGCATATTGCCGTTTTTAGACTTCCTGGTAACAGGTCACCAAAACTCTTGCTCTTTTAATGCACAGACCAGGACACCCAAAGGCACTCCTTGAAATGTACAATGAAGAGTAGGTTGAGCCTGAGCTGGGCTGGTGCTCGAAGGGCGCCCCCTTCTGGCAACAGCTTACCAAACCTTGCTTCTTTTAATGCATAGATCAGGACACATTGAAATGTACTCACAAATGACAAAACATACAAGACACACAAGAAGAAAACTATGTGTTAATGCATGCATATACTGTCCGTGTATATGCATATATAAATATGGTAATGATGGTAGTATATGGGGCAGTATCAGACGGCAGCGATAACCTAGTACTATTGGATGCTTAAGAATATACAGTACAATATATTGTAGGACAGCATTCTAGTAAACTTTGATTCTGAACTTTGATCAGAAAACTATGTAAACTGATTTCCAATGTTTGACTATGGCTATGTATCGATTATGGCTATGCATCTATATCTTAAACTATGTGTCGATTATGGCTATGTATCTATATCTTAAACTATGTGTCGATTATAGCTATGTATCTATATCTTAAACTATGTGTCGATTATGGCTATGTATTGATTATGGCTATGTATCTATATCTTAATTGTACCATACAGCAGCTGTAAAGTTTGTAAATAAATTGAATGGGGTAGGCCTAAATAAGCATTGTTTGCTTTGGCCTACTCCTTTTTGGGCATTATTTCTTTTTTGTCTAATAACTTGTAACTGCTCAAATAAACCAAACCTATTTAAAACAAATCCACTGGTAAAAGTAAGGTGTCTGGTAAAAGTAAAAAGTACTCATGATCGAATTTACCAAATCTAACTAAAATTGTACTTAAAGCCATACTGTGTAACATTTCAACACAAAATAAAATACACACATTTTATCGCTTTGTTTTTTTATCTGAAAAACTAAAAGTCTCTTGACTGTGATGCAGTGTGATGTGCTTTAATGATATTGCATTCTTTGACTAGACCATACGTCAGCAAAGCCATTGTTGGCGCTCAGAGGGATTGTGTCTGGCACACACGGCAAAATTATCTAAAGTGGACAAATCCTGCATATGGAGCTCAAAAAAACCCCACCTGAACCAAGCACATTTTCTCCAGTTCGGCTTTACCCAAATCTAAAAGCTTCTCGCGTGTAGCTTACAACCTATAGGCCAGTGTAACGTCTCATTTGAAAGCTAAGACCAACAAAACTGATCGGGACTTGTCACATTTTTGTCTAGTTTCCGTCGTTTTTTGGTCTGTGTTTTGCATTTTTTGTCTGCTTTTTGAGTTGAAGCCATCTGAGTTGAAGGTGCAGTTGGAGGAATGGTGGTGAATCTCTGGGTAAGTTGAAAGTCAGACTCACGTTAACTTCACGAGCGATTCCCCCAACTTCTCTCGCAGTGACGGGGACAGAGATAGTGTCCGCTACTACGTACGTGTGGAGTGATATGAAAGACCTGTATCACAAGCATGAACTCCGTTGCCATTGGCAGCGGTCATTATTTTTCTCAGAGGTCCTCTATCAAAAAATAATGACCGGTAGAACGTTGGAACATCCCATTCAAATCAATGGAGCATTCTACTTATGTTGTGAAGAGCTGTATACTAAGCACTAACTCTTTACTCCATCTCCAAATTCACATCGTTAGCCGCACATGACGTGGTAATACAAATCCCATCCACTGCATCCCCTGGTCTTGTGTTCGTTGAGTAATGAAGCCAATATTTTCTCCATAAACGTATCATTGTTATAATTGTAGCTCACATTAGCCCACGGGCGGGAACGTGTCGCCGCTACAGGCCTAAACACTGCCTGAATAAAACTGTGCGCCGTGATTCCGGATTTACTTTTGATTGGCTCATGTTTTCAATTAGATTTTAGGATTCCTAAATAAGTTTCTTAAAAGTCCAAAACTTTTCCAGAGCCTGGAAATTTGATAATAAAATTCCAAGACTTTCCCAGGATTTCCATGACTGTACAAACCTTGTAAATGATGCTATTGCTGTTGAGACAGCACATTTCTATACAGGTTTGGTTGGAAAGTAAAAATTAAGCTAGTTTGTTCGTTTCTGACTCGTAAAGTGTTGTTTCCTCTGGCCCCTGTGCAGCAGTAAGACCGAGCGTTCTTACCCAGGACCTCTTTGGACGGAGGCAGCCCCAGCGCGCCGCCCTCATCCGGGGCCCCGCCTTCCTGCACCGAGCGCACCACCTCCCGCAGCCGCATCACTTCCTCTCGCAGGGAGTCCACTTCCTGCTGCCGCTGTTGCTTGGCAACCGCCGTGGGGTTCATCTTGAAGTGCAGAAGTCTGGTTTTGGCCGGATCATAATCTCCCTAAGACACAGAGCGACAGGAGGATCATGGAGAGAGACGCTTTGGAAAGACAGGCCAGGGATAAACAGCTTTAGAAACATCATTGTTTTGAATGAAGCAAAAGAATGTGTGTATAAATATAGTTTACTTGGTGTCATCATTGACCACAAACTAAACTAGAAACGACACTTCACCCTCATTCAAAAATGTGCGGAAACCCTTATTCATGCGTTTATATCATCTAATCCCTGCTGGCCTTAATGTCCAAAATCGTCCTTGAGAAGCCTTCAATTAGTCCAGAACACAGCAGCAAGAATATTAACATCGACCAAAAGACGGAAGCATATAACTCCAGTGCAGAAGTCTCTCCATTGGCTTCCTGTTGAGTATAGAATCAAATTCCAAATTCTGCCTCTCACCTACAAAGCCATAAAGAGGCCATAGAACCATATCAACCAATTAGAGCACTTCGCTCCCAAAACTCACGGTTGCTTGTGATTCCACATATCCTCAAAACCACAATAGGAAGTAGAGCTTTTAGCTCTCAAGCTCCTGTCTTATGGAATCAACTTCCATTCTTCAAAGACACACTGTCCGTGTGAAACACTGTCCCCATTTTTAAGACTAAGCTAAAAACGTTCCTTTTTGAAATGGCCAATGGTCAGGTCAGCTCGGACAAACTGACTCAGCTTTTTATTGTATTTCATATACATGGTTCTTTACATACAGCTCAGGGGCTGAGCAGACTAACTGACTTTTAAACTTTTTAAACATTCACATCATAATACAGAGTGTTTTGAATTTATGTATGGCTGTATAGTTTATGCTGTTTATGGATGTTTTTATTGCATTTATTTTTTAATTCCTGTTATAGCGCTTTGAGATGCACTGCGTGCGTGAATAGCGCTTTACAAATATATTGATTGATTGAAAATAAAATCGGAAAATGTAGCGCAATTATGAGAAAGTCTAAAGCTCTTCATACTATTTACTGCACATTAATCCTACCTTTCATCAGTTACTGTATAGAGATATGGGGTAATACCTACACGACCACTCTTAATTCAATTTACATTGAGAAAAAGGCCTTCAGGAAAATATGTAGCGCTGGGAAGAACCATCCAACCTTCCATTATTAAATTATAAATACTAAAAATTCATAATATAGTCAAATTTAAATCCTTATAATTAATGTATAAAGGCCCTAAAAAGTACTGCCCTAAAAAGTCTGTTCATCACTTACGTGAGGTTGATCTATTGAATGAACTAGTGGGGGATGAGACAAAGAAAAAGATCTTAACTACACTAAACTCATTTCTCTCGCTGTAGAGTTCAGGATGCCCTGTAAAGGCAAACTTAACTATAACAGTTCTAATCTATATTCATAAAGTTGTAGGAAGAAAAGCCAAGAAAAGTTGTCATCACATCAAAGGCAAAGCTCGTGTTCAGGACTGAATTTACATCCATCCTTCAGCTTGATGGCAGAGCTGAAAGCAAACATATGGTCAGGAAAACATCCAGACGCACAGACTGGAACAATCCAAGGAGACAGCTCCACTTCTTTTGCCGTCTCAGCAACTGTTCGTAAAAAATAAGAAAGTCCAAAGAGAGGAACTGTTGAGAGCAGTGGAGCTGGAGCCGGGATATTAGGCTTTTAGATGTTACTTTTTGCCAAGTGCATTTGTGTAAACAGATTAAAGTGGCTTGCGCTGGATAAAGTCCATATGTAATGGCTTTTTTCAGTATTCATTAGAGTGAAGAGAGATGGATGTTCATATTTAGAGTGCTGGCGGAGCTGAGCGGTTTTCTGTGAGGAGTCTGCATGCTTTCATTGTGTCTGGTTGGGTTTTCCCTATAACCCAAATATACAATAGGCCAGTGGTCCCTTATAAAGCCAGACATAAAGTGGACTAAGCTACAGTATGTCTAAGCAAGAAAAACAACTTCACTGGATGCATTACTGAAGGAAACGTGAAATCTCCTCTCAGTCAATGGATATCGTCAATGGAACGATATTATGTATATGTATATGTATATGTATATGTATATGTATATGTATATGTATATGTAGCGTGTGCGTCAGATCTACAGGCGAACCAGAAACACGCAAATAGAAAGGTTCTGGCTCAACGTGTTAAAATCTTTAGAATTAATTGAAATTAATGTGTTTGTGCTAGTTTGTAATCATCTCAATTATATGAACACTTTTGGTGGCGTTGTAGGTTTTGCCATCGCCTGTTACGATGGCAAAATTCAAAGTTCGAGGCAGGACGACATGCCGATAAACAATATTATGGACTCTGAAGATATACTTTGGACTCTAAAGCATGAAAATGACGTGTATCAACATTGCTTGAACTTTTATGCCATAGATTCATTGAAAAAACTGTTTTCCTCTGCTTGATCTGAAGTCTTTAGAAGTACAATTACTGTGTTTGTTGCATTAAAAATATAGCATTGGGCATTAAAAGCATTAAAATTGGTATAAACCCTGTGAAAATAAGATGATAATGTTGGGGAAACGCAAATAAATGTACAAGTGAAAAATAGTCAGCCCAAAATATGTCATTTCTTAAGTCAATATAGTAAGTCTCCTGACAGGCTTGTTTTCGCATATTAAGTAGCCATGTGCTTCTGGAGTGTGTCTGTCACAGTGAGAGTTAAAACAGTAAGATAATGGAGCCGTGATGACAGGCCAACCCACAATATTAATTGATTGGGATGAATAAAAGACAGTCATCATAAAGTGAAATGAAATTTATACATGATTTACATTTTTGTTTTATAAATAAAAAACTGAAAAGTCTGATGTGCATTGTACCGGCCCCCCTTTCCTTTTGCCTTGAGGAGTTGCCTGATGATTTCTGAATGATCACATGTTGACCCAATGACTAAATAGAGTCTACCTGTGTGTAATCTAATGTCAGCTCAAATACAGCTGCTCTGTGATGGCGACCTTGAGTGCTTAGAAAGGCGCCAAACAAATAAAATGTATTACTATTCTCGAGTTAATGTGTTCCAGTCTGAACTGAAGTCTACATTGGAGCGTACAGAGGCTGTGGTCAGAGGCTGAATTAGATTGGGTGTGCCCCCCAGTGACAGCGGCCGAACGAGGAGTGACACGGGAGCACACACACTGACAGCTAAAACAGGAAGAGAGGGGAAAGATAAAGCATCATGTGTGTGGGGATGGAGTCAATCAGGTCTATTCACCGCTCTAAAAGGAATAGGTCGGGAATGGAAAGAGCCTCATGCAACCTGCCACCATGTCTCTCTTTCACTCCAGTATTGTTGCGTATCACACAAAATAGACTTTGAAGGAGCTTTTCAGGGTGATATTCTGTAGGCGCGGCTCAGGCTCATGCTAACCTTAGCATGAGCCTGACATGCCAAAACTACTCAATACATATTATAAACCAAAACACTGACATTCTTGGAGTTGGGAGCACTAGCAGGTGCCAATGTTCCTGCACCGTCTGAAACACTGTTTACTCAAGGAAATAAAAGTCGATCGATCGATAAGGGTTTGTCTCAGACTGATGCCAATATGCACCGCTGATGTTTTTGGCCCTATTATCCCATGTATGATGCTTCTAAACTGTGAAATGTGTCACTGAACTGAGACAGTAGGGCGCTTTAGTAGGAGCATAGGGCGGATTTATTCAGGACATTCATGTTTAGTAGATAGTTCACAGGGAGCTCATTTCAAAGACAAAAATCAGCAGATTCCGAAAAAAACAACAAAAAACTGGTAAGTCTCCACCTCTTATGGTTCAAGGACCTAGGAAGTTGTGGGGGGCTCATTTTAAAGCTCTGACTGAGCTCTTTCCAAAGCACTGGTACTTTCAGTACCGGATATAATCACCCTTTTGGCGTCATGATATCGGCCAATAGCTGATATTGTAAAATACTGATATGTCGGTCGACCTCTAGTTGTACGAGTCAATGAAAACAGCAGCCTATGTTTAAGACCGGGGTGTCCAAACTTTTAGGCTGCGACCCCACAATCACTCAACCAACATCTCAGGACCGCATTCTGCAAAATGTAATGAGCATATATGATCATATAAAGCACTAAAATAAAAATAAAAACCTTTAATGAAGTTAGTTTGGATGCTGTATTTTGATCTCTCTTAACAAGAGCCCCAAAAAGTATTTTAGGTGATTTTTACCTGGAGTTTGTCACACTGTCATGCCATTAAAAACATCCCCTTTCAAGAGAAAAGGTCAACAACATGTATAACAAACTTTATGCACATTTGAAATGTTTCCAGGGCCCCTGTGGATCAAGGAGCACGATTATATCACCCAGCTTTAGCACAATATTTTGATATTTTTACCAGCGAAAAGCGCGTCATGAAATAGCGTGTGTTACTAATGCTGTGTCCACACCAAACGTGTTTTGGGGCCTCCAATGCGTCAGGTTTACATTTAAAATACATGGAGGACGCGCCTCCGGGGGGCATCAAGATCAAGATGTCCCGCAGCGCGTCACGCACCTCCTGTGCGGCGGGCTTTGAGGTTTTTCGCGCTTGGTGAGCGTTTGACGCGCCTCCAGGGCATCGAGCGCGGCCGACGCTCGAGTTGGGAAATGTTGAACTTTTTGGAGAAATTCGCGAGCGTCGACCAATCAGGAGCTTTCTCCCCATAGTGACGCACGTTGTAGCTGAGCCACCGGGGCAGATTCTACGCCGGCCCCACAGATGTCAACAAGTCACAAGTCACGGAGGTTTAGCTTCATTGTGAACTGGAGCTACAGCAGCTCTGGGACTTTTACAAAGACACACATCAGTGTTTCTTTATCTAAACACCAGGATTAAAAGCGGTGACAAGAAAACTTATTTCAGTGGCTGAATCTGCGCTGGGAATGTGTTTGGGCCTCGAGGATGCCTGTTGTAGCATTAGCACCGGAGAAAGCTAATGCTAAGCTAAACCTCCGGTCCTCACGTGAAAACGAGAAATATGCACAAATAAAGTCAATAAAGAACAATGATCACACACTGAGCTGGGCTGGGCTGATGTTGTAGTTTATTACTCACATCATCTACAATTAGCTCCGGGAGAAAACCATAGCTTGTTATCACAGTTAGCTTGCATTGAGCTCCGGTTTTCTCCCATGAAAACAAGCATTATGCACTAATAACGTCAATGAATCCGTAACGACATAGAGCAGCTTTATGACGATCACACACTGAGCCTTCACGCATTTGTGGTTTATTGCAGACTTTTAATCAACAATGAGATGTAGCAGGTGTATTTCAGGCAACAGCTACTTCCAAGATGCTACGAACAGACTCTGAGCTGACGCTCGGTGACATTTGTGACAAGCGTCTGACTTTAGTAAGCACAAGCGTCCAACGACGGGCTTGCATCCACACCAAACTTGTTCTCCTCCGTCGTAAACTAAACAAATGCCTTCAGCTCCTCAAGATGAATCATTTCCACCACACAGGGAGTTGTATGTGGCGGCTTTTTCCGGTTGCATCCACGCACAAACGGAGAGGAACTATATTTGCGGAACACGCAGTCTTCTGGGGGAAAACCCCGTCACCGCGCTGTGCACTAGCTGACAGAAGGGGGCGCTACTATTGGAGAACTTGACGATGTCGTCATGACGTCATCACAATATCCCGGATATCATTGTGGAGCTATGACTCTCGTCTTTCCGCAGAAGAAAATAGCTTGTTTCTATCATTTATGGATCTGAATATATCTGCGGGTAAGTAAAACTTTATCTTTGGCGTTGTTCACATGCTCTGGGGCTCTGATGGTTATTTGATAAAAATATGCGGTTTTCAATCAAAATCTATCAAATTCAATGTCAGAAATGTAGAAAATATAGTTACAAAACCATCTTGCGACCCCCGCTTCAGTGTCCCGTGAGCCCCACTTTGGGAACCAGTGTTCGAAAAACTTGTACAGCAAAAATTGTTCAGCAATGTCGGAATCTTGCACTAAATTCAGATTTAATGCCAGTTTGAATGTAATGTTTTTTTTTAGTTATATTTAAGGCCTTGATTTTTGGCTAAATTCATTTAATCACTTTTAATGGTTCAATGTCCTGCGGAAACCCTGTCAAAGTACATAAAGTTCCGAACTAAGAGCCGCTAGGATGGATGATGAAAAATTATTTGCAAAAACATCCCCAAGTTTCAAACAACAAGAACAAAGTAGTCATAAACCAAAGAGCAGGCCGCCGCGTTCCGCACCACTCAACTTCGTAAATAGCACTTTTACAGAATGAGGTCATACGGCGGATTAATATTTCACTTTGTAGTGCCACAATAAAATGATATTTTTTCAACAAGCGGAGAGCGCTGCGATCATTTCCCTAACAGGCCCCGTTTGTGGACATGCATATATACATGACTCCGCTCAGAGAATTTACAGCGAAAGGTGGAGTCGGTGAACGCTTGGGGCTATGCATGTCTTATTCATACACTACAATAGCAACACGGCTCTTGCAAGAGAGCTGTGTAAGGGAGGGGGAGGAGAGCTGAGGTGAGAGAGGGCAGAGCCAGCTCGGAAAAACACGGAGAAATCGATTGAAAAGAGATCGTGACATTTCTGCTGTGCTCACGCATAAGCACCGCTTGTAAACCGGATTTTGGGAATCTCAGCATTTGACATCCAGCTTTTAGAACCGTCTATATCTGTATGGGAAAAGGCCCTATCTTCGGGCTCTCAGGTATAGGGCAAAATTTACCCAAGGAGTTTCTACGCGCGTGTGAATCTGCCGTGGCATTCGGGGACAGTGTTTCCCCTAGGTTTACTGGTTTGGAAAGGGTTTGACTTTTCCACAGTTTATGATCTAATAGGAAGTATAATAGGCCTGTGTTCTGCGTGACACAGGAGGAGCCAAAATGAGCCAAAAGTTTGTTTGTGTTTTGAAAGTTTTTGGCTGGTGAAACCAAATCAAATCAGTAGCCTAGCTTAGTCCCTTTAATAGACTTGATTTGATTTAATATATTCTTATTATTGTGCACATAAGTAAGTGCCCAGCCCTCATGGGCTTACAAGACACATTTCAAAACAGAATTCAGATGGCTGCAAAAACAAAATCACAAAAACTGTTAGGGCTGTGCAATTAATCGAAATTCAATTACAATTTCGATTATTACACTAAACGATGACAAAATTAGCACAATTGGATTTAAAAAAAAAAATCATTTGTACTTTTATGACTGTCCAGAAAACAGAACATTTTCATTTTTTCAATAATCGAGCAGCCATAGAAACTGTAAAATCGATCTGAACAGAACAACATCAACATCACACAGCAGCAGGTTAACGATAGTAGACAAATGTATTAATATCCTCCTAACACCTGCTTCTGAAAAAACTATCATTTAAAATTCAAAGCTAAAGCCAAAACCTCTTGCATGTTTATTTTAAAAAAGGCCAGCAGGTGAAACTACTGTAATATCCATAGGCTATAATATAATTATATACATTATATAAAAATATAATATAAAAAGTCTGTATTGGATCAGTATTACATTGGTATCGGCCAGATGAAGTGTCAAAATATCGGATCGGGAGCCCAAAAAAGCCGATGGGTGTATCCCTAATATACAGTATGTCTGTATTAAAGCTATATAAATACCACGAATTACCAAAATGCTGTTTTAATATCCATCTAAAAAGACTAAGAGAGACACTATGATCTGACAGATGTGACCCGGAAGCACAACCCCCGATGTCTTGTCACTTACAAACGTAGAATTGGAGCAGCCGAGCAGGTCGAGAGGTTTGGCCAAACAGCACAAAGGTTGGGATTCAGGCCATGTGTCCTTGGGCAAGACTGGTACCTGAGTGAATGTGTTGCTAAGTCAAATACCACCTAGATTCTTCTTAAAATGCAAATGCTCCTTTTACCACTCCATCACTGAATCCTAGACTCGTTCTGTATTATGCCCATGTCAACAGAGGGGCCAATTAAAAGCAGATGAGAACATGTGTATGCATGATTCTGTATGGAAGCTATAGTCCTGTAGTTGAACTCGGATTAAAATGAGCAGCCAAAATCTGCCTTTGCGGTTTCAAGCACAAGAGCACAACACCTAGAGGCGACGCAAGAAATGTATTCAAAGAAAACGCAACCTTTTTTGGTCAAGTTTTCTATGAATACAAATGATGTTACAGTATAAAGCATAACAGAACATTTTTGCCACTATCCACAACCTTGAGCAGATCGAATCTAGCAAGGCAGAAGGATACGGCCTCAGAGTAATAAGGATAAAGCCAACAAAGTTCTGTGAAGCTACAGAGCACAGTCTTTTATGTCTGGGAAAGTTATTTAAGTTTGCAGTGACTTTCTGGTCCATGCAATATATGTCTCAGAGAGCTACACAAAAGACCTTTAGACTAAATACAGGTCCAAGTACATACACACATCAAAGAGAGGTCAGACTATTTAGAAATGAAAGGAACATTAAGGCAGAAGCTCAGAGGACGTTTCCTTTGTTAAAGCTGGTTTGCGTTCATATTTGGCCCAGTTGAAGTGAACGCCGGTGGACTTCCAAGAAAGAAAAGTGCTTCTGACCCTGGTTTGCCTCAGCGCTTACACAACACAACAAAAGAATAATGGGAGCAAATTGACTCAAAAACTTTCACTGTAGTACTGCTGTTAGATGTTGCATGTTTTGATGTCTCGAGCCAGGGCCAATTCTATGTAACACACATGACAGAGAGCTATCCTTGTTTAATGAACCTTCATCAACTGAAACCTTCACCTTTATCTCTTATACGTGCACTTGTCCATCAAGGTAAATATTCATCTGTCAAGGGAAGTATTTTTACATGCTGATAACAAAAAGACAATGCATAAAAACATGGGACTTGTCATGTAAAAATGTAGAAAGCCTTTGGGGAGATACTTGGAAAGGGCTGGCGAGCTACTGGTTGGATATCCCCGTCTCACGCCTTCTCAGTCAGTCATTTTTTATTTTTTCCGTACGCAAAAGAGCGGCAAACCCAGGCACTCTATAAACAAATACGAACAGCACGAGGAAGTACTTAATATATGGCCATGCCAACATGTCTGACAACCCGGTCTTCATCAGCATCACAGCAGTAAGGACAAAAAGCCGGAAACCACCATAACAAAAATACAATTACAAAAACATATCACAAAAAACAAGATGAATAAAAATCCTCATTAAAGGAATAGTTCACAGTTTTTACAGACTGAGATACGTTCTTGCCTTAGCTTAGATGAGTTGATGCGTACCTGTCTGGTCTTTGTGCGTACCCTCAGTCACGCAAAACGACTAAAGATGTTGTTAGCATTTGGCCTCTCCCAATGTATTCCTATAGCTCCAAACAGGGGTGAAGTTGGAAGCTACCACGCTCCTCCGAGGAGATTGCCACAATTTTAATCAAGTGAGCAAATCTAAATCTTAAAACTTTCCTTTGAAAGTAATATTGACATTTTGCTCAGTTTCACCTTTTTATCTTAATCTGAGGTCACTAGCTGAGACCCGGCCTTTGGCCGGGCCTCGCTAGTCTCCACATTTGATATTCAGAGATTATGAGTTATTACAAAGAAATGTCCAGTATAGTCCCTATAACCCGTCACTCAGTACAGCTGTAGACCCGCAGTAAGTAGACCAGTGGTTCCCAACCCATTCCTAAAACTATGGCCACTCCAAATGTTTAAAATAATGAATGCTAAAAGTAATGTCAAACAAACTGCAATTGGAGTGTTTGCACCCGTACTCCTTTCTTATAAACTACATCGACAATATGTTTCAAAACTCAGGGAATAGAAATCAAGAAACAGTGGAATATTTATGGAGAAATATTAGCGGTTCAGCTCTAACGGTTCGGTTCACGGTGCAGGACCCGTGGTTTGGAGCAATCTAAAAAATAAGAAGTTGTTTGTTATTAGACAGTATTTATATCCTTATAATACAATTGGCAATGCTTTCAAAGCCGATTTATAGAATGTAAAGAAGAAATAGAGAAGAAATGGTACAGCAGCAAAGTAAAAAAAAACATAAATTAAAAAAAAAAGCAACAGTGCAGGCCATGCGCTCGTGAAGTGGTTTCACTTTCGCTCTCCGCACACGGAGGCTGAAGCTCTCGGAGCAGCGCGTTTCATTTGAAGCTCGTGTTTCTGCGTGTACTTTTTTTCGGAGACAAAACTTTGGAGACGGAATATGACCAGGATTGGATCTTACGCATGTGTCTGAGCTTCTGACATGACAGCACTGGATCTGTAATGAACCACAGCCTCGGTCACTGCAGGAGAAACTTAAACAAAGACGCGTAGATGTGTTTTGGAGGATGTACCTGTACCTGCGGAGCGTCTGCAGCTGCAGTTTAGGGTGAGTGACGATGACACACATCGCCCTGTTAGGATGCGCGCACGCACACATACACACACACACGCACGGCAGTCAGATCTCGTGCACTCGCGTTGTTGTGACGGTGGGTTGTCCTCGGACAGCAGCACCACGGTCCATATGGACCCGTGACCAATGCCCGCGGCCGGTGGGACGGTGACGTGGGGCCGCCCGCGGATTTGTGGGAAATGAACATGGCAAGTCTTATATAGCGCTTTTCCAGACGCTCGTCGGTGTACAATTTGTTGCAGTATTCATTCAGTCCACTGCGCACATCAGCCCCCACCACCAACCACGCACACACTCACTACTGTCGCCAGGTTCCCAAACGGTCTCCCATCCCAGTCCTAACCAGGCCCGTCCCTGCTTAGCTTCAAAGTCGGTATGGGAAATAAACATGGCGGCGCCCAGGCGGCGGCCATTGAGATAGCGTTTTCTATAATAGATTCCTAGTACCCCCTGCCAAGTGCATAAGTACCCCCAAGGGTCCTGGTTGGGGATCGCTGATGTACAGTGTGGACCTAAACCATCTCTTATAATGTTCATCTTTATAAATCAACAAAGTTAGACCCAGGAAAAGAATGACAACATTAAGCCTTGGAAAACAATGATAAAATGATATTGAATGAAAAATAAATGAACTAAAAATATTATGTACAACTCTGATTCTCTTAAAAGTGTACTTTTCTCAGGAAAATGTAACTAATTACTAACCAATCTGCTGTGTAAAAAGTTATAAACCATCTAAACACACACAAAAAGTATGTTTGAAGAAAATGCCTTGTACTCATGTTGGTATTCAGTATCGGCAAGTACTCAAATCAAAGTACTCCCATCGATTTTTTTAGAAGTGCTATTGGTGCATCCCTTTGCTGCGTCCGAAACGAGCAGATTGGTAAGAGCTCCTACGCCAAACCGGATGTGCGTCAGCGTCCGCCATGATAAGATGCTTCCGAATTGGGCTGTCAGTGAGGAAAAGGAGGCTCGAGGCTAACTATCATAGCCACTTTAGCATAGGGACCTCTGATGCTAACTAACCGGTGATAAGGAGCTATGTGCCATCCCATAAGCCAATCCCCCCACCCCCTCGCCCCCACCCTCGAGTGATTCATGCGCAACCACTGTTGATTGACAGAAGCACATTTAATAATAAAAATATAAGATTCTGCACAAGCCAAACTTTATAAAAGTGACGAAATACATGTTGTCGGCACCACAGCTCAGTCAAATGTCAGTGTTAAAGAGTAACCTCATTAAATGGATTAAATGCTTTTGTTTTCATTTAGTAAACTTAAGCCACATGGATCATTTGCTGCTGTAGCTTTATGAAACAGCTGTTGAAATAAAATAACACTAAAGGGAAATGTATGGATCATTAGGATTTTTTTTTCTCCTTAAACGTTTTTGTTTGGACACTATGTTGTTGTTGGACACTGTACAGTAGGGGGCGACATGCACTTTTGTTTGGCCTGCACTCCACCAACAACTTTAAAGAAGAAGAAAAACAGCTGTTGGTGATGTCACTTCCCTTTCCCCTGTTTAAGGACGGACGGATTGTTCAAAATGCTGCTGAAGCTCTAGTTCACTAACTGCATAGAGATCTAACAGTCGACCCCATGAAGGTTAAGGAGTTAGTTGCTAGTGTTAGTGCTTAGAGGCTATAATTTGATGGTTTCAGACGCAGCCCTAGATACTGGCATACAATTAAGTGCCAAAATCCATGTCCGAACGATCCAACTCTGAATATGGGTTTGTAGTCCCTCAAAACCCCATGTTACTTGGCCACTGGGCTTTCACTGGCACACAGTGGATGGATCCTCACCAGTCAATCTACCCAACTGCCTTCCAAACGCGTCCCATCACCAGAGCAAGATATATATAATAAAAAACCCAATTAGAATTTATCTAGCACTATCCCCCTCACTCCCAGACTCTTTTTCTTTCTTAAAAGCCTGCCCCTGCGGCTACTCACGTCCGTACTGTCTGCGCGCCAAACCGTGACCGCTCCATAAAAATTAACTGGTACAAGCGGGGGACCAGGCCATTGACCACGGGCCCGCGGGTGAGGGAGGGAGGGAGCACCTGCCTCTCACGACCGGGGTACGGAGGACTGGAAATGGGGCCAAAATCGCCCCGTCACGCTCGAGATGCCGTGGATCTTGGGGAGACGCCCGCAGTGTGATGGCAGTGGAGTTTCATTAAAACGCTCGTACAGGGGCACCCAGGGGAGGTGAGGGATCTGAGCCGCGGCCAGTTTACAGGCAGAAAAAAACGACAAGTTTGATGGATGAATGCGGAAAGAGTCACGATTTACCAAGAGTTTAGAAAGATTTGTGATTTGTTCAGACTTTCGAACAGGGGTTTTCCATACAGCACAATGGGCTCTCAGTCATCCAGGAACTATCCATCAGTGTATAGATTTTCAAATGTCATGAACTGGACTCACCTCAACCAACCCAGTCCTGTCCGGACATCAGAAATTGGATGTTTGTGGAGGTTACCACTTTTCCATGAAGTTATTGAAATTTCACAAATCCAAAAACTACAAGATAAATGCAGTTAAATTGTCTTGTTTACGGTTTTGTTTCATTGCTTTAATATTTAGTGCAGCCCTGTGAGGCAACTCCTGTTGTGATATTGTGCAATACAAAACCATTGATTTATTGATCTAAAAGATGAACTGTAAAAGTAAGATCAGTGTTATGATAAGCAGCTAATGCAATCGGAAAAAATGACCTCTTAAGGCCTTTTCATACTCCACAACTTTGTTCTTGATCTTGAGGCAAAAAGAACAACAAAGTTCGTCTGGGCTCTGACATCTCATACTCCATAAGACATGCTGCTGCCAAGCTGCCACGCCCCGCTTCAGCAGCCAAAACAAACAAGAAATGACAGAAATGAAACTAGTCAGGCTCTTCTGCTTTCCTCTTCGTTCTTGCCCAAAACATCCGCGATTTCTCGCCAGCAATTTTTTGCCAATTTTTCTTCCACACCGGTGCTAGGAGTAAACATTGCATTCGCACTTCCCGGTTCTGGCAAATTAACCCCGCCCACTAAAAATCCAGCCAATCACAACAAAGTGTTCTCGCAGCTCTGCCGAACAAAGTTCTGCTGTGGCGTAAAGAACAACCTGCAAGAACTGGAATAGGCCTTTAAACTGAGCACACACACTACACAATGTTTTTACCTCATTTTGATATAATTCTCAGTGCCGGTGAGTTTTCCCAAGACAGTCGCAGAGAGTCATGTTGACCACGCTCACAAACATCTATGCTGATCTGCAGTCAATTTTTCTCCTCCAAAGAGAGAAATGATACAGGAGAGACTGTGTAAACCCAGTCAATGGATAATTGCAGTGAATCCATCAATCGTATAGATGGAGGAGCAATATAGGAAAATAAAAATAAAAAAGATTACTCAAACATGGGTGAATGACTGATTTTGATGAGAGAACAACATTGTAACATGCTAAAAAAGCTTTGAAAAGTCAAAAGAGCAAAAGTTGTGGTTAAGTCCTGCGCAGGGTAAAGGCAGGGCTGTGGACGTTTCATTAAAGTGCTTGTACAGAGGAGTCAGGGGAGTTAAAGGATCCGAGTCACTGCCAGTTTTAGCAGAAAACGCACAACTGAGAGAGTATGAAGAGGGAATGGAGAAGGAACAGAGTGACTTTGCAATATCATGAACAATATGCTATTTGCTATTTCAATTTATCTTCTGCAACCGGAACATTTGTACCATTTGACAGTGAAGGTAATGGAAAAACAAGGATTCAAGCCTGCATTCATTTAGATATAAAAATGTTTACTGCACTTAGTTCTGTAATTGTATGATGTTGTTTTATGAGGTTTTGTCAACTGAAATATCTCCACAATCCAAATATTACAATTCCCTTTTCTACATCTGCACATACGCAGATCCAAGCTCCGATAAAGTCCCAGTCTGTGCCTGTTGATAGAAACTTGTGTTTACGTGCAGCTTTGAGCAAAGTTCAGTGGTAGAGACTTTAAAGTATCTATAATCGTTAGTTGGTCCTATTCCTAGCCTGATTTACTGAATTTTAAACACCACAAACTCACTAATAACTATCTCATTCTATAACAAAACACGATCCAGAATCTTTATTATACATTATTTAGATTTTGTCGCAAAAAAATAGACAATTTTGGCCAATAAACCCCAAAAGCCTCATCTTTTGATAAAAACATAAAATGACAGAAAACATGGAATACAGTTTTCCTCATATTTATGTCAGTAATCTACAGCAAAGGTTTCAAAATGTATATCTCTACTTGTGATTTATTTCCCCTATTCGCCTGCAGCGTCTCTCCTTAATCTGGTTTTACCCTGGTTTAGTTCCCATTTCAGTCCCGGTTCATTTTCCCACAGGGTGAAGGCTGTGGAGCGCAGGGCTGGAGACGTTTCATTAAAGTGGTGAACGGAGGAGTCGGGGGAGGTAAATACGAGTCACTGCCAGTTTAAGCAGAAAACGTACAACAACTCTGAGTCATGATTCACCAACATTAGTTGTCTGATGATATGAAGTCGTATTCCGTGAGAGAGAGAATAAATGCTGAGCTAAAATGTTCGGAAAAACAAAGCATATGAGCAACAGAGGTTTCCGGTTGGGCGATCACTTCGAGAACAAAAACGATGTATTTCTTGTTTGGAAGAATTTTGGAAAGAATCCAAGACAAGTTAAATATGTTACAAGATGATGATGAAGATAATCTTGAAGATGCTGACGAAGAAGATAAAGATAATTATAATGAAGATAATAACAAGGATAATGAAGATAATGATGAATATTGGAAATTATGATGACGACAATTATGAAGACAAAGATGATAAAGATAATTATGATGATGATGACGATGATAATGAAGATCATGCTGGAGATGGTAATGATGAAGATGATGACGAAAATAAAGATCAAAATGATACATACAGGTGCTCGTCATATGATTAGAATATCATGAAAAAGTTGATTTATTTCAGTAATTCCATTCAAAAAGTGAAACTTGTATTTATTATCCATTCATTACACAGAGTAATGTGTGTAATGAAGTGTTTATTTCTTTTATTTTGATGTTTATAGCTGAAAACTAATGACAATCCCAATTTCAGTATCTCAGAAAATTACTTGAGACCAATACAAAGTCTTTTTTTTAGAAATGTCGGCCAACTGAAAAGTATGAATATGGAAAGTATGAGCATGTACAGCTCAATACTTAGCTGGGGCTCCTTTTGCCTGAATGACTGCGGCGTGGCATGGAGTGGATCAGTCTGTGGCACTGCTCAGGTGTTATGAGAGCCCAGGCTGCTCTGATAGTGGCCTTCAGCTCTTCTGCACTGTTGGGTCTGGCGTATCGCATCTTCCTCTTCACAATGCCCCATAGGTCAGGCGAGTTTGCTGACCAATAAAGAACAGGGATACCATGGTCCTTTAACCAGGTATTGGTAGCTTTGCACTGTGTGCAGGTGCGAAGTCCTGTTGGAAGATGAAATCTGCATCTCCATAAGCAGCAGGAAGCATGAAGTCATCTAAAACTTCCTGGTAGACGGCTGTGTTGACCCTGGATCTCAGAAAACCCGTGGACCAACAGCAGTAGATGACATGGCCCCAAACCATCACTGATTGTGGAAACATTACACTGGACTTCAAGCAGCGTGGATTCTGTGGCTCTCCTCTCTTCCCCCAGACTCTGGGACCTTGATTTCCAAAGTAAATGCTAAATTGACTTTCATCAGAGAACAGAACTTTGGACCACTCAGCAGCAGTCCAGTCCTTTTTGTCTTTAGCCCAGGCGAGACGCTTCTGTCTCTTGTTCAAGAGTGACACAAGGAATGCGACAGCTGAAACCCATGTCTTTCATACGTCTGTGCGTGGTGATTATTGAAGCACTGACTCCAGCTGCAGTCCACTCTTTGTGAATCTCCGCCACATTTTTGAATGGGTTTCGTTTCATAATCCTCTCTTTTCCTTCCCTTCGCCTCTTTTAATGTGCTTGGACACAGCTTTGTGAACAGCCTCTTTAGCAATGACCTTTTGTGTCATGTACTCCTTGTGCAAGATGTTAATGGTCGTCTTTTGGACAACTGTCGAGTCAGCAGTCTTCCCCATGATTGTGTCGCCTACAGAACTACTGAGAGACCATTTAGAGGCCTTTGAGGTGTTAACACATTGAGTGCCAAAAAACAGGTGTGTTTTGCAGGTGGGTTATGTGTGATGTTGGTAGCCCTGTGATGAACAGAAGTGAAATAAATGACGATCAAAAACTTGTGAAGAGTCACGGTCTGGACATTTCATACATTATTGCTTTTTTTTTTAGTCTGAAGGGGCGTGGTGTTGTGTAGTGAACAGCTGTAAACCCGACACTTCTCTCTCGCTCTCTGGAGCAGAGCGGCTTCCCATGTACAGATCGAAACAGTTGAGATTTCAACATTTCTCTGAGTTTTTAAATGGTTAAAATCAGTCCAAGGACAACTGAGAAACATCCTGTTAAAGTCTTCAATCCGAGAACAAGGTTGTTTAAATGCTCACACCATAATAAGCGAAGGAGATCAATAACACACAGTGTTTCAAAACGTGTCAACAATGTTGTCGTTGAAAATTGTACTTGAAACGACTTTATTTAGGCATTTGCCTCTTCACATAACATTAGTGTCCGTCCAGAGAGGAGAGAAAGGAGATTGTTTCATAAAACACTAATTATCTCTGAATCTAATCAAAATTAGCCTCTGTTTAGCTTAGATTTCTCAGGAAACGAGGCACGTAGAATTAAACTGTTTGTACCGCCGGAGAGCTTAGAGTCTCACCTTTCAAACGAGCCATAGCATGTGTCCATAGCTATAACATAGAATACGCTGTGGTGCTTCAAATATCAGGGAAAATGGTCTTGTATGAAGAGCACCTTTATATAGACAATATATTGTCAATAGGATATAAATGCTTGAGCACAGCCCTAGTCTTCAGTCTTAAGTTCATTATGAGCAGCTAACAGCAGCTCCCCCGTACCCTGCACGACAATTCAGTAAATTAAAGTCAATTTTGATTATATCAGTCAATCTAATATCTGAGAGATTTCCTGGCCATTTGCGATAAACCATACAAACCTGAGTGTCGCTGGGCAGTGGTTGAGTTGAGTGCACTAAAGCTGCGACACAGAGCTCCACAGGCCTGAGGCCGAGTGAAGGACCGCTGTGTTAAAAGCTCAGGCTTCTCCTGCTCCATCAGAGTCACACTGAGAACAAGTGGGCGGCTTTCTTTAACTGAGCAACTTTCTGACGGGGCGGGGAGAGCAACGGGTTTACTCAAGTCGAAGAAGTCAAGAGAAGTCATCCAATTGATTACCCAAGTAAGAGTACAAATATGGAGGACCGTGGCTGCCAAAACTATAAATATATACATAAATAAATAAATAAATAAATAAATTTTAAAAAGATAAAATTTGCAAAGAAATGCGTGCAATTATGAGAATAAGTGCATTAATTTCTGTATTTATTTATTTATATATTTATTTATTTATGTATTTATTTATTTATTTACATATTTATTTATTTTTGTATTTATTTATACATTTATTTCTGTATTTCTCTATTTATTTCTCTATTTCTGTATTTATTTTTGTATTTATTTATTTATTTATATATTTATTTATTTCTCTATTTATTTATTTATTTCTCTATTTATTTATTTATTTTTGTATGTATTTATTTATTTCTCTATTTATTTATTTATTTCTCTATTTATTTTTTTATTTATGCATTTATTTATTTATTTCTGTATTTATTTATTTATTTCTCTATTTATTTATTTATTTCTGTATTTATTTATTTATTTCTGTATTTATTTCTGTATTTATTTCTGTATTTCTCTTAATGAGATGCAAATCATGGGGTGGGTCGGGATACCTCTGCTGTAAGCTCATTGGTCAATCTTTTTCCTTGCTCCAGGGCTTGTCCAGAATAGAGGGCCATGTTGAGATCACTGTGTTCTCGCTATAGCCATGTCAGAACGAAAAAAAAAAAAAAGCATTCTTCCATATGCAGCAATTGCATTGTGTGTGTGTTTTTTAAACAAATAAGTAAATTATCCTTTGCTCTGGGTCGCTGAACAGCCTCCATTTTGGAGTGGTGAACGGTTGCATGTTGGACCTCAAGCATATCTAGTTGGGGACTGCTGTGCTATGTTCTAATGAGCTGAGAAGACTGGCGGACAGGAGAATCTGTAGTGTTGACTATATTATTTTCCGTTTGGATCAGTTACGTAAAGTCCCGTCGCCAGACGTCAGTCTTAAGGCGGCATTAGTACTACTATAAAGAACAGATTTTTCGGTATTCGCGTAGCCCTGGCGCACACTGATCATTACATTAAACATAATCAACAGCAAATATGACCAGACCAACTACAGCTGTAACATCAGTCCTCGTGGCGGAAACGTCAGTAGGCCTACATGCATTAAATGCCGCCGGTCCTCTCTCTCCGTGAGGAGGAAATAGTTAGGTTACTTGTGGAGTTTGGGCTGGTCTAATCGGGCAGAAAGCGCGAAAGTAACACTGTGCAAATGAGTGATCTTTGCCCAATTTGTAGTGGTTATACAGCAGTTCTGCAGGCCTTCTTCGTGGTTATACAGCGTATGTCTGCGTATCACGTAGTCTACTACACCACATCTGTGTCAGGGGGGGCGGGCATGGCCCCGTATGGCCAGCCCATAGCGACGGGTATAACCACTAGAAAACATGCAGGATGGCCGGATAACCACGACAAACCGGGCCAAGATACGTATCACTCATGTGCGAAGTGTTACTTTGCGCTTTCAATCGGTTTAATACACCGCACGCGACGAGCTCTCGCGCAAAGTGCGTACATGTACATTACAGGCGTGCGCTGAGAAGCGCCATGCTGTCAAGATGCGTGTGCCCACTACAAACCACTATAAATTGGGCAAAGATCACTCAATTGCACAGTGTTACTTTCGCGCTTTCTGCCCGATTAGAGACCAGCCCAAACTCCACAACAAGTAGCCTAACTATTTCCTCCTCTAGCACGGAGGCGGCATTTCATCCCTCTCTCTCTTTCTCTGGCACGGTTCCTTCCAAGCTGCGCTCGTGCGCAATTGCGCACGGCTCCCGTGTTGTCTGGGCACAAAATAAAATATAGGTGATATGATAGAGGGGCATCAACGATCATCCTCCGCCCCGAGAGTCCACGATGCTCGTGAGAGGCAAAGGCAGTGACAGGTGCTCGTGTGTGTTTTACTACAAAGCGCTGAAGCCGAAAAGTCCCCGCGTTCGAAGTGTGCGTTTTACACTCAGACACTGGAGCTTTAGTGAAGGCTGAGAGAGACTGAAAAGTGGACGCGGCCACAGCACTGACCGAGCCATATTCATGGTACAAACGGTGGCGCGAGTGTGGGGGTGTGTGTGGGGGGAGTGTGGAGGGGAGTGTGGGGGTGCAGGCGCTCGTTCTACAGCCCCAGAGCCCGGTCGTTTTCCACGCTCGGAAACGTGTTTTCGTTGCATCGGCGCAGTATTCTGCACAGACGCAAGGCCCAGCTCATTCAGCTGCTTTTGAAAAGGACCTCACTCATAAGTTCAAGTTTGAGTAGAAGGATGTGTTGATGAGGAGGCTCAGCTCGGAGAAACGCATGTAGGCCTACTGACGTTTCCGCCACGAGGACTGATGTTACAGCTGTAGTTGGTCTGGTCATATTTGCTGTTGATTATGTTTAATGTAATGATCAGTGTGCGCCAGGGCTACGCGAATACCGAAAAATATGTTCTTTATAGTAGTACTAATGCCGCCTTAAGACTGACGTCTGGCGACGGGACTTTACGTAACTGATCCAAACGGAAAATAATATAGTCAACACTACAGATTCTCCTGTCCGCCAGTCTTCTCAGCTCATTAGAACATAGCACAGCAGTCCCCAACTAGATATGCTTGAGGTCCAACATGCAACCGTTCACCACTCCAAAATGGAGGCTGTTCAGCGACCCAGAGCAAAGGATAATTTACTTATTTGTTTAAAAAACACACACACAATGCAATTGCTGCATATGGAAGAATGCTTTTTTTTTTTTTTCGTTCTGACATGGCTATAGCGAGAACACAGTGATCTCAACATGGCCGTCTATGCTGGACAAGCTCTGGAGCAAGGAAAAAGATTGACCAATGAGCTTACAGCAGAGGCATCCCGACCCACCCCATGATTTGCATCTCATTAAGAGAAATACAGAAATAAATACAGAAATAAATACAGAAATAAATAAATAAATACAGAAATAAATAAATAAATACAGAAATAAATAAATAAATACAGAAATAAATAAATAAATGCATAAATAAAAAAATAAATAGAGAAATAAATAAATAAATAGAGAAATAAATAAATACATACAAAAATAAATAAATAAATAGAGAAATAAATAAATAAATAGAGAAATAAATAAATATATAAATAAATAAATAAATACAAAAATAAATACAGAAATAGAGAAATAAATAGAGAAATACAGAAATAAATGTATAAATAAATACAAAAATAAATAAATATGTAAATAAATAATTAAATACAGAAATAAATAAATATATAAATAAATAAATACAGAAATAAATGCACTTATTCTCATAATTGCACGCATTTCTTTGCAAATTTTATCTTTTTTAAATTTATTTATTTATTTATTTATTTATGTATATATTTATAGTTTTGGCAGCCACGGTCCTCCATATACAAAAGGAACTGTCAGAAAACTGTGAGAAATAAACAAATAATGCCACGGATGCCAACCATGCTCCCAGACACAAAGCAATTATTTCAGTGAGTTATCAAAAGTAAGCAATTAGAGAAGCCCCTAATGTGTGTAAGGTGAGACGCTGCAGGTGAAAATAAGGCATTTTATGGTTGAAACTGGCCAAAATTGTTTATATTTTTAACGCCCGAATAATAATAATGGTTAGAGTCTGGGTTAAATGTATGTATTTTTGTACACATATTAAATACAAAGAGTTTTCAGAGGTGATTTTGGATCTTGATTCGAAACTCAATGACTGAGGATAGAAACTGTAAATACTGAAAAAAAACTCCAAAACATTGTTAAGAACAAGACAACAAAATGTAGCGTCTGAAGGTGCTACTTACGTGGAGAAAAAAATGGGTCTCGATTTACAAAGTCTCATTGAAGCTGAGGACAAATGGCGACTCCATGCAATATTTGAAGAGCAACTAAAGACCAAATCAACTTTTCTCTGTTGATAAACTGTATATCTGATGATTTAGAGTTAGAGTGCTATCTGCTGTTCCTACTTCATTTTTTGTCATTTTAGTGTAAACAAGTGCATTGTGCACATACAGTATACAAGCTAAAACCGTCTAAACTGTGCGTGCACTGCCCCCTCATGGCTAAAAAGTATAAGGAATTTTGATTTTGTGACTCTCCACTTTTGTGTAAAATTAGAACTTCATGTCATGAGCTCATAGGGATCAGAACAGCGGATCCTTCGTCGATCACGCCCAGCGAAGGACAAAGCGGAAGTGGAGGTTTTCTGTATCACATCCACAAAGCATCAGGAGCGTGTGTCATTAGCACTCGTCAGCGACTCTATTAAGAATAAGGCAAACTCAATGCTCCTTTTAAAGCACCTCACTGTACTTGGAACATACTGGGAAATATAGAGAGAAAACAAGAATTAGGGTTGGCGGGGTGCCAACAGTGAGCCATCTCGGGGCGCCATTGCTGACATTGCTCTGTTCAGCCATGGATGAGCGGAACACACTGACTTACAACAAATGCATTTATTAACTAACTAATGAAACCCATTTATGCTTGTTCTCTGTCCTATTTTGTGGATTTACTTTTTCCCGCTCTGTATCCCTTCAAATTCAAATGATCATTTTTAGTGGTAGTCGTGGTGGTGTTTGTAGTAGTTTCTTCCCCTCTTTCTTTTCGGCAGAAAATTGAAAGCCTTCTTTGACCTTAACATGGCGATTGACTGCTAAAACTAAAACTAAGATACCGATACAGATACCAGTATCGGGTATCTGGCTGATACCACATGCTTGTACTCATACTCGTACTCATTAATGGGGCCGGTGCTCCTACAGGACGCAGCTCTCCACTGAGGAGAGAAATTAACAACAAACTGGAGAATTGTTAAGTGTAAATCCAACATTCCACATAGAGCTGACTTTAATACAGACGACACTCTCTAAATCAGAGTCTGTGCTGGATTTCACCAGAGCTAAATGTTGTTAGTGCTGCAGCGTGGAGTCTGCACTGTTTACTAGATACAGGCTAATGTTGCTAATGTTGCTAACTAGCCGCTAACTCGCAGCTAACAGTTTCGGCGATTCTTACGTCGTTTTATGCCCAGGTTTTAATTCATCTGAAAAACTAATCCAGCGACTAAAAAGTACTCAGAAAATCAAAATGAAAGCGATACAGCATGTTTACATTGAGCGAAAACAATCAAAAGGCTGTAGCAACTCGCTAAGTTGCTACAAACACACAAGAAAATCTACACAGAGTTGTAGTGAAGGTGAAAAGACCATTTAGCTGCAGTAATAAGTAACCATCTCAATACTATTGTTAAATAAAAAATACATAAATGAATAAAGCACAGGCATTGAGGAGCTTTTGGACATGGGCTGTTCTGTCTATGATGGACACTGCAACAAAAATGAAAAATTATATAATAAAATAATAAAATGGCATCTGTACAATTTTGATATAACTTCTCTTAAAAGTGGAGCCTACTTGGCCATACCGCCTTTGCTATGCCCAATCCCGTCAGATCTTGGAAGCTAAGCAGGGAAGGGCCTGGTCGGTACTTGGATGGGAGACCGTTTGGTAACACCAGGAAGCCTGGGGTGAATGTGGTGTGTGAGTGAGTGGTTGGTGGTGGTCGGAGGGGCCGATGGCGCAGACTGGTTGCCTCGCTTCCGTCAGTTTACCCCAGGGCAGCTGTGGCTACAACAGTAGCTTATCACCACCGAGTATGGAGTGAATGAATAATGACGACAATGTAGCGCTTTGAGAAACTTGGTAATACAGGCTTGTAAAGCGCATTACAAGTGTAAGGCATTATTATTATTATTATTACTTAAAGGGGCTAGATGCAAGTTTGTCATTTTATACTCACTACTGTCACCTCAGGTCTTATGTGTAGCTGCACCTTCTATATTAAGCTCATGCATGACGGCACTTCGGACCCGAATTAGCACCTTTTTGAGTGACAGTGCAGGATTTTAGAGGCAGTTGTGGTGAACAGGTCTGAACTCATTCTACACATTAAGACATTGTTGGAAAATGTAGGGGGATGAAATAATTGAAGATAATGCCTTGTACTCGTATCGGTATTGGCAAGAACTTACATCAAAGAACTCGTATCGGTTTTAGAAAAAGTGGTATTGGTGCATCCCTAAATCCGGAAAACATGTTCGATAAGATAAATGAGACCCATAACAACTATTTCCTCATTTATATTCATATTTATTCATGTACTGTATATATATTTTATTTTTTTTCTCTCCTTTTCATATCGTACAAGTCAATCTGTCCCGGCCTGACAGCTTTTGGTTCAGATGATTGAAGTCGACACTTTACAATAGCGAGGGGGACATGGTCTAACGGTGGAGCCGCTACGGGACAGTACTGCTGATTTATCTCTGCTCCGTTCAGCGCTTAATCCCTTTAGCCAATAGGACCACAATGGCACGGCTTTAATCCAGCGCCCGCTAGTTTGTTTTTTTTCTTCTTCTCCCTTTGGACATCGTTGAAATCACACCTGGGCCCGATAGAGCCCGGCACAGACACGTGCGGGCGAGCATTTCTGGATCAATGGGAGCTGTCAAAGGGACTAGCCTCCTGCCCGCGGGGTTTATCAAATTGGTTCCTTTGTGGCAGACGTGGAGATCCATCACGCGCTGCAGTCGGAGTGTGAGTGTTTGTGTGGGGGGGTGAAGAGTCTGCCGTCTAACCCACCTGTAAAGTGTGTTTCTCTAGCCGCATTTCCAGATCGTTGTTTTGCTGTTCCAAGCGCTGTCTCTCGGCTTCCAAGTCCTCGATTTTCTGCCTGGGAATGCATGAGCACATACATACACAATAGGTTAGTAAAATGGTTCTCAAACTTTTTGGAGCCGTGTACCCCTCCTCAAGTTTTGGGTGATCGGTCACGTACCCCAACTTTAACGGCATTAAAATAATGTCCATATGTCCTATAATCTGGAAGAGCACAGAAAGGCCACTGGCTTTAGGGCCACCAGTTTGCCCAATTTTCTCCTTAATCTCTTGCAACTCGAGCTGTACCCAAATCTAAAAGCTTAAAAGACAAGCATCAACATAGCCACGAAAAGAAGGAAGAAAACGGAACAAAAATGTGCTGGGAAAGCAACAAAAAAGTCACAAAAAATGTGACAAAAACACTCCAAAAAGCAACACAAAAAAAGTTATGAAAAAAAACCCTACAAAAACATGACCAAACTGTGACAAAAATGCAGTGACAAAAAGTTACAATCACTTTTGTAGGCCTTAGCTTTCAAATGAGGCGTTACACTGTTGCTCTCCAGTCGAGAAGCTTTTAGATTTGGGTAAAGCTGAACTGGACAAAATGCACTCGGTTAAGAGGTTAAAATGTATGTGTCTGTGTCTAATTTGGGCTGGGCTGGTTAGAGTCCAGGGCCCTTTTTCAGTCCCAGTCCGCCCTGTATATCACCATATAAAAAAAGAAATATCACGACTACAATATATTTGATGTTTTTTTATATTTTATATGAGGCATCACACTGGAGAAAAGAACCCTAACCCGAACCCTAAGATGGCAGCTAAAAAGGTTAAACCACTGTAACTACAGATCGGAATACGCTGGTTTAAAGCAGTACTCATGCTCCTAGAGGCCAAAAGCGCCACTGCAGTGTTGCGTTTTTTTACTCATTAATTGTCCGTGAGAGTAAATACTACACTGACAGAAAAGACAAAAGGAGAGAGGGATATTGTACATCCAATTTCACAATCGAGATCATTTTTGTCACACAAACTTGGCTGTAAATACTGTTTAAGTGGAGCTAGCCCGCAGTTAGCTTTGCCTGTTAGCCTGTTAGCTTCTTCTGATTCTAATAGTGTGTATTGGTGCCCCGGGTCAGAGCAGGGAAAGTTGCAATTGTGGTTGTCTGGCCAGAGACACAAGGGGGAGATGAAAGACCCCCCCCAATCACCCCATAAAGACTTGGTTTTATTAGGTAAACAAGTTACTTAGTACTGCTTTAAGCTCTCGAAAATAATTTAAACACAGCACATCACAAGCTTTGCACGTGCCGCTGTGCATTGACTTGTAAATGAAATGTATGTGACAGACACAAAGCCACAGGTTGAGCAGCAGAAGAACAACACATCTCCTCCTCGTTCCAGTTAGTGTGAAGGCGAGCGAGTAGGCTCCTCTCCTTTTATGACAGATAAGAGAGACATTACAACTCCATCAAACTTTGGTACTGTTCATGTTTAAGGCTCTGCCCCTCCCCCCGTGACCCCTGACAAACCGGCCGTTCCCGCTCCTCCTAAATTCTAATCACAATCACATTTATTTCAAATCAATTTTATTTATTTATTTCATACAAAAGTAAAAGGAGCTGTATAGGCGCTAAAAATATAGATTTGGGGAAAGCCAACTGCTATTATTTTTTCAGTTTATTACTACTATGTCTTGCCAGTATCTTTTGCTCGTGGGGTACTTTGCAGAGGGCATCTGCCCCAGGCCACAAGTGTCTTAACAGCGCCCCTGCAGAAACACAGACTTTCACACTGTCTCCCTCATGTCTCTCTCTTCTCTGGGCTTCGGCTGAAAACAGGGGCTTAAGAAAAGAACAAACTATTGAGAATGTCTGGCCGTGAGCTTCACGTTGTTTTAAGAGAACATAGAGCTGAACTCTATGTTCTCTTAATAGAGCTGAGCCGCGATAAACGGCACTCGCGTGTGACACAAGGTTTATTTTTTAGATCGTACAAAACTGTCGCTTATTGACCTCATGGGTCCGTGATTATGAGGCCGACTGATACAAAATAAAGAGCGATCTGAAGCACCAGGTGTGGAGATCGTTGTTCTGTGCAGGAGATGCCCTTCCTCCTGTCTGAGCGCCGCTCTCTGCTGCTGCAGGGCCGGAGGGCGGAGCGTTGAAAACACACGATGAACTAACATGTTCACAGGGCAGGTTCATTTCTGATTTGATTTATTAATATAAGCAAATAAGGCTTATTGGGACAAAACCAATGATAAGGACCCTGGCAAAGCTTTGGATAAACAAACTATAAAACAAATAAATAAAAGGTATGAAGGGAAAAGGGCACTTCAGGGACATGGAGCAAAAGGGGCAGGTGCTCAAGACCCCCTCGCCCTGTGCACGGGCATGCAGTGTGTGCTGGAGGCGAGATAGAAGTGAGAGATGATGGAGCGGCGAGGGATGCCGGTGGCAGTGAGCTTCCTGACAGTAGTGTCGCTCAAATCGAAAGAAACAGTCATAAATATTGAACAATTTGAAGTTGTGGAGGCTCCGATCGAACAAATAGTCATAACACAACTGCATGGACACCGCACTCGAGAAGCGACACAGCCAATTGTCACTTGTGACAGAGTTCAACCCTACAAGCTTGATTCTCCTCAATACTTCAAGTGCTTCCATTACAAGTACTACTTTATAGCACTGGGTGGTCTCATGAAGAAGCAAACCTTGACAAACCACAGTTATAGAGAAGGCTGATTCAATGTTTGCTCTGGAGTTCATCATCCTCAAACTAAAGCCGAAAGGAACGTCAGGTGAACGCACTGGACAAATAATGCTTGTTGATGGAATTTACAAAGTAATTCAGAATTGCCAAGACAGAAACGGGAGAGGAGCAGCTAATAGTTGAACTTAATGATAAGCGAATGAGGCTTATACTAGCTAGTCCCTCCAGGATAACGAAAATCAATCCTGGATCCTTATTTGCTGTTATGCTTTTATATGACAGATAACTGCAGCGTGGGCACTTAGAGTGGCTCTTTTCCTCGTGTAAAGCGGTTGTGTTTGTGTGAGGGGCGTTCCTTGCTGCGTGAACTTCGAGGAGAGTTGAACTGGGAGAGTGTTTTATGTTTTAGTTGTGCGTAGTCAGAGGATAATGTATTTGTATTGTCCCTGAATCACATTTCAAACAACCATCGCTGCCTAAAGTGCTGCACAAAGTAGTGATTCATGAAGGTTTTTGGGCCACTGTTGTCCATCTTCCGGACAGTTCATTGAGAGGAGGACATTCGAAAATGCAAATATTATTCTTGATTCAATTTACTCCCCGTTTTGTTACTTTCTAAGCCAACAGATGTAGTTTAAAAACAATACTTTTCCATCTAGTTTCTTCTACAGTTAAGGATGCCATCTGAATGGAGGGCGCTGCTTGTTAGCATCTCCTGTCTGTGACAACAAAAACACCACCAGCACACTGGGGGAATAATGAGGCACTGCTTACATAACAAATGTACTGTATGGTAATCCACACAAGGAAATTCAATTTGAAGGGGAAAACAATTTTAGTCGGACTAAAATTGAATAGAATTATTACAACAACAATTAAATGGAAAAATTCTAAGGCTACAACTAGATTAAAATAAATTAACACTGCCAGGTGGGGCCTTTCTGTGTGGAATTGCCATGTGTCATAGGCGACGGTTTCATTTACCGGTGGAGTCTCAACCTGGACATTTCAAACAAATCAGCTTGATTTAATCTGTAATCGGAAAGAAGAAGAAAAAAAGCCACAAGTGCCTGCCTCAAGCACTACAGAACACAAGGCAGACTGTTTTGGAACTGAATGAAACAGCCAATATATTCTGTTTAGGCAGAAGGGAGGAAGGAAGTCGTAGAATTATTATTTGATCAGTGCAAATTTTCCTGGGTGCCCAAAGATTTGTGTGGAAGCTCCGGCCTTGCAGAACCCATGGGGTGGGTGCCTATGGCCTGCGCAGCTGGTTATTAGCTCGTATGATAGTACTGCCTACCAGCCTATGGCCCTAAAACAAGAAGCTATTTACCATGTCAGTGTAGATTTGATCAAGCCTCTCCTCACAGCTGCTGTTTTATATTAGTTCAGACATTGTGGTGAAGGACGACAGCACCATGGTAACGCACAAGAGGGACTTGAAAAACCATCAGCTTCTTTTGCCCAAGTAAGTACTAACAATATAACAAAGAACTAGGAGAATGAAGGACAAAACCAAAGTCAACATGAACAAGTAGAGGACCCTGCACATGATGCAATCGCTCTCTTCTCGTCCTTGTGTATTTGAGCACTGTCCAGCCTGCTGCATCATGGGCAGGGCAAGTAGGGTAAGAAACATGGCTGATAGTACCTGAGTATGCTGTATCTGTAGTACCTGAGTATGCTGTATCTGTAGTACCTGAGTATGCTGTATCTGTAGTACCTGAGTATGCTGTATCTGTAGTACCTGAGTATGCTGTATCTGTAGTACCCAAGTATGCTGTATCTGTAGTACCCGAGTATGCTGTATTGGCTGTATTGGTAGTACCTGAGTATGCTGTATCTGTAGTACCAGAGTATGCTGTATCTGTAGTACCTGAGTATGCTGTATCTGTAGTACCTGAGTATGCTGTATTGGCTGTATTGGTAGTACCTGAGTATGCTGTATCTGTAGTACCTGAGTATGCTGTATCCGTAGTACCTGAGTATGCTGTATTGGCTGTATTGGTAGTACCTGAGTATGCTGTATTGGCTGTATTGGTAGTACCTGAGTATGCTGTATTGGTAGTACCTGAGTATGCTGTATTGGCTGTATTGGTAGTACCTGAGTATGCTGTATTGGCTGTATCGGTAGTACCTGAGCATGCTGTATTGGCTGTATCGGTAGTACCCGAGTATGCTGTATTGGCTGTATCGGTAGTACCTGAGTATGCTGTATTGGCTGTATCGGTAGTACCTGAGCATGCTGTATTGGCTGTATCGGTAGTACCTGAGTATGCTGTATTGGCTGTATTGGTAGTACCCGAGTATGCTGTATCTGTAGTACCCGAGTATGCTGTATCGGTAGTACCTGAGCATGCTGTATTCACTGTATTGGTAGTACCTGAGTATGCTGTATTGGCTGTATTGGTAGTACCTGAGTATGCTGTATTGGCTGTATTGGTAGTACCTGAGGTATGCTGTATTGGCTGTATTGGTAGTACCCGAGTATGCTGTATCTGTAGTACCCGAGTATGCTGTATCGGTAGTACCTGAGTATGCTGTATTGGCTGTATCGGTAGTACCTGAGCATGCTGTATTCACTGTATTGATAGTACCCGAGTATGCTGTATTGGCTGTATCGGTAGTACCTGAGTATGCTGTATTGGTTGTATCGGTAGTACCTGAGTATGCTGTATTGGTTGTATCGGTAGTACCTGAGTATGCTGTATTGGCTGTATCGGTAGTACCTGAGTATGCTGTATTGGTTGTATCGGTAGTACCTGAGTATGCTGTATTGGCTGTATCGGTAGTACCTGAGTATGCTGTATTGGTTGTATCGGTAGTACCTGAGTATGCTGTATTGGCTGTATCGGTAGTACCTGAGTATGCTGACCTCCTCCAGGCTCACAGCGGACATCCTCTCAGCCTCTGTGGCCTGCTGCTTCTTCAGCGCCTGCAGCTCCTGCTCCACCTGCATGGACAAACACGCGGAGAGGAAATCAACCTCAAACCCCTCTGACCACAAGCTCGCTGCAATCTGCACCGGGCGAACCCTGGAAGCCTGCTCCATCTCCACAGCACCTTGGATTGCATGGTTTTGCTACTTTTGTCTCTTTTTCCACTGTATTATCTACATTACAGTTTTACCTTGTTCTAAAAGGTCATATTTGTTCTCTTGAATGATTTTTTTTTATTTTCAGCTGCAATATTCATAGTCAAATGAGCAAACGAGCCGCACTAGGACCAAGGTACCAGTATCTCCTCCAGGTGGGACTGTGTATGGAAAAGCATGTTTACAACAGACCCATGTTTTTGGGAACATTTTGCCTGCACTGTAAATCCCTTAAAAAGCCTGAGTAAAACAAATCACAAAGCATATCCTTTAACCTCTCAACTCCCGCCTGAACCGAGGGGATCTTTTCCTCACATCATCAGATTTTTTTCTAGCATTTTTTTGTTGGGTGTTCAACTCACTTGTCATTTGTCACATTTTTGTCATTTTTCGTCAATTTTTTTTTTCAAATTTGTATCATATTTTTGTTAAAAAAAAAAAATCACATTTTTGTCATTTTATCGTCCATTTTTTTGATCAATTTTTTGTCATTTTTAGTCACATTTTGGTCATTTTTTTGTCACATTTTTGTATTTTTTTTTGGTCAAAGTTTTATCACATTTTTGTCACATTATTGTCATTTTTTTGTCATTTTTTTGGTCACATTTTTGCCACTTTTTCATCAATTTTTCGTCACTTTTTTGTCAATGTTTTCTCACTTTTTTGTCACATTTCCATCATTGTTTTCGTCTCAGTTTTGTCGCCATTTTCACAGCTTTTTTCCAGAAGCTTTTGGACTGGGGTAAAGCCAAACTGGAGATAATGTGCTCGGTTCAGGTGGGAGGTAAGGGGTTAAGTCTCTCCATGTCTTGCTTGTCCAATTTGACTCCTTCCAACACATTCTTCTGTCACTCTAAGTCAGGTCTCGTTTCCGCCCGCGCAGACGTTTTGCTTAGTATTTTCTGCGCTTGTCTCGGTGAGCTCTTTCTCTCTCGTTCGCAGACGCAGAAGTAATTAGCGCGGCGGCAGACAGGTGGATTTCACGCGTCATTCCCGGTTAGAGCGGCTGGGATGATGTCTGCGCTGGAACCAAAGGAAGAGGATGAAGTCACAAGCGGAGGTCAGAGCTGCCACCGTCAACCCCTTCAGCGCCCTGGGAGCACGCCTTGCTTTAAAAAACCTGTAAAAAGGCTCTAAGTGATCGGTAAGACATGAAGGCTAAGGCCTTCTCACACCAACCAGATCATCTACGGGAAGCAGGTCTTTCCAGACGACCGGACAAGTGTCTTTGACGAGAACACTATGGGACAGGGACGGCTGGTATCGATGGGATAGGTTGTTTTTTTGTTTTTTTTTAAAGAAGAAACTTTATTTATTTAAACTGTACTTATACTTTATTTTATACTGTATCACAACTAACTGCCAAATGTGACTAATGTGTATAATCATTGTAGTTTATACAAGCAGAAGCAAGTATTGCTTTTTAATGCCATTTTTATGCCCAAATACTATATTTTTATTTTAATGCCACAAATGCACACAAAAAACAGCACATATTTAATTTCTTAAGATTAACATTTCATCAAACAGAGGAAAGAGAATTGAAGAAAATTGGCAACAAAAAAAAATTCAGCCAAAACAGCAAACAATTTATTTTACAAATATTTTAATGAATTAATAAAGCTAAAATCTATGTAGGATTTAATGACAGTTTTAATCCTATTCAATGCTTAGTTAAATTCCTTTCAATGCCCCGCGGAAACCCTGTATAATGATGTTTGTTTTTTTGCGGTCCTTTTAGTGCTAAACAAACACTAAAGTCAAAGACTTTAAAAAAGACATGTTGCACTTCCTTTCAATTAGTTATTGATGTATTATAATACTTTGTGTAAAAACACACATTTCGGGACTAGGGAGAAAAGCACAATAATCAAGCTCCCGCTGCCCCTCTTGGACCTGACAGGCCAGTTTTACTAAAACTCACCTCATTGGTCAGTTGCATCCTGGTTTTACCAAACCCTCGTACTCATTTCGTGCAAGGGTCTGTAAGTTCATAAGTGAGCTCCGTTATCAGGTGGGAGGGGTGAACTCCTTTGAAACCATTGGATCTGATTTTCACTAGCGTTTGGTCATGATGTATGTAATGCGCCCGAGTGAGTGAAACAACAATCATAGCTCTGCCATAGCTCTGCCATAGCTCTGCCATAGCTCTGCCATAGCTCTGCCATAGCTCTGCCATAACTCTGCCATAACTCTGCCATAACTCTGCCATAACTCTGCCATAACTCTGCCATAACTCTGCCATAACTCTGCCATAACTCTGCCATAACTCTGCCATAACTCTGCCATAACTCTGCCATAACTCTGCCATAACTCATGACAAAGCTTCAATTTTAATTTCTGTATATTTGGGAGCCGAGCCAGGACGGATTGAAGAGCTTCCATTACTTTCGTATCCGCCGCCATTGCCAAACGCGGCCACTGAGATCAAGCCCAGACGTACATGTAGGGAAATTCTAACTGACCGGAGTTTACGGATGGCTAAGGCCAGGCTAGGTCAGTTGGTTATTGCAGCCGTTCCCAACGTCTTTTGTCTTGTGGACCCCCTGGACCTTCCAGTGGTAATCCATGTACCCCCGAGCTCAATGGTGTTGCAGTTTATTTTGAAAGCAATCACTTATATGGTCGATTTGTGTGTAATAAGGTTCAAAATAAACTTAAAATTCTCCCAAAACTACACATTTGACAAAAGAATATAGTTTTTCTTATCAAAATAATGTTCAGTTTCTCCTTTTTTTTTATCTGAAATTGTTCCAAGTACCCCCTGCTATATTCTTGAGTACCCCCAGGGGTCCCTGTACCCCTGGTTGGGAAACACTGGGTTATAGCACCACAGATTCTGATTAGTGTTTGAGATCAGCAAATAGGACTTACAGACACTTGTGTATGTCTTGCACGTGAAGCGTGACGCAGTGAGGCTGTAGCAGAGGAGGCTGATGGAGTGAATGCAGGCAGCCTGTGTACACAGACTTTAGTCATGGCTCGCGCTCGGGGCTAATGGGAGGATAATGGGATTAGGGGAGATGTATACTTACTGTTAGGAGCTGCAGTCTGAGAGCTCCTGCCTCTTCCTGGGCTTTCGTCAGATGGGCCTGGGCACAAACAGGAGGCAAGTCAACAATCTGCTTGTGGTTTGGCGTTTGCAGTGGGTTTTAAAGGAGGAACATGTTACAAAAAAACTGACATATGAGCTTTGTACAAGGTCATATTTATTTTGTTTCATAAACATTATACTGTCAAGAATGGCGTTAAAACATTGCCATTAAATGTAAGCAATGTGCTTTATTTATCAAAACTAGACTCAAAAAAATAGCACTAAATCGTGTCAAAACAAGAATAAGTAGGAACTATGTAAAGAACATGTAAATGAACAATGTAAACAATGTAAATCTCAGTTAGATGGAAGATGTCAGTGATGTCCTGACTCTGAAAAGGATATCGTGTCAACCAATATTGTGATTATATTCATTTGGCAATATATTGTGCAGACCTTTGCGATACTCGATTCAGACTGTCTGTATGAACATTTAAAATCCTCCTGAGTCTACATGACAGTGGAGACTTTAGGAGCTTCTCTATAGGTTCATCTTTACAAGGAAAGGCTCACGCTTTGTGTCTTGGATGAACTCCTGATGGAGCATAGCCTACTAGCCTTCCTTAGCATGGCGCAAACAACAACACGGCAAACAAAATCACCAAATAAAAGTTGTTAAAAGGTTTTATCACTTTCATTTGCGTCGTCTTCGTCATGATCATGCTGTGGCTCGTTGGAAAGACGAAACTCTAAGCTCTCCATAGGTGAAAACAGTTTAATTCTATTCTATAGCATAATAGAGGCTAAATTTGATCAAAATCAGACTTTTTTATAAGAGATAATTAGTGTTTTATCAAACACTCTCCTTTCTAACTAACTCCTCTCCTCCTCTAATGTCATGGGAAGAGGCAAGTGACTAAATATATTCGTTTCAAGTCAATTTTCAAGGACATCATTGTTGACACGTTTCTCGATCGCTTTCGTTCATTATTGCGTGTGCATTTAAACATCCTGGTTCTCGGATTGAAGACTTTATCAGGATGTTTCTCAGCCGTCCTTGGACCGATTTTAACCCTTTTTAAAATCTCAACTGTTTCGATCTGTACATGGGAAGCCGCTCTGCTTTGTCAAACGCGCTCCAGAGAACGAGAGAGAAGTGTCGGGTTTACAGCTGTTCACTACGCAACCCCACGCCCCCTCAGACTAAAAAAAAAAAAGAAAAGAAATGCAATATTATAGGAAATGTCCAGATCGTGACTCTTCACAAGTTTTTGATCATCATTTATTTCACTTCTGTTCATCACAGAGCTGCTAAAATCACACAAAAGGTTTTATTAGAGTGTCTAGTTTCGCATTTTGAAAAAATCCAGCAAAAACGACTTTTTCCGTTTTTGGCACTCAATGTGTTAAAACCTCAAAAAAATGTCATAAAGCAGCTAAACACATGTCACAAATAGGGATGTAACGATTCATCGAAAATGGATTTAAAAAGAATTAAAATGTGCATGTGTGGGAATTCATTCATTTTATTCTGTGTAATTTATATCGCCAAATATATCGTTATCATGATTTTTCTCTTTTATATCGTGATTTTAAGCCATATTGCGAAGCAAAGAGCAAATCTACAATAAGGGTTCAAATGAAGTGAAAGATTTATTGCAGCATATTCCAAACTGGTGCTATAACTGACTTTTCAAGCATAAACCCCAACTCTAATTGCGATGCTCGTCAGAAACATCACAACTGGGGTCTTCTCTGATCTCACGCCGGCCTGTCGATCTTTGTTGACTGGAAGGGGAAAGGTCACGGGAGTGTTTTAGTGTGTGCACAGCCCACCTCCATCTCAGAGTTGTAGCTGTGGCTCTTCTGCAGCGTCTCCTCCGCCTCCTTCACCCGTTTGCTGAGCTGAGGGGAGTACTCTGTGGCTGCCAGCTCACTGTCGTAAGACTCCAGAATCCCGCGCATGCCATCACGCTCCTGTAAGTAAAAAAACGACATCGGTATTAGGTGCAGAATATCGTCAAATGACCGTTCTAAAAAATTAAGTCACACGATAGATTGCAAAAACACGAGGTCTGCCATTTGACAAGGAGTTACGATGTTTTAGTAATTTAGGGCCATTTTGTATTTTTTAAAAGTCGTTTCTGGACAAAGTTTAAAACAAAAACAAATAGCTTAGGGTTTTTGATTACATTCATGGAACGTACAGTTTAATCACCAGATATCAGATATTGCAATTGTTTATCATATCGTAATCATACAACAGGCACACAACTCTAGAGATGGTACTTTTTAATACAAGTTTCATAATTCTACACAATTATAACCTCAAAAACGAACATTTTATTGTGGAAAAGAGCTGTTTTTTAGGTTCCAGGCCTAAATAAAGGTGTGGAGCATGGTTTAAAACTCTGTTGAAGACCGATTAGATGACATTAAATGAACATTAAATCCCTTTGGCACTTTGTAAATAAGGAAATCCAACACAAGCTAAAATATAACAGTCGAGTGTAGGCAAAGCTTTCATCATTATCCGTTTCATATTAGTCACTGAAGTGTGAACTTAGCCTTAAGCTGAATGTGGCTCCTCTTGTTTTATACATAACACAGACCTGTTACATGTGTCCTATTAGATCAGAAACTCTGGAATTCCCTGATAAATATTAAACAAATGAGGAAAACACCCAGTGGAAAATTAAAAAAAACTGTAGCCTTCATCAATCTAATAATAATATATTAGCCTACATTCTCAAATTTTCTAAAACATAGTATTGTTTCCTACATCATCAAAATATGTTAGTTACTTAAATTGAATTAAGTAAGTTTCACATAGAAATTCAAACAATAACTTGTTGCAAATAATAACATTTGCTAAAAACACTTCATTTCCCCGGCAGTGTGCACGTGTGGCCATAACCCCCCTGCCAGTAAGCCTAGTGGAAACACAAGATCAGTATTTTCTAAGTAGCATAATATAGAATCCACAAGTGTCCAGAAACCAACACCAGACCTGTCCTGAACAGTCATGAACTCAAAATGCATTTATCACAGCACCATCGATTTGTCAAGTCACTAATGTCTGCAGGAAAGTGAAATCAAATCTGAACTGTTTTCGTTTTATAAGAAGAGAATTATCACACTATCTATTGTACATGCATGCAATGGTTTTTTCACATTTGTCATACTGCATTACAGCATGGTCACAAACATCAGCGTCCACTCTGAAACCAGTCACTTCTCTGTATAAACAGGCAATCAAGATATTTGACAAGAAACCTTTGAGATGGCATCATTGTGATATCATACAAAAGCACAAGCTTTTTACTTTTGCTACTTTTACTAAATTTTTGTATACTGAAATTGACTTTTAAATGTCTGAACAATTGTGTGTCACCTCTGTTCTCTGGCCTCATGGTGAGGTGTCAGGGCTCTCTCAGACCTTCCACCAGAGCCTCAGTTAATGGGGATTGTGTGCTTCCAAAATTTAGAAAATCTTTTGGACAGTCGAGCTTCTCCTTCAGAGGGGCTACACTGTGGAACTCTCTCCCTACGGCTCTGAAACTGCAGACGAACATTACCATCTTTACCAGAGAGCTTAAACAGTGGCTCAAATCGGCCCAAAGGTGTTCACATGTGTAAAATGTGCCCTATCTAGTTTAATAATCTGTTTTATTGTAACTGTGTTTAATAATGTGTTTTATCTTTGAAACCTAAAAGCCCCCTATGGACAGGTGTTGAAAATTAGCACATGTGCTATAACACTTTAAACAATGCATCTGGTTCGTCCAATGTAATTGTTATGTCCATATTAAATAAATAAATAAATGAAAAAAAAATGAAAAATGTTAGCTTGCCATTTGCTAAAAACGGTGACTCGTGTTTGTTGTAATTCTACCTATAATCAGCAAAGGGCGCTCCGACCACAACGTGCATTCTGCATTTACATTCACGAATCTAAAAATATGAAACGTGACATTTAGTGACCTGTACAAGGCTGACGTGGTTATTCCAGCGTGCTGAAGTGTCTTACTTGTATGTGAACACACAGCAGCGACATTAGCGTAATCACATTGTGGCGTGTGATTATCCAGGTAAGCATCAGTAATGTGGTTAAAAGAAGCTAGGCTAGGTCATTTCACAGCTTCCATAGGTGAAATGGGGCCTAATGCGGCTTTATTTGTTTTGGCCGCGTAGGCATCATTCGTCATGCTGCATTAGCCCGGTGCCCCCACCCCACCCCTCCGTCAGAAGAACAGCAGAGTGGAGGTGAAAGATTAATTGGAAATTGCAAATAGAAAAACTGCAATTAGAAAAAAATGTAATCAGCAAAACAGACATGTGAAAATGCAAAAATGCCTGTTAGAATTATCGTCCAGTCTACCACATGTAGAGCACATATGGGGAAACTGCCTCACAATCAGGTGAATCGTTCGTTAATGATTTAATGTGAGCTTTCTGGTTCAGCACTGCTGCTTTCTTGAGTTTACCACGACTAGCGCGACTTTTCAGCACTAGATAAGAAAACCGTTAAGGCGGGAGCTACATGGCCCTGGGCTGTGAGGATACCAGGGTCAGGACCCATTCCTACCTCAGAGTAACATCATTGTGAGAGAAAAGCCCGCCATTAATGCTAGCAAAAAGAAAATGAACCTGATAACTTATAAAACCAACAAACTGAAGCTTAACTTTAGAGACAACAACAACTAATTGAAATGTTTAGCTCAGTTAAACACTAATCAGATCAGTGGTAAAAGACCGTTTTTATTTGTTGTCCATCAAAATCTCCACTTTCAGATAAACAGAGCCAATGAGCACAAACCAACTGGGGAAAACAGCGTTCCATCTCAGGAAAATGAGCTCCCCAGTTCACATGAGCGTGGCAACAGTACACAATATCAAAATACAGCATTTAGACACAGAATTCTAGTCTATTCCAGCTTTGGTCATAAGGCAGACAATCAAAACTGAAATGCTCAACAGTTGTGCTCTCCAACTCTAGAGTGCTTGTGCAATCAATGAGCTTGCAAAACCTTTTTTTTTTGGGGCATTTGCTGGTCGACAATAAGCATATTTAGCCCACTCAAAGTAGGGTACATACTGTTGTTGAAACACATTGTCCTGTCCTCATGGTTGGCAGTCTCTATAATTTGGGTGCACATTTCAAACTCGGGACCACACTGTTCCTCCCATGTCTCTGTATCTTTGTGTAGCAGTCGACCAAAGAGCAGCTCTTCAGCTTAGAAAATAATGGATCGGTTTTCCAGACTGAGGGTTCAAATGTGACCTCAAAGAAGCCAACTGCCTCTGTAGAGCTTGTGTCGTCAAAACCGCCAACATTTCTGGGAATTCTGTAATAATGACAAGCAATTGGGATTTTTTGGACAATGTTTGCTAGTACCCAATAATGTGGCAGATTTCCAGGGTAATCATTTCGAACATTTCATCCACACCTCCATTACCCAGGAGGCCAAATCAATGTACTTTCTTATTTTAGTACCTTGAGGATTGCTCAAACTGGCATGGATGGTGATTGTCAAAGAAACAAGGTTATGTTGATATGCATAAAATGTCCCCTTAATGCTGTCGGACGGTTTTTAAATGCACCCTGTGAACTGAATTTGGGTTTTGAAAGGAAACACTGCAGACCTAAACAGTACAGTTGTCAGGAATGATTGTTTTTTGAACAGTTCAGCTCTACAGCGGCAGTTTGCTTCTGTTTGGAGGTCAGCGCAGTGCGGAGGTGTGGGCGAGCGCTAAACGACGTGCCCGCAGGCTATTCACGCTCCATTATTGTGCAATGAAATTCACTTTATCTAAATCAAAAATCTGTCACTGCCTTCCTGATAAAAAAGACACACAAAAAAAAGTCTCATTTGAAACGCCGGCAGAGTGCAGGGCGATGGATCTATCAGCGCCACTTTAATCATTTGCTCATTTAAAAATGCTTTGTGTCGCCGGTTTTATCAAGCGTAAAATAGGCGCGGGCCCTAATGGGTTGGTCTCCTCTGCACAATGACAAACACTGGGAATATAAACAGAGCGCCGCAGATGTTTCTCTGAGTCCACGTTGCACAAATCTCTGACAATGACCCCTACGATCTCAGGGTGAAGTGGAACAAAGACACATTGTTTTGGGTACATCTGCACTGATGTTTTATGTGTACAGTTTTGAGATGATGTCAGTGAAAAGAAATCACTGTAGAGACTGATGGACTGGGCTGCTCAGGATTTCAAATGGGCCTGGAGCACCATCTGTAGGCAGCAGTGGGAATGGCATTATGGCCAACCCAACAGCTCGGTTTGGTCATGAGTACCTAGCAAGAGAATCAGCCTATTGTGCATGTTTTGGGTTGATGTTGTGAGGGGTAACACCCTTGTGATGGAGAACATACAAACTCCATATAGAAGGCTCCGTGCAGCCCAGGACTCAAACCTGTGACGTTTGTGCTACTGCTTGTAATGCTCCATGTCGTTTTCACTTCTCTGAGTGCTCTGTTCAACCTAGAGATGCACTGATCAATCTCTTACTTTACTTTACCCTCTACTTCCAATACAAATATTGATTCTTTAAGTATCAAACGATACTAAACAGATACCACAAGAATTAATTTACAGTGATTTTCTGTGAGTGGAAAAAGTGAGTGGTACTTTGCCAACAAGATGTTACATCTCAAGGGGTTTCCCATTAATAAACTGAAATTGAAAAACATTCAACAAAAGATTACTGGACTTTTGCAAAGTATGCTAGGATTTATAAAGCTATTTATCATTAATCTTCATGGACTTCTCCATTTTGAGAGTGAACAGATACATCAACTGTTGATTCTGGTCACATCTTGAGTGATGTTCCTGGATTCATCTTCTGGACTGAATCTATTCTTCCCAATATCTGTCTGTCTGAGGGAGGAAACGGAGGGAGGGAGGCAACACATCTATTTGGGGTCTTTTCCTTTGAAATCAGGACACCTCCAGCTACTTTGGAATGCCGCCCCTGCTCTGGTATACCACCCCTCCTCCAAACAACTTGCTGGATCTTCAAGCGTTTGGACAATGTCTGCACACCTTGTATAACAAACCGCTTGGCCCTTGGGCAGCACTGCTTTCTTAATCCTCACCTCTCCAAACTCCTTACATTGCAGCTCCGACACATCATATCACATGAGACTTGCACTCTCCTACATCCAGCTCTCTTGCAAGGTTGCTGTACACCTACTGGAGGTAGTGGTCCAAGTCTTCTTTCACAGAGGGGTTTTTGATGCCAATCAGTGTGCCAAAGTACCCTGATCATCAAATGGGCCACACTGAAACGTTTGGTTCAACAAACGTTCAGACAAACGTGGTTTAGAAGGAAAACGTAATCCAGTCAGCTCTGAATCATTGCTTTTAACAGAAAAGGGTGGTTCCTGTTACAATGCCATGTCCTCAAGGTAAACTACAGTTGTTTTGTAGATAGGAGGAGGAGCTAAGAGAAACTGAGCTTCAAACATTACACAGTTTTACACTTTTGTCATCCCGAAAATGTCTAATGGGTCAAAACTTTACGTAATTGGAATTTTTCTGACTTTGCACGCAGGAGCATTAACATTTGAGAACAGGTCTAAACTAGGGTGTTATTGTATTAAACAGGATATTTTATTGTCGGCATGGGGGGCATGGAGTTACTCAAGTAATTGTGACCTTTACCAGTTTGCTTTTATTCCTGTGCCTGTAGCCAACAGCCGTGATGTTTTTAGGTTCCCAAGCTCCACAAACTCTTGGAGATTCATTTTACCGCTGATGGACTCCAGTGGCTGTGCAGCACGTCTCCGGCTGTGCTCTGCGGAGGGAGGACCAGGCTGATTTGTGTGTTTAGGGCCGATGGAGCATGTTGACCCAGAGAATTACACTGGTCCACAAATCAATAGCGCTGGAGCTCTAGGCAGGAGCTGAGGGGAAAGCAAAGCAGCTGATAGAGGAGTCACGTGAGCCAGGCAGAGCGGCTGACTGGAGAGGGGCCATGTGGGAGGGAGGCGGGATGAAGAGCAGGCTGCACATGTGTCTATGATTAGGAACAAGCAGCATGTGTGTACTGTGTGTCAGTGATGTACGGATCAAGACACAGATCAGCCAATACGATGAATGTTTTTGCACCTTGGCACGTGGCTATTTTGCATTGTAGGGCTGGGTAGCTTGCCATTTTTTCTTCTTCTTAAACCTGTTCTTTAAAGGCATACTGCAGAACATTTGGCCTATAACCGTTACCAATACACAACATGCTCCAAATTATGAGTTCGACACAGTACATACCATTTTTTGTCAGCTAGACATTAAACAAAATTATAATGTTAAATTCTTAAAACTGATCTATTTATTCCGTTACCGGTATCGATATTGGATCTGATGAAAATAAATATGTCATGTATCAATTCCAAACATCCGATACTGAACAATAATGAATCAATACATTTTGAATATGGACATGCTGTACCTCATTTTGAAGCTCTGAACATGGAGTAGTTTTAACTTATCCATGGCTGGGACAGAAATTATGACTTCATAAAGAAAATAAATGAATATCATGATCAAAAGTACATTTGCAGAGGTTAAAACTAACCCTGTGATTGTATTCTTCATGTTCAGAGCTTCAAGATGAGGTGCAGCATGTCCATATTTACAAGTGTTTGTTATTGAGGTGATGATGATACGGTGGTCAAGAATATCTAATAATAATAATAAATTGCTTTTATATAGCACTTTTCTGGACACTCAAAGACGCTTTAGATTGCACTATTCGTTCACTCCATACTCTGGTGGCAAGCTACTATTGTAGCCACAGCTGCACTGGGGTAGACTGACTGAAGCGAGGCAACCAGTCTGCGCCATCGGCCCCTCTGACCACCACTACTCACTCACTCACTACATCCGCTAGGCTTCCTGGTGTTCCCAAACGGTCTCTGGAAAGTTGCAGTTGTGGTTTCCTGGCCAAAGACACCAGGGGCAGATGAAAGCCCCCCAATTATCCCATTAACATTTTAGAAAAGTGACAAAATACATGTTAGAGTCACCATAGCACAGTCACATGTTACTGTTTAAAAGTAAATGGCCTAAATCAGTGCTTCTCACACTTTGTCAGCCCAAGGACCACTTTAACTTCCAATTTTTTTCTGAGGACCACCTAACAGAATCTCACTCCACCACGCCCCAATAAAACAACAAAGTAGGAAGGATAAGCTAAATTTATGTTTAATATGCAACTGTTTCAAGTCAAAAATGAATTATTCAAACACAAATGCAATGATATGATCAGAAATTCTTATATGAATTTCATTTCATTTGAAAAAGTAAAGCTGCGGCTTAATAAGAACAACAAAACATGTTGTTACAGCAGCAAAAAAGCTGCTGTAACAGCCAATAGGTCCCACTTAATGTCATTCTAAAGAGCCAATAGTTTCAAATTGAGGTGGTGGCTATAGGAAGTCTATGGTTGTAACTATGATAACAACAAAATGCTGAAAATAATGCTGGGAAAAAATGTTCCCCTTAATGTCCAACATCACTGAAACTACTGGGATTTTACACATTTAACACAAACTAGTGCATTAAAAAACTATAGATCTGTGGATTTTACATTTTGAATGTTGAGACGAGTGGTGCTGCTTATCACACATCAGTTTCTGAATGTCTGGCTTTAAAGAGGAGAACTTCAGTCTCAAACCAACCAGTGTGGAAAACCCAACTTCACAGTCGTACAGTATTTGGAACAATGGCCGCTGGCTGCTCTGCTTTATGCCCACGACACTGGAGGCCGCCATTGCTCGGCCATTGCTGTCTCCATATCGCCGCTAGTGCCCCATTGAAAAGCATTGGAGTTTAGACACGCTAAAAACAACTTTAACGCCTGGTTTGAATTTTTTCAACGATACACTAGGCTAGATATTCTTCCTGAGATAACGCTGGGTTAGTCACAATTTAAGAAACCAGGCTAGTTTTCATAAGAAGAAATCTCGTACTTAATGAGGGTCGGACTGTTAGCATTGGAGCAGCGCGAGCTACATGTCACGCAAGGGCCGAGTCTACAGTGAAGATCCCGCCCTTATGCCCTTTTTAGGAACATGCTTCGTCACAGCTGGGGAGGAGGAGTCTATAACTCCGCTATGATTTCCCCCTCGACCGTAGTCATTATGGTAAACGGGGAGGAGTGAGCAGAAGCTGTCCATTTATATATACAGTCTATGATTGGGAAGGGCATGAGCACTTTGAGGGCAGACTCTGTAAGCTTTGGATGTAGGTAACGCAAACTCGTGCACAGACACACATGCCATAGAAAATAGGAGACATTTGGCTCCACAGAAGCGTCCTCTGGATCACAAGGAACAAAACGCTGCTTAATTAATGAAAATCTGTTGCATATTGACGTGAAACACCTGCTATAAAGATGATGGAATGAGTCCTGGCCGCACGTACAGCTGCGGTGAATGGCAGCGCACAGCAGCAGGCCGTTCGACCCGCCCCAACCCGCCCCACGATCAAAGGACAATTTTATGACCCGATCTGCGGGCATGGCTGTGGAGACCGCTGGGGAATCTGCAACCCGCGCATCAGGTATGCTACTGGCGTTCTGCCCCAGCCATGTGAGAAATCCTGCGCGTTTTACAATAGCTACATATTGACAAACAGGATGAGGAAAGATTACGCACGGCTCTGATTCGGTTCTGAGAAGTGCCAGCCATGCGCATCCATGTGTGCATCCATAACATTTCCAGCTCTGTCCCTCAAAAAGGAAAGACTTCGCCCTGGTCACACTGCGCTGGTTACTCTGAAAGTTTGATCAAATGATAAGAGTTGGCCAAAACCGCCCAACTCCCTGTGCAACGTGCGCTGTGTAGGAGTTGGGGAAAAAGGGGTTCGCGGACCACTAGAGGGCGATGGCGGACCACTAGTGGACCAATGAATGAAGGCAGTTTGTGCTTTTGCTTTCATTTAGAGCAGTGGTTCTCAACCTTTTGGAGCCGCGACCCCCATTAAAAAGGGGTTCGTGACCCCCCGCCCAGGTCACACCATGAGAAATCGAAACTTTTGCCGACATAATTCTTAAAAAACAAAGAAAAAAACAAATGCTGCGTGTCCGTGACCTCGCTGCGTGTCCGTGACCTCGCTGCGTGTCCGTGACCTCGCTGCGTGTCCGTGACCTCGCTGCGTGTCCGTGACCTCGCTGCGTGTCCGTGACCTCACTGCGTGTCCGTGACCTCGCTGCGTGTCCGTGACCTCACTGCGTGTCCGTGACCTCACTGCGTTAATGCAGCATCTTTCTCTGAGGATGAACCAAAGGACAGGATTTGGTGGAATATTTGACCAGAGTTATTTTAATTTTTGTGATAAAGCTGTACGTGTGGAAGGTAAATCTGAAACAGCTTTTTATCATTGTCTGTAAAGAAAGAAATTTTAACTCACATTTTTAAATACTTTAATCAGCATTTGATTTCTGATATGTGTAATGAAAATGTTCGAATTCAAGGCGAGCGCAATGTGTTCAGTATCTTTCATCTGTGACAAAATAAATGCTTCTAACTTATTATGCATTGGCTGAAGTGTCACGCAGTACGGCTTTGCTCTCAGATCGTGCCTTCTCTTGTCCAGGCAGCGGATCGTACCTTGGTTAGTAGCAGGACCCTCTTCTGTAGCCGGCGCACCAGTGAGTCTTGGGCCTCCCGCCTCTTCTGCTCCTCCACCGTGCGGTCTCTCTGCTGGGACGTCTCTGACTGCAGCTCCGTCTGGCTCCGCTCCATGCTCCTCAGCCTGGACATGAAATGTAACAACACCTTTGGGTTATTGCTGTGTACACAACGGAGTCTCCTACATTGCTTTGTCTCGTGACCTGTTCTCACAGTCAGCAAAGGCCCAGAGATATTTTTGGAATCGTTTATGATGTGCAACCTGAAGTTGCAAATGGAGTTCACAAATTCACACAAACCCATCATGACCAAAGATGCAGCGTTTGGGGACCAGGTGGGTTCTCGAAGGAACCACAAATGGGAAATTGAAAATGAGTTATGGGCGACTGAACCGATATGACACTTCAGCACTTTTTTTGCAAAAGTCCTGCTTGGGATTTGGAGCTTCAGAGCAGCTTCATTCCGCCTAAACATTGACCTCTTGTGGACCAATGTCATTACTGCCATTAAAGCTGTATGACATGCCTGCAGTAGAGCTGCCCTCTGAATGCTCAGCGCTTTGGCCACGGCCACAGGTCGGTCCCAAAACTTGCCCCTGGATTGGCGCTGGCCTGCGCAGTGAGGACGATCGGCGAACAGGGTAGACCAGGCACAGGGCTGGGTAGGGCCTGTCAGTGGCCTAGGTGGTTTATCGTCTCAGTACTCAAAGCTGACAAACTGAGACATTCTGAGACGTTCTGAGCCAATGAGCCGCCTTGGCACGCTGATAAACCACTCCCAGAGTGAAGTGCTGGAACCTTGGTCACGTGACCAGCTGCTAGTGAAACGGGGTCCGGAGCTCCGGTATCTTCGCCCACCACTACCATATCCCACCATATCTGCAAAATACTGGACAATCCCCTGAGTGCTTATATCGGCCACTAATATATCGGTCAGGCCCAATTACTCATTATCAGGTTTTCAGACATATAAGCGCCTGAAGACCGTATTACACAAAAAACTGCAACCATTCATGTTGCAGTTTTGTTCAGATTATGATCATTTTGCAGCCATAGTGTTGAATCTAATTGCCCATTAATTTCCCTTTGTGTGTGCTGCGCCTCGGGGCCAATAGCAACATCACATGAAGATGCTCAGTGAACACCACAGAGCTCTGTATCGCCTGGGGACAGGAGCGTTTGCTTTTACTGCCCATTATGTGAATGAAAGCCTCTCACCTGTCCACAACTCCTCTGTGGTTGTGCCAGTGCCAGGACCGATCAATACACTCATAATTACACTGGAGAAGCGCTACTCTGCCCACTCCCCTGCGATAAATAATCCACCAAAATACACCCAGGTAGCAGCCCGTCAACAGCGTCCTTGTGAAACAGGCAAAACATTTGTTCTACTGCACTTTAAACTTGCACAGCTGAATCAAAATTGTACTGAAACAGTTCAATACTGTCCCTTTTCCGCTGGAACATCCTGCCCAACCCAGTGCCAGGTCTACCCATGTAGTCCAGTGTGTCCACTAGGGGTGGCCAATATGACAATATGAGACCGTCTTGTAATCTCCAGAGCTGACGATCTGTCATTTTTGGGGGATTGTTTTATCACAATTCAAAGCACTTCTACACAGTCAGCTCTTTGGACCGTCAGTAAAGCAAACCCAAAGCGCAAACTTTCTGCTACGCGATGTCTGACACTAATGCGAGCATTTGGCAGGGAGCCGCACCCCTCCACTGCGCATATACAACAAGGCTAGGGCTGCACGTTTTCAAGTTTTTCATTAACTGTTAACCGAGGCCCTTAGCGGTTAATACTTGGTTAAGCATTAGTGTGCGCCCTTACCAAACGTGACGTGAACAGACTGCTGGCCTCTGATTGGCCGAGAGGCACCTGCCTGCAGACCTCCACTGTGAGGTCGCTTCCGTTGCAGGCTCCACTGTTAGGACGGGAAATGCACGGGATACGTTTCAAAATAAAATCGCGAACGCACTTCAGGTTGAATCGCTTTCCTCCCAAAAGTATTAATTAGTACAAAAAATATCACGTAAAATCTATCTCCGCGGCCCGGCCGTTTATGGTTAATACTAACACTCTTAACTTTCGTCTTTCATTCTCTCTCTGTAATGCCTTGCAGTACGGATGCAGTACACTTTTGGGCCACCAGCGTCAAATTGGGGGCACTGTTTCGCTCCTCCCGCAAAGTTAAGGAACCAATGTTATTGGCATAGACTGTAGAAAAAATGGACGTCTTATGCTCACTCCTCCCCGTTTACCAGAATGACCACAGCCGTGGGGGAATTCATGGAGGATTTACAGACTCCCCCTCCCCAGCTCTGACGAACCATGTTCCTAAAAAGGACATACGGGCGGGATTTTCACCGTAGACTCGGCCCTTGCGTGACGTGTAGCTCGCGCTGCTCTAATGCTAACAGTCCGAGCCTCATTAAGTACGAGATTTCAAAAATTCATATTACGAAAACCAGCCTGGTTTCATATATTGTGATTAACCCAGCGTTATTTCAGGAGGAAGATCTAGCCTAGTCTAGTGTTGAAACAATTGAAACCAGACTTTAAAGTAGTTTTTAACGTGTCTAAAGTCCAATGCTTTTCAATGGGGGCCTAGCGGCGATATGGAGGTACTACAGCAACGGCGGAGCAATGGCGGCCCCCACGTTTGTGGTCAAAAAGCAGGGCAGCCAGCGGCCATTGGTTATTGCCCGTTGTTTATCAGTCAGAGCGTCGTAGCACATCGACTTCCCAGTTTTCCAACTTTTAATGCAAAGATTGTTGACATCAACAAAGGTATTTGTTAAAAAATGACATATAAATGAATTTGTGCTGAACTGACATTTTCAAAATGATCTAATATGGTATTTTCTTTGAGTTAACAAATGAAGTATAGTCACTGTAGGTACATACAGGTGTTGCCATGACAATGAAAATCACTTGTTTTGCTGTAGCGGAAAGAGTAAAAGTAATACAAACAACAGTCCAAGCAAAACTACAAAGTTGAGGCACGTTATTCATGAAGATGTTTCTTAAGCAAAATTTCCATCTGATGCTTTTGTTTTAGTGCATTTTCTTTTAAATTCGTATCTGTATTTTTACTTAAATATAAGATTAATACTTAGCACCTGGTTTTAGGATGTTTGAATTTGTAGATTTCAGATGTTATGATGATATATGACTTGTGATTACTTTATTGATAGCTTAAACAGTACATAACTGTGTTATTCTTTTTTTCTTTTACATCATAAAGATAGTACTTTATGTCTGGTAATTAACAACATTATTTCAAATACAACATGTTTTGTTATTTTATTTAGAGAAAAATGAAGAAAGTGACAATACTCGGGTGTCCAATGAGCCCTTCCAGGCACAAGCCATGACAGGAGTGGTTCGCTGGACCTACCAGAGGCTGGTGGACCTAAAACAACTAAGCATGGAGCTGCTGGCTCTTTCGACCCTCTGCTCTTTGCAGATGTGAATGGGTTTTCCCTGCGGGTCACTGGAAAAAGAGAAGTTCAACTGGGACAAGAAGGAACTTGGAGACTGTGGGGAGGTTCCTGCTGCAGCTGTACCACAGCCATTGTCCCGGGCTGAGGTCCTGGGGAAGGTGGTCTCCACAGCAGCTCTGGCACACTCTGACCACAGGCAGCCAGAAAATCAGTGTGCCTGTCACAACACTCCCCCCACCAGTCCTCAGCCCTCCATCAGTCCAGCCACTCCAAGAAACACTGACTCGAGCCGCTGTGCAAAGAATAGTAGAGGACGTGTTAAAGCAGCAACAGCAGCAGCAGCAGGAACAGCAGGAGACTACGAAGAAGAGGACCAGGAACTGCTTAGCCTGTGGACAGCCAAAGTCCTGCTACGTTGGCGACGGATCCATCATTCACTTTTTTTTCATCAGAGTGAGTCCGTGAAGTAATTTTCCTGCTCTGCTAAGGTGCATCAAATGTTCTCCAGTGAGAGCCTGACCAACTCGAGGACCTTTGAGGAGTTTGCTGCCTCTCCTTTCTTCGAAAGGGAGCTGGAGGGTGCCAGGCAGAGAGGAGCAGGGTAAAAGCAGGTGACGAGTGAGAGAGCAAAGAGGAAGACAAAGACGAGTGCTCCCACCGGACGCCTCTGTAGATTCTGCCACTTGCCACTGAAGCAAGGCCTGGACAGCCCATTCATGCAGGCTTTCCTTGAGTGCCTGGGAAGTACATCTACTGTCCCTCCAAGGTGCTCTCTCTGTACAGAGACCATGGCATGACCAAAGAACTGACATGGATGGAGTTCCAGAGGTCTGCCTTTTGTGAGGGACAGATGGCTGAATGAGAGGGACAAGTAGTCACTCACTGTACATAGTATTTTTGTAACAAAAATATATTACTGTGCTTGTATTGTTTGTCTTTTCTTTTTGCATTGTAAATATTTTATTTAATAAATAGCTGTCCATTCATTAGTTGTTATACTGTAACATTGCTTTGATATTTGCACATATGGTTACAATTCTTAAAATCTTGTGCTTGTTTTCCTCTTTTCAGATGCAAATGAATACATTGTATTCCTTCATTGTATGGTCCACATTGTTTATACTTATTCAGTAGCCTACATGCAGTATTAGCCTACATGCAATAGTCTGTTCAGTATCCTCCATAATGAAAGAAAAAAATAATAACAGTGACTAGCCCCCAACCACATTACAGCTTCACACATTGAAATGGTAATTAGAACAACAGTGATGTATCTAGAAGTTTCATATTAGATGCAAGATTAAAATACAATGCTCAAACATGTTGTAAAAGTATGGCCCAGACGGGGCTTGATCCTACTCGTGGCTGTTCTGGCTCTATGGATATAGCCTACTATTAATAATATTAAATGTAGTATCACAAACCTAAACTGTGTAGTAAATCAATAACAAGCCTAGGATTGTACCTGTAATTCACAGGTTGTTGCCAAACGAGGCTGTGGGGCAGAAGCAGTGTGAAAATGTAAATGAATAAAGCCCAGTCTGCCCTAACTCCACACACTCTGATCATATCAGCTGATGTCCGGACTCTCGCACTGTAGAACGAGCGCCTGCGCAGCCCATATACACACACCCCTGCGCGCTGCTTCGTGGAGAAGGACTTGTTTTTGGACAATGTTTTGAATGAAGGGGAGCGCGTGGCTCGGTCAGCACTGTAGGCGCGCTGGCGCGCGCATCCACTTTACAGACTCTTTCAATCCTTCAGCGACAGCTCCAGAGTCCGAATGTAAAACGCACTTCAGCGCTTTGTTGTAAAATACAGACTAGCCCGCACCTATCACTACCTTTGCCCAATGTCGCTGTCACGAGCCCCTGCAGAGACTGAGAAATGCGCATAGATGGGCGACATGGAGGACTCTCAGAGCGGGGATGAACAGGGAAGGTGGCGTTGACAGAGGAGACGATGAGCTGACTCCTCCAGCGCCATGAGGCGTTAATAAGTCTCTATCACTATCAGCTATTCTCAGGGTTTTATTTTATGCCCAGACAACACGGGAGCACGAGCACAGCTAAGAGGGAACCGTGTCTGTCGGCAGAGACGGAGAAAGAGAGAGAGGGATGAGAAGTCGAGGAAATTGTTGTCAAGTTTGGGCTGGTGTCTAATTGGACAGAGAGAAAATAACACTGCGCAAGTGAGTAGTGGTTATACGGTAATGCTGCAGGTTTTCTAGTGGTTATACAGCGTACACCTGCGTTACACGTACTCTACACCACTGGATAGAGTTGTGGCGGTAGAGTCCAAAGTAGTTGTGAGTTGCAAAATCAGCAACTCACCGCTATTCTGGACATACGCTGAATCGCCAGCCTCCCTCGAATTAAAAGGCAGGTAAAATCGGCATTCAAACGCACTGATTCCCCCCGCCCCCACACAAAAAAAGTACGCACTTCCTGTCCTGACAGTGGAGGCGTTCTGACAGTGGAGCCTGCAACGGAAGCGACCTCACAGTGGAGGTCTGCAGGCAGCACGTCGTGGATTGGCCTGAGTAGAGGACCGCCCTCACTAAAACAGGCAGGTCATACAGATTTGATATTTCACAACATCTCTTCCAGTTTGTGCATTGGCACTGCTGACTAATTCCATAAACTCCATCAAAAAGCCATATTTGATCAGCTCGCAAAACTTTTCATTGCCGCTCTGCTGTTCCTTCAGTAATGTGTATTCTCGCGTTAAGCCTCACAGGGAGTGCCGCCCACAACACCTACGTTCCATTTGTAATGGAAATAGTAGACGAATAAAAGCGTGCAAAGTCGTTTACTGCAGCCAAACAGTGCTGGGTTGTAGCGTACTACATGGAAACATGCCATACTTCACCTGTATGGTTACAACCCTAATATAAATGTATAAGTACAGCAGGGGTAGAAATGCTCGGCCCGGGGCCAAAATCTCAAGCGCAGATCTTCTGGAATCTAAAGTGAGTTTTTAATACACATTTTGTCCAATACTGATCAAAAACTCAAAAGTATTCCAAAAATACTGAAACATTGGCTGTTCCTTTAAACACCCTGAATAAGAAAACAGCCAGGCCAATATTTTATAAGCATTCTTAATTTAACAAAGGCAATGAAACCGTGTCGGTAATGTCCCATTGGAAATAAAATGTGGAACACTAAAGAGTTGTTTTTGTCTCCATAAAGCATTTCCTTTATACTTATTAAAATTCAATAAAAAACACTGGACTTTTTACTGTTGTAAAAATGGGAACATTCTCACAGATCACATGTAACACACCGCACTTCAACCAATGGCCGCTGGCTGCTCTTCTTTGTGACGACAACACTAGGGGCCATTGCTCCGCCATTGCTGTAGTACCTCCATATAACTGCTCATCACCCATTGGAATGCATTGCACTTTAGACATGTTAAAAACAACTTTAAAGCCTGGTTTCTTATCTTCCTAAACTTTCTACAGCTACATACTCCACCTGTGATAACGCTGGGTTAGCAAAAAATTAAAGAAACCAGGCTGGCTTTCGTGAGAAACATTTTAGAAATCTCGTACTTAATGAGGGCTGGATTGTTAACATTGGAGCTGCGCGAACTACACGTCACACAAAGGCCGAGACTACAGTGAAGATATCGCTCTTATGCCCTTTTTGGAACATGCTTCATCAGAGCTGGGGAGGGGGAGCCTGTATATCCGCCATGGAGAAGTGAGGAATGACATTCTATTATAATATGTATGACTTTAACACCGTTTAGTCCTTATTTCTTCATAGGAAGCTGATATTGCAAATGAAGATGCGTTCACACACAAAGAACAGATGTGTCTGCCAAAGAGAGGCTCCGTTTTATAAATAAAAACCATACCCTTAATTCATAACCCCCATAGCTGAGAAGCCCCGCTCTGACTGACACGGTGGAGAGAAGTGTCTTACCGGCTGTTGATGCTGTAGTTCTGTTCTTTGAGCGCGATCTCCCTCTGCTGGATCTGCATCACCTCCCTGAACAGATCCTCCGGGCTCCTGCACACAGACACAGCCACAGGGAAACTCACACAAGCTCAAGCTGGTAAAGAGTCTATTCGATCGACACATCCCCGATCATGATACAATGCTGTTTGATGCTGCCGCCTCGGGAAAAACACACCAGAAGTTAGGTTTTGTTTCATATTGGAGTACTGCTGTCAGTCTCTTTCTTAAAACCACACTGCGAAACATTCTAGTTTATATATGTGGCTATGTCAGAGGATAAACTTTACTTTGGTGAAACTCAAAACACAAACATGGTGCTGCAAACACGCTTTGTAAACTATGTTGACTGCATCGTCCCTTATAAATGAAAAAGAATATTCCTCATGATTCTGGTTTAACGCTGACTTGTGAGGCACTTTGCAAGAATAATGAAGTAGTAATGACGTTTGATTGTCTCTTGCACTCTTATCTAGAATTGTTGATCATATTTCACTCAAATCTTATGTTTTTCTTTGTTTGCTGATTTGTTGAATATCTTCAATTGGCGTTATGCTTTTACAGGCCTAAATAAAATGATCTTTAGTTGGGATGGGCATCGTAAAGGAGTTATCGATACCACTCCTCTTATCGATACTCCTTATAAATCCAGCTCTTTAACCTCTTAATAATAAAAAGTGGGGGTTAAGTGTTTACCGGTCGCGGATCAGTACTTTAAAAAGGAACAAGCCACCATTTTTCCAATACTGAGATATGTTCTTGCCTGAGATTAGACGAGTTGATGCGTAACCTTTGGAAGCTTTGCGTCACTGAGGGAACGCATAAAGATGTTGTTAGCGTTTGGCCTCTCCCAATGTATTCCTATAGCTCCAAACAAGGGTGAAGTTGGAAGCTACCACACTCTTTCACGGGCACGCACAAAGACCAGACAGGTACGTATCAACTCGTCTAAGCTCAGGTAGGAACATATCTCAGTATGTAAAAACGGTGGCCTGTTCCTTTCAAAGCAAAAATTATTTTATTGCTCGACATTTGGACCAGATTTATTTACAAAATGAGTTCATTATAAACCATCGAAAATATAAATACAAACCAAAATATGTAAGAAATATTTTAATTAACTCTCAGCTCAAGGATTTTTTCATGTTTTATTCACTGGCTGTTGCTGTGGGGACTAAAGGATCGAAAAGAAAACTTGGTGCTGTAAAATGAACTAATTTTTAGTATTTTTTTGTAACATTTTGTCACATTTTTGTCATTTTTCATCAATTTTTTGTGACATTTTTGACACAAGGCTCGCAGGGATAAACCGAGCAGAAACAGAGGGCGCCTCTTTATCCTCTTAACTTCCGCCTGAACCGAGAGGATCTTTTCCCTCACGTCATCAGATTTTTTTTCCATCATTTTGTTGTGGGTAGTCAACTCATTTTTGTCACATTTTTGTCATTTTTTGTCACATTTGTCATTTTTTTGTCAAATTTTTGTATTTTTTTGTAACGTGTCACATTTTTGTCATTTTTCGTCAATTTTTTGTCAATTTCTTGTGACATTTTTGACACTTTTTCATCCATTTTTCGTCACTGTTTTGTCAATGTTTTCTCACTTCTTTGTCCCATTTCCATCATTGTTTTCGTCTCAGTTTTGTTGCTATTTTCACAGCTTTTTTCCAGAAGCTTTTGGACTGGGGTAAAGCCAAACTGGAGAAAATGTGCTCGGTTCAGGTGGGAGTTAAGGGGTTAAAGTGGGGGAATTCGCTGACTTTATGTTGTAAATATAGAGTGTTATATACCAGGTTTTGGTACCCATCCCTAACCTGTAGACTCAATCCCAAAATACTCTTAAAGCCCAGACATTCACTGTAGCTTCTCGATCGAGGCGCTCTATTGTGCTTGACAAACCCTCAAAAAGTCGATTGTGCTTCTTCTGTCTCCTTTAAAGCATCATATCCGAGCTGTGAGCACACGTGTGGGCTCGTCGCACTCAAATCAATAGAACTGGAAGCTTCAAAGAACAGGCACCGCGTGAAGGAAGCAATGTGTTATCCGCTTTTGTCAGGAGAATGGCGGGGGGGCCAGGGGGGAGCCGGACATGCAGAGGGCTAAATAAGCAGAGAATAACCAAGCACTTCAACACATGCCAGGCTGAGTAATGGAAACAAGACCACACAACAAAACATGGAGGGAAAAACATCAGGCTTCTTTTTCTTCTCTAACAAACATGGTCTATTGTTGCTATTGCAATGGGCTAGGTACTGCAGGGACTTTGGTGGTGATATCCACATGTTAGACGCTTCTCTGAAATGATCACACGCACATACAAACACTTTTCAGGTACATCATATTGTAGTCTATAATATAAATTGTGTTTTTTTATTTTGGTATCAATGTTTCTATGCTTCCTTCGGGCTGTGGACAGAGCAGCCCCTCCTCCTCCAGCTCGCTTCAAGAGCACAAACTTAAAGAGGGGGTATTGTGCTTTTTTCAATCACATAGCATCAGTCTATAGCACACTACAGTGATGACGAAACCTTCTGTTGGTCTGTAAATGCAGTAAATTAGAATAACTGCCTTGTATAAAATTGCTCTCTCAAAATGGCTGTAGCGAATGTCTTGAAATAGGCCTCTGTCTTTTTAAGAACCTCTGACCCTTTCCGACACGCTCCCTCCACACTCTGTCTGTGGCATCAGTGGGGAGGGGGTTCTGCTGAGGAGCAGTGGTTGGTGACTCGGCTGGTGACGAAAGCTCGGAGGCGTCTCCAGGAGGTGGAGGCGTTCCAAGGAGGACTCAGGCAAACCTATCCCTAAAATGGCCGCCAACAGAGTTTTTACAGATTACTCAAAAATACGTGAATGTGCCAAGGCAACACTTCAGACATGTTTTTAAAGCTTGAAAAAGTCAATTTTGCATAATAGCCCCCCTTATTAACTCACTGGCTGGCAGCCCATTTCAGAGCAGCCAACCCCATATTGCCAGGCGTTTTAGATGATTTTCACCGTCATAGTACACAATATTCTGTGGGTCTTGAAAAATATATGTAAAATCTGAAAGAATAGACTGCCTACTTTCTTCAGTAAAAAATGTTTGTTTCTAGCTTGTTTTGTTCTTCCATAATTACTGGTTGAATATAGGTAAGTTTCACTGAATACCCCAGTTTCTGACCAAAAAGCTGAGAAAACTAGCTTTTTGTAAAAAAGTAGTAAGAGTGTTGGAGGAGATGACGGTGATGATGGTGGATGAGGAGGATCAAGGAAGCAGACAGGTGTTCGACCTAAAAAAGCCGCCGACAAGCTAAGGATGCTAACCCCGAGATATAGCTGCGCCTTTCCACACAGTGCACATGAGAGAGCAGCAGTGTTTTTGCTGTTTTATAGAAGGAAACCACAGTTTGAGGAGTCAATAAAAGCAAAAACTATTAGCGTCACAGTCACTGTTCTGTTGAATCTCTTATTACTTCCTTTCTCCATCGTCCTTCCCTCGTCTGAGATTACGGTATATTTAAAGAGGGGGTATTATGCTTTTTTCAGCCACATAGCACCAGTCTATAGCACACTACAATGATGACGAAACCTTCTGTTGGTCTGTAAATGCAGTAAATTAGAATAACTGCCTTGTATGAAATTGCTCTTTCAAAATGGCGTAGCAAATGACTTGAAATAGGCCCCTGTCTCTTTAAGAACCTCTGACCCTTTCCGACACGCCCCCTCCACACGCTGTCTGTGGCATCACAACACTCCGCTCGTTGACTCAACAGTATTGAAACTACGATCGGTGCATTTTAATTTTTATTGTTGGAAAGGAGCTACTGTTTATCACTTTGTGAACAATGGCCACACAGTATATTATTTGGAGACGAACCTTCCACACCGGACGCTTGGAAGGGGCTCTTGCCTGAAAAATAACTGCTGTTTGGAGGCTCTCTCTTTGCATCTGCCATGCCCTATGGATCTCTAACTATACCCCCATGGACTGCACCAGGATCTGCAGGAGCCCATACGATTCAAAGACGGACATTATCTGTGCAGGTGGACAATGGTTTTTCGAGGTTACCCGTTAGCTTGTTATAATCGACTACAGCTCATTGTTGATGAAAAGTCTGTAATAAACCACAAATGTGTAAAGCCAGGCTCATTGTGTGATCATCGTAAAGGCTGCTTCGAGTAGTTGCCTGCTTTATTGACGTTATTTGTGCATAATATGCTGCCTGTTTTCAATGAATGTTGTGAAGGTGAAGGTTGTTAGCTTGTCGCGGCTAATAGTGCCTTAGCTCCGGGAGAAAACCACTCGGCTACGACTCACTGTAGATGAAATGTGAGCAATAAACTACACAATCAACAAGCCAGGCTCCGTGTGTGATCATCATAAAGGTTGCTTCAAGCAGTTGCCTGTTTTAGTGACGTTTTCAATGCATAAGCTGCTGCTTGTATTCAGTGAATTTTCCCGTTAGCTTATCGCGGCTAGCTTGTTAGCTCCGGGAGAAAACCACTCGGCTACGACTCACTGTAGATGAAATGTGAGCAATAAACTACGAAATCAACAAGCCCGGCTCAGTGTGTGATCATCATAAAGGCTGCTTCAAGCAGTTGCCTGTTTTAGTGACGTTTTCAATGCATAATATGCTGCTTGTATTCAGTGAAATATCCCGTTAGCTTGTCGCGGCTAGCTTGTTAGCTCCGGGAGAAAACCACTCGGCTATGACCCATTGTAGATGAAATGTGAGCAATAAACTTCCAAATCAACAAGCCAGGCTCCGTGTGTGATCATTGTTAAACGGTTCTTTATGTGTGTGGTGGTTTTATTGACTTTATGTGTGCATATTTCTCGTTTTCACGTGATGACTCGAGGTTTAGCTTAGCATTAGCTTTCTCCGGAGGCTCTGTGCATCATCAAGGCCCAGCGCAGAACCAGACACTGAAATAAGTGTTCTTGTCACCGGTTTTAATCCTGGGTGTTTCGGTAACAGAAACACTGATGTGTGTCTTTGTAAAAGTCTGCTGTGGCTCCGGTTCACAACACATGAAGCTAATCCTCCATGATGACTCTGTTTACATTAGGGCTAGACACTGCGGGGAGGGGGTTCTGCTGAGGAGCAGTGGTTGGTTACTCGGCTGGTGACGAAAGGTCGGAGGCGTATCCTGGAGGTCGAGGGCGTTTCCTGAAGGAATCAGGCGTTTTATCCCTAAAATGGCCGCCATCAGAGTTTCTACAGATTACTCGAAAATACGTGAATGTGCTAAGGCAACACTTCAGGCATGTTTTTAATGAGGGAATGACTTAATAACATGATGTAAAGCTTGAAAAAGTCGATTTTGCATAATACCCCCCCTTTAAAGCAGTAGCCGCGGTTTCTACTTCTACTACCTAGGCCTGTAAACAAAAATTACAATATCGACTTATTGTTCAATAAATAACAGATAAATACATTTTTGGGCTCGATATTTATCATCTGTACATTTATTAGCATTTCCCCCTTTTTCGTTACATTTATATTACATTCCATGTTTATTGCAGCTTGTGTGGTATTTTAGGATATTATGCACTTTTAGAACAAAGGTTTGCTGTCATTTTTCAGAGTTGACAGTATCTAGTATCGTACTTAAAACGCACTTATTTATGTCTAGTATGTAATGATTTTTTTAAGTTGTTTTATCTTTCTGTGAATCACTTTGGTCCTCCTTGTGTCGTTGTAAGGTGCTATATAGATAAACGTTGATTGATTGATTGATTGATTGATCCTTAGAGTCAATAATATTGTTTATCGCGATACGTTTATGCCTCAATATATCGAACTTCAAATTTGTTATCGTGACAGGCCTACTGTTACCTGTGATTGGGCATCCAAAGAGCACTGTTGCCACCTGCTGACTTAAAAGGAACAGGCCACCGTTTTTACATACGGCGATATGTTCTTACCTGAGCTTAGACGAGTTGATGCGTACCTTTCTGGTCTTTGTGTGAGCCCTCAGTCACGCAAAATGACCAAATAGAGGCATTTGGCCTCTCTCAATGTATATAGCTCCAAACAGGAGTGAAGTTGGAAGCTACCACACTCTTCCACAGGCACAAAGACCAGACAGTATTTACTTGTCTAAGCTCAGGTCAGAACATATCACAGTATGGAAGAAACCTCTACTTCTGAAGTAAATGTACGAATTTTCACTGCGATGTTATACGGCTGCCTGGAGGAAATATAAATATAAAAATATTTTTAAAAAATCTGACACAAAAGGCCATAACTAGCTATCACTTTCCGTTCCAAAGTTATCTAAAAAAAATCAGCAATGTTGTAGATGGGGGGAGCATGGGGTGCAACAATTAAAGTGCAATTCGGTACTCCCTCCAGCAGATGGCACCCGAGGCAGCCGCCTGGCTCGCCTATGCCCAGGGCATTTTTTTCCCATGAATATGTGATGTCGGTTTTAGGGCATTTTGAGTTATTCACAGATTATTAAAGTTTAGTCTCCAAAGTTTCCAACAATGTGTAACACATGGAAATCTGATCATATTTGGAAAAGATGTGGCAATTTCAATGTCGGAACTCAAAATATCTCAAAGGTCAGAAAACGGCCTCTGAAGTTTGGGCAGTTCTCAGTGACAATAGGGCTCATTTACATCTCATTTAGAAAAGCCATCCCGCTGTAAAGCTCATCATGTGTGTGGGGTTTCAGAGTCCACTCACTCAAACACACATTAACTGATCTACGATAGGCGTACAGTATGTACAGTATAAAACTGACTTTTTTGCGTGGCATTTATTTGTTTCATCATCATCATCACCATCATCATCACCATCATCATCACCATCATCATCACCATCAACCAAAGCAGCAGTGCCTCCTCCCCAAACAACACAAGGAAACAGGAGACGAGCGTATCCTAACGTGGAAACTAGGGATGGGCACCATTAAGCGGTACCTACTTGGAACCAACCAAAAATGTTATTCTTTCGGTGCCAGTTTTCGGTTCTTTTTCTCTCCAGACCCGCATTGAGTAAATTAGATCGTCAGTGGCAGAGTGAGCGCTCGCACCATGTAAGGATCTTTGACATGTGGAACGCTTTTGCTTCGTCAAAGTGCAGTGTGTTTAGTAGAGCGGTTAAGCTTCATAAAAATGCACAATTGTGCGTTTTTATGAAGAAAGCATGAAAGTTTTATCACAGTTAGCCCATACCATGAGGCTTATTTTTAGATGTGGAGGTAAGCTGTATTTGACCTCTGATGACCCCGAGAGGTCATTGACCTCAAAATGCCAAAATGCAGACTTTTTCAGCCTGTATGTAACAAAATCATATTCACAGTGTGTAAAATAGTGTACTTCTATGCATTTAACATATCTAACACATGTGGCTATATTATTTTGCATTGTCCAGTGTCAAAAATATGCTGTGTCCCCTGGTGAGTGTTAGAACTTGCCCATGTTTCTATGGAAACGTGTACATGAGTAAACAACATGGCTGCAAATGGGATGGTCCAAAACACACATTTAGCAGTTGTTCAGGTAATTACAAGAGCAATTATTCATTACATAATTAAATATATACATATATATTTAAATATTTAAATATGTATATATATATATATATATATATATATATATATATATATATATATATATATATATATATATATATATATATATATATATATATATATAAATATTATTATTATTTTTTTACATCATAACAAAAAAAGTACATTTATTGCTTTTTTTTCTCCAAAACTGACATTAACTCAGTGGAGAAATATAAACCCATTGATCAAATTTGCATTATTGCTTACTATAAATCCTCAGTCCAATAAAGAGAGGCAAAAACATTTAAATGAACAATACAATAGAGCCCGCCCCCATATGCTAGCAAGCTTCAAGGAGGACAAGCTAATGGTTTGTGTTATTAAATTAGTGATGCACTGATTTTTTGCTTAGACGCATTATAAATGTGTTATATCAGTGATTCTGTAACAGTATTTCTCAAACAAAATGCAAACACTAGTTGCCAATAATAGCCTATTTCACTAGTTTAGGTGTGACTCAGTCAGAGTTTCTGTCGCAGCCTTGACTGATTGAAGCCAGCATTAGCATGCTGCTGCTAACTACAGTATTTTTACTTTAAAAAACACTTCTGTTTGAGCTGAACTTTGCACTTAAACGTTTATCTGTTTATATCTGTTTATCTTGATGCCACAGAAATGAATAATTTTCAGTCTAAACCTAATCTGTCATTCTTGGGAATGTTTTTGCCGTGTTTCAGTCGAGCTTTAGACCCTGTCACAGCACTGAGACAGGGTCTAATGACTAATTACATCAGGCTAAATACAGATGCAGACCCTGTCACAGTACTGAGACAGCCTCTAATGACTAATTACATCAGGCTAAATACAGATGCAGACACGGTCACAATTTTAGTTCTGCTGGACCTAGTGCTGCCTTTGACACAGTGAACCATATGATCTTACTAGAGGTTAAAAACCTGGGTGGGAATCTCTGGAAAGGCTCGAGTGGTTTGTGTCCTACTTTAAAGACAGGACTTACTGTGTCGACATTAACAGCTGTGTCTCGGACGGAATGGCATTGACCTGTGGGGTTCCCAAGGGTCGAATCTGGGGACCCTCTTGTTCAAACTGTACATGCTTCCATTGGGTCAATTAACATCCAGTAACAATATGTTCCATCACAATTACGCAGATGATACTCAGATGTATTTTTTAACTGACAGCGGGTGAACATGGGCCTGTAGTTTCACTGTGTCATTGTATTAAACAGATTAGTGTGTGGATACAAAATAACTTTCTCCAGTTAAATACAGATAAAACTGAGATAATTGTCTTTGGCCACAAAAACACAGAGAGGTTGTCATTGGTCATCTTGAAGCTCTTTCACTAGAACCTAAAAATCAAGTTAGAAATCTCGGGGTAATCATGGACTCAAACCTGAATTTGAACAGTCGTATTAAGTCCATTACATCAGCGACCTATTACCACCTCAAAACATTGCTAAAATAAGAAACTAGTGTCTAAACCTGATTTGGAGAGATTAATTCATGCATTTGTCTCCAGTCGGTCAGACTATTGTAACAGCTGCTCACAGGCCTTTCCAAACGAGCTGTTAGACAACTGCAGTTTATCCAAAATGCTGCTGCTCGAGTCCTGACCAGAAACAGGAAATACGACCATATAAGTCCAGTGCTCAGGTCTCTGCACTGGCTTCCTGTCAGTCAGAGAATAGACTTTAAAACAGCTCTGCTTGTTACAAGTCTTTTCATGGTTTAGCTCTGAAATCCATCTCTGACATGTTACAGCTTTATGAACCACCTCGGGCTGTGAGATCCTCATGGAGGGGTCTCCTGGTGGTTCCAGAGTCAGGACTAAACACGCTGAGGCTGCGTTTCAAGTTCATGCAGCAAAGGTCTGGAACAGCCTCAGTGATGTGAGACAGGCCTCAACTCTGACTGTGTTTAGGTTCAGGCTGAAAACACACTTATTCACTGCTGCCTCTGGCAATTGACTGTGTTTTAACTCATTTTAATATATAGTTTCAAAAAATACACATTAGTATTTTTATATATATTTTCATGCGTTGTATTGATTTAGTTTCATTGTGTTTTTATTGTGTTTATGGTGTTGCTGTGAGGCACATTGAGTTGCCTTGTGCACGAAATGGGACGGCACGGTTAGCGCCTCCACTTCACAGCTGGAAGGTCCCGGGTTCAATTCCCACCTGGACGGGGCCTTTCTGTGGAGTTTGCATGTTCACCCCGTGTCTGCGTAGGTTTCCTCCGGGTACTCCGGTTTCCCCTACCACTAAAAACATGTGCAATAGGTGAATCCTCCAGCCAGGTGATTCTGACCATCAGCCTGGCTCCACATCATGGAGATGGGTCCCCGGGGCGGCCCTGCCGTCGACCACTGCTCCTTACGGTTCGCCCCAGCGGCATCGAAGGATGGGTTAAATGCAGAGGACAAATTTCCCTATGGGGACAATAAAGTAAACAAACAAACAAACAAACAAACAAATGTGTTGTACAAATAAATTTGCCTTGCCTATAATTGTATTTTATGGCATTAATGTGTGCCATGACGCTTAGTTGAACATCAGTAAAGTTGTTATTAAAGAGTAAAACAGCATTGTGGTCAGGTCTAGCTTATTGAATTTGATTCCATTGGATTCATTGCCCCTCAAAATGTAGGTTTTGACACTAAGATCAAAACTATAGGTCAATTAGAAGTGAAAAAATTGAGAAAATAAGTTTTACGGCGGCCATTTTGAATAATCCAAGATGGCCGCCCTCAGAGGTCAAATCCAGTTTACCTCCACATCTGAAATTAATGCATATAATATGTAATAACACTGGGAGAAGTTTTATGCTTTCTTCACAAAGTGCACAATTTTTATGCTTAACCGCTCTACTAGTTTAGAAAAGTTTAGCTGAAAGAAACCGTGTCCTGATGTGGATCTGACTCTGCAGCTCAGGAGGTAATAATGTCCTTTCTTTCTTTTTATCACGTTTAAGTGGAAATTGTGCTCAAAACAGGAAGTTACAGGCAACGCTGCTGCGGCCTGGGTAGCTTCTGTTGTGCAGTTTTCGATTTTTTTCCTGAATGATACTTTTATACACGTTATTTTTATTGAATTTAAATAACATAGGTATCAAAAAAAGTACCGTTAAGGCACCGGTACCGAAAAGCAGGTATCGTTAAATAACGAAAGGGTACCCATCCCTAGTGGAAACAGAGCGAGACATCAGAGATCAACTCAAACGCACAATCCATCATAATAAAAAGATACTAAACTTACAGTTTGGTCACGCAGCTTCAGTGTTAAAAAAGCCTCAGCAAAAGCACCAAAGTGTGGTCCTGTCTGGGGAGCAAAGCTGCGTCTCTGACCCGCTGTCGATGCTTTGCTCTCAAGGCTCTTCATGAGGAAGCGGCGCCAAATATCCGCGATTAATAAATCCACTTCATTCTTCTTTGTGAGGCTTTATGGCAGTGACAACTTAAGAAAAAAGTGTAAATCCACTTCATATTGCCTCGTTCAGATAACATGCATGACAAATAGCCATGCTGGGCCCTGGAGGGCCGAGACAAAGGAGGAGACAAAAGCCGCTTACCAGTATGGAAATACACACACACACACACACACACACACACACACACACACACACACACACACACACACAGAATTTGAAGGCAAAACAAGACGCTTTTAAATTTACCAAAACTGTTATCAAACAGAGAGGCTTCTTTGTGATCTCAACTCACAGAATCTACAAAAAAAGCAAAAAATCACAAATTTTCCAAAAAAGAGCATTCTGCCTCCATTAAGTGACTCGTGTCCCTTGTTCTAGTGACGGGTCAAATGCAGAACAGTTCATTAGAACAAACTAGACCTTTGATTACAACGATTTCTCAAGAACATGGTAAATCTGAATAAATTAATCTATTGTTGAGTGTTCTGCAATGTAGACAATGCAGTGCATATGGAAAGAGACAAAGATTTCCTACAGCAAATATAGAGTACATTTAAAATGGGATTTTTTTTTTGCCAAGGTGTCCAGAATTTAAATGCATTTATGTTGACTGCAAAAGTAGTGGAACTCATCAGTAGGGATGGCGAGATGAATCCGTTTTATGGTAGGTTAACCATAAGAATTTTAGAGCATTGGTTTACCACAGAAATCTCTCGTGCGAGGTGCTGTGCGAGGTACGGGCCACTGCAGCACAAGCAGACCGTGAACTCACCGGTAAATTAAGGAAAGCAGAAGGACACGCTCCTCCAGAGTTGCATCCACACAAAAAAATGATTGAAGTCAGCAGAGTGGGACCACTTTGGGTATTCAAAAGATGACCATGGTGTTGTCGTCGCTGATGGTCATTATACATGCAAAGACCATCATCGGAAAGTATAATCAAAACGTGTATGTGGAATATGAAACAACATATCCGCAACAATACTTTGGTATGTGTCCAAATCAAGGAAACTAACTGCATTATTCCCAAATAATGAGGTGGGCTCGTCCATCACCAGGGCTGAAGTCACCGAGGTGGCAAGGCTCTGGGGGTGGATGAGATTCGGCCTGAGTACCTTAAGTCTCTGGATGTTGTAGGACTGTCTTGGCTGACACGTCTCTGCAACATCGCGTGGCGGTCGGGGACAGTGCCACTGGATTGGCAGACCGGGGTGGTGGTCCCTCTCTTTAAGAAGGGGGATCGGAGGGTGTGCCCCAATTCAGAGGGATCACACTCCTCAGCCTCCCCAGTAAGGTCTACTCCAGGGTGCTGGAGAGGAGGATCCGGCCGATAGTTGAACCTTGGATCCAGGAGGAACAATGCGGTTTTCGTCCTGGTCGTGGCACACTGGACCAGCTCTATACCCTTCGTCGGGTGCTCGAGGGTTCATGGGAGTTCGCCCAACCAGTCCACATGTGTTTTGTGGATCTGGACAAAGCGTTCGACCACGTCCCTCGTGGTGCCCTGTGGGGGGTGCTCCGGAAGTATGGGATCCGGGGCCCTCTGTTAAGGGCTGTCCGTTCCCTGTATGACCGCAGTAGGAGCTTGGTTCGCATTGCCGGCAGTAAGTCAGACCTGTTCCCGGTGCGTGTTGGTCTCCGCCAGGGCTGCCCTTTGTCACCGATTCTGTTCATTACTTTTATGGACAGAATTTCTAGGCGCAGCCAGGGGCCGGAGGGTGTCCGGTTTGGGAGCCTCAGAGTCTCATCTCTGCTGTTTGCGGACGATGTTGTTCTGTTGGCTTCAACAAACCAGGACCTTCAGCGCGCTCTGGGGCAGTTTGCAGCCGAGTGTGTAGCGGCCGGGATGAGGATCAGCACCTCCAAATCTGAAGCCATGGTTCTCCACCAGAAAAAGGTGGCTTCCCCTCTACAGGTCGGTGGGGAGTCCTTACCTCAAGTGGAGGAGTTAAAGTATCTCGGGGTCTTGTTCACGAGTGAAGGACGGATGGAGCGCGAGATCGTCAGACGGATCGGTGCGGCGTCAGCAGTGATGCCGTCGCTGTATCGGTCTGTCGTGGTGAAGAGGGAGCTGAGTCGGGGGGCAAAGCTCTCGATTTACCGAGAGGAGGTTTTTTTTCTCCTTGTCTCGCTGCAAAGAGGATCTTTGTGGACCGTCAACACATCAGTGCACACACTGTAGAGTCACAGCAACACAGGCCGGGCATGAGAGGATCTGTATCTGTGTTTACCTTCTCTGCACTTTTCCGCAAAAATAAACACGAGTGACAAAAGTGTATAAAGTGTGTGGTGAGGGTTTTATTGCCTTAAAACATATATAATAATTGTAAAAAAAAAAAATTAGAGCATAACCCCCACAATAAACAAGTGAACAGGGAAACGTAAGGAAAACGCAAGAAAAACAAAAAGAAAAGCTCAGGCCCCCCACACACTCGTGAGATCAAATGCTCCAGCGAGTTAGTTCACTTTCGATGCATGTTTCCGTAGTTTGTTCATCAAAACATCTGACAAACAATGAATCAGCTTTTCTCATGACAAGTCACCCAAAGTGCGTGACACAGTGTGGGGTTTGTTCTTTCATTCATATATTCAGTGTGGACCAAACTTTGTACAAACTTTCCACAGTCGAACGCAGTGACATTCGAGTTCAAGGATATGCGGCTATCCACCTGCACCGCGGCATCAACAGGAATATCGCAAAAGTTTATAACGAATATAAAATGCCGCTTACTAATGAAGTAGTCTAGGGAGTGAATGAACATCACACAGGTTGTTTCTAAACTTTAAAGAGCCGCTTTATTGGACGAGGCGTGTTAAAACTTCAATAATGGCGTTCATCTGGCTCCTGCACAAACAACAGATGGCGTTCAACGTTTTGATTTATTTTCTTGGCAAAAATCCCTCATTTTAAAATCCCATGAAATATGACAAACTGGTGAAACTGATTTGGCTCTGTAGGGACATGCTACTCCCTGATCGTATATTAGCTTTGTTTAGCGATGCTTTTGCACACTGAGCAATGCTAGCAAACCTCAATGTGCTTATACTGTAGATAAAAAAGCAAGACAATGTTTGAATAAGAAAATATGAGTTGGTTGAAAAGATTTCCCAATGCTCACAGTTAATTAGTATAGTATTTCTCATATCATGCAGCACTACAGGAATCGATACTTCAGAGATACTGAATACAAAAGTGATTTGATATAGACGAAGTTTGAATTCATGAGATTATTTGTTTGTTTTATCCATCTATCTGCTTCTGCACTCAGTCCAACATGAGGCAGCACATTCCCACAGCGGAACAACAGCTCCCCATGCTGCCCGATAGGAACACCTCAACATTAAAACATCTACATACATGTACAGTGTAGGTAGAGTAGCCAAAATATTAATGCAAGTAAGAGTAACATTACTTTAAAATTATGTTACCCAAGTAGGAGTAAAAAGTAGTGGCCCAAATATTTACTCAAGAAAAAAAAAAAAGTCTGGATAAAATTTTACTTGAGTAGTGTGAGATTTAATCCCAGTGGCATGAGTACTCAAGGAAGAGTACAGATACTTCATTTTAATATTACTCGCTTAGAAGTCATAGGTACTGTATAAAAAAAAAGTACCTGCAAAATCAGAGTTATTCAAAAAGGTTTTTAAAAGGTACTATTCGGAGTCTAAAAATGTTCAAACTAAGTATTTTCCCCCACTATATGTTCCAGCCATGTCCTCATGTGTAGAATGAGCTCAGACCTGTTCACCACAACTGCCTCTAAAATCCTGCACTGTCACTCAAAAAGTTGTTACTTCGAGTCCGAAGTTGCCTTGCCTTAGTCATCCGTAAACTCCGGTCAATGATCATTTCCCTACATGTACGTCTGGGTCTGATCTCAGTGGCCGCGTTACATTGGTTGACTTTCTACCTACCACTGAGCGAGCGGGGGAGGCGGGGCTTGTAGGTGACGTCAAGCATTTGCACCGATTTGCAGGTTGTAATTATATCATATATATCATAGAATGTCAGGAAATACAAGTTGATTGTGTAGAAAGTTATATTCCAATCGATTAGTACAAAATTTGTTTCATTTTTGTTTGTCCATCTATCTGCTTCTGCACTTCATCCAACATGAGGCGGCACATTCACACAGTGGGCCAACAGCTCCCCCTGCTGCCCAATAGGAACATTACAACATTAAAATGTAGGATGTCCGATCAGAGAGCAATTAGAAACATCTACAAATCTGTTTCTATTCCAAACAACCTTATCACACACTTTCAGCTGCAATGTGCTTAAACTGTTTCAAGCTTCTCAAAAATAAATGGTCATCAGTAATTGTCATCCGATTCTCATTCCTTTCCTTCCTTTTTTATTCCCTGTCAGCTTTCTCTGGCAACTTTGTGCATCCAAGGAAAAACATGTAAAAGGTAAACGTGTGATATGTGGAGTCGTCTTACTTGATGTTGAGTCCAGTGGATTGTCCCAGATTCTCCCAAGCCTGGAGCTTCTCCGCCAACTTCTGCAATCATGAAAATCACATACGGTGTCAGTCACATGGCCAGACCACTCCAAACAACTCGTGTCGGAAATATCAAATAGCTCACATTATCATTAAAAGTGTCTCAACTTAAAGGGCCAATACCAGACTTTTTATTCCTTCTTTTTGCAGGGTAACATTCATTTTGCCCCATTAAAGTATGTTGTAAAGTTAGTAATTCAAGGGGAAAAAATAAACACAATCAGCATGATGGTGAAGTTTGCATTGTGTCATCATTTGTAGATGCTGTGTACGGTCAACACAAATACTGTACATGATAATACGTGACATTATTCACCTTATTCCACCCAGCCCACTTTTGCCTCTTTTTGCTTTGTCTCGACACTTCTGTTGTCTTGACACTTCCGGTAGAGCATGAAGCCCAGGAAAATGTCCACCACTAAAACCTGATGTTCAGTCGATTGGTTTGTGTAAAATTTGCACCAACATGTCAACACTGCAACGTTTCTCTGCATGGCCGAAAATCGGCTTTGCTTTCGTGTAGCAGGCTAACTGATTATATCTGGACTTCTCCAGGCTTATGTTAAATGATAGGAGAAAAGGGGCAGGCACAACTATGACGGTAAGCAACATGCAGATGTTATGCTAACACGAAGTTGCACTAAACGCTAATATCGGCAAAATCCATCAGAATTTAGGTGCATCAATTTAGAAACTTTAGCTGTAGATTACCGACATAAATATGATTGGGGAAAATATTTCATTTCACATTTCATGTTTTCATTATTAAAAAAAAAGGCATTTCTTCATTAAAAACTCTGAAATAAAAAAGAAAGGTAAGGTTTTATTATATGGATTTAATCATACTTCCACAAACATTAGAAATAATGGGATCGTGGTCTATCTTTACACTATTTCTATGTTTTATTTCTATGCTTTGGCACCCGTCACAATGCAGCCTCCTGAAGTTAAAGGTCAGCGACTGAACTCTGGAGATACTTAGCTTTCAAAATGAGGAATTTCATGATTTTTGGTCGGGCACTGACCCAACAAAAAAGGTCAAACGCTCTATTACTTGGTTGGAGCGCCTTTAGCTTTGACTACACTGGGTAGCTCCAACTTTGGCCTAGTGAAATGTAAGACTTTTTAATACCCTTTTAAAACCATTACATGTTAAATTTTAAAACATCTAAATGATAGGCTAATGAGGATTAAATTAGCTGATAGTCAAAATAATGAAGTTACTATAAGCAGAAGGATGTAGTTGGACAGTTTGACAAATGTGTTTTATTCATTTTTAGACCAAATTGATTGGACGAAGTAATTTCACATTATTTTACGATACAAACCTAAAACATCCGCGCTACATTCCTCCCATCTCTCATGAGGCTAGCACTAGCATCCCGCGCTGCTAGTCCAACTCATTCGAGTGTATTTCTGGCTCCATTAGTGGAGGACGTGAGGGACAGGAGGGTGTTAGCCAAGCTCACCTCCATCATGGACAACACCTCCCACCCACTGCACGGGACTGTAGAAGAGCTGAGCAGCTCTCTCAGTGGCAGACTGAGACACCCTCAGTGCAGGACGGAGCGCGACCGCAAAGCCTTCATCCCCACTGCTGTCAGACTGTACAATAAGACTGACGTAACAAGTGAATTTCTCCTTTGTGAGATCAATAAAGGTTTATCTTATCTTATTACTAATGCGATCTTGATTTACAGACTCTTATCGGGGAGTTGTTCCTTAGTTTCAGGTGCTGATGTGGATGTGTCGACCGTACTGTCGTAATGACTGCAGCGCGAGTACATCGATTCTCAAATTAACATTATTTTCAGGTATACTTTCACAAAATATTATGCACCTAATTTAAACACAAAGATTAAAGAAAATGTAAGACCCATGCACTGAAAATGTAATGTTTTTTTGTTAAATTTAATGCTTTCAAGGCCTTAAATTTGGCCTGATCAAATTGAAGACTTTATTCATGATTTAAGACCCCGTGGCTAACCTGCTACAACACATTCTCTGTGGCATTGTTTCAATAAGCTCCTGCAACATCCAAAGATCCACTTTAAAACGGGAGGAATCGGGTGATGCAGCTCTAGCAGTTGTTTGCTTTTTGGTCACCTCTTTGTCCAGCTCCATGGTGAGCAGGTCCTCTCGGATCTTCTCAGCCCTCTCCAGCTTCTTCCTCAGCCCCTCGGCCTCCTCCTTCAGCAGGCCGCAGTTCTCCTGGCTCTCCCTGCACAAGGCCATGGACAGGATGTTAAGAACTGACATCACACAAACAATACGGTTACACTGAAAAAGTGTTCGATGCAAGAGAACTGTCTTGAGTGTTTGTGGAAGTCCAAGGCGCTTCTGTCACTTTGCCACCACTGAGAGTGGAGTAATTTAGCTGTGACATGTGCAGCAAAAATACGCTAGTTTACAGAGTTTGTAACATGGTCAAAAGATTAGTGGCTAGTACGGAGTTGTTCCCTTCAGACAGACCCGGGGTGGTGCTTTGAGTCATTAACGCATGTTTGAGTAATCTGTCAATCTTCACTGGTAGCATTTTTTTTTAAACACCCCACAGCCTCCCACAGCCCTACGTGAAGCGTAAGTGCTCTCCTTACCCCCTTACACCTTTTTCCCCCTTTGCAGAGCACTGAAAGCTTCAATACTATAAAACAACACGCTGCAGCAAGACATATGAACAGCTCATACTTTGACACAAACATGTGCAGATGAGAGAGCATTGAAACAGATAGAAAACTAAACTTAAATCTAAAAGTGAGTAGTTGACTTAGCAGAGTAGGTCTCCTTTAATTAAAGGCTGCCATTCTGTGCTAACCCATTCAGGCCGGGAAAGCATTACCACATTTCTACCATTAAAGCCGGGGGCGCTGTTGCGTAATTCTACCATTAAAGTCGGGAGAGCATATACGTCCATTTTTGGGTATAAGGTTTATTTGCACCAATTATCGGCCTCTGGGCCAATGAAATGCATCAGAATAGAGGCGCGGGAGCATCGGCATCACAACACTTTTTTGGTTCATTATTTGGTGAAATATTTCTGGAGATGTTCACTTTTCGGGTTGCAACGCAGCTATACTCCGTTTACAGAGAACACACAAGGTTTGTAGTTTCATTAGATCAAAATGTTTTACTCAAAAACGATCAGAAAACAGTTGTTATGCTCTTTCCATCAAATAGTTTTATTGAGAAGTCTAGTGCGGGAGGAGAGGAGAGACAGCGGTGTGTTCCTTCATCCCTGAGAGCAGCAGTGAAACTGTGTTTGAAGAGACAACGGATGTGATGTAGCCATTATGCTAATTCTAGTACATTTACATTGAGGTTTTCTGCTGACGTGCTGATTAATGTGCACTGTCCTAATTCAAATTAATAAATACATCTGTTCGGCGCCAGCTATACTCTGAGCTTCCCCATCGCGCACCACCAGCTTTTTATATTTTAGTATAAGAGGGAAATATACTATACTATTTCACTTTAACATATTTTAATTTTTGTGAAGGTGTATTTATAAACCACATTTCGTTGCCGTTGACATAATTGCTGAATTTCCAGAAAAACTTCAGGTTTTTCTCTGAAATCGGCCATAGGTTTCACAGGCATTTTTCCCAGGCGTATTAGGCCTAAATGGGATAAGAGAGTTGTCTGACCGCAGGAAGGCGGTGTCCTCTCTCAGCCTCTTCAGCTCCTTCTCCAGATCAGGGACTTTGGCCGCCTCAGACTTCACCGTCTTCACTATGGACATGTCCTGCTCCTGGAGCAGCAGACGCCGCTCCAACTCCTAACAACAGACAAAACATTCACATTCAACATGCAAACAGTAGCTTTGCATTGTAAAGGGTCATTTCAATCATATTTCTCATTCGTCGTATTGTTATGAATGACCAGATAAGGGCTGACTGTGTTGCATTGACAGAACACCGGCCTACTTTTCATTTGGTTGAACTAAAGCAAATGCCGTCAGATGTTTGTAGAGCTCTAAATGATGGGGGATTACAGGATATTTTGCTGTGTCTCCACTTTAGCTTTCTTGACCAAAGGCGTAAACATAGCGACAAAGCGACTACAACACGGCAACAATGCAAGGAAAAAGATCGGATTCAACTTTTTTCAGGGTCTTAGCTTTCAAATGAGGTGCTACACTGGCCTATAGGCTGTAACTAGGGATGCATTGATACCACTTTTTCTAAAACCGATACGAGTGCGAGTACTTTGATTTAAGTACTTGCCGATACAAGTACAAGGCATTTTCTTCAACATACATACTTTTTCACAGCAGATTGGTTAGTAATTAGTTAATCTAATCATTTTACATTTCCTTAAGTAAAGTACGCAACACTTTTAAGAGAAATTATATCTATAATATATTATATGTTCATTTTTTTTTTTTTTTTTTTTTTATTGCAGTGTCCATCATAGACAGAACAGCCCATGTCCAAAAGCTCCTCAATGCCTGTGCTATTTTCATTTATGTATTTTTATTTAACAATAGTATTGAGATGTTACTTATTACTGCAGCTAAATGGTCTCTTTTCGCCTTGACTTCAGCTCAAGGGATTTTCTCGTGTGTTTACAGCAACTTATCCAGTATCTTCAGCATTTTGATTGTTCTGCTGCAGCTCATTTTCGCTCAATATAAACATGCTGTATTTCTTTCATTTGAATTTTTTAAGTACTGGGTCGCTGGGTTAGTTTTTCAGATGGATAAACCCCTGGGCATAAAACAGCGCAAGAATCGCTAAAACTGTTAGCCGCAAGTTAGCGGCTAGTTAGCAACACTAGCATCATTAGCCTATATGTTGTAAACACTGCAGACTCCACGCTGCAGAACTAACAACATTTTGCTCTGGTTAAATCCAGCACAGACTCTGATTTAGAGAGTGTCGTCTGTAATAAAGTATGAGTACAAGCATGTGGTATCGGCCCGATACCCAATACTGGTATCGGTGTATCCCTAGCTGCAACCTTTTATATTTGGGTAAAGCTGAACTGGAGAAAATACACTTAGGGCAGGGGATAAGAGGTTATCAAAAACTACAGTCCTCTCCAGTTGTGATGTCTCAAGTTCGAGTTTAAATGTGTTTGTCACATGCATCAAGTACAAAGTCTCATGTTCCTGAACGCCTCTTTCACAACTTTAGCCCAATGGATCCTGCTCTTGATGCTGCAAACACGCTCCTAATGATGGCGGAGCGATGCCTGCAGTGGGTCTGCTGTCGATTTCCACTGACCTTTATCTTGATGACGTGTTCGGAGCAGGAGGACTGTGCCGCCTGCAGACTCTGACACAGCTGAGAGAGATCCTGGTACTTCCTGATGAAGCCGAGAGGGAGAGGAAAAAGCCTTCAGTCCCAAAGCAGGCAGAGCATTTCTCAGTCATGTGTGTAAGAGGATCCAGAGAGGTGGGGTTCAGCTAAGAAGAGCCTGACCCATGTGGACTAGTGATGCGCGGGTTGCGGGTTCCACCGCGGGCCCCGCGGTCTGCCCGCGGTTCGGGTCGGGTCGGGTCGTGAAATTCTCCTTCGATCGCGGGGCGGGTTGGGGCGGGTCAAAAAATGCCGGTCGCGGGCACTCTATGCCTCCGTACGCGCATTCATTGAATTCATTCACAACTTATTCCGTCGTCTTTACAGCAGGTTTTTAGCGTAAATATACGTCGGATTTTCATAAAACAAGCAGCGTTTTGCAGCTTGTGATCCAGAGAACGCTCATGTTTCCTGTTTTCCACCGTATGTGCGACTGTGTGTGACTTCGCTTTAGGCCGACCTCTGCTCTCTTCCTCTCTCCCTCTTGCCCAGCGCTCTTCGGAGGGAGAGAGAGAGAGAGAGAGAGAGCGAGAGCGCGCGAGGGGCTGACACACCGGTGCTGTTCATACGGATCATAGTTGTAACGCGTAATTTTTAGTGGGTGCGGGGCGGGGCGGTGCGGGCTGTAAAAATAGAACAACGTTGCGGGGCGGGCCGGGTCGGGTTAGAACCTGCTCCAAATGCGGGACCCGCGGGTTGAAAAAAACCCTGACCCGCGCATCACTAATGTGGACATTTTAGGGGGCTGATACAGAAAATCAGTGGTCGAGGTTTCTACAGGCTGCAGCAAGTCAAATTTAAAACTTTTTTATTGTTGTTTGAATGCCCCACTGCAATATTTTTAACCTCTTAACTCCCGCCTGAACCGAGAGGATCTTTTTCCTCACGTCATCAGATTTTTTTGTCATCATTTTTTTGTTGGATATTCAACTAATTTTTTTAACTTTGTCTTTTTTTTGTCATTTGTCACATTTTTGTCATTTCTTCGTCAATTTTTTATCACATTTTTGTCAATGTTTTTGGTCAATTTTTAGTCATTTCTTCGTCAATTTTTTATCACATTTTTGTCACATTTTTTGTCATTTTTTGGGTCAAATTTTTGTCATTTTTTGTCCATTTTTTATCACATTTTTGTCACATTTGTCTTTTTTTGTCAAATTTTGTCATTTTTTTGTCATTTTTTTTATCACATTTTTGTCACATTTGTCTTTTTTTGTCAAATTTTGTCATTTTTTTGTCATTTTTTTTATCACATTTCTGTCACATTTTTGTCATTTCTTCGTAAATTTTTTATCAATTTTTTTTCACATTTGTCATTTTTTTGGTCAAATTTTTATCACATTTTTTGTCATTTTTTTGGTCAAATTTTTGTCATTTCTTCGTCAATTTTTTATCACGTTTCTTGTCATTTTTGGGTCAAATTTTTATCACATTTTTGTAATGTTTTTGTCACATTTTGTCACAGTTTGTCAGTTTTGGTCACATTTTTGTCATTTTTTCGTCGATTTCTTGTGACATTTTTTGCCACTTTTTCATAAATTTTTCGTCACTTTTTTGTCAACGTTTTCTCACTTTGTCACATTTCCATCATTGTTTTCGTCTCAGTTTTGTTGCTATTTTCACAGCTTTTTTCCAGAAGCTTTTGGACTGGGGTAAAGTTGGAGAAAATGTGCTCGGTTCAGGTGGGAGTCAAGGGGTTAATGGCACTCCATTGTAAGAAATATTACCAGCTTGTTCATTTGAAACTGTTATTTGTGGTCGTTATCAATTTCAGTGGTGATTTCTGCAGGTCTTTTGCCAACATAGCTCTTTTACTGCAAATGAGTACCGGAGGAGTAATAACATGGACGGAGCCCAGAGTGTGTTGGTGCAGCTACAGTACCTTTGCTGAAGGTCGAGTTTCTCCTGCAGCTCCTCCCTCTCCAGACCCTGACAGGAGATGGCGGACTCCTGGCTCTGCAGCTTCAGCTTCAGCTCGCGGATCTCGTCTCGGAGACAGCTGATGGTCTGCACGGGACAAAGGCCAACACGCACAAACTTCATTAGGGAAGTCCTAATACCATTTTATACACAGTAGCAGTAGACTTGCTCAAGGATCATTTTAAGAAGTTTAACCCCAATATGAGCACGGCTAAAAAAATATTAAAACTCTGAGATGCAACATAGAAGGAATACTTGAAAGTCTTTGTGTAGATCAAAGATGACATTAAAAAGGAACAGGCCACCGTTTTTCCATACTGTGATATGTTCTTACTTGAGCTTAGACAAGTTGATACGTAACTGTCTGGTCTTTGTGTCCGTGGAAGAGCTTGGTCGTTTCTAACTTCACCGCCGTCTGGAGCTATAGGAATATACTGGGAGAGGCCAAATGCCAACAACATCTTTGGTCGTCATGCGTGACTGAGGGCACACACAAAGACCAGACAGGTACGCATCAACTCATCTAAGCTCAGGTAAGAACATATCTCATTATGCAACAATGGTGGCCTGTTCCTTTAATTGAAAATATGCAAATGAATTAAGTGAATTATGGGTCTTAATATTGAATGTCGTCCTCCTTTGAGACTTTTAGGCACAACTTTGAACACATTTCTCGTTCAAAATTTGTGATTTCTCAACAGAATCTTAGAACACAATTAGTTTAGCTCCATTAATCCTGCAATCTCTGACTATTTCCGAACATAAATAATAGGCATATATCTTTTTAAAGAGGGGGTATTATTCTTTTTTCAATCACACGGCACCAGTCTATATCACACTACAATGATGACCAAACCTTGTGTTGGTCTGTAAATGCAGTAAATTAAAATAACTGCCTTGTATAAAATTGCTCTCTCAAAATGGCTGTCGTGAATGTCTTGAAATAGGCCTCTGTCTCTTTAAGAACCTCTGACCCTTTCAGACACGCCCCCTCCACACGCTGTCTGTGGCATCAGTGGGGAGGGGGTTCTGCTGAGGAGCAGTGATTGGTTACTCGGCTGGTGACGAAAGCTCGGAGGCGTCTCCAGGATGTGGGGGCGTTCCTAGGAGGACTCAGGCAAACCTATCCCTAAAATGGCTGCCATCAGAGTTTTTACAGATTACTCAAAAATACGTGAATGTGCCAAGGCAACACTTCAGGCATGTTTTTAATGAGGGAATGACATAATAACATGATGTAAAGCTTGAAAAAGTCCATTTTGCATAATACCCCCCCCTTTAAAGCTGCCTTCTGGTATGACTAGATGAACCACCTTCGAAACAGCGAGCCAACTTTCCCTCTGAAGCAGGGACTAGCGTCACACCTCCCTCGCCTCACCCCTCAGCTGCACTCACAACATGTCAACACAAACACGTGCAGGAACGTCTGAAGCAGCAAGTGGCTAACACAGTCAGAGTTGAGCATTATGACAAAAGTTAATAAAAGAAACGTCTGAGCCACCTGCTCTGATGCAGCTAAATCCTCATGAAATGTACATGTTTGTTTAATAATCCAACATCTACAGGGAGCCGTCAGGTCATTTTCCTCCTTATGGTAACAGACGCACGGAGGCTGTGAGGCATTAGACGGTTGCGTGAAATACAGTATCTGCACTGTAAATTGAATTCAAAATAGAAGTATAATCTAAATGCCAAAAACAAAGACTTCAAATGAGCAAATAAATGAATCTTTGGAGGCGGTGCTGACAAGGTGCCATTCAGAAACACAGGACACAGGGTGCTTGGCAGGAGAGCACTATGGCGTGTACCTGGTTCGCGGCTCCGAGCTTGGCCTCCCTCTCCTCCAGCGTCTTGTTGAGTCTGCCCACGGTGGCCTGCAGAGCGCGCTGGGCCTCCTGCTGCTCCCTCAGGCTCCCGGCCGCCTCCGCCTCGCTCTCCTCCAGCCGCTTTATCCGCCCCTGCAGCTCCTGGTTACACTCCTGCTCACGCTGCGGCGCAGACCAGCACAAAGTCAGTCGGCCTCCTTTTTCATGCAGTGCCTGTGTTACGGTACCCACCTCCAGCTGCCGCGCGCTCTCAGACGCAGACTTCTCCAGCTCCAGGCGGGCCTTCTTGTGGCTCAGCTCCATGCGTTTCTTCTCCTGGTCCAGCTGGAGGAAGCGGTTCATGGACTGCACCCGCTCTTCGGCTTCTAACAGCTGGGGGGCAGGTGAGAAAAGAGAGCATGCCTGAGAAAGGGTGGGTCAAATATGGAGACACATGAACAAAAAGAGATGGAATTACCTGATCTTTGGGCTTATAAAAGGGGCTATTTACTCGGCTAAATTCAGGATTGGAGCAAGCATGGGCCGATTTAAAGCAGGGGCATCAAACTCATTTGGGTTGCCGGCCGAATTTCAGCTCCCACGGCGGGGAACTCTTTCCTTTTTTTAAATGTAATGCCCCTAGTGGCTAGAATGAACTAGCCAGAACTCCGCACAGGAATGGGCTAGAGACTTCTTTTCTTTTTTTTTGACACACTCTGGAATTTATGCTCTACAGGCAGGGGCCGGATTAAATCATCTCGCATGTTTGACACCCCTGATTTAAAGCATGATTTTTAGTGTTAGTACAGTGGCATAGTACATGTCTCTCCAACCTGTACCTCGGGAGCTAAAGTCACTCAACACAGAAACTAGATTTCTATAGCGCATAAGCTTGGTCTTGATAAAATTCTCATTGAGCACCAAATGAACACATTTAACACACTGGCCCTAACATTTGCCTTCAGACATCATCTTCATGTTTGGGTGTGTGCTGCTGCGATACCTCGTCCATGCTGCGCTTGTACTTGTTCTGCAGACTGCTGGGCCCCGCAGACAGCTTGGGAGTCTCTGATTGGCTGATGAAGGCGTTGAAGGACTTGAGGGTGGTCAGGACTGTGGTGTTGTCTTCCAAATCCATCGTTAGATCCTGTTCAGCAAAAACAAAAAAATACAGCGTCAATATTTTTAGACCGTGTGAAGGACTTGGGGCCGGGCTACAAAACAAGCTACGACACAAATAAAACTACTAATTTCAACAAATGGCCCAAACACATTTCTAACATCCCACTCTTCACAGGGATGACTTTATAAGCACAATTTAGATCTTTCAGGAAGCAGTATTGTCATGTATAACAAATAGCTGCTAGTTCACCATCAATAAGAATTCTTTAGCATGTTAAATCTACAGCATACATCGTGTGTGTATATAGGCCTGTCACGATAATTACTATATAAACTCATCGTTCAATAAATAACAGATAAACTATACATTTTTGGGCTCAATATTTATCGTCTGTACATTTCTTTGCATTTTCCCTTTATTTTTCCTGTAAAACTTTGATTTCTAGCAGAAGCAAATGGAGTTACATTATATTTCATGTTTATTGCAGCTTGTGTGGTATTTTAGGATACAATTATGCACTTTAAGAACAAAGGTTTACTGTCATTTTTCTGCCTGAAAGTTGACAGTATCAAGTATCGTTAGTCAATAATATTGTTTATCTCGATACTTTCCTGCCTCAATAAATCAAACTTCAAATTTGTTATCGTGACAGGCGTATGTGCAAAAGCAACATTTGTGAAGAAAGACCCATGAGTTTTGTTTAAAATATAAACACAACAAATTTACTTCCACTATAAAGTTCGGGAATGTGACGTCATGTCGCTAAGCATTATGGGATTAGCAGCAATTGTAAACTAGAAATGCAATGGCTGCGCCATTGCGATTGACTGCGGAATTGCGGGAAGCGAATGCAGAAATTGCATAAATTACTTAATTTGCATAATCTAATTTGCATAAACTGGTAAAATGCATAAAATGTCATGTTGCATAAACTGCATAAAGTGGTAAAATGCATGAATGGGTTAATTTGCATAAATTATGTAAATTGCATAAACTCTTTAAAATTCATACATCCTAAATGGCATAAACTCTTAAGTTGCATAAACGGTTTAAAATGCATTAAGTGGTTAATTTGTATAAATTGTTAATATTGCATAAACTTTTATATTCCATAAACTGGTCAAACTGTTGAAATGGCCTCAGTGCTTGATTGGCAGAAGCTGCACAAATGGCTGAAAGGCCTGGAGTCTCCCCATTGGCTGGATTCACCCCATACACACCAATGCAAAAATTTCAAACTCTCGTATAAAATAACTGGAAAACTGCAGAAGGCCCATTTTTTCTCAAAACCCACAAGTTGCAGAAGCTGAACATGCACAAAGTGCAGAAATTGCATAAAATGCAGAAAAAAGTGCAGAAAAGCATGGATTTGCGGCAGCCCCATTATAAGTCAATGGGAAAAATCTCCGACATTTCGGCCGATTGCGGAAAAAACGTAAGTTGCAGAAGTCCCAAAAGTAATAGCACCCTTCTCCTCAACATGCGGAACATTTTGATGCATAACTTGCATAAATTGCACAAAGCATGAAGGTGCTGAAAGCTCTAGAAAATCGGGAAAAAGATGGAAGAGGAATAATAATAAAGAACATGAAAACCAATAATTGACTGCGGAAGAATTCCGCAGTCAATCAATAAAGAACATGAAAACCAATAATTGACTGCGGAAGAATTCCGCAGTCAATCAATTAATGGAGATTTTAAAAGTTAAAATACTGGAGTTATTGTTCACATTAAATCACTTGGAGACCACAGTGAGTTAGATGTATTTACCTGCAGTAACTCTGCAGCTAACAGAGCTGTTCCACTGCTTTTTTCTCCACTTTTTATACTGTTTTTAGCTAATGTTAGTCTATGGAAATGTATGCTAACAGCTGCAAAGATGGCGGATCTCCATGGTAACTGTGGACTTTCCCAAACTCTATTAAAGGGAGCTGCTGGGTAAGAATGATCATGAGCCGACAAACACACTTCCAAAATGTGACAACACCACCGAGACAATATGTTATATCATGTCTGTAGATCTTAGCTTTCAGATTTGGGTCAAGCTGAACTGGAGAAAAAGTGTTCAGGTGGGGGTAAGCAAGCGGCACAGTGCTAATGTGCCACTAGAGTACACAGTAGGCATAAAAGTGTGTCATAAATTATAACAGTGGCACAAAGAATGGTACTCAGGCAGAATCACAATTTTTGTGCAACTCTGCAGTTACGAACATACTACTAATACAGTACATGTTACTAGTACTTTAGTTCTGTCTTCTCTTTATCACTAAAGCAAAGTTGTTTAAAATGTACATTGTCAATCAGGCAATACTTGTTAGGTTTTCTTCCCAAATCATGCAGCCCTCGTCTCTTTCCACATCACGTATTATTGCCAACAGTGCAGTACAAAACACTATATTAATCTTGTATTAGTTTAGCAGTTCATATTGCAGAGTGAACCCAGTTAGAAAAGACTGACAAAAACATTCATTCCGATTCAAAGTGGCCAGGAATACTCATTTTAAAAGGTTAGGATCGCAAATAAAACCCTATTTGTATTGGGACAAACGAGCTGCACTTGGGTGGCATCATGTAGCGTTTCTAGCATAACGTTAATCATTTTAAAGAAGCCAGAGCATCATGAAAATAATAGCAATACAACTCACAGCCTTATAAATATTACAATAAATAATAAAAAGAATATACACCCACCAAACAAAACGAATAGCACAACAGTGTTTCTAAACGGGACATTTGGGGAATTTATTTATTCAGCTTGTATCGAAAGTGTTAAAGTGTCAGAAGGCTGCGTTTTATCAAGTTATCGCGGTCTGCTGGACTTTTAACCAGGATAAACCCAACTTTGAACGCATTTGTACTTCAGGATCACATCAGATAAGGTCCGGGCGAGTATGTAGTGCAGGCATACGCGAACTTACCCTGGAAAGTGGAGAGAAAACGAAAGAAAAGCGTGCCCTGGTGATAAAGTTTGTCTCGTGTTAGCATGTAGCAGCTCGGCGCCAGTTCAGCTCAAAATACAGGCAACTTCTTCTTCGTCGTTTACGCGTTTTAAAGGCGCGCGGCACTCAACTTAAAGGGGCATTTCCGCCACCTACTGTATCGGAGTATGAACCAGTACTTAACCCTTTATCGTAAGTAAGTAAGTAAGTAAGTAAGTAAGTAAGAAATAAAGAAAGACACCAAATTCTTCCTACTTTACCCAAAACTAAAAGATTATTGAAAAAAGCATAAAAAAGTGACAATGAGCTATATGCACAGTGACCCCACGTGATTTCCGCCTGGACAGTCAGCCAGGCGCTGTCCTTCCTGTCCGTTATCTCTTCCCATTAAAAATTAGCAGGTCCCACAGAAATGAAGCAATAGCTTAAGATTTGGTAAAGGACAGCGAGTAAAAGTTAAGATGTGACTGGAGCAGGTCAAAAAATATTACATGAGACGTAACGACTTCACTGGAGGAAACCTCCGTGTTCATAACGGTGGATGTTTTTGTCTTGAGGCTATCGTGGCTAACAAAATAAAAAATAAAGCTAGCACAAAGTTTTGAACGAGCCTGCGCAAAAAAGAATCGTCCTGTTAGAAGTTTAGTAGTTGTCCTTAACCAGATCCTGAGCTATCTCTATATTTGTGTGGGAACCTGCTAATTGTGAATGTAAACGATAGCTGACAGGAAGTCCAGCGTCTGGCTGACTGTCCAGGAAGACGTCACATGGGGAAACTGTGCAAATAGCCTATAACGAGACGTAACTGAGGATGAACAAGCAGCAAAAAAGCACCTGAAGAGCGACTAAAAAGTGACAAAAAACATGAGCAATCACCAAAAATATGACAATAAAGTGAAAAATCTTAGATCAGTTTTGTAAGCCTTAGCTTTCAAACACTGGCCTATAGGCTGTAAGCTCCAGTCGAGAACAATGGCCGCTGGCTGCTCTGCTTTATGCCCTCGACACTAGAGGCCGCCATTGCTCCGCCATTGCTGTAGTACCTCCATATCGCCGCTAGTCCCCCATTGAAAAGCATTGGAGTTTAGACACGTTAAAAACAACTTTAACGCCTGGTTCCTATTTTTTCAACACTAGACTAGACTAGATATTCCTCCTGAGATAACACTGGATTAGTCACAATTCATGAAACCAGGCTGGTTTTCGTAAGAAGAATTTTAGAAATCTCGTACTTAATGAGGCTCGGACTGTTAGCATTGGAGCAGCGCGAGCTACACGTCACGCAAGGGCCGAGTCTACAGTGAAGATCCCGCCCTTATGTCCTTTTTAGGAACATGCTTCGCCAGAGCTGGGGAGGGGGAGTTTGTAAATCCGCCATGAATTCCCCCTCGACCGTGGTCATTATGGTAAACGGGGAGGAGTGAGCAGAAGCTGTCCATTTATATATACAGTCTATGGTCGAGAAGCTGGACAAAATGTGCTCAGTTAAAGCAGCCGGTAAGGGGTTAAATATCTTTTTCACTCTAACTTTGGTCAAAACATTTCTCACATTCACCTCATTCACCAATGACGCAGATCCTGGATCAGTATTTGTCTTGGCCCTAAATATTTGTTTCAGTGAAGAACATGCTCCACAGACTCTAAGTCCTTGCAGTGTTCATATAATCCTGTTTCGTGCCTGTTGATGAGATGGATTTATGTATGCTCTATTCTCAACCATGTGATGATGCCTACAGGCTGTAAACTCCAGTTAAGAACCTTTTGGATTTGGGTAAAACTGAAGAAAATGTGCTCACTTAAGGCAGGGGCTAAGGGTTAATATTCATGAATCGATAGAAGCCCTTACTCAGAATCTTCTACAACTAAATGAATTTATCCTCAACAACGCAAAAAAATAATTTTCCACTCAAATCTTTTCTATATTTTATTCCTATTTTTCTGTGTTATTTCCTCAACAACAACAGGCTATTCTTGTTTTTAAATGTCTTTACAGTGAGGACAATTGTAGAGTAGACACTAAAAGTACAAAATGACTCCTGAAGTGTCTATAAACAAGAATCATAACACACACTCTGTTCTTTATTATCAATCATGAACGTTGAAATGTTTAGTAGTGATTATCCCTCTTAATATTAACGTGTTTGCCAGGCCAGTAACTGCAGGACAAATCTCCACGTTCCAAAGGTTTTTATTGCAAAATACATTTTCAAACCTTATCCAGTAGAGGGAGGCATTATTATATCCATAAAAGATACAAGAAAACGGAGCATGATTTATTTTCAATTTTTTTTTTTGTAAGGAAAACACTACATAAATGTGACAAAAGAGTGACACAAAATGTGCAGAAAAGCAACAGTAACACAATAAAGAAGCGACAAAATTATTTATTTTATTTTTTTCACTCCTATATTGCCGATTTTATGTGCAGCACTTTGGAAACACTTGTTTCTAAAATGTGCTATATAAATAAAGTGGATTGTATTGGATTGAAAAGAGTGATGAAAACGCAACAAAAAAGCAACAATACAGGTGAAACTTGGAAAATTAGAATAAAGTAAAAAAGTTTATTTCTGTAATTCAACTTAAAATGTGAAACCCCCTGTTACCTAATGTAACGATGGTTCTATGAATATGTTGTGAAGCAATTTAGGCTTTCGCTGATGCATAATCTCAGAAGCTCCGCTTCCCGCCTGAGAAGATCAAACGATCTAACCGCTCCAATCACTCTATGAGCTTGGCTCACCCCAGGTCCTATAAAAGGGAACCTAAAAATGGTAAATGGTCTCAACTTATATAGCGCTTTTCCACCTACATTAGGCACTCAAATCACTTTAAAGCAAGGATCCACTCACCCATTCATATTCTCATTCATACATCAATGTACACAGACACTGGGGGCAATGTGGGTGAAGTGTCTTGCCCAAGGACACAACGACAGTGTACACTTTCAGGAGGTGGGATTTGAACCCCCGACCTTCCGATCATGAGACGACCCACCATCTGCACCACTGTCGCCCTACACCTAGCCCGACACTCTGGTCCTGTGAACTCAGCCGTCGGAGGAGAAGAGTTGCCTCCTGGGCCTGAAGCTAAAGGGCTTCGCAACGTATTCATAGGACCGTAGTTTCATTAGGTAACTGGGGTTTCTGTTTCATATGTTGCTTCAGCCCTTTAGGCTTTCGCTGATGCATAAGCCACCGTGAAGCCGAGGAGACCAATGCACTCCTAGCAGGCATGGACTCAAGTGATTGGAGCAAGCCCTGGGCCAACATGCACCCTGACAACCACCAACGTGTCAGTAAGGCAGAGGCCCACAGGCTGGGGGAGGAGTACAGTCACCATCCAAGGCACCATGATCCCTCACCCCAACAGAGGCCGCCTCTCCCAAGAGCGCTAGTACCCACAAGAAGGAAGTACAGTCAGGCCCAGACAGGCAGCCTCTCCCAAGAGCGCCTAAAGGATACGAGCCGACCACACTGACTAAGTCTAAAACACAATGGGTGTGCCCCATGCCACCTCTCCCAAAAATTCCCCAAATTCCCTGTAGCGTGGAAAAGCGCTATAGAAGTTGAGACCATTTACCATTTTAGGTTCCCTTTTTTAGGACCTGGGGTGAGCCAAGCTCATAGAGTGATTAGAGCGGTTAGATCACCCAACACAACCAAGCCAAGCCGCCACTCCCAAGTGCACCGCTAGAGAACTAAGGTCGCCTGCCACTTGCAACAGAATGGGGTAGATAGAGTCAGAGGCGACATCCAGCAGGTAAAACTGCACAAACATTGAGGAAGACGACCGAGAGGCTGCTCGGCAGATCTCTTTCACAGAGATGCCTCGGAACAGCGCCATGGAGGCCACAACTACACATGTGGAGTTAGCCCAGACCCCCGCGGTCGGTGGTAACCCCGTGCCTCGTAAGCCATGTGAATAGCAAGACAGACCCAGTGGGCCAACCCCTGGGGGGACACGGGGCACCCCGATTCTTAGCCCCAAAAGCAAAAAACAACTGATCCAACCGTCTTAAGCCCGATCCTTTGCCCTTGCCGGGCAAAGGCTGTGGCGACACTCCTCCCCTGGACATCCTGTCGGTGCCCACTTTGCATTTGCCAGGGATGTGGCAGACTGTCAGAGAACCTACGGTAGGTGGGTGTCCGCCCACAGTAGGATTTCCACCAACAGACTGTGGAGAGCGCAAAGTGCAAGAGAACGTTCTGCACTGCTTCCATCTCTAGAAGGTTGATGTGTCTCAAAGGCGATGACCAGACACCGCCTGCAGAGTGATGACCCAGCACGCCTGGGAACACTTCCACATGACAGTCCACCACACCCATTCAGACTCTTTCTCAGAGCCGACTGCAGACCAGCCAGAAGGCAATGTCATTCCGTGCCCCTGGGGAACCCGCGCCGGTTTCAACACCCCTCTGAGAAGGAAAAAACACCTCTGGAGGTTCCTCAGGTCCATAGGCGTCCATTAGGTCCAGGGACATCATCCAGTCCACGGGCCTGACACACTGCAGCAGCTGCTTGACTGTGAGCATGCAAAATGGCGTTTGGCGACACCGCCATTGAGGACGCGCCGTTCCAGAATGGGCCAGGCACCACCGTTTTTCTCAGGGACGAGGAAGTAAGGCGAATAAAACCCTGTCCCTGTCCTGACTGACTTCCACTATTGCTCCGCTTGAAGAACTGCTGCAGTCTCATCACACACCGCAGAAGGGTGGGGGCCTTCCAGAGAAGTGTGGTGCGTAACCTTGCCACAGCGTCCAGTCCAGCCATGGCGCTGACAGGAGCCCTGCATCCTTCCATACCCGATAAAACTCTGTCAGAGGTTGAACTACAGGTCCGCGCGAGAAGAAGCGGGCCCGCTCACAGACCCCCCCCCCTCCTGGGGACGAGTCGTGACCTGGGAGGCCCCCTGTGTACAGTTGAAGGTTTAAGCCTTTTATCTGCTGTCTCCATTAAAGGAGACGGGAAAGAGTTGCCTTACGCTTTCCCCGGTTATTAGAAGTTGAGAAGTTATAAGATATGTTTGAGGGCGTGCATCGACAGGGAGGAGCAGTCGAAGCCGCTTGATGACGCGACAGAGGAGATTCCATCACGGCCTACCTCTCCCACATCCGACAGCCGCTGGCAAGGGGAGGACAGAGCTGTGGAAGGCGCTGCACCACCATTCAACCAATCACCGCTCAGGACTGGCACAGTGTGTGTAGCAGACCGAGAAACAGGGCTAAGCTCGGGACCCAGACACGAGCTGGACGCTCCTCTGTGCGAGCACAGAGCGACGTGAGCTGCAGAGGGCTTCATGCGCATTCCAGTAGTCATCATTCGACTAGTGAAGCCACCCGAGCCCAGCTGTCAACAGCCGTCAAAGCAGTGGAAACAAGCAATCTCATCATGCTGTTATCATCTCATCATGCTGTTATCATCTCATCATGCTGTTATCAATAACAGATAAGGGACTTTGACAGGCGACCAATCCAGTGCGTCACTGTCTGCTGCAGCTCCACGCCCGCACCTGTTGTAACAGTGGTTGAGCGGAGCTTGTCAAAAATGTACTCTGTGCAACTAGAGCTAACAGTAACGACGAGGCCCAAGAAGTAACTTCCGGTTCCGTTCCAGCACGTCAGAATCTCATTCATTAGTTCAGCAGGTACTAGCTACATAAGAATATAATTAAATCCACACATTTTAGGTGCTTCTGCAAACGCAATCAAGACACATGTCCGCTCTAACTTCATTTCGTGACAATAATAAAAAGGAGGGGAAGCTAAGCAACATGTTTAAGATAAGGGCCAGATATAATAAGGGCATGACTGAGGACACATGTGAAGACCAGATAGGTACAAATAAACATGTCTAAGCTACAGTAAGAACATATCTCAGTATGTATAAACGGTGGCCGATTCCTTTAATGGTAACCGGTTAAAATGCTCATGGCTTTGAAAGTACTTGAATTTTAAAAATTCAAATAACCTTCCCCCAAACTTCCCCCAATTTCACCCTCTTGTTGCCCTCTACATCATATGCAAAAACCTCTTTGGTGTTCTTAGGAGCATGTGGGAGATATTTTGAAAACTGGAAGAGGGAGCATCAGCTGCTTGTCAGAGAAGATAGGCGAGCCAAAGCCCTAAACAACAGGAGGCACAGGGTTAGGGTAACTCGAAGCAACAAGATGGATTGTTTTTATTCTTCTTTATTATAACTTATATAAACTTAGTGTATATGTGACATGACGAGTGGTAGTGGTATGTTAAAATGCCAGACAACGCCATCCAGTAAAACTGGAAAATGTGCTTTAAGGCACACAGGTTCGACCCATCAGGACAGAGGCAGCATGTTCCTGACAGTTTAGTTTATTTCTATGTTGTACTTTTTTATCTTTCCGTTCCTTGTTTCATACTTTTGGTTCACATTAGACATTTCACCATTTTCGCTACATTCAATTGGCAGTTTGTACACTTTAGGTGTCCGTTGGTTCACAGTATTTTCATTAGGTCACACTAGCTTTTCAGTTCGTACAAACAAAAAGAAACAGGAAGCAAGACAAGAAACAAAACAGCAGCAGATGGGTCCACCGTCGCACGCCCATCTCTAGCCCTACTCGGCCGGGGTGCGGTGCTTCGATAGCCTCCCGGTTACGTGAGGGCCCCAGCAGACCCCGGACCAAACACACCGAGAGAGCCATGGGCGCCGTGAGGTAGTGCGCGTGAAGCTGTCGGCCACCGTGGAACAACACGCACAGCCTGGGCACAGCCCAACCAGCCGGGAGACGCCAGTGAGGAGACAGAGGAAGTGCGTGTGAACCAGGGTGGGCTTTTATACCTTTTACGCGCTGGCGCCATCTGCTGTCCGTTATTTATTTTAAAATACATTAAGTTTTATTAGAATAAAAGGCATGCAAAAAACTGATAATGCCACATCTACATAGTGACGAGAAAACACTAATACATTCATCGCGGCCTATTTAATGAAATATTTGCTTTAATTTATTAAATTAGGTTAGGAACGATAGAAGAGAAATGGCACGATAGACAGTGTTAAGGTTTGTAAATAGGAACCCCAAAGCAGAGCCGGAGACAAACAAAGTTCAAAAATGTATTTCCAGACAGGAGGCAGGCAGGATGGGCAGTGGAGACGGGGGCTGGCTGGCCGATAGGTTGGTTTGTAAAGTCACTCCAGGAGAGGCACCTGAGCACAGGGGAATAAAAAATATTAAATTCCAAAAAATAGTTTTCACACAGTTCTCTTAACACTGAACTCTACCAAGTAAACGGAATAATCTGGCAGAGAAGTGGTGTGCAGCCCAGGGTCTTCAAAACTGAAATGAATGAATGAGGTGTGCCTCATTCCCCTGGAGGGGCCAGCCAAGGGAGGGGGAGCAGAAAACAAAACAGATCCCCAACAGACAGTCTTCTATACGAGTGATCACGATGTCGTCACATCCGTTGGCCGTTGTAGGCATTTTACATTTTCATATTTGATAAACATTTTATTAAAATCCTATGATCAGCAAAAACAATGTCCATAAGCAGGGCATTGCTTCTCTTGCGCTGCAACAGATCTATCATTTTATAAAACCGAGTTAGAGGCCTGTATGCATCAGCTGTTGCCTACCATTCACCAAAACATCCGGCGAAAATTGCGGAACTAAACAATAACAGCGATCGCTCGTAATGTCTCCACGATACGCATCGTCATTTTGTCCAGCACTATGGAGGACAGTGATTACTATGTAGAAAACATTGCGTCTGGAGCAAAGAATTCACTGGAGGAAACTTCTGTGTTCAGTGGGGTAGGTGTTTGTGCCGCTCCAAAAATATCTGGTAATTTTTAGTTTTCAAATGTTTGTGGTGTTTTTTGACACTAATTGTTTGCTCTGAGATAAAAAAAAAAAAAAGTCCCACCTAAATTAATGCTGATTTTTTTTGCAGACAAGTATTTACATCCATTAACACTTAGCCAGTGACTTCCCATCAGTAACTCCATGCCTGTGATGTTTTCTAGAACTATTCATTGATGTGTGCAAGACAACGTTGTAATCTTTGATAAGAGAATAGTGAGAGGAGGATGACCACGGCCTCTTGAGGATCACACACTGAAGTCACATGTCACTTGCGTACATAGAGACTATTGTGTAGCTCTGCATCTGGTTTTGTTTTTTTCATTTCTTTTTTTTCATCTTTTTGTATTGTGATCTACTTATGTGCTTGGAGAATAGCTTAGCTCTTTTGGAAGTCCAAAATAACATATTATTCTTCTCCCAGTCTGTCCCCCAAGAAATCAGGTATTTTCGAGTTGATTAGACATTTAGGGACATTTGTCATATTTCCAGATCAAATCTGACATCTCACATTTTGTCTTTCTCCAGCTCCTTGCTGCTCGGAAAAGAGTGGGACGGGAAATATTGAGCACCGAGGACAAGTCCTACCTGGAAGGTGTGGTGGCCGCACTCATGAGTGACGAAGGGACGGATGGGGAAGACTCAACAGTGTTGGCGGGCTGACAAACTGTCCGGCATCGTCTCGGTTTGTCAAGTCGCTGTGGAAGAAGAATTCCATTCTTCCCATTCTTCCCAGCGGCTGACCCACCGCAGAGTGGCCAGCGGTGTCTCCAGCATTAGGGAAGTCCCAAAAGGTCCCAATTTATTTGAAATCGAATTAATTAAGTCAATTAGAGCCTGAAGTCCAAAAGGCACAGATGTCACCAGACGCTGGGTTTCATCCCCGGTGATGCTCTGCCAGGCCTCTACTGTAAATGTCTTCAGTTCCTGCTTGTTCGTGGGACATTTTCCCTTCCCATAACTTTGATACAAGTTGATCTGTCCTAGAATGTTGTTTCAGAGATGTTTTTCTGGCAACCTCTGTTTTTGAGGCTCACCTCAATCTGTATTCCCTCTGGTAAAGTCCTCTTGATTGTTGACTTTGACACACATACACCCACCTTTTGCAGAGTGTTTTTGATCTGACCTATTGTGAAGCGGTTTTCTTCACCACAGGAAGAATTCTTCGGTCATCCACCTAATTTTTCATCCATGGTTTTCCAGATCTTTTGCCGTTTTTCAAATCACCGGTGTGTTCTTGCTATTTTATATTGTTCCAAACTGTTGATTTAGCCATGTCTGATAGGTTTGTTTTGACTTTTCAACGTAATGGCTTGATATATTTATAGTGATAGCTATTTGAAACTTATATTGATAATTAACCGCAACAATATCCAAAATACACACATCACAGTTGAAATCTTGAGCTGGTTGAGGCATGCAGAGGAAGTGGATGGAGAGCCCGCTGTGAGCCAATAGAAGTGGGCTGCAGAGGCTTTCTAAGTCAAACTGATGCCAAGGAGCCTGAATGCCCAATGCACAGAGTGTTGTTTGAGAGAAGAGCCACCAGAAACATCAGAGAGGCCGCTGAAAAAGCCTCTAGGTGGCTGTGGAGCAAGAGGGGCCTGATTAACCCCGGTTGGGTCACCCAGGTGAGGGTGTCTGAAGATCAAAGACCCGAAACACCCAATGCTGCACCTTCAAGGTGTTTCAAAATCTAGAATTCAGTACATGGATACAGGCTTGGAGGCATTCATTAACTTGAATTCAGAAATAAGTGGTGTATTTACCAGTTGTTGCACCCGAGGAGACCTTCATCACATTAAACCCAATGGTAACAGCGAGCTCACCAGATCCTATATTAACAACACCTGAAACCCCTGTTCCCTCCCTGGCTTCATCCTGCAGTGATGACACAATTATTTTGCAATACCCCAACCATCACCAGAAGTGAGAATGTCCAGGCCTCGAGTGTTTGTCGTCCCAATATTTAAACATGAGGCGGAACTTGACCTGCGGCAAAAAAAATGCTAAATTTGAGACAACTGGAAAATACTTAACCCCAGGTCTGAAGCTGAAGGGAACCATCCTTGATGGCCGAGCACTAGAAATGTAAAAATACACCAAATATCCTCATGGTTATCAATGTGAGGAAGTAGCAGTCCTTAGTAAGGGCACATCCCTGTCTGGGGCAGCTCAGCACAAAGAAAGGTTCTGTGGATGGAAGCAATCGCTCATATATAAAATGCAAAATGACAGAATCACACTTGCTCAACGTTACAAAGCAAGTGTTTTTTTTTTGTTCCAAAAAGGTGCTTCAACTCCTGTGAAAGCCTGTCATCACTCAAGTTTTTTTTTTTTCATAATATTGAAGGGAAACTATGGCCAAAATGCCTTCACATTAGGTTGCATTTTGGCAATATTTTCTCTTTAACAAAACCATATGGCGTCAAATTAAGGTCTGCTTAAATGTAAACGTTAAATTGGTATTGTAAACATAGGACCCTATTAAACCAAATGGTTTATTACATGAGCATAAACATAAAGGGAAAACTGTAAATGCACATAAACAAAACATGTTTTGTAAATATAAAACTTACATTCACACTTCTCCATTTCCTTCTTCACTTAAGCTACAGTTATGCTAAATTGTTTCATCACCAAAGTCAGGGGATTTGGAGGAAACTGTCTAAGCTTAATTTTCTTTTCCTTGACATTGATTATTTGACTTTCAGGTACATATTCCTGATCGAACCTTTATGTTCAACATTATTAATAAGAAAATATCTAGAAAATAAATATTTTCAAGTTTGACATGCAAAAATAGTGTATCAACACAGAGCCCAGCGCAGTGTTTTTAGAGGTTAATATTTTCAAAATTCAGGAACAGGATGCCCGATAAAGACAGATGCCCTTCCCTGTGTAGTTAGGACTCCAATATTATCCAATCTTATTTTACTTTTATTCATTGATTGCATTACTTTCAATAAGAATCCAGCTTATCAGCCATTCACAAGATGGCCGCCACATTTGCCACGTTAAGATTAGCATGTCTTTTTTTAAAGGGCTTTGGGCACGCCAAACACTAAAAAGAAAAATGTATGGTAACTGTAGCTTGGGAATTGTAAACCTAACTTCTGAAGTGAAGAATGAAAATGGGAAACGTAAAAGTTCTACGTTTCTTTTGTTCAAGTTACATTTACTGTTTTCTCTTTATGTTTACGACACTTACAAACTACATTTACAATAGCTTTAAAGTTTATGTTCATGCAGACCCTAATTTGCACGCCATACAACCATCAGAAACAAAACTGAAAAGTCCAAAAGTGGAGTATGTATTGGCTGGATAAGAAGTTTTATAGAATTTTTGCACTGTGCTCTGTTGAGCCCAATTATTGGACATTTTAGACAGATTTATTGGACTCGTTTGTGTTTTTGCGCCATGTCATGATTTACATACATTTTTTTTATCACTTAGAGATTATCTTTCTTTCTTCATTAACACTGAAGTGGACCACAAGGATGTTATGTTTTGTCCGATAACAGCTTCATGTCTTGGACTATTGAGAGGCTTTAATGTTAATAAATCTGTTGAATTAACAAGGTGGTCTGATCTGATTGTTCTTATGCATCATTAAGATCGCACTGAATGGAAAAAAAATAATAAATGTGATGATTTTGATTAATAATTAATTAATTAATTAAATTAATTATTACACTAATGAATATAGATCATTTAAGGTTTATTTGGTAGGTTTGTATTAAAATTATCTAAAAAAAAAAGGAAGTGGGAATTTGTCATGTAATAAAACTTCATAAATCTTGAAAGTTAGGGTAAAATATCTCTGGGTGTAGATCCGGAAATCTGTGTGAACTCCCTAAAACACAGACATGAAGGAACAGCAGCGGCCAATATAAAAAAACAACCAAACAAGGAAAGCAGATGTTTATTTCACGATTGGAGATTATGGAACAAAAACCAAGGATTGCAGATGTCAAGGACAGATGACCTGCCTGCGTTTGTTGTTGTTACCCATAACTGTTGAGATTCAATCAATCAATCAATCAAAACTTTATTTATAAAGCGCTTTTCATACAAAGTTGTAACACAAAGTGCTTTACAGATTAAAAGCAGTTCCCGCCCACCCAACCACCCACTCACCCACTCCAAACAGACAACACTGCTCACCCCACCCCCCTCCCCATAGCCACACACACACACACACACACACACAGGCACACACACACAGCCACACACACACACACAGCCACACACACACACGCAGCCACACACACACACACACGATGAGATAATGGACGTAGTGCTGAGTCTGGGTACAGATGAACCAGGTAAGGAAATGCCATCAGAGGAGCCGTCTGCACCGGGAGCGGTACATCAGCCACAGCCACAGGGCACCACCACCGGACACCCAGCGGAGGTGCAGCAGAAGCACCACACCTCCATCCGGGCACCCAGAGGACAGTGCCCACACAGCCACAGCGAACCACCGCTCCCGGGGCAGAGGGCTCCCTCAGAGGAAACACTGGAAATTCTAAAAATGCAAAAATGCAATATGCAAATAACAACATTAGAATAATAAAAACATATATATAAAAGTAACTAAAAACTAGTATAATAAGATAATTATAAACATAAATAATAATAAAAAATAACTAAATAAATAAGTAAGTAGAAATCAGCTAAAAGCTAAGCTAAAAAGGTGGGTCTTGAGCCTGCTCTTAAAAACATGAACGTTCTCTGCGGCCCTGAGCTCCTCCGGCAGGTGGTTCCAGAGGCGAGGGCCGTAATATTGGAAAGACGCCTCGCCATGAGTCTTTTTGTTGACTTTAGGAATAACAAGGAGACCTCTGCCAGAGGAGCGAATGGGCCGTGAAGGTTCATAGGGTAAAAGCAGTTCTGAGAGATAAGAAGGACCAAGATCATTAAGACATTTAAAAAACATTAAAAGAACTTTAAAATCGATCCTGAAACACACGGGGAGCCAATGCAGCGATTCTAAAACCGGTGTAATGTGGTCCCGCCTCCTGGTCTTCGTCAGGACACGAGCTGCTGAGTTCTTTGTCATATTCTTAATGTGTGGAATAAAAGTCAGCTCAGAGTCAAAAATCACGCCCAGGTTCTTCACCTGTGAGGAAGGATTAAAAGGTGGAGAAAGGCTGGAGAAAGTTTTCTGCCATCCAGGATTTGATATCGAAAAATGCAGTTAAAAAGTGCATCCATTGGCCTGGTGTCATCAGGAGACATGGAGATGTATAACTGTGTATCATCAGCATAACTGTGAAAGTTGACTCCATGTCTCCTGATGACATCACCAAGAGGGAGCATATACAGATTAAAAAGCACTGGGCCTAAAATCGAACCCTGGGGCACACCACATGTGATTTTATGGACTTTAGAGGAGCAGGTATCCACACTTACCATGAACGTCCTGTCTGTGAGGTAGGAAGTAAACCATTTGTGTACAGCACCAGAGAGGCCGATGTGTTTTAAACGAGTTAAAAGAATAGTGTGGTCGACTGTATCAAAAGCAGCGCTCAAATCCAGAAGAACCAACACGGTCAACTTTTTAGAATCATAATTTAATCTAAAATCGTTTAAAATCAAGGACATTTTGTGCAGTAATAAAATCACTAAGTTGATTAAAAACAAGTTTTTCTAAAATTTTGCTTAAAAATGGTAAGTTGGATACCGGCCTGAAATTGTTCAGGTCATTAAAATCCAAATTGCTCTTCTTCAGCAGGGGCCTCACCACCGCCCCTTTAAAGCCAGCAGGGAAGACCCCCGTCTGAAGAGAGCAATTCATAATGGTTAAAAGCTCATCTCTAAAAGATCCATAAAATGTTTTAAAAAACGGCGTTGGGACCGGGTCTAAAAGACATGTGGTGGGCCTCACTGAGGAGAAAACTTTATCAAGCATCTCAGCATTAACCAGGACAATACTGTCCAGTGTTTCCTCGGAAGGCAGACACCCAGATGCAATTAAAACCATGTTATTTTGGGAGGATAAAATATTACATCTGATAGTGTCCACCTTCCCCACCGAGTGGTCTGCAAACGCGTCGCAAAGGGAGTCAGACACTTTAAAATGGGTTTTGTTAAATTCCGGGTTGAATAAATGGTTGATGGTGGAAAATAAAATTTTGGGGTTATTTTTATGGATACTGATTAGGTTTGAAAAGTAGTTATTGTGTGCGTTTCTTATTGCGTTGTTGTATATTTTTTGATGCTCAGAGAATATTTGATAATTTATAGTTATTTTGTCCTTCCTCCATCTCCTCTCCGCCACCCTGCATTTTCGTTTAAGTTTTTTAAGTTCTTCATTTCTCCATGGAGGAATGTGTTTTATGTTAATGTTTTTTGTTTTAAGTGGAGCAACTGTGTCCAGGGCGAACTGTAATTTGCTGTTAAAATTTTCAACAATAAAATCAGGGGGAGCAGGTAAAACAAGAGGAGGACATTTCTCTAAAACATCAATAAAATTTGCAGCCACTTCAGGGGTAAGATAACGTTTCCTGACAGTTCTCACCGAGGTCTCCCGTTGAATAAAACGAGATTGTGACTATGAGTAATAGGACTGAACTCGTAGAGAACTGACTTAAACTTTGACAAAATAACAATAATAGTAATAATCTAATTATAAATCTACATGTATATATGTGCAATACTTGTATATACATGAGGTGCAAAATTGACGTTGATAACCTAAATGAAGAAGCAGTAGACCTGTAGCAATTCTTTATTTGTGCTGTATTTGTGCTTTCTGCTGTTACTACTTTCTAACTTTTTCATATATATATGGTTTGTTTGCTTTTGCTTTGTTTTTCTCAGTTTTTGTTTTGTTTTTTGTTTTGCTTTTCTGTTTACTGTCAAGAAAAAAAAAGAACATTGAAAATAAATAGAAAAAAAGAAATTCATGTTAAGTTTGGTTTTGTGAAAAGTAATTCAATAATCAAAAATTATATCTGTCATTCTTCTGGCATTTGACGAATAGAAATATTTAAAATATTAAAAAAAGAAATGGCCTGTTCTTAAAATAGGCCTGAAATGTCTCTTAGGCGACTGACCCATGTCATCAGAATAGTTAAAGATCCTATATCAAGCAAAATCGACTTTTTGGAGCTTGCTTATCAAAAACACCCCCAGATGGTTTTTGGCTTCATTCACGGAGTTCTCAGCAATAGGGCTGGAAAGCGGAAGTGCGAAATTTTGCGAGATTTCCGCCCGCGGATACAAACAAACAACACGCGCCGGTTGTTCTGTACTTAGATCGCCCACTTCCTCTTCTTTGATGGCTTTTTCTGTGTTGTTTTGGACAAATTGAGTGAGCTGTCGGAACTAGCTGTGAATTCTGGCCAGGTCCTGAAGTTTCAATATGACGAGGAGATGATAAAGGTGCAGGGCCGTGTTCAAGCTATTATGCGGGACCGGAGTTATCGTGTAAATGGAAGTTCATTCATTGTAAATAGAAATATGTTTTGTAGTATTTTATACGATAACTTTTTCGCTTGTCCATTATGAATGAGTACCTTCCTATAACGTTTGGGTCATCGAAGTCAAAATGACGGACAGAATTCCATGGGAATATTGTTGGCCCATTTTCTTTCAGCTGGTCCTTGAAATGACAGCTGCAAATCCTGTCGGCGATGGTAGGCCTCCTGTCTTTTCTCCTACAATTATATCGACATACACGTCATGTAGATTATAATGTTTTGTGTAAATAACATCAACCTGCCAGGGGGTCCACAGACAGAAACTAGCTCAAGACTATGTCATATTTACATTTGTTAAATGTTCATTAATATGCATTGTTCCTCCATTATCTCTCAAATGAATAAATAAAATACAACTAATTACAGGTTAGCGTTACGAGTTAGCTTGAATACATATTCAAGTTCACCGTCTGTAAAATCTGACAAAATGTTTTATCAAACCTGCATAGCTTTTCCCACTGCTTCAGTTGGTCTTTGGGAAACCTAAAAAAGGAGCACGCGTCGCGTAAACTGTTGCTCGTGGGACTGCTCTCCGGTGTAACACGCACCTGTTAAAGGAAGAGGCCACCGTTTTTCCATACTGAGGCATGGTCTTGCCTGAGCTTAGACGAGTTGATGCGTACCTGTCTTGTCTTTGTGCGTGCCCTCAGTCACGCAAAACAACCAAAGATGTTGTGAGCATTTGGCCTCTCCTAATGTATTTATGTAGCTCCAAACGGGGGTGAAGTTGGAAGCGACCAAGCTCTTCCACGGGCACGCGTAAAGGCCAGACAGGTACGTATCAACTCGTCTAAGCTCAGGCAAGAACATATCACAGTATAGAAGAACTGTGTGCCCTCCGTCATGCAAAAAGACCAAAGATGTTGTTAGCATTTGGCCTCTCCCAGTATATTCCTATAGCTCCAAACGGGGTGAAGTTAGAAGTGACCAAGCTCTTCCATGGGCACGCATAAAGACCAGACAGGTACACATCAACTCGTCTAAGCTCAGGTAAGAACATATCGTAGTATGTAAAAACGGTGGCCTGTTCCTTTAAGTGTGGTGTCGATGCAGACTCGCTGAGAAGGAGCTTTCCTCCCACTCCCCCTCACTGAGGGGTCCATTTCGGACAGAACTCCACTGGGGGTAGGGTGAGGGAGGAGGGAGCGGTTTGAGAAAGGCCCCTGCTCTCTGAGCAGCTGTGCTGCCCTCTGCTGGTGAACGACTGACTCTGTAATGTAATGTCTTACGGCCTGATTTTAATTTGTAAACAGCTTTTTCATTATTTCTGTTGTAAGAGAGAAATAAAGGGAAAAAAAGAAAACAATGATGTGCCCGCGGTGCTTCCAGGTCAGCTGGGGCCAAAACAAACGCACTGAGCGTCTGAACAGATCAGTCATGTTTGTGCTGCAGCTGAAGATGGAGCTCGTTGTAACTTATTCTGGACACACCTGTTCTTTTTTCTTACCTAACGATAATGTCACGGAGAAAAAGAAGGGCGTTTGGCTACGAGGACTTTATTCAACCTTCCTAAAGAAGAGGCCACTCATCTCAGCTGTTTTTTTCTCTCCGGGATTCGTCGACTTTCACCAAAAGAGTGTTTTTTTGTGACTGTCTCTGATGGATGTTTGTGAAGCTTCACCAGAATCAAAGTGGATTAACTTTTATAACTAACACGAGCCCCATAATGTAAACAGCGATGGACCAGAGTGGTGAGTTTATCAAAACGCGTGTTAGCGTGTGTGTTAGCATGTGTGTTAGCCATTTATGAAGCTGTGTTGCAGATGTCAACTCCTTATAACACTCCTTATCAAATGGATTCTCCCTCTTCTAAGGATTAAAACATTAAAGAAGATAATTTCTCTTATAATAAAAACACAACTCATTTTGATGCTCATATTTTTTTTATTTCTGCAAGAGGAGGAGGAGTCGTTTAGAAGGTGGTCGAATGCATCAGTGGGACTCCATCCAGCGACGTCCGCATTTAACCGACATGTTCCGCGACGTGTTTTATGGCGTGCCCGGCAAGCGATTTAAGTAAGTTGCTTCATATGTGAAACAAAAGAAAAGCAAAGTGTGTAAGAATTAACATCACATCTGCTTTAAAGTCTGAAAAAAAAAAGTGAATGTTAATTATTTGATGTGAAATGTTTAGATTTTTAAAATTACCCCCAGAATGGATCGGGCAGTGGTCCAGAAGCGAGAGCCTCCGGTTCTGGTCCAGAAGCGAGTGCCTCAGGGTCAGGCTTGGGAGCCGCCTGAACTGCTCAAAGAAACAAAACACACTTATCGTGTGCAGTGACCGACTCCAACAGCTTCCACTAAAATGAACAAAGAAGGCAGAACAGCCGTTCCCCAAAGTCTGGAGTGTGGCTTTCTCCTTCTTCTGTAGAGAGGAAGATCCCACGAGGCCCAACAACAAGGATTCACTCAAGTCAAAGGAGGAAATCATGCATTTCAGAGAAGAACAAATTCAAAATGACAACGACCACTTCTGGATAAAGACTCATTTAGGAAACTATTTTAAACAGATACAGCTGATGTTTCTTTCAAATGGAATTTCTCATGAAGTGTGTTTGTGAAGGCTCTCATTCGTCCAGGAAGTCTGACCCTAATTCATGGGCTGGACTGGGTTTGGTAGAGTTGAGGACGTTTGGAGTCTTATATAAGACACTCCAGATTTGGGTTCAGTGTCACATTCTGATCACAAGAGCTAAGAAGAAGACTCTGTGAATAGAAGCCAAACGTCCTCCACTCGACCAAACCCCGTCCAGCCTCACTACGACTCTCATGAAGTGGTTGTTGACACTGACCCTCCAGCAGTGTCACCAAGGCCCAAAAACTCTGCGGTCATTTAAAAGCAGCTGTATGAGAAGTGTTTTAATGATTCAGACCCATTCATGGAAAAAAAGAGCACAGACAAACACAAAACTAGACCAGTGTCTGTGAGAAAATGCATTTACCTGAAACCATCAAGACAATGGCCATCACTGAAAAAACAAGGGAGAAACGGTCAGTATTAGTCACATTTATAGAACAAAAGAAGAAGAAATAACATTGGCTTTTTCTTTAGTGTGTAAGTAAGTGTGTGCAGACACTCTTTCATATCACATGGTAATACTCCATTCAGTAGATGGATGGAACTACACTCTGTCCCAAACATCACGTGTGTCAGGTCTAAATTGTGTCTGAACGGGACAATAACATGAAAGCACAAGTGGCTAAAGTCAGCACTTTAAGAGGCACTGGTCGTAGTTGTAGAGTATACTCACGGGCCAAGGTGCTGATCTTGAGGAGAGCCATTTGGTTTGGAGTTTGAATCACAGACCAAGTGAAGAGCGGCTGGTGTTCAGGGCTTTTATCTGTGAGTGGAATCGCCTCAGGACCCTTTATGGGTGTCATTCATAGTTCAAGTGTGACACACAAAACCTAAAGTAACACCCATGTTTACTTTAGTCAAACATTTACTATTTGTCGTATTACTGCAAACAGACTAAGGCCCCTTTGGGGTATTTACTGTGTTTTCCTTAAAAACAATGTTCTTCCATGTAACATTGACCACATAAGAAAGTGACCTCTCTGTCCTAGAGAGATTTGAAGAGGACACACTTTCCAGCTTCGGTACCATAGCAGTTTTCAAAGTGAATCTAAAATCGCCTCCTGCTGGTCGTTGGCAGAATTTGCTTCGTAAATACATTTGGAAGAGTTGCAGACGGAAAGCACTGATGGTGGATGTGCGTGTCCCAATGTGAAGCTTTATCATTGAGCCACTGAAGCTGAGGGACTTCATTTTTCTAGGATTGCCAATCAGGAAATGTAGTTTGCTGCAAGAGGTTGAGGAAACAAATGGTATTTGTGACACGGAGACTGCATGGAGACTTGAAAAAGTGCCGTCTCTGCTGAAATTGAACCTGTTTGTTTTCACCGAGACTACCTGGAGACTCACCTCATCTCCAGAGGACGTCTCGGAGACATCTCTGTGACCAGCAGCAACTTAGGTCTCCGACAGATCTCCAGGCCGGTGAGATAGGCCCTTTAGGGGTCCTTGATGTGAAAATATGTGTCAGGGACTAATGTAGACTGCTATGGTGAGATTTGGGGATTTCCACTGTAGGTGCCTACACACCAAACGCGGTTCACACGGTGTATTGTCAATGTAAGTGGGCACATGTGTGGGTGATGAGTGTGTGTAGTGGAGGTGTGTCAGAGCGCTCTCAATCACCGGCAACACACGCCACCTGTTCAGAGCGGCGTGAACGTGAGGAGGAGTAAAAATACACATTCAGGAATCATTTATTGATAATCAGAATTTTGGAGCAACACAATCACCTCTTTTCAGACGGAGACACCGTCTGAAAAGAGGTTTGAAATGCCTTGTCCGAGCCCAGGCATTCGAATCAGAGGAATCATAAGCTTCAATAAACTTGTGAAATCACAAACGTGGGGGCATTTAACAAGGCACTGGATTACAACATGTTTTACAGGGGATTTTGTCGTGACATGATCGCTGGACAGACAGGTACTACTCACTCAAACCCACACATATTGAAATAATATCAGGGAGAGAGGGGAGATATGCTTCAAGTGTCAGAGAAATGTAGGCTGGTAAAACTATTCCACTGTCGCCAAAGCACAAACAAAGAGTCAGGAAGCCATTTTCATTCATATCTTAGTGCTTGGCAGCAACTGCACAGTTTTTTTCCTCTACACAGAATTGCGCAGCAGCCTGAGGTAAACACATACGAGCGTCTGATGACAAGCCTTTCAAGCGTCCAAATAGAAGCAGCAGCGAGGTCCGAGCGGTTAGCCGTGTAGGCAGCATTATTAGTCATGTGTACATGGACACAAATATTCTGAATAAAAGCCTAACCGTAATGAAAATGCTTCATGTAAACACGCTATTCGAATATATTCTAACCCGATCACACACGTTCAGATCAACATTTCCTTCGGATCGAGACAGGTGGTTTATGCCGATAGTCATTCAGATTGGGGTGCATGTAAACACTTTGTCCTAAATTTGAGTCAAGACTATCCTTGCTGCGCATGTCTGTGACCTCAGCTGTACGTCCGCATTTACGGAAGCAGGTGGAAGCCATGGCGGGACCGGGCGGCGTTAAGCAGAACTGGTCTGTGTCTGAAACAAATGTTTTACTCGATATATTAAAAGAGCTTAGAATTGTTGAACGACTCGACGGTAGAAAGGCTAGAAACTCCGAGTTATTCATTCAAGTCCACGACCAGTTGAAGGAAGCCGGAATTGGCCTAACAGTTGAACAGATAAAAAAACACGGGAAAAAGCTAAGAGCCACAACGACAAAAGCGGTCATGACCCTTCAACTGTGGACATTTGAGGAGGAGGACGAGGATAGAAGCAGCACACTCATGAGCCAAAGCCTCGATGCTACTGGTAAGCTAACAAACTTCACTTTAAAAAAAAAATCATTCTATTAAGTCGTTTCTGAAGAAAAGACCAGATTTGAACGTTAGACTTGTTTTTGTCATTCAGATGAATCCAGCTGTGAAGGAGCAGAAGACACTGAAGATATCACTACGGACCGAGGGAACAGTTCACATCGTTCTACAAAGACTACCAAAAAGAGTGAGTTATCTGTTAAGTGGCAACAAAAAGTTCGAGGAATATGTTCTCACTTTACAATCATTTCTTTTGGCCAGATGTCACAAGTATTTAGCTGTAAAACTATTGAAGGGGATTTAATTTATTATAAGTCACTTTTTGCTGCTCTAATAGTTGTATTTTCAGGGTGAAATGCCAATTATGTTTGTTCTGTTCTATATTCCAAACTCAGAATTATTTGTAACTCTGTAGGACCAAGACCAAGCTCATCTGGTTATGCCAAAGCTATGTGCACTTGGTCGACTGGAAAATAAACATTTATGGAGAAGAGTGTTCAAGGTTTGTTGAAGAGAGCTCCCACTCAAATGAGCGACTCGTTGGCTATCTTTTGGATGGTCTAAGGGCCATCATCATCCCTCCACCACTTCCACCGCCAGCTCCAGTACCTTCATACTCTCCTCAGCATCCTTACCGTCACTACAGTGGGTCAGCTGACTTTGCCCAACACAGGCAAAACTACAGTGACAATTACAACTCTGACTATACCCTACACGATCTCAGCTAAATGTTTTGGATGTTAATGTATCAGTTCCTCATTTAAGATGCGCACAATCTTACATTTTGTTCTGCTAGTTAGCCTGTGTAGTATGGTCGAGCTATACCATTAGCTTTTTATCAATAGAAATGCCCAAAAGTAGTACATTTCTCCATAAGGACACACAGATAAGGCACTGAGAAAAGACAACAGGTTCCAAAAAATATTAAACATTGATTTATTTACTACAAGTTGTTTTTTTTGGTTGTTTTTAAATTGTTGTAACAGTTCAGGATAACATCTGTGCAGCATCTGTGCTGGTAGCGGGCTCAGGCAGGACTACCTACAAATGAAGGCTTCAATTAAAACCTATATACCATGTAGAAGGGATACCATGCTACCATGCACTGGACCATCGGGAGTTGACACACCCAATCTTCAGTCACTGTCACAGTAGCATGCGCCATGACCCGTTCCCTCGAATCCATAGTGAAAGCGGTACTAACAAAGAAATGCTGGGTAAGAAGTAAAACAAGCAGTAATTGAGCTTTAACAGAATTTTTAGTTTTGTTTCCTGCTCCCACAGAGCACTAACACTAGCAACTAACTCCTTAACCTTTCATGGGGGCGACTGTTCGACCTCTATGCAGTTAGTGAACTAGAGCTTCAGCAGCATTTTGAACAATCCCTTTCCCCTGTTTAAAGTGCAACTAAACGGGCGTGGCAGAGCCTTTCCCCACCCACAAACACAAGTCAAAAAGTGCTGAGAAAGGGGTGGTCTCGGAGGCTTTGGGGGAGACGAGGGGGGTGAGTGTGTGGGCGGGTCTGCTCTGTTGACAGTCTCAGACCAAGCCCCTCGATCTGACAGGACTGACAGACTGCTGTTACCGCTGTCACCACTGTGCGCAAGGTTTATTTTTTCGTAGGAGAGTTGGTACATTCTCATGACTTGTGATTGCTTGATGTAGCAACTAGTGATGCGGGTCAGGGTTTTTTTTCAACCCGCGGGTCCCGCATTTGGAGCAGGTTCTAACCCGGCCCAGCCCGCCCCAACGTTGTTCTATTTTTACAACCCGCCCCGCCCTGCACCCGCAACCATTAAATATTACGCGTTACAAATATGATCCGTATGAACAGTACCGGGGTGTCATCACGCGCGCTCTCGCTTTCTCTCCCTCCGAAGAGCGCTGGGCAAGAGGGAGAGAGGAAGAGAGCAGAGGTCGGCCTAACCGAAGTCACACACAGCCGCACATACGGTGGAAAACAGGAGACATGAGCTCCACAAAAGCGTTCTCTGGATCACAAGCTGCAAAACGCTGCTTGTTTTATGAAAATCCGACGTATATTTACGTCAAAAACCTGCTGTAAAGACGACGGTGGAACCCGCAACCCGCGCATCACTAGTAGCAACTATCCTACGAAAAAAAGATCTACTCGCTCGCTGTCAGTGACTGCGAACAGAGAGAGAGCATCGCACAGTAGCTTTTCTAAGGGATTTATTCCTCTACACCACCTCAGCCGAAGTGTGAGCATCGCAGGGGCGCCATCTACTGGTTTGACTGCGCGACGCGTGTCCTGGTTGCTGCGTGACGGAGGCGGAGGCGTGTGTGGGCGGGGCCACAGAGGCACATAGGCAGAACTGATGACGTTTTGTGGACGCCGTGGACACACTCTCCTCCAACCACAAAATATCAAATGTAGTTGCTGCGTGAAACCAGTAGGGGGCGCGAACCATGCGGTTTTAGACACAAAAGTGAGATTTTGAACAAGTTTGCACCAAATGTCAACATATTGACTGGGACATGTAGCTAACTCTATTCAACAACCATTTAGACCGTTTATCAGCAAAAAAAAGTGGATTTGGTGTTTAGTTACTCTTTAAGGACGGACGGAAGTGACATCACTGTTTTTCTTCTTTAAAGTTATTGGTGGAGTGCAGGTCAAACAAAAGTGCATGTCGCCCCCTAGTGTACAGTGTCCAAGAACAACATAGTGTCCAAACAAAGACATTTAAGGAGAAAAACAAAATCCAAATGGTCCACACATTTCCCTTTAGTGTTATTTTATCTCAACGGCTGTTTCATAAAGCTACAGTAGCAAATGATCCATGTGGCTTAAGTTTCTACTAAATGAAAACAAAAGCATTAAATCCCTTTCCTGAGTTTACTCTTTAACACTGACATGTGACTGAGCTGTGGTGGCGACAACATGGATTTTGTCACTTTTATAAAGTTTGGCTTGTGCAGAATCTTATTTGTTGTTATTATTATTTTTATTATTAAATGTGCTCCTGTCAATCAACAGTGGTTGTGCATGAATCACTCGGGGGTGGGGGGTTTGGCACAGTGGCTTATGGGATGGCACATAGCTCCTAATCACCAGACAGTTAGCACCAGAGGTCCCTATGCTACAGTGGCTATGATAGTTAGCATCGAGGCTCCTTTTCCTAACTCCTTCCTAACTGACAGCACAATTCGGAAGCAACTAGTCATGGCGGACGCTGACGCACATCCGGTTTGGCGTAAGAGCTCTTACCAATCTGCTCATTTCGGATGCAGCCATGTTCTGGAGATCTTTTGTTGCACAATATTTTTTTTATTTTTTTGCACAGCACTTCTTCTTTTTACGGTGTTTTAAAAATGTTTCTGTACTTATGTTAAGCATGATTTAGGGAAAAATGCATTTCGAGGTCATGTTTTTTTTTTTGTTTTTTTTTTTAAAATGTAGCTAAATGTGCGAAAGCAACATTTTTTTTGTATATGACTGAGAACCTCTAATGTTTGTTGTTTGTCTATTGTATTAAAGGCAGCATTAAAGAACAATAACATACTTAAATGGCTTTTATTTAGAATTACTTTTAGCAATACAATGCTTGGTTTTCCTTGTGCTATGTAATATAAACCTGAATCATAGCAAGAATCTGTTGCTTAGTATTTGTGCCTCAAGAAACGCTTAATGTCGCCCAGTTTGAAGTGGGAATGCTGTGGCTATGTAGGTTGTCAACGCCTCTGACTGAGCCTCTTCCAACCAGCTGCTGCTGGAATTGTCTTGTTCCTTCTGACAGAAGTTGTGGAGTGCACAGCTAGTGGCGATCATGGTTGGTGCAAAAGTGAAATGAAAGTCACTTCTTTTTATGAGAACCCTCCACCTTGACTTTAGCACTCCAAATGTAGCGGATGTTGCTCCTCTGGGATTCAGAAGGCATACGTGTGTGCAAAGTACTCAGCTGAGATGAAAGAATAGAGAGAGCACATGCGTTTAGCTGCTTTTTTACTTCAGCACGAAAGAATTGTTCTTTTTAACAATGACAACAGCAGTAATCCAAACAATGTAATTACTATGCTAAATGGCCTTAAAAGAGTCCAAAAGTCCAGGTGGCCATAGCTAAATAAACAATACTAGGAGTCACATGACAATTACCTTACAATTTCGTCAAAAGCAACACAATTAAAATACAGAATATTCTTGATTTTAAATGTACTTTTTAACCTTTTTACCTTTTTATTCTTACCATGAAATTAATCACTATTTATCTCTATTTATTCTATTTATCTTTTTAACTACAAACATGCTCATGAAATCCCTATGCTTAATATATAATTAACTAACTAAGCCAACTACAAAGTGGCTGCACTGTATCTAATACAGTAGTACAATGGCATTACTAGTTTTCGGTCATAAACCATAGTTACACCTTGGTGATAACATAACCTAGTCAATGTCTCATAGTAATGAAAAATGTTTCATTTATGTCCTAAATAAATAATGCTCAAATGGTCCTCAAACCATACTGGTGTGGATAATTTTTCCCGCGTTGTAATTTCCCTACCCTTGACCATTAGCTCTAAAAGTTAGCATTGAACACGATCACAATTCTACTAAAAAAACGTATTAAACTTAGTTTCTGCTAGACTCACACTTGACAGTTTTACCACAAAAACCTTCTGACTAAGATAATATACTTCAACTTTGCGAAATTATAGCGTTACCGACCTGCCATAAAAGAATAGAGAGAGCTGCTTTTTTACTTCAGCACGAAATAATTATTCTTCCTCTACGATGCCTCAGCTATTCTCTATCGATACGCGACATGCGCCATCTAGTGGTCAAGGGTAGGGACAACATCTAACTCAACAGAGATGTATTCGAACCAGATGAGATTTAATATATATTAAAAAAATACTTAAATGTCAAAAATAAAAATTGTAGGGGTGCCTATTTTTACTGAACTTATTTTCAGGCCTCTACATGGACAGTAGGGGGCTCCCTCCCAACCATTGGGTGAGGCCGCTTCCTGCCTAATGGCGGAAGCAGCCTTTTTAAATCTCCCCCGCGCCTGGCGCTCATTCTCGACTGCTGCTGCTGGTGACAGGTGTGTTTTTAACTTCTCCCTCGGTTCTAGTATTTTAATGTTCATTTATCCTTCTGATTTTAGAGTTTTGAACGTATTCCGGTGGCGGCTCTTTTTCCCCGTTTTTAGAGCCGTTTTAAGGTGGGACAAGCGTTTCAATATTTTGTTTACATTCATTGTATTTCGGTTTTAAAGTTTGTTTCCATTTTAATTGCAGATTTTAGCATGCTACTGCTTTGTTTAGAGTTTGTTTGTAGGGTTTATTTTGGTTGAATTTGAGTTTATTTTTGCATCGTAGGTTTTTTTTAAACCCTTTTAGCTCTGCACCAGTTTTGTTTAGCAGTACCTGTTGTGATATGTATTGGAACTATATTACCTAAGGCGGAGTGATATACACTTGGCTATAGTATCAGCATAGCAATGCCCTGCAGTTGTACTCTGTTCCCAAGTACGCTGAAGTAAACATACTGTACATACCAACCTATCTCCAAGCCTCATTCTTAAGTATCAAATAGTACTTCAGTACCTGGGTCTTTTAGTCTTTAGATTTCAGTTCCCTTGGATGTGCTTGGGTGGGGGATTTGGCCCGTTTTCTCTGTTTTGCACTTGGGACTTTTGTTTTTTAGTGTGTGTGTGTTTGTGGGTAGCACTTTCCGTTTTGTTTGGGGTGGGGCTACCCCCTCACAAGCGATTCATGTTTGGTTATTTTCTAACTTTTATTTGTGTTTCAGATTCCCTGTGGTTCTGGCCCAGGGGCTGCAAGGTTTTATTTGTGATTGCACTTTTAATATTGGCCACTTTAATATAAATGTTTAATATTGATTCCCTGGTCCTTTTAAGCATCATTAGCATCGTGTGCGCTGCCTGGCATTTTACAGCTGGTGTACCAAAATCTGTGGATGGGAGGGCTAGATTATTAAATTGCCCAAAAACAACTAGTGTTATTTAAGAATTTGTCGTCAACAACTGCCTGTAGTTGCGATTTACAAAATCCTTATAGTCATCTGACGGAGGAAGGACAGGAATGCGCGTTCCATCTATGAGCCCCATTATCTGAGGGATATGATGTGATGCCTCAAACTGTCTGGCAATCTCTCCTGCCTCTTCATCAGTTGGTGCACAAATTAGTTGTTTAATTGGCCCTTGAACCATGCTTTTACAAAATAGATAAACTTTTTGACGCTACTCTTGCTAATCCCAAATTAGTTCACAACAAATCGGTATTCAGCACAGCTACCCAGTTTGTACAGTACGACAGCGACGCCGCGCATGGTGAGTGGAACAGGAGCTCTCACAGTGAGGGCCATGTGTCTCTCCATTAACCAGCAAAGTTTCATGAATGACGGTCATGTCGTGCGAAAGTTTTGTTTCCACTCTTGATCGTTGAACTCCAAGAGAACAATCCTCTCCCACCAGTCTTTACTCCTCACCTCACGCTCACTTTGGGGGAGTGCGCACTCTATACAATTACAAGAGGCCCTTTGCCAGCCCTGATGGCGCTCGGGCCTAAAATGTATGGGGGGACACATGGCCTGAATTGACCACTCTCCTCCAGTGGTGTACTGGGAAGTCATTTCTAATCGGTAATTTAAAGACGAGTAGCCAACATCAGGCCCACATAAATATGGAGTTACAGCTTAGGTCTAGTGTGCTAGTCTTTGGTGTAGGAGGTTGCCAGTTTAAATATGGCTTTGACACTTTTATAATGCTTTCTCTTTTCTTGCCGGCGCAATAGTTAGGCCAGGGTGGGTGTGAGGCAGAGGCTCGAGCAGGTTTGGGTGAGAGAGAACTGGGGCGGGGCGGTCGCAAGGGGCAGCGCGCGCTGGGCTCACAAGGGTCGAGAGCGAGCGGGGATGGTCACAAGGGGGGGAGTGCGCCATGGGCGAGGGCCTTTATCGCCGTGCACGGCTTTAATTATTTTTTAAAATAATGAAACTTTATGAACACACATTTGGACTCAGAGTAGCTACACATTGAATGCTGATACTGGACCTATTACCTTAGAATGATCAGGCTGGGATGTTGGTTCATGATCTTTTAAATTGTTTATCATTGCTAATCCAGGCTTCAGTGTTTCGCAAATGTTTGGCTACATTATTTCCATGTCAAAAACGATACTCACACTGGTCCCCATTTCTTCGAGGTCCTTTAAGTTGGATGCCGTTGTGAAACGGCCAATTGCATACATGCATAATGTGTAATGCTTGGGCGCACTGTGAATGTACAATAAATATTTGCAATAGTGTGATGATGAACTCTCTCAAATGTTATTCATATTTCCTATTTTTTACATGCATCCTTTGCATTTCACATTATATGGCTTAGACATCTATGGAGCACAGGCAAATGTAGGTCGCTCTGTGATACCTGACCAGTGCATATTTGATAATACCTATTCAGTAAATTGGGTAGGGTGTGTTTCGCAAATGATATTGATAGCGCTTTCATCAGGACTATTGACCCGTCGCACATAAGCATTTGGGGGTCCTCGCAGTTGGACCATATCTGCGAGCAACATCCGTGAAGAATGCTTCCAGAAAGTAATGGACAGAAGCAGTTGTGTGATCTGTTGTAACGTAAGATGCCACAGTAAACGATGGGTTTCCTTAAACAGGACTCCGTGTGATGAGTTCATAAATGTAACACGGTGGATTTCCACTAACTTGTTTCATAACTGATCCTGTCGCATCTGTCATTTTTGGCCCTCTCTTGGTAAATCGGAGAAAGAGTAACTGACTGTCTTGTTGCTTTTTCAGGAGGAAAAAAAAACGTCAACTCACAGACAGCAGCCATCTTTTATTTATAAACGAGATTGTCTGCCTGGAACGCTCTGAAGTGGTAACTGGTAACTTTCAAGTGGGAAAAATACCAGTTACCAGTTGCCTGGAACGCACCATAACTACAGGACTTATGTGTGCGGCATACGAAAATAGTGCACGCCTGTTAGCACTCACCAGCCAATCAGACTCGAGTGCGGAAAAGAAGATTTCAAAATAAAAAGTGTCTGCTCACAACTTATCTTAGCGCGGCTGCGCAGTGGTTAGCGCTTGTGCTTCACAATTAAAAGGTTCGATTCCCACCTGGACGGGGCCTTTCTGTGTGGAGTTTGCATGTTCTCCCTGTGGCTGCGTAGGTTTCCTCCGGGTACTCCGGTTTCCCTTACCATTAAAAACATGTACAACAGGCCAGGATGAATGAGAGTGTGTTTGAGTGTGTGCATGGGGGACGACGGATGGAAATGAGCCTGAAATTAGGCTACAATCCGGTGAGGCTTGTTCATTAACTTGCACTGTCCCAATAAAAGTGTCTATGATGCCGCCGGACGGTTCCCGCAACTTCCATCACATATGCCGTCACATATGTTTGATATGGACGTATCTAGCTCGCTAAGGTTAGGGCCAGGAGTTGGAAAATGCTTACGTTTAGAAACAGGATAAAATAAAGGTTAAGGTTAGGAAAATGGTTTGGAATAAAGCAGGGAATGGTGGGGTCGACCCTTCATTCCAACACTTTTTGATGATTGTAAACTCCACTATCCTTATGGTTATAGGGTCAGTTTGTAAACTCCACTATCCTTAAGGTTAGGGCTAAGGTAAGGTTAGAGTTAGTTTGTAAACTAGCTTAAGGTTAGGACTAAGGTAAGGTTAGAGTTAGTTTGTAAACTAGCTTAAGGTTAGGACTAAGGTAAGGTTAGAGTTAGTTTGTAAACTAAGGTTAGGGCTAAGGTTCACTGGGGAGAGTCACTATGAACTACCTAAATCCGAGACAACTCATCTTGTGAACTCGCATCAAGACCGTGAACCCACGTGCACTTCTGTTCTCGCGAGTGCCGTCTCTGTGCCTGGTGCTGGGTTTGGTGCTGGAGCCGGCGGAGCGGGCCACAGAAATCAGGACCGAACCCGGAACGGAGTTAATGTGAGCGGGGGGTTACTTCTTTTCTATCAATTTGTAGCTTTTACTTGTATATCACAGTGCATCATGGGTACAACATAATGACAGTAATTTAGTTTAGTTTAATTTATTTGAGCAACTACATTTACCTGATTTACAAAGCTAACAGCATTGTTCTGCTTTGACATACTATAACATATTATACAGCTTTGTTTGTGCTGACAGAGAAGATGATTAAAGGAATAGGCCACCGTTTTTACATACTGAGATATGCTCTTACCTCACTTTAGCCGAGTTAATATATCCCCGTCTGGTCTTTGTCCGTGCGCTCTGCCAGGCAAACGGAGCACAAACGCAGCCTCTCCCACGTGTCACATAGCTCCAAAAAAGCTCACGATAGAAGCTACCAAGCTCTTCCACGTGGTCCCTATTTAAATAAAGTTACGTGAAGTGTTTTCATGCGAAGTATATTTACACAGAAATGTAACATGTCGATTTTATAAGCAAATAAAAAGGGGGACTATATTGTGAGGCGTAATGATACGAGGAGTAAAACGTCCGTGCAGTAACTCCTAAAGACTTCCCCCGCTCACTTCCGTCAATAACCTTTAGGAGTTACTGCGCGGACGTTTTACTCCTCGTATCATTATGCCTCACAATATAGTCCCCCTTTTTATCTGCTTATAAAATCGACACGTTACATTTCTGTGTAAATATACTTCGCATGAAAACACTTCACGTAACTTTATTTAAATAGGGAACACGTGGAAGAGCTTGGTAGCTTCTATCGTGAGCTTTTTTGGAGCTATATGACATGTGGGAGAGGCTGCGTATGTGCTCCGTTTGCCTGGCAGAGCGCACGGACAAAGACCAGACGGGGATATATTAACTCGGCTAAAGTGAGGTAAGAGCATATCTCAGTATGTAAAAACGGTGGCCTATTCCTTTAACTTTATTTTTGATTCACGTGGACAGGCCCATTGAAGTCATTCAGACTTTGACAGTTAAAGGATCATTATCATAAATAAAGCTCGTGACGGTGTCTTTCTTCGGTTTTCGCCATGAGGAAAAGTTTGTGTGTTTTGAACTGTGTGCTGTTGCTGAGAAAACATTTACTAGACAAACTGTTTGACAAGCCTCAAAAGTGTTTGCACAGATCCAAGAAGCGGCAATATTCTCTTCTTTAATTTGATTCATAAAGGCTCACAGGTATTTAAAGTTTAAATACATACATATTAAAACAGATTAGGGCTTTAACTGTGGCACGTGTCGACATCATTTTCAACCAGTTGACTAGTCGTGTGTTCATGTCCCTCACTCCATGTCTCTCCACACATACATAAATTATATATATCAAATGAAAATGGTCTCCCTCCCATCCCTTTTAAGTCAAATGTATTTTTTTCCAATTTAAAGTGTTTCGTTACATCATGTAGCAAATGAATACAGGTTGGAGTTTTTTTTATTCCAATTTAGTAACATAAGTCTTCTCCAGGGGTGATTTTAGAGTTTCAACTTTAGGGGTGCTTAGTTCCTGAGGGTTCGGGGAGGGGGTTCTCGCTCAGAATTTCCTGTAATTTGATGCATTTTAAAGGAACTAATTACATTGCAACATAATTGTAAAAATACATTCAAAATGAGACATTATTTGTTATGACAAGTTATGCTAATCAGATTGTGGCATAATTGTATTTCAAAAGCACATGACAGTTATAACTATTTATTTTTCTCTCCTATTGTGCAGAAGTGTCACGAGTGAGTTAGAGCTGTATGAATTTTCCCTATTGTGTGTGATGGTTCTATAGTGACTCATTCATCAGAAATACAGTGAGAAATGTGCCGCGAGTTAACGCGATACGTGCTATTGAATGCACAAACATAGTATCTGTTATCAGCTGGTATATGTGCGTGTATATGAGACAGATTTTTTTTTTTATTCTCTCTCTATAACATCTATACAATTCCTACAATCATTATTTACTTCGTGTTGTTGAAGACCAGCACCGAAGTGTCTACTATAATATATACACTGCTCACAAAAACTTAGGGCACACTCAAAAAACACATCCTAGATGTAACCCAGGTGATAAAACCTGTGCCCAGCCTGTTCCTACCGTTCCCATTCATTAGTTTTTCCCCATGCCGGTAACCAATCACTGCGCTCGCTTTCGGTGACGTCATCGAGTCACATGGGTCGGGGCGGCGTAGCGTGCGTTCTAAGATGGCGCTGCGCATTCAGTGTGCAGATGCAGTGGGGAAAGCAACATCAGAGTCGTGCTACAGGTCGGTTTGAGCTTATTTTCGTTGTTCTAACACTTCGTTTTTACTTATCATTTAACTGGTTTATATCTCAACTCATAGGAGTCTCCTACCGTGACCCAAACCGCGAGGAAGAGCGCTTGTGGGTAGAGATAGATCGCTAAACCGGTGAGTGTTTGTTTGTTGTCATGCTGCGGTAGCATTGGCGTTAGCCTCCGCCGTTTTGTGTATGCGCGCCGGTTAGTATGGGGTTTCATAAAGTTTATGCCCTGTTTCTTAATTATGTCAACTCTGAATTGAATGTGAATTGAATCATGATCCATATGTGATTAACTTGTGTGATGTGATTAATTCTTAACTGACTGCTGGTTATTATTTGTAAAGATTACTTGCTAAATATTCTAACTAGTGTTATGAAACTGATCTTTGAATGTAAATGTACATGTATAGTGCAACTAGTGCTAATAATCTGACATTTATTATTGATTAATCTAAATTATGTGCACATGTGAACGAAATAGTTAGCAACTAGCTGGTGATTTATTAGAGCTTTTGGTCCTGTTCTCCAGGCCAGGTTCTAATCCCGATGGCGAGCTGATGGAGCAGGCCTAGAGCCTACAGTTGGCAATTGCTGAAGAATCGAATCGAATCGCACTCTCCTGCTGGGCGGGTAGGGGGCTCCTTGTAGTCCACGAACTCTCCCCACTCAACTCACTTGCCCACACACACTACATTCCCCAAACCCCCTCAGACATTTTCCCCTGGACAATTACACCCAACCCAGACGTGGGTTTACCCGGGATTTGTGGAGGGGTTGGAAAGTGGGGTGGTGTGCCTGATGTTGGGGTTTCCCAACGCTGGGTTTACGGACTCTGGATTATGATCAATGTATGGTTGTATTGTATTGTGCATTTGTGTTGGTCATTTGATTTGAATTGTACTCACTATTAGATATCGATTTAAGCGCTTATTTGTTGAATGGCCATTCACAGAATCTATACTATTGGTTTCTGTATATATTTTTCACTTTTGTTTATTATTACTACTTTTCTTTAAATACATGGTACCTCTAAACCGTACTCTTGCCTCTTGTCCACTCCCTCCTAGAGCCGAATTAGATCTTCTGGTCACTAGCCTATGTTGACATTTCCTTTTGTATTCCTGTGTTCCGTAGTAACATAGCGTACTCGCAAGTACTAGGTACGTATTCCATAGAAGTTATAACATTGTTATACACAGGTGCTACATAGATGTCAATCAATTTGATTTTTCGGATGAAAATCTTTATTCATAGTGTAGGGCAATGTGTTGAGAACAAAATAACATAAGAATGATAAATGGAAATCAAATTCTCAGCCCCTGGAGGTCTGGATCCAAAATTATAGTCAAAATCTAAGTGACAAATCAGGTCACTGGTCGATCCAAATTCTGTAGAAATTCCTCAAAACGAGTCTGTATCATCCTCAGTAGTGTGTGTGGCCTCCACGTGCCTGAATGCACTCCCTACAACGCCTGGGCATGCTCCTGATGAGACCACGGATGTCCTCCTGAGGGATCTCCTCCCAGACCTGGATTAGAGCATCATTCAGCTCCTGGACAGTCTGTGGTGCGACGTGGCGTTGATGGATGGACCGAGACATGATGTCCCAGATGTGCTCTATTGGATTTAAGTCTGGGGAACAGGCAGGCCAGTCCATAACATCAATACCTTCATCATGCAGGAGCTGCTGACACACTCTTGCCACATGTGGCCTGGCATTATCAGGCATCAGAAGGAACCCAGGGCCCACAGCACCAGCATATGGTCTTACAATAGGTCTGAGGATCTCATCCCGGTCCCCAATGCCAGTCAGGGAACCTCTGGCTAGCACATGGAGGGCTGTGCGGCCCTCCAATGAAATGCCTCCCCAGACCATCACTGACCCACCACCAAACCGGTCATGCTGGATGATGTTGCAGCAGCAGAACGTTCTCCAGGGCGTCTCCAGACTCTGTCACGTCTGTCACATGTGCTCAGGGTGAACCTGCTCTCATCCGTGAAGAGCACAGGGCACCATTGGCCAATCTGCCAATCGCTGTGTTCTCGGGCAAATGCCAATCGTGCTGCACGGTGTTGGGCAGTAAGCACCGGCCCAACTTGTGGACGTCGGGCCCTCATACCACCCTCATGGAGTCGGTTTCTGACCGGTTGAGGACCAACATGCACATTTGTGGCCCTCTGGAGGTCATTTTGTAGGGCTCGGGCAGTGCTTCTCCTGTTTCTCCGTGCACAAATGAGCAGATAGCGGTCCTGCTGCTGGGTTGTTGACCTCGGTCGGCCCCCCCCCAGGTCTCCTGGTGTACTGGCCTGTCTCCTGGTATCTCCTCCATGCTCTGGACACTGCGCTGGGAGACACAGCAAACCTTCTTGACACAGCACGACTGGACGTGCCATTTTGGATGAGCATCACTCCCTGAGCGACTTCTGTGGGTTGTAGATGCTCCTCATGATACCTCTAGTGGTGAGAACACTGGTCAAATGCAAAAGTGTTCCAAAAATACGGTACAAAGGATGAAGACAGGGAAATGGTCTGTGGTCACCACCTGCAAAACCATTCCTCTTTTGGAGTGATCTTGCTAATTGCCGCTCATTTCCACCTGTTGTCTGTTTAATTTCCACAACACCAAGTGAAACTGATTCACAATAAGCGTGGCTTCCTAACTGGACAGTCTGATATCCCAGAAATTTGACTGACTTGGAGTTACATTGTGTTTTTTGAGTGTGCCCTAAGTTTTTGTGAGCAGTGTATACATATATATATATATATATATATATATATATATTAAGGGAGGGACTTTAACGCATTAATTTTTTTAAACGCAATTTATCTTATTTCCCCCGATTCCCACCCCCCAAGCTGGAACCTTTCTATTTGCATTTTCTGGTATATCTGACGCACATCCGCCCACAACAGCAATGGACAAAGACGCTTCAGTCGGCCCGTTGGGGACTCCGTTTTGCTTTTTTAAAACGTCCTGGTGGGACGATAGACGGCTGTACTGCTGTGTGCAGGTTGTGTTAAAAAGAGTTCACCTTCCACTGCAGTTCCTCAAGTCTAAAATACCACCTTAATGTAAATCATGTTGGACAAACACAGAAACGTCCTTGATTCTAATGTTAAATTCAGCTAACAGCTGAACCACTCCAGCCAGCCCACGGGACAATATGACCGGGCCTCTGAGCCAAAATAACCTTATCCCTTGTCAGGATAAGAAATGGCATTTTGATTTCTGTTTACAGCAATTGCAGCAACACTTAAAGGCGCTGTTTTATGGCCTTTTGCTTTATTTATTTTTTACTTTTATATAAATGTGACATTATTATTACTGTTTAATGAATTCTACAAGTTACATGAGTGATCAGACTTCATAAAACACTTGGAAGATAAATAGCTTTAAATGCACTTTGCCTCTGTTACTTGAATAACTATACAGATTAACAACAATAAATTTGTTGTTGAACTCATGTTTTTATCTAATTATTGAATAATTTAGGTGCAAAAAAAATGAGTTTTTGGTTTTCGATTAAAATGTGATTAATTAATTACAGACCTGTAATTAACTCACTAATATGTATATATATATTTTGTATCTATTTTCATTTACTTTTTTGGTTGTTGTGTGAAAATGTTTAAAAATCTTTAAGAAAAAGAATTAATGAAAACGCGAATAATCTTCAATTGGTTCAGCAGGTCTTAGCTTTCAAATGTGTTCTTACACTGGGCTATAAGCTGTAAGTTCCAGTCGAAAAGCTTTTAGATTTGGGTAAAGCTGAAAATGTCCTCAGTTAAGGCAGTGGTTAAGAGGTTTACAGTTCACAGTAACATTAATATACAGAATTAAAAAAAACATGTGAGCCACAAGCATCAACACAACTGCATGGAGAGAGAGAGGCTGAGACATGAACACACGACTACTGGTTTAAAATGATGTCGACTCGTGCCACAGTTAAAGCCCTAATCTGTGTTAATATGTATGTATTTAAACTTTAAATACCTGTGAGCCTTTTTGAGTAGAGTAGAAATAGAGAATATTGCCGTTTCTTGGATCTGTGCAAACACTTTTAAGGCTTGTCAAACAGTTTGTGTGTTTTAAACTTGCGTGCTGCTGCTGAGAAAACCTTTACAAGACAAACTTTTCCTCAGGGCGAAATTGGAAGAAAGACACCGTCACGAGCTTTATTTATGATAATGATCCTTTAACTGTCAAAGTTAGTCAGAATGACTTCAACGGGCCTGTCCACATGAATTAAAAAATAAAGTTAATCATCTTCTCTGTCAGCACAAACAAATATGTGTAATATGTTATAGTATGTCAAAGCAGAACAATGCTGGTAGCTGCTGTCATTATGTTGTACCCATAATGCACTGTGATATACAAATAAAGGTTACAAATTGATAGAAAGGAATTACTGTGAAATATACTGTACACAAAGCTGATGGTTAGCATTTATAACATCTGTTTATTGGTCATTTATTGATTGCCAAGCTCAGCAATAATTTGATGTATTTGATCAATTCAGAACACATGAAGTTTACTGAAGGGGAGGATTCTGGGAAACTGGGCCAAGTAAACACTTATACCATAGATGTAAACAAGTCACAGAGGTTTAGTTTCATTGTGAACCGGAGCTACAGCAGCTCTGGGAATTTTACAAAGACACACATCAGTGTTTCTTTACCTACGAGAAACTTATATCAGTGGCTGAATCTGCGCTGGGAATGAGTTTGGGCCTCGAGGATGCCTGTTGTAGCTACGAACACACACTGACGTGCGGCCAGAGCGTCGGTGTGATGAGCGTCTGACTTCAGGTAAGCACAAGTGTCTAACTACGGGCTTTAGGCGCGTTTTTGACACCCGAAAAGCGTTTGGCCTTCATGGAAGACCAGGATGCTTCAACCAGAGGAATGTGACATTTGAAGCCCAGGATCCATCCGTGTGTGGGGGCTCTTGATGCACTGACTCCAGCTTCAGTCCACTCCTTGTGAAGGTCCTCCACAGTCTTGTGCCTCACGTTTTAGTGTTTCATGTTGCATGTTTGACCCGAATAATCGTAGTTCTGATTCCGGAGGAGTTCCCCATTTGTCTGATTTGCTTGCGAAATGATAATATCAAATAACTTTACCAGTTAGTTACACCAAAAAGGGGTTTAAGCATGAACACATTTTAATGTATCAAAAGTTATCAAATGTTGTTGCTATAATAAAGCACAAACCAATCGAAAAAGTAAATAAAAGAGTGCCACTCTGTTATTTTTAGTCTGTGGTTGTGCACAGCAGTAAGCTGTGGTTTATATTTTATTATTGGTGGAATAAGTATCCCCTCCTGGAACCGCCACCTTAAAGGAATAGGCCACCGTTTTTACATACTAAGATATGTTCTTACCTCACTTTAGACGTGTTAATATATCCCCGTCTGGTCTTTGTCCGTGCGCTCTGCCAGGCAAACGGAGAACATACGCAGCCTCTCCCACATGTCACATAGCTCCGAAAAAGCTCACGATAGAAGCTACCAAGCTCTTCCACGTGTTCCCTATTTAAATAAAGTTACGTGAAGTGTTTTCATGCGAAGTATATTTACACAGAAATGTAACATGTCGATTTTATAAGCAAATAAAAAGGGGGACTATATTGTGAGGCGTAATGATACGAGGAGCAAAACGTCCGCGCAGTAACTCCTAAAGACTTCCCCCCGCTCAGTTCCGTCAATAACCTTTAGGAGTTACTGCACGGACGTTTTACTCCTCGTATCATTACGCCTCACAATATAGTCCCCCTTTTTATTTGCTTATAAAATCGACATGTTACATTTCTGTGTAAATATACTTCGCATGAAAACACTTCACGTAACTTTATTTAAATAGGGAACACGTGGAAGAGCTTGGTAGCTTCTATCGTGAGCTTTTTCGGAGTTATGTGACATGTGGGAGAGGCTGCGTATGTGCTCCGTTTGCCTGGCAGAGCGCACGGACAAAGACCAGACGGGGATATATTAACAAGTCTAAAGTGAGGTAAGAACATATCTTAGTATGTAAAAACGGTGGCCTATTCCTTTAACGTGGTGGAGGGGTTTGAGCACCTGGATGATCCTGGGGCTCTGTTGTCGGGGGCTTTGTGCCCCTGGTAGGATATCCCATGGCAAACAGGTTGTGGTGGAGGCCTGGTGCTGTAAAGAATAGAGTCATTTCATTGAAAGACTCAACATGAAAGAGTGAGGTATTCATTCATGAGAAATTCAAAATGAATGCAAACTGCTCTCCAACACTTCTCTAGAGGCCTTTTTATAGCAATATTCTTATCACATTTTAAGACTATCTGACTGAAAATTCTAATAGATAATATTATATTAAGCTAAGCTCTGGATTCTCAGTTTCTGTCCTCCTTAGATATTGCTTTAATTCTTGACTGTGTACTTTTTGTTAAAATTGTATTTTTACAGTGAGAGAACCTGCTGTTTGTGGCCACATACAAGATCTTCCGCAATTGTCTAGAAGAATTTGGACAACAGAGAAATGATTCTGAGGAACACTCTTCTAAAGAGTTCATCAATAAACCTGCTGAGTCGTCAGATGCCTCAGATTACAGGTAAATGTGTTTTTCTGTTTCTATTTACATTTACAAGGATTTATTGAGTTGGCCTGAATAAATAAAAGAGTATTAAGATTTGTTTTTTCTTCAAATCAAATTCTAACTTGGTCCTAGAAAACAAAAATTGTCTGTGGCATCTGACCTTGGCCCCTTCTGAAACCGCCTCCTTCCTTTGCTTCACACTTCCACTAATTCTTTGAACTGAACATTAGTTTCAGATTCTGATTTTTCATATGTACACTCTATTTTAGCTTCTTCATGACGAAGAACTGAGTACAGGCGCTTAAAACAACCTGACTTCAGAAAATGTGTTCAAAATGCATATCGTTAAATATTTTCATGTTTTAATTTATTACTTAATTTATTTTTTGGACTGAGGGGGCGCAGCCTGCATGCACAGGCGGGGAATCAAGAAGAAAGTTTGGGAACCACTGCATTAGAAGATCTTACATAGAATGAATTACAAGATCAAACAGGCAACACTGAAGTCAAGCTTTCGTCCATATGCCAAGATAACCTTGATCTGCTTCTGATGGTTAAAAACCCAAAAATCACAAAAAAATAAAAGAATGTTTGAAACTTATTTGGAGCAATTTGTTTTTTATGTTCATAAAATCTAATTTGAAAATGTCATGTGGAAATGGTAGGTCCCACAGTGTGCTTGTTTCAATAGGAAGCATATTTAAAAAATGGCATATTTGCAAAAGTTATTTCTTAAAAGCTAGCACTCATATCCACCTTCTTTTTTCACATTTTGAATATTTTAGTAATGTCTATATTTTTGTAAAATGTTTAGTCTGTGGCCTTTATACGTGTTGAAATAATTGGAGTCAAAAATGCCTGTAGAGGCTATAATGTAAATTTTTTCACAAACTTCCCCGCTTTAGGAGCCAATTTCTCATTAACTGCAGGGAGTCTGTGTGTGGAACTTTTTGTGGAAGAAGTTTAACTATTATACTTGATAAAAATCTAAAGCAAAAGTATTTCCTATTTCCTGGAACAAAAGTCAATTTCTAAGCCCTTTTTGAAAGCTCGCCAATGGCCTATATTTACAAGCTGTGAGCCATAATAATCAAAATTATAACAAATGAAGGCTATACATATCTCACTTTATATGTAATGACTATATGAACTATATTAGTTTCACAGTTTAAGTTGTTTGCAAATAGTACAAATTGTAAATGTTTGACTAAAGTAAGTTTACTTTAGGGTATTGGGCGTCAAACTTGAACTATGAGTGACACCCATAAAGGGTCCTGAGGCGATTCCACTCACAGATAAAAGCCCTGAACACCAGCCGCTCTTCACTTGGTCTGTGATTCAAACTCCAAACCAAATGGCTCTCCTCAAGATCAGCACCTTGGCCCGTGAGTATACTCTACAACTACGACCAGTGCCTCTTAAAGTACTGACTTTAGCCACTTGTGCTTTCATGTTATTGTCCCGTTCAGACACAATTTAGACCTGACAAACGTGATGTTTGGGACAGAGTGTAGTTCTCACTCCATCCTCTACTGAATGGAGTATTACCATGTGATATGAAAGAGTGTCTGCACACCCTTACTTACACACTAAAGAAAAAGCCAATGTTATTTCTTCTTCTTTTGTTCTATAAATGTGACTAATACTGACCGTTTCTCCCTTGTTTTTTCAGTGATGGCCATTGTCTTGATGGTTTCAGGTAAATGCATTTTCTCACAGACACTGGTCTAGTTTTGTGTTTTTTCTGTAAGCACACTGGGCTCTTTTTTCCATGAATGGGTCTGAATCATTAAAACACTTCTCATACAGCTGCTTATAAATGACCGCAGAGTTTTTGGGCCTCAGTGACACTGCTGGAGGGTCAGTGTCAACCACTTTATGAGAGTCATAGTGAGGCTAAATCGTGGACTGGACGGGGTTTGGTCGAGTGGAGGACGTTTGGCTTCTATTCACAGAGTCTTCTTCTTAGCTCTTGTGATCAGAATGTGACACTGAACCCAAAGCTGGAGTGTCTTATATGAGACTCCAAACGTCCTCAACTCTACCAAACCCAGTCCAGCCCATGATTTAGGCATAAACTTCCTGGACGAATGAGAGCCTTCACAAACACACTTCATGAGAAATTCCATTTGAAAGAAACATCAGCTGTATCTGTTTAAAATAGTTTCCTAAATGAGTCTTTATCCAGAAGTGGTCGTTGTCATTTTGAATTTGTTCTTCTCTGAAATGCATGATTTCCTCCTTTGACTTGAGTGAATCCTTGTTGTTGGGCCTCGTGGGATCTTCCTCTCTACAGAAGAAGGAGAAAGCCACACTCCAGACTTTGGGGAATGGCTGTTCTGCCTTCTTTGTTCATTTTAGTGGAAGCTGTTGGAGTCGGTCACTGCACACGATAAGTGTGTTTTGTTTCTTTGAGCAGTTCAGGCGGCTCCCAAGCCTGACCCTGAGGCACTCGCTTCTGGACCAGAACCGGAGGCACTCGCTTCTGGACCACTGCCTGATCCATTCTGGGGGTAATTTTAAAAATCTAAACATTTCACATCAAATAATAAACATTCACTTTTTTTTTCAGACTTTAAAGCAGATGTGATGTTGATTCTTACACACTTTGCTTTTCTTTTGTTTTACATATGAAGCAACTTCCTTAAATCGCTTGCCGGGCACGCCATAAAACACGTCGCGGAACATGTCGGTTAAATGCGGACGTCGCTGGATGGAGTCCCACTGATGCATTCGACCACCTTCTAAACGACTCCTCCTCCTCTTGCAGGAATAAAAAAATGTATGAGCATTAAAATGAGTTGTGTTTTTTTTATAAGAGAAATAATATTCCTTAATGTTTTAATCTTTAGAAGAGGGAGAATCCCTTTGATAACTGGAACTTGCACATAGCTCTTAAAGTGACTATACGGAGATTAAAAATGTTAAAATGATTTATTTTCCTCCTACATGTTCCAACAATGTCCTAATGTGTAGAATGAGCTCAGACCTGTTCACCACAACTGCCTCTAAAATCCTGCACTGTCACTCAAAAAGATGTTAATTCGGGTCCGAAGTGCCGTCATGCACGAGCTTGATATAGAAGGTGCAGTTACACGTATGACCTGAGGTGGCAGTAGTGAGTATAAAATGGCTAACTTGCATCTAGCCCCTTAAAGTACAGCATGAGTGCACAATAGCAGTTTGAGAATTTAACTATGTTCTGATGACATGGGTCGGTCGCCTAATAGACATATTTCAGGCATATTGTAAGAACAGGCAACTTCTTATTTGAAATTAAAATAGATTTAAAACAATCCAAAAAATGACAGCAAATATAAACTAGAAATGCAATGGCTGCGCCATTGCGATTGACTGCGGAATTGCGGGAAGCGAATGCAGAAATTGCATAAACTGTTCAAATTGCATAAATTGCTTAATTTGCATAATCTTATTTGCATAAACTGGTAAAATGCATAAAATGTCATGTTGCATAAACTGTATAAACTGCATAAAGTGGTAAAATACATGAATGGGTTAATTTGCATAAATTATGTAACTTGCATAAACTCTTTAAAATTCATAAATCCTAAATGGCATAAACTCTTAAGTTGCATAAACGCTTTAAAATGCATTAACTGGTTAAATCCCATAAAGTGGTTACTATTATTAATATTGCATAAACTTTTATATTCCATAAACTGGTCAAACTGTTGAAATGGCCTCAGTGCTTGATTGGCAGAAGCTGCACAAATGGCTGAAAGGCCTGGAGTCTCCCCCCATTGGCTGGATTCCCCCATACACACCAATGCAAAAATTTCAAACTCCCGTATAAAAAAACTGGAAAACTGCAGAAGGCCAATTTTTTCTCAAAACCCACAAGTTGCATAAGCTGATCATGCACAAAGTGCAGAAATTGCAGAAAATTGCAGAAAATGCAGAAAAAAGTGCAGAAAAGCATGGATTTGCGGCAGCCCCATTATAAGTCAATGGGAAAAATCTCCGACATTTTGGCCGATTGCGGAAAAAACGTAAGTTGCAGAAGTCCCAAAAGTAATAGCACCCTTCTCCTCAACATGCGGAACATTTTGATGCATAACTTGCATAAATTGCACAAAGCATGAAGGTGCTGAAAGCTCTAGAAAATCGGGAAAAAGATGGAAGAGGAATAATAATAAAGAACATGAAAACCAATAATTGACTGCGGAAGAATTCCGCAGTCAATCAATAATCTTGTACCAGCCATCCTTTTTTATGGGGTTTGTGTCCTCAGCACTATGAGGACACAAACTGGAGCTCTTTGTGATGGAAAATGCATAAACAATGATAGAAATGATGGGGATAAAAAACAAGGGGATATAAGTGCTTGCAGGGGCGCAGTTTGCCACTTCTGCCATAGAGCATACCTGACCCCATGGGACCATAGGCTCCTGTATTCATGTTTTGTGGTCCAGGAGCTCTGGGGGAAAGGGGTGGACTGCCCTACACTAACAGGGGTTACTCGACCAATATTAAAGTTACGAGATGAAAGTTGTCATTTTTTTTACTCGCCTCTGCCACCTCAGGTCTTAGACGTAACTGCAGTCTCTATGTTAAGCTTGGGCAGAACGATGGACATAGTGACAGTTTCTGAGTGACAGTGCAGGCTTTTAGCAGCAGTCGTGGTCAACGGGTCTGGGCTCATCCTACACATAAGGACATTGCTGGAGCAGGTAGGGGGTGGCAAATAAATAGTTTTAACATTATTTAATTCTGTCCCTTGAACACAAAATCAAGCAAACTCCATAAAATCAGTGCAGCATTGCAGCTTTTCCAAAAGCCTGCAGCTTTCACGTGGCTATTCCAATATTGTGTTGTTGTCGGGTGATTATGGTTGAATAGTGTGCCGTTTAGCTTTGGAAATGTTCTTTTTGTAGACAGCTGCATGGTCCCTGTAAGCTGGTGGACAGTGAGGCCATCCATCCATTTTCTTCCGCTTTATCCGGGGCCGGGTCGCGGGGGCAGCAGTCTCAGCAGAAATGCCCAGACTTCCCGATCCACACACACCTCCTCCAGCTGTTCTGGGGGGACTCCGAGGCGACACCAGGCCAGCTCGTAGACATAGTCCCACCAGCGTGCCCTGGGCCTTCCACCTTGTCCCACAAGGACATGCCTGGAACACCTCCCGCGGGAGGCAACCAGGAGGTATCCAGAACAGATGCCCTACAGCCACCTCAGCTGGCTCCTTTCGACGTGAAGGAGCAGCGACTCTACTCCGAGCTCCTCCCGGGTAACTGAGCTCCTCACCTGATCTTGAAGGGTGCACCCAGCCACCCTGCGAAGGAAACTCATTTCAGCCGCTTGTATTCGCGATCTTGTCCTTTCGGTCATTACCCAAATCTCATGACCATAGGTGAGGGTGGGAAGGTAGATCAATCGGTAAATCGAGAGCTTTGCCCCGACTCAGCTCCCTCTTCACCACGACAGACCAATACAGCGACCGCATCACTGCTGACGCCGCACCGATCCGTCTGTCGATCTCGCGCTCCATCCGTCTCTCACTCGTGAACCGCTGTACCAGCGTGTGAGTCTGGTATGAGATCCATTCAGCCACATTTCCAAGGCGGAGCCAGCCACAGCAAACAGACAGCGGCGTGAACCAATCAGCGAAGGGCGGACATGACGTCAGAAAAGCGACAAGAAACGCTGCAGTGAGGAAGTAAATAAACCGAGTGGCGATGAGCGTTGTAGTTTATTCAACATGGCTAGTGAAAGAGAGACAGTTGTCAATGACTTTTGTCGGTGTTGCGGTAAAAACTTGAGGATACATGGTGTTATTAGCAACTCCGTGTTGATTTTCGAACAGGGTTACAAGTCACGGAGCTCGCCTATTTTGCAACGACTTGTGGATTTGGGTGGTGCGTTAACACCAGACGTAAAAAGATCGACAAGACTCTGTAAGACTTGTTTAAATCTAATCGGTCGTTTGGAACGGGACCTACCAATTTTGCGCAGATGGCAACAAGAGGAGGACAGTGTCACATCCGAATCTCAACCAAGAGAAGTTTCATCTTCTTCTGCCGGTACTCGTCAACTTTCTAAGTATTCTTTATCTTTTCTTCCTTTTGTTTGATAAGCATGTCAGTGTTGGCATTATCGTTATTTATCATTATTCGTTGTTGCACTTGTGAAAATGGTTAGTTATTTAGCCATTTTTATCTGAAAACGGCAATAAAATTATGTTTCATTTTGATGTGAATCAGGTGACAAACGAGAGCGCTCGACTCCATCTAAAACTCCAAGAGCAGTGAAGAAAATACGCCGTAGTCCTCCCACCACTGCAGCAAGGCGAAGCATCACACAGGTGAACATGGCTAATCTTAATATGCTCTTGTGATGCTCTGGTGCAGGGGTGGCTAACTCGTCAGAGACCAAGAGCCGAAATTTTCAACCTTGATCCTGTGAAGAGCCACAAAGGCACCGACCATTAGTGAGATCCAGGGGTGGTACTTTATTGTGATTAAATATAATGTGACTGTTATATTTAATCACAATAAACTTTATACATGGCCTTTTTTTTCAATAATTGTATTAGATGTATTGGTTTTACTCCTCACCAAGATTGAAATAAAGATATATCAAATAAACTGACATTTTGTTCTGTTCTGACTGGGACAGGATTAGATTATTATTTTTTTTTTAATGCTGGGGTGTGTTTGTATGTGGGGCCCTGCCCACTGAGCCCCCTCCTCTGATTCGCCCCTGGCCTGAGCGCTCAGTGCAGCTCGGTTCTGACTGGACTGCGCAGAGAGAAGGCACTCTAGGCTGCACAGTGCACAAACTTAATAAACTTTAATCAGGAGCCTCTGGAGGACGTCTGAGGTTCTGTTTTAAGTTGTATTTGTTACAGCTACAGTCACATGTGAAAGAAAAGTCATGACTTTGCGTATTTCCGCGGTACGCGATGTCGCGCTTCGCATCATATGCTTCGTTAGAGCTCCGCTTTTTTCCATTTCCTAATTTTGATCTTTTTCTGTGAATATGAGGCCAAATTTCATCAAATAAAGAGTAGGCTGATCAGAAATCTGAAAAGCACAGAAGCTGATCCCAGAGCCACGATCTGCCTGCCTGTTGTTTAACCTACATCCTGCTGTGAGTGAGGCAGGCACCTTTTCACGCCGCCTGGGTGATGCGGGCTCTCATTCATGTGGAGATGGAAACCGGGTCTGTAGGACTATGGTTGGATTTTTGGTCAAGATTCTTAAAGACTGTTTTACAGTTTATGGGAAATATGTACCAACACTCTTGTAAAGAGCAACATTGTATTATCCAGTCATGCAAAGAGCCGCACTCTGATTGGCCAAGAGCCGCATGCGGCTCAAGAGCCGTGTGTTCGCCATCCCTGCTCTGGTGTGTAGAATTTTCTTAAAACCGTCTACTGAAGGATATTTATCTTAACTGATGAATAGATAAAAATCTCCATGTTTACAGCAAGTAAAGCCACATTGTCTACAAGGTAAAACAAAATGTGGCTCTGTTTATCCCTATTAACAACCAGTTTACTTCACATCAAGTTACTTATCACACTGTGTTTTGTTCATTTTCTAGTGTAACACACACAGTAATTCATTGTGTCAATACAGTCCTGTCTTGTCTTACCCCTTCCCTTTTGTGCATCAGAGAGGGGTCTCTTACCAAATGGTCATTAATAGTAATTTTCACAACTTTTCTTATTAACATATGCAATCAAATTTGTCTTCTGTTTTACAGGTTATTACTGAGTACGCAAGCAAAACTGTTGTTAAGGTTTCTTCTCCATCTGAAGCTGGGATTATTCAACACATCACAAATAAAAACTGGAAAACTGCAGCCAACTTAAGTTCAACCCACAAAGAACTGTATGAGGAGTTAAAATCAAAGATTCTCACTACCATCAGTGAAGAATGTCAGTGCCTCTCAAACCCAAACAACAATTTTGTGCTGTGGAAAACTTTGCCAGAAGACCTCAAGTCGTTTTCATTTGATAAGGTACTTGTGGACCTGGAGAACATGTCTCCTTTTTTGTTGTCAATGTTCCAGTCAGTCAGCAGCAAATGTCTGCCAGCTGCATGTGCTGCACTTTGTGTAGCACTACGGGGGAGAGAACCTCGGATGTCAGCCTTTGCATACTATGTAAACAGCATACTACATCATGGAGGTGCGAAAAAAGCTGCCTTCAAAAGGTTAAGCAAAATGGCAATCACAACATCATACACGTGTGCCATTGGCAAACAAAAGGAGTTGGCTGCCACCTGCGGTGAAAGAGTGCAGGAGCTAAAAGTTTCCACGGAACTGTACTTGACCTCAGAAGCAGATGGGCACCCTGTGGACGTGGCAAGCGTCAACATGGAGGACCTCACACTGTCGGGTGCGACTCTACCCCACTTGAATAAGTTTAAAACTAACAAAAAAACATTTGTATTTATTTTTTAATGAAGTTCTTCATTTGACATTTTCCACAGATGACAATACTGAAAGCCGAAACTTCTTCAGCCAGCTACCATTCTCTGAGACTGCAGAAATGAACACTCCACCTGCTGCCACACAACCAGAGCCACCACCCACATTCTCAATAACAATGGACAATTTAGACTTTTTCATGAAGGCTCACCAGCAATCGTCACTCACCAGCAATAAATCCCTGCACTGGATACATCACATTGCTGTTGAAGACCGTATTCAAATAAGCCACCTCAGTGATGTAAGGCCAGATATTGACATTACCGCTTACAATCTTTCTCACTCGCTTCCAGGATCAGAAACCCAAGCTCACATAAGGAGAGAGTTTATAGTGTTGGGCAGTAGAATTCTCACTCAACATCTTGAAGTTTTAAAGCCACTTTCCAAGGCTGTGTTAAATCACATCCCACATAAATATTCTGAAGAAATGAAATTACGCTCCACAGACGTATGTATAATTTTAATATTGTTTTAAAGCAGAAGCATGTATTGCATTGACCATTTTACTTACTGTTTACAGTACCCCCTTGGACTGCTCTTCAAGAATGAAAACAAAACAGGGGATTTTATAGATGTACTCACCCATCTCCAGAAAGAGTAACACAATATTTGTTGATTCTAATACTTGTTGAACAAAACGTTTTAATGTTTTACACACTTTTATATAATTTCTGTTCAGATATGTTCCAAGGGGACCACATGGCTTGGAAAAGGTTTTTGTAGGTGGTGACCGCCTCACTGAGGGAAACTGTAGAAACCTTCAGTGGACTTTTAGAGGTGGAGCAACAGAGGAAGAACGACTTGAAGGTTTAGCATTTAAGTTTGAAGATTGGCATGCCATCAGGAATCTGCTTGAGGTATGTGATGTTGCTAAATACTTTATATTCTGCAGTAGTACTTTGATATTCATTTGAATTCCCTAGATCCATTACAAAATATTTTTCAACAAGATGTCGTCCAAAGATCATGGAACACTTTTTTCAAACATGAATGTGCTGAGGTACATTAATTACAAGTGCATTTTTGTGGTGTGTTATAAAGCATGAAAATGTATGTCACGGCACGTTGTACTTACATCTGTGTTACTTTTCTGTCTGTACAGTCTTTTCCAGTGCTTCCAAGACAACATGAATTGTCTGGATGCCCCATGAAATGATTTAGCAGTCCTGCCACCATGAATTTGGCACGGTCTTGTATTCTCATTTATTTTAATTTGATGACAGTGGAGTTTTTCTGAAAGGCGTATGATCATAATGCTATTTTGCAACCATATGTACACAGGTGTTCCAATGCTAAACAAGGCCCCACAGCCGCCTACGATGCCTACAAACATTTTTTGAGGAAAGACACGACAGCACTTTTCCTGGCCGCAGCTCTGGAGCACTTTGGCCTCGAGGATTTGTCAGGTATATAATTTTTTTATTTTGTCTTTTTATGTCTTCAAGAAATCCTTTAAAGCATGAACATCAGTCGTGTAAATGTACTTCGGCAAAAGTGGCACATACAAATTCTACTTTAGTATGTACCCTATGATTAAATAGCTCAAAGTATTTCAAAATTTCTTTTTTTAACACTTTAAAAGATGGAAAATAAGTGTACATCAGGACTGAACCAATTGTAACCGGTTAATTGTCAGAATGAACTACTGATGTTTTCATACTTTATCGTTTTGATGTTTCAAACAAGAAATACTTCACTGACTGAAATTCATACGACAGATGTTTACAATACTGTTCAAAATACTTTGGCTCTTAATCAAGTTAAAATGCTGTGATGTAGAAAGTAAACATACAGACTCTAAAATGTACTGACCAAATAGTAAAACTATTAATGTACTTAACACTAGTGATGTTAATGTAGATTGTTATTTATGTGACATAATAGTAGTTTCTATATTTTCATATGTACACAGACAGGCCACCCAATTTCATTCCAGCTGACATTGAATCTGGGTGCCAAGCAGACCAGAGAACGTGGCTTCATGACAAAACAGAGGAGTTGATTGACAAGTATGTCATGTTGCTGGGAATCTTTGGTAAAGCAGATGACCAACCTACAGCTCAATTCCAGTGTCGTGAGCCAGAATGTGACAAAGCGTACATTTCTCCAGAGGCAAGGCAAAGGCATGAAGAGAAGAAACACAATCTAGTGTTGTCTTCTCCACCGTCACCTTCTACAACAACAGCACTCAAGCCAGACTCCATCAAAGAGCACTCAGAAGCAAGGTTAGGCTTCAGCTTTGTCTTGCTGAACATGATGGATGCTGTAAAAGAGGGCGATGGAGAACGGCTGATGCGGCTTTACCAAGTTGCTCTCCTTTTCTACAAGGCATATGGTCACAGCCAGTATGCTTATAGCACTTTATTACTGACTCTGCAACTTAATGCCACACTGTCCCCGAGAATGGCCCACAGTTTAAAATGGAACCGATTCTGGAATGGAAGAGGTGGAGCGGGGAATAACATACCGCTTGACTTGCACTTAGAGCACATGAACAATTACTTAAAGTCTTTTCTTAAAGGTCTTGGCCCAAATCTTAATGAGACCTCAGCAGACAGAATCAGTAAATCTATTGGCATACTCAAAGAAATGATGGACAACACTGACAGGGAGCTGGAGGTCACCAAACCAAGTGGTGTGCATCATACATCAGGCGAGGAGGAAGACATTGCAACTCTTGTGGCCATTTTCAAGGAGAGACAACTGTTCCACGACCAGCCAGGCAGAGAATACCAGTCATTCCCCTCTTTTGGGAAAGACTTGCTGGGAAGACTACAGTATGCTAACCTGTACCTATGGATGCAAACAAAAATCAAAAAGTTGCTGTCTGATCAAACAGCTCTGACTGTGCTTGCAACTTACAGCAAGTAGTGTTATTTTATTTATAAATGTCTTTGTGTGAAATAATAGTTTTACTTTTTAAATTACAACTGTGTTTATTCATGGTGCAGTGTTTAATAAAAAGCTGTAAAAGTTTCTCTTCAAACATTTATTTTTAGACTCAAAGAAAAATACAAAAGTACAGGGATTTACATGACTTCAAATATATCGCACATACAGTATTTAAAGTGAGAATTGTGTCATCAGTATTAATCTGAACCTTCAATGGCAGCAACTCCTGACTCTGAGCTGCTTGCGGATGTGTGTTCTTGGTCCATGTTTGGCTCATCATAATACCCTGTGTAATATATGTCTGGAAAGATGACACTGTCAGCTATTGTAGCGGAAGGACTCGGGCAATTTGCAATGTCCTCAAATACTTCATTAATAATCTGTAGGATAGCATATGCGTGTGTCTGATTGAATACTGGTAGGTGCTTGCCAATGTATTGTATATCAAAGATATATTCACTGTGCTCTATAACGGCATCAATGAGTTCAGAGCCAAACCCAGTGCAAGCGGTTCTATTTGTGTACAAATGTTGTTTTTCCTTGAGTAATGTTATCTGATATTGCAACAAGAGGTCCCTTAAGAGCACCTTATCTCCTTCAGTCACCTGTCTACTAACAAGATGTTCTGAAAGTGGCCTTGGGGGCAGTTCATACACGGGAGTAGAAACTGGGCAACCTTCTGTGTTACATTGGCATACAGAGTGACAGTAGGTGCAACACTGATGACCTGGTGTAATTGCAGTGGCTTGTTTGTCAAAATGGCTGTACAAAGCCATCCTAATGCAAGAGTGTCTTTTGGTAGTTAGCAGCTCCTTCACTGCTTGATGCACCTTAGTGTGCTGTTTGACAAAATAAATAACAGCATGTGACGGTTTTCCATTCCTGCCTGCCCTGCCTATCTCCTGCACAATGGCTTCCATGTCCTTTGGAACACCATACATAACCACATGAGAAATGTTTGGAAAATTTAAACCCATTCCGAGTGCAGTAGTTGCAACTACAACTTTACAGTTGCCTTCTCCACTCAAAGATGACAGCACTCTGCTCTTATTGTGTGGGAGTGTTTTGCTATGAAACATGCCTATCATGTTCTCTGCTTGGTGCATGGGATCTCTGCCAACCCAACAATCTTCATCAAGTTCAGCTTCTAGGTAGCAGAAGACTCGTCCAACATCTTTTAAAGTCTGACAGTAAATAATAACAGGAGACATGGCAATTCCCTTTTCTTTGACTTCCTGTACTATCCAGTCCATGCAGTCCAGGTGAGGTCCAGGAATATGGGCCAATCCAAGCCTGATGTTGGTCCGGTTCGGGCTTTCAATCACAGTCACTGCCTTTTCTAGATGAAGCTGCTTCACCACTCTGGCTCTGGACTGGACATCAGCAGAAGCTGTTAGGGCCATAATAGGTGTCCCTGTAAGACAATTTCATATGTACATTTATCAGCTATAATGAATTATTGAAAAGCCATTAATGAATGTTGTATTTCAACTCTGATAATTACATATTTCGAATTTATTTTATTCAAAGACTAATAAACCAACCTGCTTTGACAATGGACCTCAGTTCTCCTAGTCTGGCGAAGCACTCTCTGAAGGCGCTTTGTCCTTTTTCGGCCAGGCCCCTAGTAGAAAGAAGGAAAGCATTAGCACACTAATATGACGTGAAGGTTGAATGAGTTATAGTCAATTGTTCAGCATTACATGCTGTAAGCAGGTACAACCCGGTGCATGTATAACAAATCATTCTGGATGTTGTTTTAGTTACAAGTAAAATGCGAAAGCTTACCATTTGTAAGTGAGGTGCACTTCATCAACCACAATGCCGACCAGGTCCTTGATGTTAGACAACAGGCGCCTCCATTTGTCGTTTAACAGCCATGCTTCTGGGCTACCGAACAACAACTCCGCTTTACCGCTGAAAATCTCCACGTCGCTATTCACTCCGATCTGCATAGCGGTTACTCCAACTTTCGAGGCCTCGGTAACTTGCTGCTCCATGAGTGCAAGCAGAGGAGACACCACGACCACAACTGGATTTTCATATAGCGACATCTTTTTCGCAACGAGTGGAGCCAACTGGTATATTAAGCTCTTCCCAAAGCCAGTAGGAAGCAAGGCGAAAACATCTTTTTTTTAAATAAATGCTTCCAGTGCTGTTAGCTGCTGGTCTTTAAGTGAGTCGATGTGGTTTTGATCATTTAAAACAGAATTTACTGCGGATTGGAACATACTTTCAGGTCTCCCGAGCGCCATCCTTGTTGTTGTGAGGGGACTTCCGCAGCACAAGAGTGACGCAGTTAGCGTCACAGCAAATAAACGGATCTGATTGCACGGTACCGTTCGAACTCGGCTGAGCAGCCAACAAGGACGGGCTTGCCAGACTGATACCCCGTGTATAAAATATACAGAGGGGGATCATTCTGGATCCCAGGCTAGTGAACAAGACCCAGAGATACTTGAACTCCTCCACTTGAGGTAAGGACTCCCGACCTGTAGAGGGGAAACCAACTTTTTTCCGGTGGAGAACCATGGCCTTAGATTTGGAGGTGCTGATTCTCATCCCGGCCGCTACACACTCGGCTGCAAACCGCCCCAGAGCAGCTGAAGGTCCTGGTTTGTTGAAGCCAACAGAACAACATTATCTGCAAACAGCAGAGAAGAGATCCTGAGGCTCCCAAACCGGACACCCTCCGGCCCCCGGCTGCGCCTAGAAATTCTGTCCATAAAGGTAATGAACAGAACCACAGTGAGGCCAGATTGTCAAAATTTTCTTTCAAGTTGTCTGCATTTGGTCTTTCGAGTGCGAAATTCCTGTGTAAACCAAGGAGAGGATGTGCAAAGTAATTGATCGTGTTTTCAGTGGAGTTAACTTGTCAAACGTTAAGGACAGAGTGCTGTTGTAGTGGTTAACAAGCTCCTCAATGTTGGCAGAGTGGTCTGGGGGAGGTACCGAGGCACACTGATCCTGTAAAAAGGATCAGTGTGAAAATAAACATTTTTGAGGTGGAGTAGAGATAGTGAAAGAGAGAATGATCAGAGAGGGCCAAGTCTCTGACTTCCAGTTGTTGTGGGCGGATCCCTGTTGAGCAGACTAAATCTAATGTGTGGCCTTTGATATGGGTGGGATCCTGAACGTGCTGTATGAAGGACAGATTTTCTAATGTCGTTAGGAATTCTGAAGCAAATGGATTTCCCGTATCCACATGGATGTTAAAATTCCTAAAAGTAGCACAGAGGGCGCTGTGGCACAGAGGGTTGTGAGGAGTTCAGTGAGTTCAGAGATGAGATAAATGAATTGGACGGTTTAGGGGGACGGTAAATTAGGATAACCAGAAGTGAAGTATGACCGGTGAGCCGGAATGCCAGGTACTCAAACATGGTTATGGGATGATTTTGAACAAATATCTGGGAGGAGTGGCCTGGTTAAGTGTCATAAATTCATCATTGCCTTGCCACATTTCTGTCAAACAAATAAAGTCAATGTTATTTTCAGTAATGATATCTTGGATTTGAGAAGCCTTGTTATTGAGAGAGCGTGTGTTGAATAGCCAATATAAAGTGTCTGTTCTGTTACATGGAGAAGACAGCGCAGGCAGCACCGGTGAGGCGCAACATGACTGCCAAGGGAGGGGATGGGAGTATCATTATCATATTCAATTTTGTTGTGATATATCTTTCTTAATATTACTTAATATTAATATTTTTGTGGTTCAATATGCCCATATAATAATGTCATGAAGATAAAAATGTAGGAAGAAAAATAGATGTTATTATTGTTTTGTTAATGTTCCTATTGTGTGTGTGTGTTTACTGCTGTATTGTCCAGCTCACCAGAGGAGATCTGAGGTGATGGAGGAGCAGAACCCAGTTCAACACCTGCAGTGGAGCAGCCACAACCCCCTCCCCCCAAGAAGACAGCCTTAGAAGATCTTCTCGAAGAGACTTTTATTTCACCTACACATGCTGCTCCAGGCCACATTAAAAAGGTAGAAACAAAAAGGTATAGAGGTGAAGAACCTATACCTCTCAAAAGCTGTCCATCGGACTGGTGGAATTACCGTGGTAAGATCTACTCACTACTTTCTCCACTTGCAAAATCCTACCTCACCACACCAGTAGACCGGGAGCCAGACCCGCTCCTCAGGCACATTTTTGCTACCTTTTCCAAACTAGTATCTTTCAATAGAGTATATCCTGGGTCATTACCAGTGGGGACCCCCCATTGCAGCTCGGCCCCGTTCGGCTGTGGGACCCCAAAAACCACTTTAACGGGACAGACGTCAAACGGAACTTTGTGATTCTATCCAAAGTAGTGCTGTGGTCACATACAGAGTCACAGATTAATGAAATTTAGAACAAAGAAAGCTGACATGATGAGGAACAAAGGAATATGACAGTTTTGGGCTTTAGCTTTTTCTTTTTCCATATATTCAACTATATACCTGCAAAAATGAAAAATAAATGTCATATAGATAAGAAAAGCACTTCACAAATGAGTGCATTATTGTCTTTTTTGTTTATTTTTACCTTATCAAATGTAAATAGAAAACTGCCCCAACTCATTAGCTTCACATTAAGCCCAAGATGAGCTCAGTACCTCTAACGGATCACCAGCTATAACAGAAAGTGTGTTCCACGCTCCCTCTCAGAGCTGTGGAATCCTCATGCATTTGTCCATATAGGCCTGTGAGACCATCCATGGTGAAGTTACAGCTTTTAGGACAACAATTCAACTTCACCTTTTTGGATTTGCTTCAAACGTGGCACAGTTGATGTTGATATACTAAATATTCTGTGAATACAATTTGAGCTGCATATCTTTTTTAATTTATCAGTTTTACGGCTTTTCAAAGGGGGTAGGGTTAAAATCAGGCCTTGATGCAACTAACAAGTTTCACTAACTTTGGGGACTTTGGGCAATCCACTGTCAATGTTTGTGACAGACTGTTGGGAATTTTATGATATATGACGGTCATATATCATACTTAGTGATGACACTGGCAACATATTCGGAATATATTGTCATTGTAATGTGTTGATATAATAATGTATAATGTATATTAATTTAATAAGTAATAAAATTCCCAACAGTCTGTCACAAACATTGACAGTGGATTGCCCAAAGTCCCCAAAGTTAGTGAAACTTGTTAGTTGCATCAAGGCCTGATTTTAACCCTACCCCCTTTGAAAAGCCATAAAACTCATAAATTAAAAAAGATATGCAGCTCAAATTGTATTCACAGAATATTTAGTATATCAACATCAACTGTGCCAAGTTTGAAGCAAATCCAAAAAGGTGAAGTTGAACTGTCGTCCTAAAAGCTGTAACTTCACCATGGATGGTCTCACAGGCCTATATGGACAAATGCATGAGGATTCCACAGCTCTGAGAGGGAGCGTGGAACACACTTTCTGTTATAGCTGGTGATCCGTTTGAGGTACTGAGCTCATCTAGGGCTTAATGTGAAGCTAATGAGTTGGGGCAGTTTTCTATTTACATTTGATAAGGTAAAAATAAACAAAAAAGACAATAATGCACTCATTTGTGAAGTGCTTTTCTTATCTATATGACATTTATTTTTCATTTTTGCAGGTATATAGTTGAATATATGGAAAAAGAAAAAGCTAAAGCCCAAAACTGTCATATTCCTTTTTTCCTCATCATGTCAGCTTTCTTTGTTCTAAATTTTATTAATCTGTGACTCTGTATGTGACCACAGCACTACTTTGGAGAGAATCACAAAGTTCCGTTTGACGTCTGTCCCGCTAAAGTGGTTTTTGGGGTCCCACAGCCGAACGGGGCCGAGTTGCAATGGGGGGTCCCCACTGGTAATGACCCAGGATATACTCTATTGAAAGATACTAGTTTGGAAAAGGTAGCAAAAATGTGCCTGAGGAGCGGGTCTGGCTCCCGGTCTACAGTAACGTCTGTACCAAGTGAACGCGTCTTCTCCACAGCAGGGGACATTGTTACACTGCCAAGATCGCAACTTTTGCCTGAGAATGTAAACGTTTTGGTATTTCTTTAAAAAATATGCCAAAGAAGCACTAGTTTACTTTTTGGTATTCTAATTTTTGTATTTTATTTTCCTGCAAGTTCTGTGTTTTAAGTTCAGGTTGATGTAAAGTCACTGGTGCAGATGTTCAAATTCTTGTAACAATTCTTGACCATAAAAGGATTGTGATAACGATCAAATCTATTGTACATGTATTAATTTTTAATGTTTAGTTCTGGCAATAACAAAACAGTTACAGTCTGATCTGATACAAGGACAAAAATGCAGATCAAAATGATATGTTAATTGTCATGTCTTGTCATTTTGTTTGTAATGTTAAGTTCTCTTTCTGAGACAACAGTTACTTTTTGTTACAACAACAAAAATGCAGATGTTAAAATAAGGGGGCATCATCACGTCAAAAGGTCTTAACAGTTTTTTATGTCAGTATTTAAAGCCACACCGTGTAGAATTTTGCCTAAAAAATGAAATTGAAATATAAGCTTTTCTTTTATGACAGATATTTTCAGCATTGAAAAAACATGTAATTTTGCTGTGAGTGGCTCAACTCTCCTAAGACATGACATAACTTTGCCGGGAGTGGGTACGTCTCCAGCTCGTTTCCATGGAGATGTGAATAAAGTCAGCAGAATTTGAGATTTAAAGGTATGGTCCTCATCTAAATCCATTCTTTGATTACCCACTGCAGAAATAGCATTTTCTGTGTCGAGCTGGTCATCAGAAAAATGTTTTGTACTGATGGCAACAGTCCAAAATGTTACGCAGTGTGCCTTTAAAACGAGTTTAATTGTGTGTGTATTTAAACTTTATACCTGTGTGTGCCTTTTTGAAATCAATTATGGAGAGAAGCAATTTCTTTTACACAATATTGTCATTTCTTCGATTGCACCTGTTGATCTCAGGGCAGAGTTTTGTACAAACACTTTGAATACTCGTCAAACTGTGTGTGTTTGCCTGAAACGTACATGTGCTGCTGCTGAGAAAACATTTACAAGACAAACCTTTCCTCAGGGCTTCAACGGAAGAAAGACGCCTTCACGAGCTTTATTTATTATAATTTGACTTTAACTGTCAAAGTCGGAGTGACTTCAATATCTGGGTCATAACTGAGCCTGTCCACATGAATCAAAAACAAAGGTTTATCACCTTCTCAGTCAGCACAAACAAACCAGAGTGAAATAGTTGTATTATGTCAATGCTAACTGCCAATCATATCATTGTATCATATGCTGTAAACCTTTGAGCTAAACTATTTAGAACACGGTCTAAAGCTTGATCAAGAGATGGAGTCGCTGCTGTCATGTGTGATCCGTACATTTTTTTTCTATCCGTAAACAAACTACAAGCTTCTATATGTCGAATAGTGCGTCAGCGTCTTGCCGTCCCTCCTCGCTCTGTGATTGGTCCCCAAATCCATGTGAAGATTTCGGCCATGGTCGGCCCAGCTCACACAGCAGCATGGGTATTCCCAGGCTAGCTCTTAACTAACTTTAGTCACTTCTACTTTTATGTTATTGTTTTGTTTGGACATAATTTAGTCCATAATGAAATACTAGGAAACTGCGTTCTTATATGTATCAAAATGTATCAAAGTCGATCAAACTGACAATGCACTGTCCAGCTAATCCACGGCTGCTGCTTCAAAATTCCACATTGTCCAACGACACTATTCCTCTTCAGAAACTTTTCCTCTGTGTGCACGGGTCCTGGTCCTCAGATCTCCTCGCATGAGTGCGATTTTGTAGCTGATTTTACTCTTAGACAGGGTTCCATTAGCCGGCTGTGGTTTGAAAAGCAATTCAACCTGAAAAGACTCAGAGACAGAATGGCATTAAGAGAGTTTTATTGAACATTGAACGGCGGAAGATTGAATTGACGATTTAAAATGGAATGTATTATAGACCTTTCAAAGGACTGAAAAAATACTTGTATTCTTTTCACCTTGTATCACAAGGTATCACAATGTATTATTTGTACGATCACCAATGAGTGTCTGGTGCCTATCAAGAGTTTACTGGAGCCTATAACGTTTACTATAGACAACTTTCACAAAGTGAAAATGTATGTCACAAACTGCAGCTCAATGTTTGATCAGTCAGGGGTCGGTTTTACATAAGTTCTGTGAACTTAAACCCACTCCTTTTGAGTGTGTATATTAACTCCTTTACCTGTGAAACATCTGTTGTCTTTGTTTTGTGTTTTTTTTTGCTGCTCAAATAAACTAAATGCGTTGATGAATGATTTCCATAATCTTCCCCCGGAGTCTGGTGGTGGTAGAAGAGGAGACTCGGGGTGACCGGTTGACGGCAAGCAGAGCCGAGAAGAGGCTGGGCGGAGAAGGGGTGGAGGAGGGTCATAGCACGGCTGGGAACGACTCAGTGAAGTGGATCCTGACGATGAGTGGCTGGAGCAGGGACGAGCGGCTGCGGTGATTGGCTGACGTGAAGGTGCGGCTTGAGCTGGGACTATGATTGGATGATTGGAAGAGCTGCTGGTGATGAGCATAGACTGTATATATAAATGGACAGCTTCTGCTCACTCCTTCCCGTTTACCATAATGAATACAGGCGTGGGGGAATTCATGGCGGATTTACAGACTCCCCCTCCCCAGCTCTGACGAAGCATGTTCCTAAAAAAGGGCATACGGGCGGGATCTTCACTGTAGACTCGGCCCTTGCGTGACGTGTAGCTCGCGCTGCTCCAATGCTAACAGTCAGAGCCTCATTAAGTACGAGATTTCTAAAATTCTTCTTATGAAAACCAGCGTGGTTTCTTAAATTGTGACTAACCCAGCGTTATCTCAGGAGGAATATCGAGCCTATTCTTGTGTTGAAAAAATTGAAACCAGGCGTTAAAGCTGTTATTAAGGTGTGTAAACTCCAATGCTTTTCAATGGGGAACTAGCGGCGATATGGAGGTACTACAGCAATGGCGGCCCCCAGTGTTGTGGTCATAAAGCAGAGCAGCCAGCGCCCATTGATGATGAGGCGATGAAGGAATGCAGCTGGTAGGTCTCCCAGGTTGAATTTGCACATAAGCTTCATATGTCCAGTATTATAAAGTCTGTCAACCAAAAAGGACGACAAGAAAAACTCGGAAAAAATGGAAAAATGTGCGAAATATTTCACCTGTGTTGATAGAATAATTTTTGGAATATTACTGACCTTGCATTACATGAATGATCGCATTTTGAGGGACTATTTTCTAGCAGATCACTCCGCTGCCGCGTAGCTTATACAACCATGAAGCTGATGCTGCTCAAATATAAAGTTCTTTTAAATGCAAAATGGTTAAAATTATTCTATCGACACAAACATTTATATGGTTAGTCTGGTGTTATAAGTGATTTTCCTCAGGTGCACTGTGGAGCGGGTCAGACTGTTTTTAATGCAGGCTAGCTGATATCGTAGAAATGCGCTAGCCTTGCACTAGCCTAGCGCCACGAAACTCTTCAAATATAAGAACTGCATGAAAGACAAAAAAATATCTCCAGAAATCAGCAACACTCTGGATAACTAGGAAATGAGGCCCTATGTCAAAAATCCTGAAATATCCCTTTAAGGCAGTGGTTTAAAGGTTTGAAGTTCACAGTAACATTAATATACAGAATAAAAAAACATGTGAGCCACAAACGTCTACACACAACTGCAAGTAGAGAGAGTGACTGAGACATGAACACACGACTAGTCAACTGGTTTAAAATGATGTCGACTCGTGCGACAGTTAAAGCCCTGATCTGTGTTTAAGGCGAGACACGGCAGGTGAAAGTATTGATTTTTCACGCAGTGGTCGAAGTGGACATTTTTATCTATTTTCCTCCCTTTACATCTTAGTTTTCATGTCAGAGTATAAAATTGACAAAACTCACCCCGCATGATGTTTATTTTATGATGTTTTGTCTGCGAGGCGGAGGTGACCCGGAAGTAGCTGCTGCGCTGCGTAGAAAGGCCATCTTTCCCGCGGGTATTCATTCATAAATATTGACAGATTTTACATCCACGTGTCCTGCTAAGGGTCCCCGTGATGACGATTTCACCCAAATATGGTATTATTCCTCCTACGAAACGCTGGTGTGGAAGAGTCGAAGAACGGGCCGCGCATGCGCAGTCGCTACAAAACTTCAGGGCTGGTTTTCTCTGAATGAGAGAAGCCGCACTCGGGCAGCGAGTGAGCCCTTAAAGAAGCTCCCACACACTCCAAACCTTCCAGTCTTGGACTTAGTAATAATTTGAAGGTTTTTTCAGAGGGATTTTTTAATATCTAATTCCTAACCTGATTTATTCAACTTTGAAACCAAAAAAAACAGAAGGAATTTGAGTTTTACAGATTTTTTCACTGATAATTAGTTTATTGAAAAACTAAACAAAATATCCAAAATCCCCTCTGAAAAAATCTTAGTTACTAATATGTCAATAAAATAAAACCATAAATTTTAATCTGGCCCAATTCATTGTTTTGATTTCGTTGCCCAAAATATATTAGCAATTTTGGCCATTTTAATGCTCAAATGCCTTATTTTTATGTGAAAACATAAAATGACAGAAAAAATGTAATACATTTTTTTCTCATATTTATATCTGTAATGTTCAGCAAAAGTTTCAAATTGATATCTCTACATTTATTTTTTTCTCCTATTCACCTGCAGTGTCTCGCCTTAATATGTATGTATTTAAACTTTAAATACCTGTGAGCCTTTTTGAGTAGAATAAGAGAATATTGTCGTTTCTTGGATCTGTGCAAACACTTTTAAGGCTTTTCCTCACGGTGAAAACCGAAGAAACAACGCCACAAGCTTTATTTATGATAATGAGCCTTTAACTGTCAAAGTCAGAATGACTTCAATGGGCCTGTCCACATGAATCAAAAATAAAGTTAATCATCTTCTCTGTCAGCACAAACAAATATGTTGTAGTATGTCAAAGCAGAACAATGCTGTTAGCTGCGGTCATTATGTTGTACCCATAATGCACTGTGATATACAAATAAAGGCTACAAATTGATAGAAAAATGTAGCATGTATGATGCTGCAGTTAGAGAATAGAAGTCACATAGTGAGGATGGGCTCGGTTAATCAGAAGACGGGGTTTGGCTCGGAGGAAAATGAGGTGCTTAATGAAAACCGGACACAGAATGGCAAGTGTTTCTTAGTTGTTGTGTATTGTTTTTACAGTGAAAGCGGGGGAATATTTACAAAATATTTACACAGTGCACATGATTAGTTGAGACATTTAGCTCAACATTTCAATGTGAAAAAAGTTCGTTTTGCATGGATTGAACGATGAAAAGGGCAGAGTTCAAAATTAAAATTAAAAATTGCCTGGAAAATGACCTGGGTTACGAAGAAGTTACTGTGGTTAGCATTTGTAACATCTGTTTGTTGGTCATTCAGCAATAATTAGATGTATTTGATCACTTACTACACACTCAAACCCACACAGATTGAAATAATATCAGAGAGGAAAGAGACGAGATTTGCCACAAGTGTCAGAGAAATGTAGGCTGGTAAAACTATTCCACTGTTACCAAAGTACAAACAAAGAATCAGGAAGCCGTTTTCATTCAACAGGGAAGAGTTTTTTCCCTACAGAATCGCGCAGCAGTGGCGTCGCCGGAGGTGAACACATACGAGTGTCTGATTACAGCCTTTCAAGCGGTTAGGTGTGTAGGCAGCATTACAGCAAACTACATTTCCTGGTTGGCAATCCTAGAAAAATGAAGTCCCTCAGCTTCAGTGGCTCAATGATAAAGCTTCACATTGGGACACGCACATCCACCATCAGTGCTTTCCGTCTGCAACTCTTCCAAATGTATTTACGAAGCAAATTCTGCCAACGACCAGCAGGAGGCGGCAGAGGAAAATTACAACATTAATTCTATGTTCACTTTGACAACTGCTATGGGACGTGCGTCCACACTAATGTCCTCTTCAATTCTCTCTAGGACAGAAAGGTCACTTTCTTATGTGGTCAGTGTTATATTGAAGAATATTTGTTTTTAGGAAACTGCATCATTCAGGTTGTCTGCCTTTTCTTCTGGCACAAAAAGTTCATGGAAACACAGTAAATACCCCAAAGGGGCCTTAGTCTGTTTGCAAATAGTAAAAATTGTACATGTGTGAGTACAGTAAACATGGGTGTTGCTGTAGGGTGTTGGGTGTCACACTGGAACTATGAGTGACACCCATAAAGGGTCCTGAAGCGATTCCACTCACAGATAAAAGCCCTGAACACCAGCCGCTCTTCACTTGGTCTGTGATTCAAACTCCAAACCAAATGGCTCTCCTCAAGATCAGCACCTTGGCCCGTGAGTATACTCTACAACTACGACCAGTGCCTCTTAAAGGACTGACTTTAGCCACTTGTGCTTTCATGTTATTGTCCCGTTCAGACACAATTTAGACCTGACAAACGTGATGTTTGGGACAGAGTGTAGTTCTCACTCCATCCTCTACTGAATGGAGTATTACCATGTGATATGAAAGAGTGTCTGCACACACTTACTTACACACTAAAGAAAAAGCCAATGTTATTTCTTCTTCTTTTGTTCTATAAATGTGACTAATACTGACCGTTTCTCCCTTGTTTTTTCAGTGATGGCCATTGTCTTGATGGTTTCAGGTAAATGCATTTTCTCACAGACACTGGTCTAGTTTTGTGTTTGTCTGTAAGCACACTGTGGGCTCTTTTTTCCATGAATGGGTCTGAATCGTTAAAACACTTCTCATACAGCTGCTTATAAATGACCGCAGAGTTTTTGGGCCTCAGTGACACTGCTGGAGGGTCAGTGTCAACAACCACTTTATGAGAGTCATAGTGAGGCTAAATCGTGGACTGGACGGGGTTTGGTCGAGTGGAGGACGTTTGGCTTCTATTCACAGAGTCTTCTTCTTAACTCTTGTGATCAGAATGTGACACTGAACCCAAAGCTGGAGTGTCTTATATAGGACTCCAAACGTCCTCAACTCTACCAAACCCAGTCCAGCCCATGATTTAGGCTCAGACTTCCTGGACGAATGAGAGCCTTCACAAACACACTTCATGAGAAATTCCATTTGAAAGAAACATCAGCTGTATCTGTTTAAAATAGTTTCCTAAATGAGTCTTTATCCAGAAGTGGTTGTTGTCTTTTTGAATTTGTTCTTCTCTGAAATGCATGATTTCCTCCTTTGACTTGAGTGAATCCTTGTTGTTGGGCCTTGTGGGATCTTCCTCTCTACAGAAGAAGGAGAAAGCCACACTCCAGACTTTGGGGAACGGCTGCTCTGCCTTCTTTGTTCATTTTAGTGGAAGCTGTTGGAGTCGGTCACTGCACACGATAAGTGTGTTTTGTTTCTTTGAGCAGTTCAGGCAGCTCCCAAGCCTGACCCTGAGGCACTCGCTTCTGGACCAGAACCGGAGGCTCTCGCTTCTGGACCACTGCCTGATCCATTCTGGGGGTAATTTTAAAAATCTAAACATTTCACATCAAATAAGCATTCACTTTTTCTCTGACATTCAGACTTTAAAGCAGATGTGATGTTAATTCTTACACACTTTGCTTTTCTTTTGTTTCACATATGAAGCAACTTCCTTAAATCGCTTGCCGGGCACGCCATAAAACACGTCGCGGAACATGTCGGTTAAATGCGGACGTCGCTGGATGGAGTCCCACTGATGCATTCGACCGCCTTCTAAACGACTCCTCCTCCTCTTGCAGGAATAAAAAATGTATGAGCATTAAAATGAGTTGTGTTTTTATTATAAGAGAAATAATATTCCTTAATGTTTTAATCTTTAGAAGAGGGAGAATCCCTTTGATAACTGGAACTTGCACATAGCCCTTAAAGTGACTATACGGAGTTTAAAAATGTTAAAATGATTTATTTTCCTCCTACATGTTCCAACAATGTCCTAATGTGTAGAATGAGCTCAGACCTGTTCACCACAACTGCCTCTAAAATCCTGCACTGTCACTCAAAAAGATGTTAATTCGGGTCCGAAGTGCTGTCATGCACGAGCTTGATATAGAAGGTGCAGTTACACGTATGACCTGAGGTGGCAGTAGTGAGTATAAAATGGCTAACTTGAATCTAGCACCTTTAAGTACAGCATGAGTGCACAATAGCAGTTTGAGAATTTAACTATGTTCTGATGACATGGGTCGGTCAGGCATATTGTAAGAACAGGCAACTTCTTATTTGAAATTAAAATAGATTTAAAACAATCCAAAAAATGACAGCAAATATAAATAATCTTGTACCAGCCATCCTTTTTTATGGGGTTTGTGTCCTCAGCACTATGAGGACACAAACTGGAGCTCTTTGTGATGGAAAATGCATAAAAATTATAGAAATGATGGGGATAAAAAAGAAGGGGATATAAGTGCTTGCAGGGGCGCAGTTTGCCACTTCTGCCATAGAGCATACCTGACCCCATGGGACCATAGGCTCCTGTATTCATGTTGTGTGGTCCAGGAGCTCTGGGGGAAAGGGGTGGACTGTCCGACACTAACAGGGGTCACTCGACCAATATTAAAGTTACGAGATGAAAGTTGTCATTTTTTTTACTCGCCTCTGCCACCTCAGGTCTTAGGCGTAACTGCAGTCTCTATGTTAAGCTTGGCCAGAACGATGGACATAGTGACAGTTTCTGAGTGACAGTGCAGGCTTTTAGCAGCAGTCGTGGTCAACGGGTCTGGGCTCATCCTACACATAAGGCCATTGCTGGAGCAGGTAGGGGGTGGCAAATATATAGTTTTAACAGTCTTTAATTCTGTCCCTTGAACACAAAATCAAGCAAACTCCATGAAATCAGTGCAGCATTGCAGCTTTCACGTGGCTATTCCAATATTGTGTTGTTGTCGGGTGATTATGGTTGAATAGTTTAGCTTTGGAAATGTTCTTTTTGTAGACGGCTGCATGGTCCCTGTAAGCTGGTAGACAGTGAGGCCATCCATCCATTTTCTTCCGCTTTATCCGGGGCCGGGTCGCGGGGGCAGCAGTCTCAGCAGAAATGCCCAGACTTCCCGATCCACACACACCTCCTCCAGCTGTTCTGGGGGGACCCCGAGGCGACACCAGGCCAGCTCGGAGACATAGTCCCACCAGCGTGCCCTGGGCCTTCCACCTTGTCCCACAAGGACATGCCTGGAACACCTCCCACGGGAGGCGACCAGGAGGTATCCAGAACAGATGCCCTATAGCCACCTCAGTTGGCTCCTTTCAACGTGAAGGAGCAGCGACTCTACTCCGAGCTCCTCCTGGGTAACTGAGCTCCTCACCTGATCTTGAAGGGTGCGCCCAGCCACCCTGCGAAGGAAACTCATTTCAGCCGCTTGTATTCGCGATCTTGTCCTTTCGGTCATTACCCAAATCTCATGACCATAGGTGAGGGTGGGAACGTAGATCAAACGGTAAATCGAGAGCTTTGCCCCGACTCAGCTCCCTCTTCACCACGACAGACCGATACAGCGACCGCATCACTGCTGACGCCGCACCGATCCGTCTGTCGATCTCACGCTCCATCCGCCCCTCACTCGTGAACAAGACCCAGAGATACTTGAACTCCTCCACTTGAGGGAAGGACTCCCCACCGACCTGTAGAGGGGAAACCAACTTTTTTTCCGGTGGAGAACCATGGCCTTAGATTTGGAGGTGCTGATTCTCATCCCGGCCGCTACACACTCGGCTGCAAACCGCCCCAGAGCAGCTGAAGGTCCTGGTTTGTTGAAGCCAACAGAACAACATCATCTGCAAACAGCAGAGATGAGATCCTGAGGCTCCCAAACCGGACACCCTCCGGCCCCCGGCTGCGCCTAGAAATTCTGTCCATAAAGGTAATGAACAGAACCACAGTGAGGCCGGATTGTCGAAATTTTCTTTCAAGTTGTCTGCATTTGGTCTTTCGAGTGCGAAGTTCCTGTGTAAACCAAGGAGAGGATGTGCAAAGTGACTGATCGTGTTTTCAGTGGAGCGAACATGTCAAACATTCAGGACAGAGTGCTGTTGTAGTGGTTAACAAGCTCCTCAATGTTGGCAGAGTGGTCTGGGGGAGGTACCAAGGCACACTGATCCTGTAAAAAGGATCAGTGTGAAAATAAACATTTTTGAGGTGGAGTAGGGATAGTGAAAGAGAGAATGATCAGAGAGGGCCAAGTCTCTGACTTCCAGTTGTTGTGGGCGGATCCCTGTTGAGCAGACTAAATCTAATGTGTGGCCTTTGATATGGGTGGGATCCTGAACGTGCTGTATGAAGGACAGATTTTCTAATGTCGTTAGGAATTCTGAAGCAAATGGATTTCCCGTATCCACATGGATGTTAAAATCCCTAAAAGTAGCATAGAGGGTGCTGTGGCACAGAGGGTTGTGAGGAGTTCAGTGAGTTCAGAGATGAGATGAATGAATTGGACGGTTTAGGGGGACGGTAAATTAGGATAACCAGAAGTGAAGTATGACCGGTGAGCCGGAATGCCAGGTACTCAAACATGGTTATGGGATGATTTTGAACAAATATCTGGGAGGAGTGGCCTGGTTAAGTGTCATAAATTCATCATTGCCTTGCTACATTTCTGTCAAACAAATAAAGTCAATGTTATTTTCAGTAATGATATCTTGGATTTGAGAAGCCTTGTTATTGAGAGAGCGTGTGTTGAATAGCCAATATAAAGTGTCTGTTCTGTTACATGGAGAAGACAGCGCAGGCAGCACCGGTGAGGCGCAACATGACTGCCAAGGGAGGGGATGGGAGTATCATTATCATATTCAATTTTTGTTGTGATATATCTTTCTTAATATTGCTTAATATTAATATTTTTGTGGTTCAATATGCCCATATAATAATGTCATGAAGATGAAAATGTAGGAAGAAAAATAGATGCTATTATTGTTGTGTTAATGTTCCTATTGTGTGTGTGTGTTTACTGCTGTATTGTCCAGCTCACCAGAGGAGATCTGAGGTGATGGAGGAGCAGAACCCAGTTCAACACCTGCAGTGGAGCAGCCACAACCCCCTCCCCCCAAGAAGACAGCCTTAGAAGATCTTCTCGAAGAGACTTTTATTTCACCTACACATGCTGCTCCAGGCCACATTAAAAAGGTAGAAACAAAAAGGTATAGAGGTGAAGAACCTATACCTCTCAAAAGCTGTCCATCGAACTGGTGGAATTACCGTGGTAAGATCTACTCACTACTTTCTCCACTTGCAAAATCCTACCTCACCACACCAGTAACTTCTGTACCAAGTGAACACGTCTTCTCCACAGCAGGGGACATTGTTACGCTGCCAAGATCGCAACTTTTGCCTGAGAATGTAAACGTTTTGGTATTTCTTTAAAAAATATGCCAAAGAAGCAGTGTTGTTTTCGTCAACGAAGACGATAACGATATCTTTTCGTTGACGCCCCTTTTTTTAATGACGATAACGTAACGTTGACGAGCTAAAATTAGCTCTTTGGGGACTAGAACATGACGAGACGTTTACGAGTTTACGTCAATGAGACGAGACGAGACAAAAATGGGAGAAGATTTTTCGTCAGATGGCAGATGGCAACAGTCCAAAATGTTACGCAGTGTGCCTTTAAAACGAGTTTAATTGTGTGTGTATTTAAACTTTATACCTGTGTGTGCCTTTTTGAAATCAATTATGGAGAGAAGCAATTTCTTTTACACAATATTGTCATTTCTTCGATTGCACCTGTTGATCTCAGGGCAGAGTTTTGTACAAACACTTTGAATACTCGTCAAACTGTGTGTGTTTGCCTGAAACGTACATGTGCTGCTGCTGAGAAAACATTTACAAGACAAACCTTTCCTCAGGGCTTCAACGGAAGAAAGACGCCTTCACGAGCTTTATTTATTATAATTTGACTTTAACTGTCAAAGTCGGAGTGACTTCAATATCTGGGTCATAACTGAGCCTGTCCACATGAATCAAAAACAAAGGTTTATCACCTTCTCAGTCAGCACAAACAAACCAGAGTGAAATAGTTGTATTATGTCAATGCTAACTGCCAATCATATCATTGTATCATATGCTGTAAACCTTTGAGCTAAACTATTTAGAACACGGTCTAAAGCTTGATCAAGAGATGGAGTCGCTGCTGTCATGTGTGATCCGTACATTTTTTTTCTATCCGTAAACAAACTACAAGCTTCTATATGTCGAATAGTGCGTCAGCGTCTTGCCGTCCCTCCTCGCTCTGTGATTGGTCCCCAAATCCATGCGAAGCTTTCGGCCATGGTCGGATGGTCCCCAGACCGCTGTGCAGTCCGAAATGACGGAGCTCACACAGCAGCATGTGCATTCCCAGGCTAGCTCTTAACGAACTTTAGTCACTTTTATGTTATTGTTTTGTTTGGACATAATTTAGTCCATAATGAAATACTAGGAAACTGCGTTCTTATATGTATCAAAATGTATCAAAGTCGATCAAACTGACAATGCACTGTCCAGCTAATCCACGGCTGCTGCTTCAAAATTCCACATTGTCCAACGACACTATTCCTCTTCAAAAACTTTTCCTCTGTGTGCACGGGTCCTGGTCCTCAGATCTCCTCGCATGAGTGCGATTTTGTAGCTGATTTTACTCTTAGACAGGGTTCCATTAGCCGGCTGTGGTTTGAAAAGCAATTCAACCTGAAAAGACTCAGAGACAGAATGGCATTAAGAGAGTTTTAGGTAACACTTTACATGACGACCCGGTAATTGCTAGTAATTACAGTAGTAATTACTACTGCAATTACAGGAGTAATTACTACTGTAATTACAGTAGTAATTACTAGTATCTAATATCAATAAAAGTGGTATTCTTTGGTAATTAAAGAAGTAGTTAATAGTATCTCTTCTCAATAAATGCTAGGTAATAGCTTTGTAATTACTAGTAATAAATATCAATAAAAGTGGTAGTTCTTCGGTAACTAAAGTAGTTAATAGTAGCTATGCACAAAAACTAAAAAGTATTTGCTGAATAAATACTAGTAATAAACATAAATAAATGTGGTAGTTGTTGGGTAGTTAAAGTAGTAGTAAATAGTAACTCCGCACAATAACTGCTAGGTATTTGCTCAATAAGTACAGTAGTAATAAGTTGTAACAAATATCAAAAGTGTTAATTGTTTGGTAGTTAAAGTAGTAGTAAATAGTAACTAGTAACTCTGCACAATAACTGCTAGGTGTCTGCATAGTAAATACTAGTAATACATGTAAAAAGTGGTTGCTATTTATTTACAGTAGGTAATAGTAATTTACAGTTATACTGGTACTTCATAGTGAATTGCGTTGGTACCACCTTTGTAATTAAAGTAGTAAGGGTAAATTATGTTCCTATAATTAGTACATAGCTACAGTAGTAGCTATTGGGCAATTAATGTGGTAAATAATTGGTGTTACTAGCACTAATGTAACTTTTCTATCTGCATTAAGGTGCGGAAAGCACACTGGTCTTAACAATTAATAATGTGCTGGATTGTGTGAATGTGGGGGACAAATTAATTGACAGAAAACTATTTGATTTATTCATATTTTAATAATATTACAAAACAACACTGCAGCAATAACAATTTAGAAAGATATTACCATACATTTCAATGCAATTCTACAACAAGAAGACCTGTATGCCCAACTAATAAACACAACTAATGACAACAAACAACTACCAGTAACAACATGAGTACGTACCACATTACTATCTGGTAGTTACTACATTTCCCGGGTCTTCATCTGACATAGGAGATAGTGGAAATAACCAGTAACAACATGAGTAGGTACTAGAGAACTATCTGGTAGTTACTACATTTCCCGGGTCTTCATCTGACATAGGACATAGTGGTAATAACCAGTAACAACATGAGTAGGTACCAGAGAACGATCTGGTAGTTACTACATTTCCCGGGTCTTCATCTGACATAGGACATACCATTAACTACCAGTAACAACATGAGTAGGTACCAGAGAACTATCTGGTAGTTACTACATTTCCCGGGTCTTGATCTGACATAGGACATACCATTAACTACCAGTAACAACATGAGTAGGTACCAGAGAACTATCTGGTAGTTACTACATTTTCCGGGTCTTCATCTGACATAGGACATACCATTAACTACCAGTAACAACAAGAGTAGGTACCAGAGAACTATCTGGTAGTTACTACATTTCCCGGGTCTTCATCTGACATAGGACATAGTGGTAATAACCAGTAACAACATGAGTAGGTACCTGAGAACTATCTGGTAGTTACTACATTTCCCGGGTCTTCATCTGACATAGGACATACCATTAACTACCAGTAACAACATGAGTAGGTACCAGAGAACTATCTGGTAGTTTCTACATTTCCCGGGTCTTCATCTGACATAGGACATACCATTAACTACCAGTAACAACATGAGTAGGTACCTGAGAACTATCTGGTAGTTGCTACATTTCTCGGGTCTTCATCTGACATAGGACATAGTGGTAATAACCAGTAACAACACAAGTAGGTACCAGAGAACTATCTGGTAGTTACTAATTGGTATACAAAAAAGTACTGTTATGGCACCGGTGCCGAAAAGCAGGCATCATTAAAGTAGTGTTTTTTGACCCAGCTTTGGGGATCCACTGTACAGCTGTGATCTTTTTTCTGGTTCTATTGCTTGTCAAAACGATGGGCAGCCAACGGAAAATAGTATATCCAGTCATCATGTCTTCCTTTCACCATTATGGCATTGCTGAGTAGGCACAAGTGAAGCTGTTCTCTGGAATACACATAATGTTTACAATGTAAAGTTCATGTTGAAACAACTATGTCTTTTGGAATACAGGTGTTTTACTTACTTTTGCTTCAGGGTTGTTGGTGTGCGTCTTTAATCAAGGATCCAGGATAAAATACAAAACCTAACAATTGAAAGCAGAACATAGGTAAGAAATTAAAAGTTTTTACTCAAATTCTCAAACATGTGTTGGATGAGCACATGTACACAAAGTGGGAAGTAATATCCCACTTTATTTACATGTATAGTCCTTTTATTTTTGGTTTACTGTGTATACTTTTTGTACACCGTTTGCCCCCTTGAAGTGTGTGATGTGAGTCACTGTATACAAGATGGCTCTATTTACTATATAATGGTTTGCACATTTCGTGTCTCTTCTGCACACCCTGAGTGTTTGAGAGCAGCATGTACCAGTGAATTTCCCCATTGTGACTAAAGGCTTATATAATCTTACAGAGGTTTGAGTAAGTCACTAAATGCAAGTCTCGAGTCAAGTCCAAGTCGTGAAGGTCCAAGTCTCAAGCAAGTCCAAGTCAATCGGTCATGGGGTCAAGTCAAGTTAAAGCTTTTGTCAAGTCAAGTCAAGTCTTGCTTTAGCCGGCAAGTCACCTCAAGTCACAAACGCCAGCGTGTCAACTTTTCATGTGTTTAATCTTGAAAATAATAAGTGCTTTCTCAAGATACTATAATTTAGGCTAAAATCAAACTTTTTAAAATCTCATGGATTTGGATTTAAAGTCTAATTAATATTTAAACGCCAAAACATTCCAAATATATGTATTATAAATAAACAGTCTATGTACAAAATTGCTGGGACAGCATTTTAAGGAAGGGGGCCCGGGGGGGGCGACTTAAAAAATATGAAATATAGTATTTTAAATATGAGCTGCTTTTCCCTGCAGTCTGAAATATAAATATAAAATAATATTTTTATTTTTCTTAGTTTCTGGCAGTTTTTCTGTCAGTGGTTCCCTGTAATGCCCCAGTCCCTGTATACTCGGATTCGCCCCTGCTCAAAATAGATTCCGCGTAGCCTTCAGTCCCGCTGTCACTGGGCTCTGTGCGGATGCGTAAAATAGCCACTAAATGCTACAAACTTTGTGTGAACGCCTTAAAACATCGAAAAGCCCCGAGATTTCTGTTGATTAATCAGCTCTTACGCATCGTCGTTCTGGAGGCTCCGTCTGCGCTGTAGGTACAGCCCATTGTTTCAAACGCTTTCCTGTCCGTAACCTCTTCACTCTGTTTAGAAAACTTTTAATGCACGTATTTCGACGTCGTATTTCCTCCTGCCTGTGAAGCGCTGTGTTGGGTAACCGAACACGCATGTGGCTAATTACCATATGTAAACATAGATGCGCCGCTTTTACGCAATGAACCTTGATCTTTCGACAGTTTATCTTTAATGCTGGTGCACCAGCAATTACAGGTGGTGAAATGTTTTATCTGAACGTGTCTATTTCAAAATGCCCCCTGGCACAAGATGGGCATACCCCGTGCTATGTTACACCCCACTATGAATGTGCCAAACGAATCTTCTCAACTCGCACTGTGCCAGGAGCAGCACACAATGTATGGAGCGAAAACGCGCGCGACTGCCCTGCTTGATCCCATTTCATACACTCGTAACATCCACCAGCGCCTGTAAACACCCATGCAGCTATCAAATAGCTTTGGCTAGGCTAACTTCAGCAATATATGACATGTACTCAAGCTTAAAATTATCCAACCGCTCGCGATGTTTTCCCCCTAGGATGAGAAAGGTCACATTTGAGACAACGCTACCCGTTGACCTAAACCTAACTCTAACCTTAAAAACAGTAAAATTAATGGAAAAAGCCCTGTCCCATCCTTGGAAGAAAACCATTTATGCAACCGCTCACCTGTCTACACTGCACCTAGGTTCCCTCCTTCAGGCGCCTGCAGCTGTATTTTACCATGTCCGCATTGCGTTCGTTAGGCTTTAGCTGCGCTAACACCGCGCCAGGACCTCACGACTCGTGTAAAATATACAACATGTGGCCAAACGCTGCCACAGAGCTATTTTTGTCGTACTTCGCTGTGAGTAGTTAATCCAGCGTCGTAGCCCCAGTACATTGCAATACAGAGTAAGCCTGCCCGCTGTAGCGCGCATGCGCTTTATCCTCCCGCCGAAATTTTGAATTGTTTCAGGTTTTACGTCACAATAAAGTACATCCGCGGCAACAATACGCAACAACTGACCATATAGTTCTATGACCATCACGCACGCCTCTGAAGATTCATACTTTGTCTATGATATGGTGTTTTGGGCTCTATGCCGCTTTACTTCTTCCGACACTTCCGGGTTCATGCCATGAACATCTTCCACTGCTAACGCCCCCTACTGTGTCTGAGCGGAAAGACACCAACAAACTTTCTCTCTCCCCATTTCGAGAAAGCAGAGATACTTCAGCATCAGCGACATTTGATTAGATTTGTAATTTATGCACAGCCACAACAAAAACAGCAAACAATGTCTTTTCAAAAACGATTTTTATAAAAGTTAGAGGAAACACTGAACAAAATGAAATTTTCACAAATGAAAAACAAAAAAATGTTATGTAGCTGAACTCTTTCAAATATATTACGTGACTTAAAGGAATAGGCCACCATTTTTACATACTGAGATATGTTCTTACCTAACCTTAGCCGAGTTAATATATATCCGTCTGGTCTTTGTCCGTGCGCTCTGTCACGCAAACGGAGCACATACGCAGCCTCTCCCACATGTCATATAGCTCCAAAAAAGCTCACGATAGAAGCTACCAAGCTCTTCCACGTGTTCCCTATTTAAATAAAGTTACGTGAAGTGTGAATGTAGCACGTCGATTTCATAAGCAGAGAAAAAGGGGCACTATATTGTGAGGCGTAATGATATGAGGAGCACAGCGTCCGCGCAGTAACTCCTAAAGACTTCCCCCGCTCACTTCCGTCAATAGAAGCTGCGTGACTTGTACAGAGCCTTTTACAACAAGCAGAAAATATATTTTCGGAAAGTGCTTGCGCATTCCTACCTCATGGTAGAGGTCCTGAGTCCTGTGTCGTCGTCCGGGGTGAGTTGGAAATCTGTGAAACATTACTACACTATATACTTTCTGCTTGTTATCACAGCCCGGCACGATGCACGTAAAAGGCATTGTTCACAAGTTATCGACGCTTCTTCAACTGTTCTCTGCTAGCTCTCTACAAGTCACGCAGCTTCTATTGACGGAAGTGAGCGGGGGAAGTCTTTAGGAGTTACTGCGCGGACGCTGTGCTCCTTATATCATTACGCCTCACAATATAGTGCCCCTTTTTCTCTGCTTATGAAATCGACGTGCTACATTCACACTTCACGTAACTTTATTTAAATAGGGAACACGTGGAAGAGCTTGGTAGCTCCTATCGTGAGCTTTTTTGGAGCTATATGACATGTGGGAGAGGCTGCGTATGTGCTCTGTTTGCGTGACAGAGCGCACGGACAAAGACCAGACGGATATATATTAACTCGGCTAAGGTTAGGTAAGAACATATCTCAGTATGTAAAAATGGTGGCCTATTCCTTTAAGTCACGTAATATATTTGAAAGAGTTCAGCTACATAACATTTTTTTGTTTTTCATTTGTGAAAATTTCATTTTGTTCAGTGTTTCCTCTAACTTTTATAAAAATCGTTTTTGAAAAGACATTGTTTGCTGTTTTTGTTGTGGCTGTGCATAAATTACAAATCTAATCAAATGTCGCTGATGCTGAAGTATCTCTGCTTTCTCGAAATGGGGAGAGAGAAAGTTTGTTGGTGTCTTTCCGCTCAGACACAGTAGGGGGCGTTAGCAGTGGAAGATGTTCATGGCATGAACCCGGAAGTGTCGGAAGAAGTAAAGCGGCATAGAGCCCAAAACACCATATCATAGACAAAGTATGAATCTTCAGAGGCGTGCGTGATGGTCATAGAACTATATGGTCAGTTGTTGCGTATTGTTGCCGCGGATGTACTTTATTGTGACGTAAAACCTGAAACAATTCAAAATTTCGGCGGGAGGATAAAGCGCATGCGCGCTACAGCGGGCAGGCTTACTCTGTATTGCAATGTACTGGGGCTACGACGCTGGATTAACTACTCACAGCGAAGTACGACAAAAATAGCTCTGTGGCAGCGTTTGGCCACATGTTGTATATTTTACACGAGTCGTGAGGTCCTGGCGCGGTGTTAGCGCAGCTAAAGCCTAACGAACGCAATGCGGACATGGTAAAATACAGCTGCAGGCGCCTGAAGGAGGGAACCTAGGTGCAGTGTAGACAGGTGAGCGGTTGCATAAATGGTTTTCTTCCAAGGATGGGACAGGGCTTTTTCCATTAATTTTACTGTTTTTAAGGTTAGAGTTAGGTTTAGGTCAACGGGTAGCGTTGTCTCAAATGTGACCTTTCTCATCCTAGGGGGAAAACATCGCGAGCGGTTGGATAATTTTAAGCTTGAGTACATGTCATATATTGCTGAAGTTAGCCTAGCCAAAGCTATTTGATAGCTGCATGGGTGTTTACAGGCGCTGGTGGATGTTACGAGTGTATGAAATGGGATCAAGCAGGGCAGTCGCGCGCGTTTTCGCTCCATACATTGTGTGCTGCTCCTGGCACAGTGCGAGTTGAGAAGATTCGTTTGGCACATTCATAGTGGGGTGTAACATAGCACGGGGTATGCCCATCTTGTGCCAGGGGGCATTTTGAAATAGACACGTTCAGATAAAACATTTCACCACCTGTAATTGCTGGTGCACCAGCATTAAAGATAAACTGTCGAAAGATCAAGGTTCATTGCGTAAAAGCGGCGCATCTATGTTTACATATGGTAATTAGCCACATACGTGTTCGGTTACCCAACACAGCGCTTCACAGGCAGGAGGAAATACGACGTCGAAATACGTGCATTAAAAGTTTTCTAAACAGAGTGAAGAGGTTACGGACAGGAAAGCGTTTGAAACAATGGGCTGTACCTACAGCGCAGACGGAGCCTCCAGAACGACGATGCGTAAGAGCTGATTAATCAACAGAAATCTCGGGGCTTTTCGATGTTTTAAGGCGTTCACACAAAGTTTGTAGCATTTAGTGGCTATTTTACGCATCCGCACAGAGCCCAGTGACAGCGGGACTGAAGGCTACGCGGAATCTATTTTGAGCAGGGGCGAATCCGAGTATACAGGGACTGGGGCATTACAGGGAACCACTGACAGAAAAACTGCCAGAAACTAAGAAAAATAAAAATATTATTTTATATTTATATTTCAGACTGCAGGGAAAAGCAGCTCATATTTAAAATACTATATTTCATATTTTTTAAGTCGCCCCCCCGGGCCCCCTTCCTTAAAATGCTGTCCCAGCAATTTTGTACATAGACTGTTTATTTATAATACATATATTTGGAATGTTTTGGCGTTTAAATATTAATTAGACTTTAAATCCAAATCCATGAGATTTTAAAAAGTTTGATTTTAGCCTAAATTATAGTATCTTGAGAAAGCACTTATTATTTTCAAGATTAAACACATGAAAAGTTGACACGCTGGCGTTTGTGACTTGAGGTGACTTGCCGGCTAAAGCAAGACTTGACTTGACTTGACAAAAGCTTTAACTTGACTTGACCCCATGACCGATTGACTTGGACTTGCTTGAGACTTGGACCTTCACGACTTGGACTTGACTCGAGACTTGCATTTAGTGACTTACTCAAACCTCTGTAAGATTATATAAGCCTTTAGTCACAATGGGGAAATTCACTGGTACATGCTGCTCTCAAACACTCAGGGGGCCCGATCTTGTGCATCAAAACGGAGACGATAGCGTGACATTTTGCGCTCAGTCGGGGCGCACTTTGTGATCTTGCCACTCCAGACTTGGCGCATTTAAGTGGGTTGAGACACACACATTTTCCTCCAACCAGATCGACTCCCCATCCAGGAGAGTGGTTGTGTGGGAGTGGGGGGTGAACATGTGCTTTTGTTTTGCTTCGCGTTCACGCCAAGCGCGAGCCGATCCGCGCCACAGCGGACGCTGTAGCTCTTTTTCTCTCGAGACGTGAACATCGTTTAGCTCACGATGGGCTAAATAAAGTTTTTAGTTTGACCTGTGAGAGCCTAAGGCTTAAGAAAGAACGCAAGCCAGCGCAATGTAAACGAGGAAGTGAATGTCAGCCGTGTTTCCATCAGTGCAGTCACCTCCTCTTGTGACGCCCCCTCACAGGTGGCGAAGGCGAATGGCACAGATAGCTCCGCCACTCGGAAAATAATTCGCCAAGAGCCTGCGCCGCCCCGTGCGCCGCCACAAGATCTGGCCCAGGGTGTGCAGAAGAGACACGAAATGTGCAAACCATTATATAGTAAATAGAGCCATCTTGTATACAGTGACTCACATCACACTCTTCAAGGGGGCAAACGGTGTACAAAAAGTATACACAGTAAACCAAAAATAAAAGGACTATACATGTAAATAAAGTGGGATATTACTTCCCACTTTGTGTACATGTGCTCATCCAACACATGTTTGAGAATTTGAGTAAAAACTTTTAATTTCTTACCTATGTTCTGCTTTCAATTGTTAGGTTTTGTATTTTATCCTGGATCCTTGATTAAAGACGCACACCAACAACCCTGAAGCAAAAGTAAGTAAAACACCTGTATTCCAAAAGACATAGTTGTTTCAACATGAACTTTACATTGTAAACATTATGTGTATTCCAGAGAACAGCTTCACTTGTGCCTACTCAGCAATGCCATGATGGTGAAAGGAAGACATGATGACTGGATATACTATTTTCCGTTGGCTGCCCATCGTTTTGACAAGCAATAGAACCAGAAAAAAGATCACAGCTGTACAGTGGATCCCCAAAGCTGGGTCAAAAAACACTACTTTAATGATGCCTGCTTTTCGGCACCGGTGCCATAACAGTACTTTTTTGTATACCAATTAGTAACTACCAGATAGTTCTCTGGTACCTACTTGTGTTGTTACTGGTTATTATCACTATGTCCTATGTCAGATGAAGACCCGAGAAATGTAGCAACTACCAGATAGTTCTCAGGTACCTACTCATGTTGTTACTGGTAGTTAATGGTATGTCCTATGTCAGATGAAGACCCGGGAAATGTAGTAACTACCAGATAGTTCTCTGGTACCTACTCATGTTGTTACTGGTAGTTAATGGTATGTCCTATGTCAGATGAAGACCCGGGAAATGTAGTAACTACCAGATAGTTCTCTGGTACCTACTCTTGTTGTTACTGGTAGTTAATGGTATGTCCTATGTCAGATGAAGACCCGGAAAATGTAGTAACTACCAGATAGTTCTCTGGTACCTACTCATGTTGTTACTGGTAGTTGATGGTATGTCCTATGTCAGATGAAGACCCGGGAAATGTAGTAACTACCAGATAGTTCTTTGGTACCTACTCATGTTGTTACTGGTTATTACAACTATGTCCTATGTCAGATGAAGACCCGGGAAATGTAGTAACTACCAGATAGTTCTCTGGTACCTACTCTTGTTGTTACTGGTAGTTAATGGTATGTCCTATGTCAGATGAAGACCCGGAAAATGTAGTAACTACCAGATAGTTCTCTGGTACCTACTCATGTTGTTACTGGTAGTTGATGGTATGTCCTATGTCAGATGAAGACCCGGGAAATGTAGTAACTACCAGATAGTTCTTTGGTACCTACTCATGTTGTTACTGGTTATTACAACTATGTCCTATGTCAGATGAAGACCCGGGAAATGTAGTAACTACCAGATAGTTCTCTGGTACCTACTCTTGTTGTTACTGGTAGTTAATGGTATGTCCTATGTCAGATGAAGACCCGGAAAATGTAGTAACTACCAGATAGTTCTCTGGTACCTACTCATGTTGTTACTGGTAGTTGATGGTATGTCCTATGTCAGATGAAGACCCGGGAAATGTAGTAACTACCAGATAGTTCTTTGGTACCTACTCATGTTGTTACTGGTTATTACAACTATGTCCTATGTCAGATGAAGACCCGGGAAATGTAGTAACTACCAGATAGTTCTCTGGTACCTACTCATGTTGTTGCTTGGAGTTAATGGTATGTCCTATGTCAGATGAAGACCCGGGAAATGTAGTAACTACCAGATAGTTCTCTGGTACCTACTCATGTTGTTACTGGTAGTTAATGGTATGTCCTATGTCAGATGAAGACCCGGGAAATGTAGTAACTACCAGATAGTTCTTTGGTACCTACTCATGTTGTTACTGGTTATTACCACTATGTCCTATGTCAGATGAAGACCCGGGAAATGTAGTAATTACCAGATAGTTCTCAGGTACCTACTCATGTTGTTACTGGTAGTTATTGGTATGTCCTATGTCAGATGAAGACCCGGGAAATGTAGTAACTACCAGATAGTCATGTGGTACGTACTCATGTTGTTACTGGTAGTTGTTTGTTGTCATTAGTTGTGTGGATTAGTTGGGCATACAGGTCTTCTTGTTGTAGAATTGCATTGAAATGTATGGTAATATCTTTCTAAATTGTTATTGCTGCAGTGTTGTTTTGTAATATTATTAAAATATGAATAAATCACATTTTTGTCTTTCAATTAATTTATCCCACACATTCACACAATCCAGCACATTATTAATTGTTAAGACCAGTGTGCTTTCCGCACCTTAATGCAGATAGAAAAGTTACATTAGTGCTAGTAACACCAATTATTTACCACATTAATTGCCCAATAGCTACTACTGTAGCTATGTACTAATCATAGGAACATAATTTAACCTTACTACTTTAATTACGAAGGTGGCACCAATGCAATTCACTATGAAGTGCCAGTATAACTGTAAATTACTATTACCTACTGTAAATAAATAGCAACCACTTTTTACATTTATTACTACTATTTACTAGGCAGATACCTAGCAGTTATTGTGCAGAGTTACTATTTACTACTACTTTAACTACCCAACAACTACCACATTTATTTATGTTTATTACTAGTATTTATTGGGCAAATACTTTTTAGTTTTTCTGCATAGCTACTATTAACTACTTTAGTTACAGAAGAACTACCACTTTTATTAATATTTATTACTAGTAATTACAAAGCTAATACCTAGTATTTATTGGGAGATACTATTAACTACTTTTAATTACCATACCACTTTTATTGATGTTAGATACTAGTAATTACTGGCAATTACAGTAGTAATTACTACTGTAATTGCAGTAGTAATTACTAGCAATTACAGTAGTAATTACTACTGTAATTGCTAGTAATTACTACTGTTTTTGCTAGTGATTACTACTGTAATTACAGTAGTAATTACTACTGTAGTTGCTAGTAATTACTACTGTAATTACAGTAGTAATTACTACTGTTATTGCTAGTTATTACCACTGTAATTGCTAGTAATTACTACTGTTATTGCTAGTAATTACTACTGCAATTACAGTAGTAATTGCTAGTAATTACTACTGTAATTACAGTAGTAATTACTACTGTAATTGCTAGTAATTACTACTGTAATTACAGTAGTAATTACTACTGCAATTACTAGCAATTACCGGGTCGTCATGTAAAGTGTTACCGAGTTGGGTTGAACATTGAACGGCGGAAGATTGAATTGACGATTTAAAATGGAATGTATTATAGACCTTTCAAAGGACTGAAAAAATACTTGGTAAATGTTTTTGTATTCTTTTCACCTTGTATCACAAGGTATCACAATGTATTATTTGTACGATCACAAATGAGTGCCTGGTGCCTATCAAGAGTTTACTATAGACAACTTTCACAAAGTGAAAATGTATGTCACAAACTGCAGCTCGATGCTTGATCAGTCAGGGGTCGGTTTTACATAAGTTCTGTGAACTTAAACCCACTTCTTTTGAGTGTGTATATTAACTCCTTTACCTGTGAAATATCTGTTGTCTTTGTTTATTTGAGCAGCAAAAAAAAACACACAAATAACTAAACTAACTAAAATGCGTTGCTGAATGATTTCCATAATCTTCCCCCGGAGTCTGGTGGTGGTAGAAGAGGAGACTCGGGGTGACCGGTTGACGGCAAGCAGAGCCGAGAAGAGGCCGGGCGGAGAAGGGGTGGAGGAGGGTCATAGCACGGCTGGGAACGACTCAGTGATTGAACGGGGAGCTTAAGTGGATCCTGACGATGAGTGGCTGGAGCAGGGACGAGCGGCTGCGGTGATTGGCTGACGTGAAGGTGCGGCTTGAGCTGGGACTATGATTGGATGATTGGAAGAGCTGCTGGTGATGAGCATAGACTGTATATATAAATGGACAGCTTCTGCTCACTCCTTCCCTTTTACCATAATGAATACAGGCGTGGGGGAATTCCTGGCGGATTTACAGACTCCCCCTCCCCAGCTCTGACGAAGCATGTCCCTAAAAAGGGCATAAGGGCGGGATCTTCACTGTAGACTCGGCCCTTGCGTGACGTGTAGCTCGCGCTGCTCCAATGCTAGCAGTCCGACCCTCATTAAGTACGAGATTTCTAAAATTCTTCTTATGAAAACCAGCCTGGTTTCTTAAATTGTGACTAACCCAGTGTTATCTCAGGAGAAATATCGAGCCTAGTCTAGTGTTGAAAAAATTGAAACCAGGTGTTAAAGCTGTTTTTAAGGTGTGTAAACTCCAATGCTTTTCAATGGGGCACTAGTGGTGATATGGAGGTACTACAGCAATGGCGGCCCCCAATGTCGTGGGCATAAAGCAGAGCAGCCAGCGGCCATTGGTGATGAGGCGATGAAGGAATGCAGCTGGTAGGTCTCCCAGGTTGAATTTGCACAAAAGCTTCATATGTCCAGTATTATAAAGTCTGTCAACAAAAAGGACAACAAGAAAAACTCGGAAAAAATGCAGAAATGTGCAAAATATTTCACCTGTGTCGATTTTTGGAATATTACTGACCTTGCATCACATGAATGAACGTATTTTGAGGGACTATTTTCTAGCAGATCACTCCGCCGCCGCGTAGCTTATACAACCACGAAGCTGATGCTGCTCAAATATAAGTTATTTTAAATGCAAAATGGTTAAAATTATTCTATCGACACAAACATTTATATGGTTAGTCTGGTGTTATAAGTGATTTGCCTCAGGTGCACTGTGGAGTGGGTCAGACTGTTTTTAATGTAGGCTAGCTGATATCGTAGAAATGCACTAGCCTTGCACTAGTCTAGCGCCACGAAACTCTTCAATCATAAGAACTGCATGAAAGACAAATAAATATCTCCAGAAATCAGCAACACTCTGGATAACTAGGAAATAAAGTCCTATGTCAAAAATCCTGAAATATCCCTTTAAGGCAGTGGTTAAAAGGTTTGAAGTTCACAGTAACATTAATATACAGATAAAAAAACATGTGAGCCACAAACGTCTACACACAACTGCAAGTAGAGAGAGTGACTGAGACATGAACACACGACTAGTCAACTGGTTTATGTTTATTTTATGATGTTTTGTCGCCTGCGAGGCGGAGGTAACCCGGAAGTAGCTGCTGCGCTGCGTAGAAAGGCCGTCTTTCCCGCGGGTATTCATTCATAAATATTGACAGATTTTACATCCACGTGTCCTGCTAAGGGGCCCGGTGATGACGATTTCACCCAAATATGGTATTTTTCCTCCTATGAGACGCTGGTGCGGAAGAGTCGAAGAACGGGCCGCGCATGCGCAGTCGCTACAAAACTTCAGGGCTGGTTTGCTCTGAATGAGAGAAGCCGCACTCGGGCAGAGCCTGAGCCCTTATAGCAGCTCCCACAGACTCCAAACTGTCCAGTCTTGGACTTACTTATATTTTGAAGGTTTTTTCAGAGGGATTTTTTAATATCTAATTCCTAACCTGATTTATTCAGCTTTGAAATCACTAATGATTAGTTTATTGAAAAACTAAACAAAATATCCAAAATCCCCTCTGAAAAAATCTTAGTTACTAATATGTCAATAAAATAAACCATAAATTTTAATCTGGCTCAATTCATAATTTTATTTTCGTTGCCCAAAATATATTAGCATTTTTGGCCATTTTAATGCTCAAAATGCCTTATTTTTATGTGAAAACATAAAATGACAGAAAAAATGTAATAAATTTTTTCTCATATTTATATCTGTAATGTTCAGCAAAAGTTTCAAATTGATTTCTCTACATTTATTTTTTCCCCTATTCACCTGCAGTGTCTCGCCTTAATATGTATGTATTTAAACTTTAAATACCTGTGAGCCTTTTTGAGTAGAATAAGAGAATATTGTCGTTTCTTGGATCTGTGCAAACACTTTTAAGGCTTTTCCTCACGGTGAAAACCGAAGAAACAACGCCACGAGCTTTATTTATGATAATGAGCCTTTAACTGTCAAAGTCAGAATGACTTCAATGGGCCTGTCCACATGAATCAAAAATAAAGTTAATCATCTTCTCTGTCAGCACAAACAAATATGTTGTAGTATGTCAAAGCAGAACAATGCTGTTAGCTGCGGTCATTATGTTGTACCCATAATGCACTGTGATATACAAATAAAGGCTACAAATTGATAGAAAGATGTAGCATGTATGATGCTGCAGTTAGAGAAAAGAAGTCATATAGTGAGGATGGGCTCGGTTAATCAGAAGACGGGGTTTGGCTTAAACCGGACACAGTATTGCAAGTGTTTCTTAGTTGTTGTGTATTGTTTTTACAGTGAAAGCGGGGGAATATTTACAAAATATTTACACAGTACACATGATTAGTTGAGACATTTGGCTCAACATTTCAATGTGAAAAAGTTTGTTTTGCATGGATTGAACGATGAAAAGGGCTGAGTTCAAAATTAAAATTAAAAATTGCCTGGAAAATGACCTGGGTTACGAAGAAGTTACTGTGGTTAGCATTTGTAACATCTGTTTGTTGGTCGTTCAGCAATAATTAGATGTATTTGATCACTTACTACACACTCAAACCCACACAGATTGAAATAATATCAGAGAGGAAAGAGACGAGATTGGCCACAAGTGTCAGAGAAATGTAGGCTGGTAAAACTATTCCACTGTCACCAAAGTACGAACAAAGAATCAGAGTAGAGTTTTTTACCCTACAGAATCGCGCAGCAGTGGCGTCGCCGGAGGTGAACACATACGAGTGTCTGATTACAGCCTTTCAAGCGGTTAGGTGTGTAGGCAGCATTACAGCAAACAACATTTCCTGGTTGGCAATCCTAGAAAAATGAAGTCCCTCAGCTTCAGTGGCTCAATGATAAAGCTTCACATTGGGACACGCACATCCACCATCAGTGCTTTCCGTCTGCAACTCTTCCAAATGTATTTACGAAGCAAATTCTGCCAACGACCAGCAGGAGGCGGCAGAGGAAAATAACAACATTAATTCTATGTTCACTTTGACAACTGCTATGGGACGTGCGTCCACACTAATGTCCTCTTCAATTCTCTCTAGGACAGAAAGGTCACTTTCTTATGTGGTCAGTGTTATATTGAAGAATATTTGTTTTTAGGAAACTGCATCATTCAGGTTGTCTGCCTTTTCTTCTGGCACAAAAAGTTCATGGAAACACAGTAAATACCCCAAAGGGGCCTTAGTCTGTTTGCAAATAGTAAAAATTGTACATGTGTGAGTACAGTAAACATGGGTGTTTACTTTAGGGTGTTGGGTGTCACACTTGAACTATGAATGACACCCATAAAGGGTCCTGAGGCGATTCCACTCACAGATAAAAGCCCTGAACACCAGCCGCTCTTCACTTGGTCTGTGATTCAAACTCCAAACCAAATGGCTCTCCTCAAGATCAGCACCTTGGCCCGTGAGTATACTCTACAACTACGACCAGTGCCTCTTAAAGTACTGACTTTAGCCACTTGTACTTTCATGTTATTGTCCCGTTCAGACACAGTTTAGACCTGACAAACGTGATGTTTGGGACAGAGTGTAGTTCTCACTCCATCCTCTACTGAATGGAGTATTACCATGTGATATGAAAGAGTGTCTGCACACACTTACTTACACACTAAAGAAAAAGCCAATGTTATTTCTTCTTCTTTTGTTCTATAAATGTGACTAATACTGACCGTTTCTCCGTTGTTTTTTCAGTGATGGCCATTGTCTTGATAGTTTCAGGTAAATGCATTTTCTCACAGACACTGGTCTAGTTTTGTGTTTGTCTGTAAGCACACTGTGGGCTCTTTTTTCCATGAATGGGTCTGAATCATTAAAACACTTCTCATACAGCTGCTTATAAATGACCGCAGAGTTTTTGGGCCTCAGTGACACTGCAGGAGGATCAGTGTCAACAACCACTTTATGAGAGTCATAGTGAGGCTAAATCGTGGACTGGACGGGGTTTGGTCGAGTGGAGGACGTTTGGCTTCTATTCACAGAGTCTTCTTCTTAGCTCTTGTGATCAGAATGTGACACTGAACCCAAAGCTGGAGTGTCTTATATAGGACTCCAAACGTCCTCAACTCTACCAAACCCAGTCCAGCCCATGATTTAGGCTCAGACTTCCTGGACGAATGAGAGCCTTCACAAACACACTTCATGAGAAATTCCATTTGAAAGAAACATCAGCTGTATCTGTTTAAAATAGTTTCCTAAATGAGTCTTTATCCAGAAGTGGTCGTTGTCATTTTGAATTTGTTCTTCTCTGAAATGCATGATTTCCTCCTTTGACTTGAGTGAATCCTTGTTGTTGGGCCTTGTGGGATCTTCCTCTCTACAGAAGAAGGAGAAAGCCACACTCCAGACTTTGGGGAACGGCTGCTCTGCCTTCTTTGTTCATTTTAGTGGAAGCTGTTGGAGTCGGTCACTGCACACGATAAGTGTGTTTTGTTTCTTTGAGCAGTTCAGGCAGCTCCCAAGCCTGACCCTGAGGCACTCGCTTCTGGACCAGAACCGGAGGCTCTCGCTTCTGGACCACTGCCCGATCCATTCTGGGGGTAATTTTAAAAATCTAAACATTTCACATCAAATAAGCATTCACTTTTTCTCTGACATTCAGACTTTACAGCAGATGTGATGTTAATTCTTACACACTTTGCTTTTCTTTTGTTTCACATATGAAGCAACTTCCTTAAATCGCTTGCCGGGCACGCCATGAAACACGTCGCGGAACATGTCGGTTAAATGCGGACGTCGCTGGATGGAGTCCCACTGATGCATTCGACCGCCTTCTAAACGACTCCTCCTCCTCTTGCAGGAATAAAAAAATTATGAGCATTAAAATGAGTTGTGTTGTTTTTATAAGAGAAATAATATTCCTTAATGTTTTAATCTTTAGAAGAGGGAGAATCCCTTTGATAACTGGAACTTGCACATAGCCCTTAAAGTGACTATACGGAGTTTAAAAATGTTAAAATGATTTATTTTCCTCTACATGTTCCAACAATGTCCTAATGTGTAGAATGAGCTCAGACCTGTTCACCACAACTGCCTCTAAAATCCTGCACTGTCACTCAAAAAGATGTTAATTCGGGTCCGAAGTGCCGTCATGCACGAGCTTGATATAGAAGGTGCAGTTACACGTATGACCTGAGGTGGCAGTACTGAGTATACATTGAATCTAGCACCTTTAAGTGCAGCATGAGTGCACAATAGCAGTTTGAGAATTTAACTATGTTCTGATGACATGGGTCGGTCAGGCATATTGTAAGAACAGGCAACTTCTTATTTGAAATTAAAATAGATTTAAAACAATCCAAAAAATGACAGCAAATATAAATAATCTTGTACCAGCCATCCTTTTTTATGGGGTTTGTGTCCTCAGCACTATGAGGACACAAACTGGAGCTCTTTGTGATGGAAAATGCATAAAAATGATAGAAATGATGGGGATAAAAAAGAAGGGGATATAAGTGCTTGCAGGGGCGCAGTTTGCCACTTCTGCCATAGAGCATACCTGACCCCATGTTGTGTGGTCCAGGAGCTCTGGGGGAAAGGGGTGGACTGTCCTACACTAACAGGGGTCACTCGACCAATATTAAAGTTACGAGATGAAAGTTGTCATTTTTTTTTACTCGCCTCTGCCACCTCAGGTCTTAGGCGTAACTGCAGTCTCTATGTTAAGCTTGGCCAGAACGATGGACATAGTGACAGTTTCTGAGTGACAGTGCAGGCTTTTAGCAGCAGTCGTGGTCAACGGGTCTGGGCTCATCCTACACATAAGGACATTGCTGGAGCAGGTAGGGGGTGGCAAATAAATAGTTTTAACATTATTTAATTCTGTCCCTTGAACATAAAATCAAGCAAACTCCATAAAATCAGTGCAGCATTGCAGCTTTTCCAAAAGCCCGCAGCTTTCACGTGGCTATTCCAATATTAGCAATTTCCTTCACAACATGGGGAGACCGGGGACCGTTGTCACATGTTTTGCTTGAGCACTGTAACTCACTGATGTTTTGAGCTTTGACTCTCAAAGTTTTGCACAAAATACTCACTTTTGTTGGCTACAGACTGTAACAAATATAATTCCTGAATCATTAACACAGACACCATGAGATGTTACAACTGTCACAGCATCTGCAAATTCAGCACAAAAAAAGACACCTGAGATTAGCCTTCAAAACTGCTGTGTTGTAAAAGAAAAACAACAAAGAAAAGATACATTCATAATATTATATGTGTCTGTGTGTGTTTTTTATGTGAACAATGGGTACATTTAGGATTTTAAAAGGGCTGTGTGTATATTGTCTGAATATGTGTGAATGGGTGAGTGATTCCGTGATATGAAGTGCTTTGGGAAAAACATTATACAAGTTGAGACCATTTACCATTACCACTTCATAAGAAGTGAATAAAATGAATTAAAAATACAAACATATATTAAAAAAGACGGGATTAATAAATGTTAAAATTATGTAGTTTCTACCCCCTACATGCTCCTGTCCTAAAGTGTAGAATTAGCCCAGACCTTTTCACCACAACTGCCTCTAAAATCCTGCACTGTCACTCAAAAAGTTGCAACCGCAGGTGAAACTCGGAAAATTAGAATATCGTTCTAAAGTTTATTTATTTAAGTTTATTTATTATTTAGACTTTTCAGAGTTTCACCTGTCTCTCCATTGTCATGCACTCGCCCTCAAATCCACTTCATTGAGTGTCCAATAGTGTTGTGTACATGTCCTGGTCATAAATAATACAAAAACTCGGGTCTGGTAGTTCGGAGCCATGGAGGAGGACTATCGGTCGGCCTCGAAGAGATTCCGACAAACCATCCGGCGCCTCAGGAGGGGGAAGCAGTGCTTCACCAACACTCTTTACAGTGCGGGTGGGGGGCTGCTGACCTCGACTGGGGATGTTGTCGGGCGGTGGAAGGAGTACTTAGAGGACCTCCTCAATCCCGTCGTCACGTATTCAATGAGGAAGCAGAGGCTGAGGACTCGGAGGTGGGCTCGCCCATCACCCGGGCTGAAGTCACTGAGGTGGTGAGAAAGCTCCTCGGTGGCAAGGCTCCGGGGGTGGATGAGATTTGTCCTGAATACCTCAAGTCTCTGGATGTTGTAGGACTGTCTTGGCTGACACGTCTCTGCAGTATCACGTGGCGGTCGGGGACAGTGCCCCTGGATTGGCAGACCGGGGTGGCGGTCCCTCTCTTTAAAAAGGGGGACCGGAGGGTGTGTTCCAACTACAGAAGGATCACCCTCCTTAGCCTCCCCGGTAAGGTCTACTCCAGGGTGCTGGAGAGGAGGATCCGGCCGATAGTCGAGTCTTGGATCCAGGAGGAACAATGCAGTTTTCGTCCTGGTCGTGGCACACTGGACCAGCTCTACTGTACACCCTTCATCGGGTGCTCGTGGGTTTGTGGGAGTTCGCCCCACCAGTCTACATGTGTTTTGTGGATCTGGAGAAAGCGTTCAACTGCGTCCCTTGTGGTATTCGATATTTATCTGACTTTCTTAAAAGTGGCTTTCTCTGAGTGAAAAATGTAATTGACTCTTCTCCATTCAAAGATCAATAAAGTCATATTTTATTGTGATATTACGGATCAATGAACAATTATATTCCGTCACTTGTTTTCATAGTCCATGTTTCGCTACAGTTATCACAGTCCAGACGTATTTATGTCGCTCTCGCACACAGAGCTCCACAACCAGTGTCAGGGGAGAACGAACACAAACAGGGTGAAGCAAAAAGTCAATAAAGATGGAGAAAAAGGCAGGCAGCAGTGATGACCCTCCTTAACCATAGGCGTCTACAGATGAAAAGGGCACGTGTCACTACCACGAGTACAAACTACTACAATAATATGTTACTAGATTGACTAGATTCACTTTAGTTATTTAATTCAGCGACCAATATGGATACTGCCTGAAATGGAGCAACGAGGAGCAACAACCATGACCTGGAGACTGGGCGTACAGGAAGTCAGAGGTCAAATAATAGAACGGAAGTACTATATATCAGGTGACGACCGGCACGCACAGCCAAACACCATCAGTGCCCGCCCGCTGGCATACAGCCACATTTGCATATTTTATTGTCCCCGTAGGGAAATTTGTCCTCTGCATTTAACCCATCCTTCGATGCCACTGGGGCGACCCGTAAGGAGCAGTGGTCGACGGCAATGACCCATCTCCATGATGTGGAGCCAGGCAGATGGACAGAATCACCTGGCTGGAGGATTCACCACGACTCAGAGGAACTTGGACAAACTTGGAAAATGAGTTAAATTTAAAGTAAAGTTTCCTGAACCCTAGCTTAAAGGAATAGGCCACCGTTTTTACATACTGAGATATGCTCTTACCTCACTTTAGCCGAGTTAATATATCCCCGTCTGGTCTTTGTCCGTGCGCTCTGCCAGGCAAACAGAGCACATACGCAGCCTCTCCCACATGTCATATAGCTCCAAAAAAGCTCACGATAGAAGCTACCAAGCTCTTCCACGTGTTCCCTATTTAAATAAAGATACGTGAAGTGTTTTCATGTTTTCATGCTAAAGGTTATTGACGGGAGTGAGCGGGGGAAGTCTTTAGGAGTTACTGCGCGGACGTTTTGCTCCTCGTATCATTACGCCTCACAATATAGTACCCCTTTTTATTTGCTTATAAAATCGACATGCTACATTTCTGAGTAAATATACTTCGCATGAAAACACTTCATGTAACTTTATTTAAATAGGGAACACGTGGAAGAGCTTGGTAGCTTGTATCGTGAGCTTTTTTGGAGCTATGTGACATGTGGGAGAGGCTGCGTATGTGCTCCGTTTGCCTGGCAGAGCGCACAGACAAAGACCAGACGGGGATATATTAACTCGGCTAAAGTGAGGTAAGAGCATATCTCAGTATGTAAAAACGGTGGCCTATTCCTTTAAGAATGTTCTCATTAATAAGTATATTGTATTGTGTACTCCTTGGAGATTGGAATATTGACATTTATTCTTTGAGTATGAGTCCAAATCATAACACCACTTAAAGATAAATCACCTGTTTATTCTCAAATGTTATTTTGTTAAATTTTCGGCCATTACTTTTTCACTTTTACTGGAGTCAATATTGGGTTATTTCTTTGACTTCCTCTTGAGTAGGCCACCATTATTCAAATTTTTCATCCAGACTTGTGTTTGCTGAAGTAATCCTCCCAATCCTCCAAATAAATCACAGAATCCAAAGCCACTTTGAAATAACCCGACTACACACGTATTTTGTTTACTCAGTGTCTGTCTATTTACACTATCTTCCCAAACGTGGCTTTGTGATTTGCATGAAAGAGTCTTTAGAAAGAGTCTCTGACGGGCGACAACACATCTGAACAAGCCGCTCTGTCTGCCACAGTGACTTATCTCAGTGCAGGCCCACAGCAACAGCAACAGCTCGCAGGCCGGCTGTCGCCACTAATGCGGGCGTTATGAGCTCAAAATGACTAAGGAAAACGGGGGTTTGTGCTTGTGTGTGCGGAGCTTGCAAAATCTACTGTGAAATTGTTCCGAGCAACTGGAAGGTCTAGGACTTAACAATGAATCAGGATGGATGTTTTAATTATAGCTATTAGCCGATCACAAAGGCGGCACTTTTGATTACAATGACCTCTGCGGAGAACGGTCTGTTAACACCGGCTGTTTGGCGCTCTGCTATTGTGTTCAAGACTGCAAGAGGAGAAAGAATTTGCCCAGGGCTTTTCGCAAACACGTCTTCAACAGAAGAACAGGCCAATGTAAATGGCTTTAAAGTGCACTAAAGTTGTGTTTGCAACTCGGCGTGGAAGTAATCTTTAATGACAGAAACGAGAGGCGCATCTTACCTTCTCCCGGCAAATCAGGGAAAATTCAATCGTCTCACGAGCGGAAGGTCGGGGGTTCGAATCCCACCTCCTGAAAGTGCACATTGTCGTTGTGTCCTTGGGCAAGACACTTCACCCACATTGCCCCCAGTGTCTGCGTACATTGGTGTATGAATGAGAGTATGAATGGGTGAGTGGATCCTTGCTGTAAAGCGCTTTGAGTGGCTAATGAAGGTGGAAAAGCGCTTTTTCAGTTGAGACCATCATTTACCAAAAGCTAAGCTAAAAAGGTGGGTCTTGAGCCTGCTCTTAAAAACATTTTCGTTCTCTACAGCCCTGAGCTCCTCCGGCAGGTGGTTCCAGAGGCGAGGGCCGTAATATTGGAAAGATGCCTCACCATGAGTCTTTTTCTTGACTTTAGGAATAACTAGGAGACCCCTGCCGGAGGAGCAAAGGGGCCATGAAGGTTCATAGGGTAAAAGCAGTTCTGAGAGATAAGAAGGACCAAGACCATTAAGACATTTAAAAACCATTAAAAGAACTTTAAAATCGATCCTGAAACACACGGGGAGCCAATGCAGCGATTCTAAAACCGGCGTAATGTGGTCCCGCCTCCTGGTCTTCGTCAGGACACGAGCTGCCGAATTTTGTAAAAGTTGTAAACCTGAGATCCTCTTTTTGGGAAGACCAGAAAGCAGGGCATTACAGTAGTGGATACGACTGGTGATAAAAGCATGCATGAGCGTCTCCGTGTTGGCCCGAGAGAGAATGGGCCGGACTCTGGCTATGTTCTTCAGATGGTAAAAACCTATCTTAAAACCTAGTTTCTCTCTTAGGGCCAATGTTTCACATTTCAGTTTTGTCCTGGTTAAGCTGAAGAAAGTTTTCTGCCATCCAGGATTTGATATCTAAAATGCAGTTAAAAAGTGCATCTAATGGCCTTCACTTATCATTACTCTATTTCTGCCATTTAATCTTGATCTGGTACAAGGCTGTGATTACTGGAAGAAGGGCGCGCAAAATGTGGCCTTTGAAGTGGCCTTTATAGAGGTTGTGTAAGAGGAATTTTTAACTACGAAAAAAAAGAAAAAGGTAGGACAGGAAAACACATCTCGAGGCATTCTTTTGAATGTGAAGCGGCCCAAGTTTTACCATTAGCTTTTTGCTTTAACCAGCAGCAGAAAATAAGGACACAGGTCAGTTGGTTGAAAGACAGGAGGACAGTTTTAATAGTAAAGATTTTCTTTCAGTTAAAATGATGTTGGTTTGAACAGCACTAGAGTATATCACAATTCAAAGTTTCACTCCATTTGTGTCCCATGACCTGACGCATCACACCGCATTCACACCAACACAAGACAACAGAAAGGGAATAGAGCGGCGAGCTTCCATTCATTCCCTTTGCTGACTGGCGACCGAAGAGCGGCCACACACAGGAGAGCAGCGTGATACAGGCGGCCGGAGCGGAAACGGTATTTGCATAGAGCTGAAATCAAACCGACTCTATGCAAATACAGAACCACCAACCGCAGAACAGCATCTGACAGACATCTGTGCGTAATTGACTCACGCACTTCAGCTGCGTCTCAAACCCCGCCTCCACGTGCTCCTGCACAAGGAGGGCTGGCCAGGGAAATAGAACAAGCTAAGCGAAGGAGAGCCAAATTGTGACGGGTGGAGCCAGGTGGCAGAAGAGGTGGTTTTAAAGAGTGGGTATTATGCTTTTTTCAATCACATAGCACCAGTCTATAGCACACTACAATGATGACGAAACCTTCTGTTTGTCTGTAAATGCAGTAAATTAGAATAATTGCCTTGTAAAAAATTGCTCTCTCAAAATGGCTGTAGTGAATGTCTTGAAATAGGCCTCTGTCTCTTTAAGAACCTCTGACCCTTTCCGACACGCCGTCTCCACACGCTGTCTGTGGCATCAGTGGGGAGGGGGTTCTGCTGAGGAGCAGTGGTTGGTTACTCGGCTGGTGGCGAAAGCTCGGAGGCGTCTCCTGGAGGTGGGGGCGTTCCTAGGAGGACTCAGGCAAACCTATCCCTAAAATCGCCGCCATCAGAGTTTTTACAGATTACTCAAAAATACGTGAATGTGCCAAGGCAACACTTCAGGCATGTTTTTAATGAGGGAGTGACATAATAACATGATGTAAAGCTTGAAAAAGTCGATTTTGCATAATACCCCCCCTTTAATTTAACCTTAGCTTCTATTGTAAAAGGTTGGGAATGTTTGCACAACAACGCCACCGAGTTGTCAATCTCGGATTTGGACCAAAAAATGTATCTACCAAAATAAGGTCACACAGATTCGTTAATTGATGACAGACACTTGTTCCACAGAGAAAATATATAAGTTAATTTATTTCACATTTGTTTGGTTAAAAGTACTTTTAGTTACTGCATTTGCGACATGTCAGGGTTCTCCAAAACAAAATGTTTCTCCATTACAAAACCAGAGTTGAACGAGCAGGTCTCAGTTAAAACTAAAAGCAGAAATATAACAGAAATGTAATAGATCAACAGTTCATTCTCAGTGACTCTGGGCTCCAAATAGCCGTACCAGAGGTGAGAACTCTTTATTGACCTTCAAATTGGACTAAAGACTGAATCTCAGACATCCGATAAGCCAGTTTCTTCATTCATAGACAGCGAGAATGAACTCAACAAATGTGAGCTGTTCTAATGATGAATTTTTTCCCAAGGTCAACAGATACAATGTACATGTTGAAATGCCAATACTGCATTTGTAAAGTTTGTGGAGTTTGTTAATGTGTTTATTTCAATAGAAATGTATTTATTGAATCACATTCCTTTAAGACTTCCAGCCACCCCCACTGTGACTTACTGTGGGTACCGTTAGTTTTTTTCAATACCACTACTCTAACGGTACCTGTTTTTTGGTACCGGTGCCTTACCGGTGCTTTTTTCGATACCTGTGTTATTTTAATTGAGTTAAAATGATGTGTATAAAAAGTATGGTTCAGGAGAAAGTCCAAACACGGCACATCAGAAAACAGGCCGCAGCAGCGTCACCTGTAACTTCATTATTTGAGCAGAATTCCCACTAAAGCAGTGATAAAAAGAGAGAAAGGACATTATTACCTTCTGAGCTGCAGGAACAGACCAGATCCACATCAGGACCGTTTTCATTCAGATAAACTTTTCTAAACACATTGCGCTGTTCGACAAAGTGAAAGCGCCTCACACGTCAAAGATCTGTTACATAGTGAGAGCGCTCACTCTGTCACTAAATATGTACCATAACTGTTCCAAAAATGGCTAATGCAGAGTGAGCGCTCACCTTTTCCAGAAACAATCTTTGATCCCAAATGCTCTGGTGCTGCCATTTGGTGCAGCTGGAGTTTAAACAACAGCAGTAACTTCAGGCTCTGCGGGGCTAAAGCTAAAGGTAAAGCCCATGTGTTTCTTGTTGTCACTGCTTTTCTCTCTGTCTAAGAGCTCTTGTTTCAGGTTCAGTCCTGGTTTACCCCCAGCTCACATTAACTACGCTCCCGGTCCGGTCTCGGTTCGGTCCTGATCCAGTCCGGCTTTGCCCCAAACTACCACTCACAGTGAGTCCGGCTGACACTGTGGCTCCGCCGGCTCCAGGCACAGAAACGGCACTGGCGAGGACAGAAGTGCGCGGGATTCCCGCTTGGAGCGAGTTTACGTGATGATTAGCCCCGTGTATATGTAGTTTTTGTAAACAAAAGCCGCATTTGCCAGAACAACGACTCTCCCCAGTGAAGTGGATGCTTTGCAACACACTACTGCCCCCGTGTCACTGGTAATGGAGAAATGTTTACATTTACGACGTTACGCGCGTGTCCTGTTGGTAAACGAGACCAAATAAGTAACGAGCAGACCGATTTTATTTTGAAAACTCCGGATCTTCTTTACTCACGAGACCTGACTTCCTGCTTGGCTCGTGTTTTTCTGTCAGCTTGATCCGCTGGGGCTCCGGCGTACGGCAAAAATAGACTTCTTGCGGATTCTTTCCGTTGACGCCGGAAGGCCGCCGGATGGCCTCGGTAGCCGGACCCGGACTTTGCGGAGCAGTGTGAGTCTGCAACATTGGTTTTAATGACTTTCTAAGTTCGCGGATGCCGTACCGGACCTTAAACGGATTTAATGTGAGCCGGGGGTTACACCGAACTGCGTGACTTAAGTGTTAGTAAGTTACAGCTTTGCTTCGCTTCTGCATTTGCGCTGAAGCTGCTCATGAGTTCAGGCTTTATTAGACTCACTGTGGATCATTTGTTGACGTTTGGAGAGAAAAAGTACCGAAAATTAGCAACGAAAAAAAAAAAAGTTTTTTGATACTGCCTCCTACCGGAGCTTTTCGGTCAGTACCGAGTAGGTACCGTTTAACAGTACCCAGCCCTAGTCCTGATCATATCGAGTTACGGACTGAATCGATTGGTCGAGTCCCGCGGAGACAAAAGGGACTGCCCCCCGGTATAAAAAAAATGGGTACAGGAAGCAGTTCTTTCAGTTGTTTTCACCCTGTTCAGACAGACATGAGAAAGAGATGGAGAGAAAGAGACGGCAGGAAGGGACAGTACATGGCGACATCCCCGCTGAACTCTAACCTCTCTTTGTCTCAGACGGGCCACAAGAATCTTTACGCCGGGCTCACACCAAGCGGAAAAAAAAACGCTTTCCATCACTCAGCTTGTTCTACTTCCTTGGCCAGCCCCCCTTGTGCAGGAGCACGTGGAGGTGGGTTTGAGACGCAGCTTTTGCGCATGAGCCAATTACGCACAGGTGTCTGTGAGATCTTGTTCTGTGGTTGGCCACCGGAAATGGCTCTGTATTTGCATAGCGTTGACATTTTTTTAATGCTAGTCTCCGCTCCGGCCGCCCGTATCTCGCCGCTTCATAGGGAATGAATGGCAGCTCGCTGCTCTCCTCTCTTCCTTCTCTCTTTCTGAGCCCGGCGTCAAGTCTGAGCCCGTCATTTGAGGTGATTTGTAAGTAATCAGTTATTTCTTTTAAGAACATTTGCATTTGTCCAACAAGACCTGGCTCAATAAGACTCACATAACTTTGACACAAACCACCTCAACTTCACCTACTGACTTTCAGATACTATTTTAGAACATTTCATCTGATTACTCATTCTGCAAACCTGCTAGGTTATTCTGCTTTGCATTTTAATATTTAATCCGTCCGTTAATAGATTTTGATCATTAAACCTCCATAAACCACAGTTTGCTTTGGTAATGTTTGTGTTTATTATTTCAGACTAAGGGTCAATGTGCATCGTTCAAGAACTTACGTCCTTCAGATAAATCTGTAGTTCGGCCTCTTATTCTTACTTTTATTTTGTTCACTTTTACGAACTGGTGCCCCGTTCAATTTTAAGGCTAATCTACCAACCTATTAATTAATTAACAAATGAATTGATTAATAAACCCTCGTACCCTACATAATTGTACTTTGAGAGATGTTCAAAGCTTTGGAAATCTTTTTATAACCTATAACCCAGCTTAGGGCAGGATATATTATGCTTATACTTAGCTTTAATAATTGGAAAGAGAAAAAGATTGTCTTGGTCAGTCAAATTTTTAACAGCACTGGGCAACTGATGCCTTATCAATTTCCTGTTACACCCAAACAGTATGACATACTTTTTGATGCAATCCCTGATATAGATGTGCGCATTTGCCTCTGTTTGAAAGTGCAAAAGAATTAAAAATTAAAAAAAAAAACTGGAACATCACATTACATGTATTTATTTATTGGTTTATTTTGTCGGGACAGTGCATGTTAATGAACACATGTGGGTCTCACACGCCACACCGCTCTCTATAAATATTCAATCCTTTATTCAGTACTTTGTTGGGTTTCCTTTGGTGGCAATTACAGCCTCATGAACTTGCGAACTGATTCTAGATGTATTCCTTCTTCCATGAAAGGTTGCGGCTGCGTTTGGAGGGACTGATTTGGAGTAGTGTGTGTACTCGTGAACTTCACAGAGCGTCTCAGAGAGCGGACAGAGTGCCGCAGCTCACAGGCACAGTCCGCCGGATTAGCATAATTACAATGATACTTCACTGCACACAAAGCCACTTCTTGACATTCATGTGTTACATTCAATGTGTCAGAACGATCGGTTCTATTTATAAATGGATAATATGAACCAAAAGGACACACAGAAAAAAAAGGAAAAAATCAAAAAAATGAGATCAGAAAGATGAGGAAGATGAGCATTTCCTGCTTCTCTGTTCTCTTTAATGTTCCGTAAAGAACAACGCCATAACTTTCAAAGTGTCAAAACAATAAATGTGGAGCCATGTTCATTTGGAAACAAAGTGTTTCAGTTTGTGAAAATAAACAGTGACAAACCTGACACATGTATCCACTGAGATGTGTTTCAGAGTGTATTTTCTCTAAAGTAGACCCTATGCACAACGAAATGCTAACTTCCGGGTTCAGACCGGCTGGTTATTTCCGGCCAGTATCCTGCTATTGAAAATACGCGACAATTGAGAGGATAACTTACATTTTGCTTTGATTGGCATGTCTGTGTTGCTATATGTGTGCATCATTTTCCTCAATGATATAGTTAGAGTTTACAGTGTATAGCAGAGGTGGGAGACTCGAGTCACATGACTTGACTCGAGTCAGACTCGAGTCGTAGTTTTCGGGACTTGAGATTTACTTGACCAAAGCTGCAAAAAGACTTGACTTGACTTGGGACTTGCTGTTTGTGACTCGAGACTTAACTTGGACTTGAGGCCAATGACTCTCAATGACTTGCTGTGACTTTATAGTTATTATTTATTTGAGTGAAACTGTCGAAAGATCAGGATTCATTGCGTAAAAGCGTTTACATATGGTAATTAGCCACATGCGTGTTCGGTTTCCCGACACAGCGCTTCTAATCAATACAGCGGGAAAAGGCAGGAGGAAATACGGCGTCGAAATACGTGCATTAAAAGTTTTCTAAAGATTCTAAAGAGATTTACGGACAGGAAAACGTTTGAAACAATGGACTGTACCTACAGCGCAGACGGGCGGCCTCCAGAACGAAGATGCGTAAGAGCTGATTAATCAACAGGAATCTTGGGACTTTTCGATGTTTTAAGGCGTTCACACAAAGTTTACAGCATTTAGTGACTAATTTACGCATCCGCACACAGCCCAGTGACAGCGGGACTGAAGGCTACGCGGAATCTATTTTGAGCAGGGGCGAATCCGAGTATACAGGGGCCGGGGCATTACAGGGGAACCACTGACAGAAAAACTGACAGAAACTAACAAAAATAAAAATATTATTTTATATTTATGTTTCAGACTGCAGGGAAAAGCAGCTCATATTTAAAATACTATATTTCATATTTTTTAAGTCGCCCCCCGGGCCCCCTTCCTTCAAATGCTGTCCCAGCAATTTTGTACATAGACTGTTTATTTATAATACACATATTTTGAATGTTGTGGCGTTTCAATATTAATTTTTAATAAGACTTTAAATCCAAATCCATGAGTATTTAAAAGTTTGATTTTAGCCTAAATTTTCAAAATTACGGTATCTTGAGAAAGCACTTATTATTTTCAAGATCAAACACATGAAAAGTAGACACGCTGGCGTTTGTGACTTGAGGTGACTTGCCGGCTAAAGCAAGACTTGACTTGACTTGACTTGACAAAAGCTATGACTTGACCCTATGACCGATTGACTTAGACTTACTTGAGACTTGGACCTTCACGACTTGGACTTGACTCGAGACTTGCATTTAGTGACTTACTCCCACCTCTGGTGTATAGTTGACTGAAGGGCATGTATAAAGAGTCTGTTCCCATGTAGTGCTCTCTGAGTGTTCTGTGACCTCCACACCTTCAGTAACAGCCACAGTAAGGCACTTGTCAAACTGGAGGTAGTTGATTTTATAGTATGTAAAATGAATCCGATTTCGCTGCATGTCAGGAGTGCATTACTTTACCATCAGCTTTAGGGGACACGTCTCCAAATGACAGATCCGTGCGTCAGGGAATACTCGTGCCTCAGACATCCAGCGAGCTCACCCGCTGCTCTGCACCGAACAGTCCACATCCTGCCCTCAGCGGGCACTCAGCGTCACTTTGCCCCGCAGCCCAGCTACATAGCTACGAGCAATCGCCCCCCTGGCACACTACAACGCAGGTCAAGACCAGTTCGGGGCTGAGGACTCCCTGAGTCCTGGAAATCACATAGCGTGTATTTTGTAATGTTGTCCAGGCCTGACGCGCGTTCTGTTCCCAGATTTGGAGACGTGTATCCCCAAAGCTGATCCCTGAGGTGATGCGCTCGTGCCATGCATCGAAATCGTGTGTGTTTTACTCTTTGCTCTTCTCCACGTATGCCATGTAAGCAAACACAGAGCAGCAGAGCCTGGCTTAAAAGCACTGGAGCTCAAAAACACTCCACTCTCATCCATTGCCCGTCACTATGCATGCAGAAAGTTTGTTGATACAGGACAGAATCTTTACATTGTAATTAACACATTTAAAGCAGACGTTAGGTGTATGCTAAATACTAACATCATTGTGGTGGTGTCATGGTGTCATTGTCATGGTGGTGTTTTAGCATTTTCTCGGTAAGAATGGTCTGATTTGAAGGTTTTGTGTAGAAATACTTTGCACATACTTTGTTGTTTTGCCACCTCACATTTACCTGTGCTTTATGTTCTGGTGCTATACCAATGTATGCCATAAGATGACAGTAATGACACATGAGCTAGAGACTCACCTCCCAAGTTCATTTTATCTTTCTTTTCGTTGGATTTCTTAATGAAAAATGCAGAAATATTGAGTTTGATGCTTTTGTTTTTGCAGTTGCCGAGGTAAAAGGATGGTTCAAGAACAATAGGACTGTGGCTGTGGGAAAGCTGTTCAACCACGAGATTTCTTGAGAGATCACGTCGTCCTATGATCATACACATCTGACACAGCAACAGTAAGCATTTACCATGTATTTTTGCTCATTATAACTGATCATGATTAATGATGATTAATCATTTCATTAGTGATCATGATTAAAGGCTATTTTCTGCTTTGTGTTTCTTTCCTCCGGCTGCAGTCATCACAGCCCAGGGCAAGCAGGGGAGATTCCATTCCTATGTTCCAGGCCAAAGGAAACGCTCGAAGAAGATTTACGATATGATTGAAGAATATATGTGGAGGCCCAGGCCCTCAGAGCAGATTTCACAAAAGGTAAAAGACTTAACCATATGTGTGCCCAATAGAAAACAACTAATTGTACAAAATGTATTTTAATATTCTTTTTATTAAAGATTTTTAAACATTTCATAACAACAAAAACAACAGCAACCAAAAAAGTAAATCAAATAAATAAATAAATAAAAACATAATGATGGATCGAGGCACTTCATATTCCTTTGTTAGTTTAATTTAACCCCTGTGTCATCCTTTAATTTTCTTACATTCACCGCCCTAGTGTACAAAAATGTACACCCTTTTCAAACTGCTATAAAAATCACATGCTTTAATCTTTTTCAAAATATTTTCATAAATCTCACGGATCACTTCTCACCTTCTCAAAACTATCAAACATGTTTTTTATTTTGGTTTTTTGCCCTTTGTTTGCCAGTTTCAAAACAAAAACTGATGACTGATGGTTCTTGTGCTGACTTCTTTCTTCTACACTCACGGATGAGCTCTGCAGCTTCTTTGGCTTCTTCATTTTTGCTCTGCCCTCGCTCTGTACCCTCTTAGGCTCAGACAAAACGACCCCTGGGTCTGTCTTTGTTTGTCTATGGGCCGGTCCTAACTGCAGGACTGTCTGCGGGACTGACTGCAGGCGCAAAAACGTCTAGCTGTTGTTTTTGTATTTTGTAATTGAATCAAACGGAGGCGACCTCTTCACCCCTCAGGGGACACTCACGTTTGTTCTTGCAGGACATTCTTCATCTATTTCTTTTGTCACAAAATTCTATGTGACAAATGTGGGTGGGGTATAGGTTTTCTATGGAAACTGTTAAGTAATCCTACTTTCTTTTAATGAAATGTTGACTTTGCAGAATGCATAGAAATAGCAGCAGCATTAGAAAGATCGGTTTATAATGGAAGTCAATCGGTCACCACCACAACATTTCTGACTCTACATAAAAAAATGCTAATCCTGGAAAATTAGTTTTGGTGTACATCTTTGACATGTTCAAGGATCTAAACATCACCCAAATCCAAGACCTCTACCTTTTATTGTTCATAATATAAGAAGGTTTTTCTGTTATTTTGTAATACATAATATATTTCCATACTTATACCTGCATATTAAAGGTTAAAATGAGAAAGAGAAAAAAAGTACTTTTTTGGTAGAATTCAAGTGGTTCAAGAAGTTTACGCAAAAAAAGCAGAAAAAATATGACTGTATGGTGATTTTATGGCTGTTTTTAAGCGTGTACATTTTGTACACTATGGTGGTGAATGTATTGCTGGGTTGCAGGTCACATCACAGCATTCTAAAGGCCAACACTATTATATGGAGGAAATGTTTGGTCTTGTACAGAGAGATCATGGACCCAGTGAATGATATTAATGATCATTTTTGTAATTCATACATTTTCTTTTGAGCTATGACTTGTGAAAGTGTAATGCTGTTAATAGGAAAAACTGGCTCCCGCCCCCCGCGGGGCCCGATGACATCATCACATTCTAGAACCTGCAACCTTACAAAGGTTGTAAATCTAAATACAGAAAAACTACAAATGCAGTCAAATCAATTTTTGACACGTCCAAGGCCCTAAAATCCACCAAAGCCCAAGCTCTGAACTACTCATTATTATACAGATAATGAGGTTTTTCTGTTGTTTTGTAACACAAACTTGTGATTTCCAACAAAGTTTTTGTTTTGAAACTGGCAAACAAATGGTTTAAAACCCAAAATAAAAAGCATGTTTGGTAGTTTTGAGAAGGTGAGAAGGGATTCGTGAGATTTGTGGAAAAAAAATGAAAAAAGATTAAAAAAATATGTGGTTTTTATAGCAGTTTTAGAAGGGTGTACATTTTTGTACACTAGGGTGGTGAACGTATAGAAAATGCAGATCTCCAAAATAAGACATGAGAGAAAAACAAACACTGGATTCAGAAAATTTGGCTCGATAGAACACTTTCTGCAGAAATCCACGTCTCAAGCTGCAACACAGACAAAATGGTCTGAAAATGAAAAAAAACAAAAAACAGAGCACACACAGGTGCACAGTGATTATTTATGTCAGTGAGTCATGTGACAAAGCTGGTCACATGACCATGATCATACAAGGTGCTATACATAAAAAACTCATATACAATATATACAATATACCAAGAAGGAGTACATGTAACAGAGCGAACGTGTCACAAATCAACAGAGGAGGAAAGGAGGCTAAGCTATCAGCACAGGCAAACCTACAGGTACGGTGGAAATGGATTTTTCATCACCGTACCTGTGACTAGCCTATCTTGTAATTTTCTAATGTATAGCACCTTGTTTGATCATGTGACCAGGTTTGTCACTGGGGTGATTGAACGAGTGCTCACTACTTCCCGGTGGGCCTTAATTGGGGAAAAAATGGGAAAAATTTTGGGAAAAATAATTATTAAAAAAAAATGAAAAAAAAAAAGAAATATTTTGAGATAAATTATAAAATATTGGCAAATTGGGGAAAAACTAGCCTGGCAAAAGCCAGACTTATCCTCCTTTTTAAAAAAAAAATCTAATACACCTTATGTGTGATTTTGGCAGCTCTGTAATAAACAGAAGAGAAGTAAATGATGATCATTGCGTTTCTTTTCTTCTTTTTTTATTTAGTCCGAGGGGGCGTGGTGTTGCGTAGCGAACAGCTGTTGCTTTGACAAAGCAGAGCGGCTTCCCATGTAGAGATCGAAACAGCTGAGATTTTAACATTTCTCTGAGTTTGTAAATGGTCAAAATCGGTCCAAGGACGATCGGTCCTTGACAATCAACTTGAAACAGAGATATTTAGGCATTTGCCTCTTCACATAACATTAGTGTCCGTCCAGAGAGGAGAGAGGAGTTCATCAGAAAGGAGAGTGTTTCATAAAACACGCATTATCTTCGATTCTAGAAAAAAAATCTTTGACCTTGATCAAAACTAGCCTCTGTTTAGCTTAGATTTCTCAGGAACCGAGGCACGTAGAATTAAACTGTGAGCTTAGAGTCTCCCCTTTCAAACTAGCCACAGCATGTGTCCATAGCTATAACACAGAATACACTGTGGTGCTACAAAAATCATGAAATCCCCAAAACCAGGGGACAATGGGGGCGGAGAAAAAAAGTCCAGCCGGCCACTACACATCCAGAGAACAGCAAGAGTGGCCTCAGATCACGCAGCATCTCGTTCAGAGATCACATTCATATGACCTTTATCCTAAATAAAACCTCATTTACCTCCTGCACTGTTTCCTTTACTCCAACGGCATTCATAATCAGAGAAAACGTTCCCGTATATTCACCTATCTAAGTTCTTATATAAAAAGCATGTGTCCAGGCTCCTCTGCCAAACACCCAGACCGCCTTCAGCTTTTTATTATCTGCACTTCTGAGTATTTGTAAAACTTCTTCAAAGAGATGTTGTTTCATTCAATAGTTTAAAATATTTTGTGCAATGCCTCATGAGTACGTTTCATTACCGCTGTCACGTTATCTTTTCTGTGAAAGTCAATGTCACCGTTGGAATTTTACCTTTCCAAAATCAAAGCTGAATAAACTGAATACATAGTTTGCTCATGAGTGTGATGTTTCTCTAAAAGTGAGACGTCTTATCTGTCAAAAATTTCAAGTAGTTCATTTCCAAGGTGTCGCAATGTTCTCTGCCCACATTGGCTTTGAGAGTCAGGCGTGCTTTTGGTGGAGTGTTGGTTTCACTAATTGAACAGAATATAAAACAAATGGTTAAAATTTGAACTTTTTCTCTTCCTTTCTCAACCGATGTGTCTTTATTTTAATGTGAAAGATAAGGGTAAATACTCAGACCACTAAATGATACTTGCTTCACAAAAAATACCAACTTCATAATTTGCGGGTCTATGTATGCTAATATGTATGCTATGTATGCTAATATGCTGCACTTCAATAAACGCATTATCAAACAAAAGTGGGGTATTCTCCTGAGTGGTCCTAACCTCTCTGCAGTCTTCAGTGAGTCCAGTGGCTACTTTTCTATGTTGCTTTGACAAAAACAGAGATTATGGGTCTGCCTGAGTTTCAACCAGTGTGCGGATTACCCATCAGACCCCTGGGGCCCGTGGTGGGCTAAAGCAAAGGTGCAGACACAAGCGCACTCTGCACTCATGCCGGCGGTGTATGTCAGTGATGGGTCGGTCATGTATGTCAGTGATGGGTCGGTCGTGTATGTCAGTGATGGGTCGGTCATGTATGTCAGTGATGGGTCGGTCATGTATGTCAGTGATGGGTCGGTCATGTATGTCAGTGATGGGTCGGTCATGTATGTCAGTGATGGGCCGGTCGTGTATGTCAGTGATGGGTCGGTCATGTATGTCAGTGATGGGTCGGTCATGTATGTCAGTGATGGGTCGGTCATGTATGTCAGTGATGGGTCGGTCGTGTATGTCAGTGATGGGTCGGTCATGTATGTCAGTGATGGGTCGGTCATGTATGTCAGTGATGGGTCGGTCATGTATGTCAGTGATGGGTCGGTCGTGTATGTCAGTGATGGGTCGGTCGTGTATGTCAGTGATGGGTCGGTCGTGTATGTCAGTGATGGGTCGGTCATGTATGTCAGTGATGGGTCGGTCGTGTATGTCAGTGATGGGTCGGTCGTGTATGTCAGTGATGGGTCGGTCGTGTATGTCAGTGATGGGTCGGTCGTGTATGTCAGTGATGGGTCGGTCGTGTATGTCAGTGATGGGTCGGTCGTGTATGTCAGTGGTGGGTCGGTCGTGTATGTCAGTGATGGGTCGGTCGTGTATGTCAGTGATGGGTCGGTCGTGTATGTCAGTGATGGGTCGGTCGTGTATGTCAGTGATGGGTCGGTCGTGTATGTCAGTGATGGGTCGGTCGTGTATGTCAGTGATGGGTCGGTCATGTATGTCAGTGTTGGGTCGGTCGTGTATGTCAGTGATGGGTCGGTCGTGTATGTCAGTGATGGGTCGGTCGTGTATGTCAGTGATGGGTCGGTCGTGCATGTCAGTGATGGGTCGGTCGTGTATGTCAGTGATGGGCCGGTCGTGTATGTCAGTGATGGGTCGGTCGTGTATGTCAGTGATGGGTCGGTCGTGTATGTCAGTGATGGGTCGGTCGTGTATGCCAGTGATGGGTCGGTCGTGTATGTCAGTGATGGGTCGGTCATGTATGTCAGTGATGGGTCGGTCATGTATGTCAGTGATGGGTCGGTCATGTATGTCAGTGATGGGTCGCTCGTGTATGTCAGTGATGGGTCGGTCATGTATGTCAGTGATGGGTCGGTCATGTATGTCAGTGATGGGTCGCTCGTGTATGTCAGTGATGGGTCGGTCATGTATGTCAGTAATGGGTCGGTCATGTATGTCAGTGTATGCTGTTTACACAAAATCAAGATCTCTACAAACTTAAACTAATCCATAAATGTAGTCAGTGCATCCCGAGCTTTCTGCCACTTCTTTTGTGAGAGAGATCCACTTCATATTTTCGGTTTTATGGTTAGATAAAGTTATGCTGGGTTGTGTAGTGAAAACAATGCGATCATGCGCAGTGCAGCGATACGTCGCAATGTCTGCCTTTTCCTCTCATGTGTGTGAGCGCGTTACAAACGTAGTACAGGAGTCCTGGCTTAAAGGGATATTTCAGGATTTTTGACACAGGGCCTCATTTCCTAGTTATCCAGAGTCTTGTTGATTACTGGAGATATTTCTTTTGTAATTCATGCAGTTCTTATATTTGAAGAGTTTCGTGGCACTAGGCTAGTGCAAGGCTTACGCATTAAAAACAGTCTGACCCGCTCCACAGAGCACCTGAGGCAAATCACTTATAACGCCAGACTAACCATATAAATGTCTGTGTCGAGAAAATAGTCCCTCAAAATGCGATCATTCATATGAGGCAAGGTCAGTTATATTCCAAAAATGATTCTATCGACACAGACATTTATATGGTTAGTCTGGTGTTATCAGTGATTTGCCTCAGGTGCTCTGTGGAGCGGGTCAGACTGTTTTTAATGCAGGCTAGCTGATACTGTAAAAATGCACTAGCCTTGCATTAGCCTAGCACCATGAAACTCTTCAAACATAAGAACTGCATGAATTACAAAAGACTTACTTTATCCGGGACCTGTCTGGTGTGTTCTTGGACTTCATGATGCTTCTGCTCCACAATAGTCTCTTAACAGACTTCTGAGAGCATCACAGAGCAGCTGTATTTGAGCTGACATTAGATTACACACAGGTAGACTCTATTTAGTCATTGGGTCAACATGTGATCATTCAGAAATCTTCATTTTTTTCTGACTAGAATCGTTTAACGCAGGGGTGCCCAAACTTTTTGTCTCTGAGGGCCAAAATGAAAAAGCGTCTGTGGGTCGCGGGCCAAACACGGCGATGTTAGCATGAAACACATATAACTGCAAATAATACTAGTTACTTTATTTTCTTTTTTTTGGTATACATTTGCATTTAATTCTATCTATGCAAAAAATATGCTACAAAAGTTTAGTTTTAGTAGAACAAAATCAATTATTGTAGCAATATAGTGCAAAATATAAACAACACCAACTTTAACCTGCACTACCTACAGTGACTTTGCCTCATTCATTTCTTTAAGTCAAAGAAAATGCCATATTAGACCAATTTGAAAGTGTCAGTTCAGCATAAATTCTTTTATAAGCCATATATGTCAATGACCTTTGCAATAAAATTTGGAAAAATGTCAAAGTTGATGCTACGACACTCTATGCCAGAGAAATACCAAGACACCAGACCAGTGTTTCCTTAACTTTGCGAAAGGAGTGAAACAGCGCCCCACTTTGTCACTGGTGGCCAAAAAGTGTACTGGATCCATATTTGCCATTGAGAATGAATGGGAGAGAGTTAGTATTAACCAGGTGCGGCGCAAAAGTAGGTCACTCTCTGGCGGGCCAACATAATTGTTCGGGCCCCACTTTGGGCACCCCTGGTTTAACGGTACCCAGCCCAAGGCTACAGTGATCATCTTTTAATTAGAGCTATCCAAATATGTTACTGTTCTTTAACAAAGTTAACACTCTGTTGCTCTTTAGTTGGATTCAAGCAGCTGTGCTTACAAGGCAAACCTCTGCTCATACCTATGATGCTTAGTTATAATAACGTAAATACAAATTAGGCTTAAGGGAAGACCAATTATTATCTCCTCATTAAACTGGCTTCAAAGACTGTTCAGTATTCACACAGGGTTATACCACAGCAAACAACTCATTCAATCAGCAGTCGGCCGAGTGTGAAATTCCTATTAACTGTAAACAAGAGTCCTACTTTAATCATGAAAACAGCCATTTGTGACCATTTTGTGACAGGAACACGGTGGCAGTCGTATGGAGTCATGAAAACTGTGGTTTGAATGAGAACATGTTATGTAATGTGCTACTATGTATTTATCTATGTATGAAATCATACACAGATAGCTACATAGATTGCTAATCCATATTGATTTAGTGTCATTATAGCAATATTTATCAACTTCTATTTTACTACAAGATGACTAAATATTGAAGAGTAAATGCACTTAAGAACATGAAAAAAGTTTGTAATAAGTAATAAGTTTCAACAAATCATGTCCTGCGGTCCAAAAACTCAGTGTGTGGTTAGTTTTTAGAGGAGGTTGGAACTCAGAAATAGCACACAAAGCACTGGCAGAGATCCAGTTTGCAAGTTCAATGAACATTTATTGCAGAAACAAAATTATACTCCGTGGTTGACTTTGGACAAGTTGAGTTTTCTCTTGTTACAAACACTATCTCCCGCCGCACACTGCCCACAGGTCAGCTGATGAGGCCGACTGATTAGGAGCTGTATAGTTAACCCTTTAGTCCAACACAAAGTAAATTCAACCACCAACCGCCACCACCAACCCAAGACCAGCTGCAGGCGGCGCCTACTGTTACATTTTCAATAATGACGTTTTTATCTGGCGCAGAGCCTCCTCAGTGTCCTTTTGCTTCCTGGAATTGTACCCGCGGGTTTGCAGGTTGGTAGTGAACTTGTGTGAACGAATGACACAATTTTGAAGCAAATCGGACACTATGGGGGGGCTAACTTCACACAAGTGGGTAACGATTATACTTGGAGTAGCTGCTACCGTACAATATTTAAAGGAATAGGCCACCGTTTTTACATACTGAGATATGTTCTTACCTTGGCTTTGACGAGTTCTTTAGGACCTGTCTGATCTTCACCCGTGCCTTCAGTCACGTAAACACAGCACAGACGGCGTTAGCATTTAGCCTCTCCCTCTCTCCACTATAGCTCCAAAACAGGTCAAGATAGAAGCTACCAAGCTCTTCCACGTTTTCCCTATTTAAATATGGTTACGTGAAGTGTTACACTACAAAGTATAATTACACAAAATTAAACAATGTGGATTTTCTAAGCGGATAAAAGGGGGAACTATATTGTAAGGCGTAATAATACCAGGAATAGTTCGAAATCCGCGCAGTAATCTTCACTTTACTGTGCGGATACCAAACTACTCCTGGTATTATTACGCCTTACAATATAGTTCCCTCTTTTATCCGCTTAGAAAATCCACATTGTTTAATTTTGTGTAATTATACTTTGTAGTGTAACACTTCACGTAACCATATTTAAATAGGGAAAACGTGGAAGAGCTTGGTAGCTTCTATCTTGACCTGTTTTGGAGCTATAGTGGAGAGAGGGAGAGGCTAAATGCTAACGCCGTCTGTGCTGTGTTTACGTGACTGAAGGCACGGGTGAAGACCAGACAGGTTCTATAGAACTCGTCAAAGCTAAGGTAAAAACATATCTCAGTATGTAAAAACGGTGGCCTTTTCCTTTAATCTATATCATTATGATGTCTACAGACTGAACCACACGGCTCGCGCTGTTGCTTCAAAGATATGAATCACAACGGTTTCTTGATTCTCTGTGCTTTGGTGACGGTATAGTTTTACGATCGGACATTTCTCTGACACTTGAGGCAAATCTCGCCTCTTTCCTCTCTCCCTCTCCTGGATATTATTTCAATTGGTGTGGGTTTGGAGTGTGTAGTATCTGTCTGTCCAGCGATCATTAAATGATAAATTCCCCTTAAAAACATGTTTGTTATCCAGTGTGTCCTTTATTTTTATCGCGCCGGTTTTTCCATAACTTTGAAGCGCATAAACTTTGAAGCGTATGATTCCCCTGAAAATGCCTCGGGAAAGGCATTTCAAATCACTTTTGCTTGACGTGAAGATTCCCTCTTTCCAGACGGTGTTTCCGTTTCACTTGTGTCTCTATAATGTAGTAAGGGTGGTTATGTTGATCCGAATTCAGATGGTTAATACATGTTACCCAAATGTGTGTGTTTTACACCTCTGTCTTCCTCACCGCTCTGAACAGCTGGCGCACGTTGCCGTTGACTCCCGCCGCTCTAATGCACCTGCCGCCATGCACACTCATCACCCGCACATTTACATTTACAATACACAGGAATCAACCGCACCGATAATGTAGTCTATCTATTACCAGTTCAACCCTCATTAGTGTCATGTTGCTTCGTTCAGATGTGCATCTAAAAAAATAAAGTGCTTCAATATAATGCTTTTAATTTTTGTTTTTATCACGGACACGGGTGGGTAACGGGTAGAATGTTAACCGGTCTGGGCGGGTGTGGACTCAACTCTATATAAACTGATATAAACGAGGGTTTACGGGTGGGTAGGTGCTGTAGCGGATGGGTGCGGGTCTCCAAAAATGGACCCGTGCAGGACTCTGGTATAAGCTGCTGTGGATTCTTAGCACTAGCCATGTTAGCATTGGCGAGTTTGTTGCGATTACCTCATTATGGAACCAAGGTTATGACTGTACTGCAGAGATGGTATGGTCATACAGCATGAGCCAACATGATAAATAGTATTTTATATGAGTGATTGAGTGATACTGACAGTCACAGTGACTTAGGCCGACTGCTAACCGACAAACAGGCCTTAGCCTTTTCTTCTCCGCTTAATGGGAGTGTTCCTCAGGCTCCAGCTCAACATTTCTCTTTTCACTGCTTTGACTAGGTTTGCTAATTCCACTTTTACACTGTCCCCTGTCCCGGAAATATTTCTCCAGCTCTGGCTCATTTACACTGACTCTCCTCAAATATTGATCGAGATCGTATTTCGGAAGTGAGGAATTGTACGTTTCTACTGGCTGCCCCTGGAGGATCAAATAAACTTAAAGTGTTGAATTGAAGTGAATTGAGTGTGAATTGAAAATCATCTGTTTAAAATCGGAGTATATTTGTCGTTCACCGACAGGGCCAGGTTGGTTGAATTCAGAAGCAGGTGTGCAGAGCTGTTCACTTAGAGAGGGGGGGGAAGCGTTCTGAATAGTCTCTTCAGAGTTCAGCGGAAGTCCAGAGACGTGCGTCACAGATGGGGCCTCGTGTCCCGCTCGCTTTTCTCTGTTCCAACAACAGCCAAAGCGATGTCAGGGTCAGCCAACTCGTTTTCTATTCAAACAAGTGTATCTGCCAAAGGAAAGGAAACGTCACCTTTCAGAGAGCGCTCAAATAGCACATTGTAAAGAGAGGTTATGGGTTATGCACCATTATCAGGGCTTACAGTTCACGTCTGTGCAGTGGTGCTTGTCATGTGAAGGTTGTCATGACATTCCTAGTTTTGAAAACATATTTGACAAACCTTTTTTCCTACTTTATAGACATAAAAACCTTACAGCAAGTGCAATAGCCATCGTTGGTAGCAACAGGCCCATGCAATCAAATTAGTTTATGGTACGTGGAAGGTCCCTCAATAACAATCTACAGACGGCGCCTGGGAGAGAAAGAGAGAGCTTTTTTTTCTAATTGGCTGTAAATGACAGTAGGTGAGTTTCGTGATCCTGTGTGGACATTAACGCAGACGGGTTTACTCTGCTTCCTGTTTGCTCACGTATGTTCCGTTCGTGTAGTTGATGCCACAGTCACCAGCAATTGTGTCTTATTTGCATCTAAAGGCCTTCCCAGGTCTATTGTGTTACTTTAAAAGCCTGACTCGCACCCGGTGCACATGGCTGCATATCAAATCACAAATTGGATTAACCCTAGAACACTATTGCCGGGTGGTTTTTACCCAAGCAAATAACTTTATTTGATTTTCATGATGCTGCGTTTATGTGTCCTGGGCTCTGGGCTTCAGCTTTGTCTTTAACATCTTTGATGGCCTGAGTGTTTTCCTACTCCAAAACACACTTTTTCCTACAGGCACATATTTGGGTAATTTTCACCCAGCGATAGTGATAGAAGGTAGGGTAGGGTTAATGTATTTAATCAGGCAATCTTGCCTGATTCAAGGTTGACATTCAGGACAGACTTCAACTCCAGCTTTGCTCCTGTTGCAGAGTTCGGTGTCTCAGGCCTCACAGTTAGTGAGTAACACATAGTTATTTTAGTCAGCCGGTCATTTATACCCATTCAAAATATGACATATTTAGTTTCTCTCTCCTGCGGCTGTTTGTGTGCCAAAGACACTGAGGAATGGTTGGACCAAAAACCAAGTTTCCATCTTCGTTATTTTATTGTTTTGTCATTTTTTGTTCCCAAATTCCTAATTTTGCTAGTGATTTTGGAGCATCTATATCTGGTCCTCTCATGATGCTTTTCTTTCATTTTATTAGACATGACACAGTTTAATATAAAAGAATACAAGGTAACGCTTTAGAATACAGCCCGCGTTCCAGGTGTAAGTACGGGGTAACAAGAAAGTAATTACACATTTAAGTACAGATACTCTTACATGTGTAACGAGGGGGAACAATGTGTAACAAGGCAGTACAAAGTGTAACAACGTGTAACTACGTGTCAAGGTGTTCATTTTCATTTTTTTACTGCCAAAACCGCCAAGCCAATACAGTATGAATGAAACGGAACAATCAGTGGTGCTGAGCGATCAGAGAGTTGTGGCAAAAGGGAATGTGGTATTGTGTGCATACATTTTAATGTTGCAGGACAGTATTACTGTGGTGAACGCGAAGACATGACCCCAGGCATTTTTATTGATTGTTCTTAATTTTTTTTGTATTGAAAGTAATTACACATGTAATTACATGTAACAATCAGAAGCAAGAGTCAACAGAGAAAAATAAGAACAAGTGTCCAAAAATGATCACGCTTAATCATCATGTCTAAGTCAGACGGAGCCTTTCTCTGCTGATGAGCAGCCTCTTGTTTGTAGTTGTCGGGGAAACAGGAGGAAAAACATGCACATCTGCTCAAAAAGGATCCGTCTGAATTGAACCCGGGACTTTTTAGCTGTGAAGCAAAAGCGCTAACCACTGCATCATCATATCACATGTACTTATGGTGCACATTAGGGCTGTGCAATTAATCGAAATTCGATTACGATTTCGATTATTGCACTAGACGATCACAAAAATAGCATAATCGAGAAAAAACGATTATTAAGGATGCCCTCCCGCTCGTCCATCCAAAGCGCAAAAAGTCCGTCCTGCGCGGTTTGTGTGACGCGTCTGATCAGCTGAAACACCAGCGCAGCGTGACAGAACTGTAAATAATATCGTACTAATATGTTTTATGCTCACCTTGTGCTGAAAGGAGAACAGCTGTTTTAGAAGCCTCGATATCCTTTGCTCAGGCCCTGGTTTTGTTTAGTAGAAAAGTCTAAAACTCTTCTTCAGGAGCAGATCAACGGAGCTCAAACAAACTCTTATTATTTCATGCCACTGTGATGATTGTTTCTGTTCCCTTCGTGTTTCATGAGCTAAAGGCTCAGGCTTTTGTCTGACATAAAAACATTAGCGCTGTGTGATGATGTCATCAGGCCGCGCGGCTCTGTTGGACAGGTATGAGGGCTGGCCAGCAGGGGGCAGGTGACCCCTGCTGGCCAACAGGGTTAAAAAATAATAATAAAATTGAACAAATGAAATAAAGATTTTTTTTAAGGCAACAAATAATCATTTGAATAATCGTGATTTCAATTATTACTAAAATAATCGTGATTATTATTTTTTCTATAATCGAGCAGCCCTAGTGCACATGCACATTAATAATGTGCTACTTTTCCTTGTTTGGCTTCATTTTTTTCTCTGTTCACTCTTGTTTCTGCTTGTTACAGGCAACGGTGTCTCACTGTAAAAAATAATCAACAATCAATAAAAATGCCTGGAGTCATGTCTTCACTTTCACAACAGTAATACTTTTGTCCTGCAACATTAACATTAATGCACAGTTTATAATATCACATTCCTTTTTGCCACAACTGTGCGTCAGCTCAGCACCATTAATTGCTCTTTCAATATCTTTACTACACCTTGACACGTAGTTACACTTTGTACTGCCTTGTTACACATTGTTCTCCCTTGTTACACATGTAAGAGTACCTGTACTTACATGTGTAATTACTTTCTTGCTATCGTGTGCTTACACCTGGAATGCGGGCTGTATTCTAAAGCGTTATCAAACACGACTCAAATGTGTATTTTCATGCTCCAAGCATTATCACAAATGTTCGAGATTGTCATAAAAAGGGTGTGATGTAAATGGCTCTTCTAAAGGTAAGGCTGTATGCCCTATGGGTTTTCCCTCTGCGGTGCAAACAAACACAGACAGCTTCATTGCATTGCCGTCATTTGGGACCAGCTCCCTGTATTTGGTCAGGCCCACAATAACCAGTTCCTCTACTGTCGTCCCTCCTCTGAACAGCTCGACGTGCTAAACGACAGACCTGTCAACACTTGATATTTTCTTTTCTTTGGTAGCACTACTGTGGCATAGCAACCCTCCGCAGTGTCGTAATTGCACTTTCAGCAAACGGACAAGGCGTGACAGGGCGCTAGACTACGACGAGCATTATTTCAACCAGTGCGACAAACAAAATAACCTGCCGCACCAAACACCAGTGGAGAATACAGAGTATAAAAAAATCAAAACAAAAGTATTACTCAGAAAAATGTATTACAGAAGTATTTGGGATAGTAAGTAAGAGAAGCCACAAACTAACATTTCTCTAGTGGAAATCAAAAGTAACAACTCTCACAATATCCACAATCCAACCCCCGCATGTCGACCTTTTCAGCGACGAACGCCGTTTTCTGCTCAGCCCACACAATCACATTGACAGTTGACCTGCGCCGATGACAGTGAAGTGATGACAAAGTAAAGTATTTGCTAAAAAAAAGAAAGAAAAGAAGGCGAGCAAGACTGTCTTCTCTCCTCGACTGAGGGCAGTCTGTGCATGATAATAGCTTCAACAATAGCGCAATTTCCGCTTGCCGATTGTGCAATCTGTTTGAGGTGATTAAAGTCAACAGTAGTGCTTCGGAGCAGGAGGGACATATGTCTGCTGCAGCTCTTCCTGGTTAAACACAGTTACCCTGAAGTGTCTTGCTTATGGACACAGAAACAATATGCACTCAGGTTTCTGTGTTCAAATCTTTGGGATCATGGGAAGGCTCGGCATTGCAGGTGAATCGGGGAAACAAATACCCAAAGAAATGTGTAAATATGAGGAAAACTTATGTTGCAAGTTGTGTGTTTTCAGATAAAATGTGTTTGGTTCATTTATTTCTTTATTCCATTAGCAGCAAAGCTCAAAATGCTGGTAGCAGGTGCCTTTTAGATGGTCTGTGGTGAAGTGGTAAATTACAAAAACCCTAAAACAAAAACGCGCCAGCAATGCCGAAAACCCTGTAAACCATGAAACATCCGACCAAAGTTAGATTTTCATCATCAGTTTTGCATCAAGCCTATTTATTATTTACTATTTTTATTTGAATTAGTGACATATATATATTTTTTCTTTTAAATGGAAGTAAAATACAGTATAGTATCCTAAATATTGTCTTATATTATTTTTGGAGATTATTTTACTGTCGAATATCAACCACTGTTCTGAGGATAACTGACAAAGTGTGTTTATATTGAACTTTATATTTGTAATAAATTATACAACTGCAAAAAAATCCCTACCATGCCATCCCTACACCATCTTCTCTCTTGGTCTGGCCTGGAACCTTTAAAAGGATGACAGAGAAGGTGAGTAAACCATTGACTTAAGCACACAAATTCACATTAAACACATACACACAAACAAATAAAACAACCTTAAACAAATGTGCAAATGTGTGTGTATTATAGCGCATCCTCAATAAAGTGATGGATGTTACTCAAGTACACTCATTCATTTGACTGAGCAACTTTGACTTTTATTGGAGTAATATGATTTTCAGATACTCAATACCCAACTCAAATACTTTTGCTTCAGTAACAAAAGTATTTTGACCACCACTGTCTGTAGGTTTCCGCCAGATGCCCTGGTTTCCCATTCCGATTTCTGTGGTTAGAAATATTCTGGGTTCTTAACTTCAAATTGTTCTCACTTCTCCGAAAATGATCAGATTTGAATGGGTTACACATTGTTGGAAAGCCTGGAGACTACACTTTAAAGGAGCTAGATGCAAGTTGGCCATTTGATACTCACTACTGCCACCTCAGGTCATACGTGTAACTGCACATTCTACATTAAGCTCGTGCATGACGGCACTTCAGACCCGAAGTAACAACTTTTTGAGTGACAGTGCAGGATTTTAGAGGCAGTTGTGGTGAACAGGTCTGAGTTCATTCTACACATTAGGACATGGCTGGAACATGTAGGGGGAGGAAAATACATAATTTTAACATTTTTAAACTCTGTATAGTCCTTTTAATAATTGGTGAAAAGCTCAAAATGCCCCAGAACCAACATGTGTCCCTGGTTCCTGTGACTGGACACATATTTGGGCGTCAGCCAATCATTGCCCAGGATTCCCCTCTTAAGCCCCCCATACACTGCCTCGGTTGTTTCCCCTCTTTGCTGCGACTTCACCCCGTTGGCAAGCTTCGATATGTTGCACTGGGATTCTAATGTTCTGACCGGGCCCCTGCTCCCTTTGGACCAGGTCGCAGGTCCTGCTAGCGCGCTCTCTGTGTGCAAGAGCGCTCGCCTCGCAGCTTGAGCTGCTCGCCTTTCTTCTTGAATCCTGGGGATTATCCCTGGACCTGGCCTCGGTCCGCTGAAAGCCTGGTTTATAGTTGAGCGACCTGTCCCGCCCACCGTACCTCTGGTGTCTCGACACACGGCAAAATTGTTACAACTTTAGCGTTTCTCCTCAGTGTTCGCATTGTGATGTATTTTCTTTAAAACTTTTTTATCAACATGAAAAGTTAAAACACAAAACGACTAAAACATAGGAACGGTAGCTTGGAAGAGGGAGACCGAAAGAGTTTGTATCGATCAACTATCAGCCTGCGCGCTTAATGCGAGGTGACTTTTTGGAGAAGGTGCATGGCACTGATTGGCTGCCAGGTGGGTTCAGCGCTTCAGTCTCTTCAGCTGCCTTGGCTCCTTTCCTGCCCTCCGCTGACCATCATCTGCTGTCGGCTTCCCTCGTCTCCACAATGGATGCTCTTCATCGCATCTGCGTTGTCTTGTCTCCAGTTCAACTCTGCCAGTACAGCTGCGTTCACGCTGTCCGCAGCTCAGGCTCTCCACGCTTCTCGTCCAGCTCCGTGCCTGCCCACCACCCCAGGCTGTCTGCTTTCTCCTTTGCAATAAGCGCCCGCCCAAGGCCGCTTCTAGGTAGGCCGTACACACCCATGCACACCAACATTTCACCCAGACTACGCTCCAAAATCCTGCAGGGCGGCTATGTCAATTTGGTCTCCCTCATTTCCTTTACCTAAGGCTGACAGACAGGTCGCGTCGTCGGCTGAGCTCACGGCCTTGTTCAAACCCTCTGACCCCTGTCTGCTCAAGGATCTGTCTATCAGGGAGTTTCTGGTGGCCTGTAGCATTTAGAGGGATGTGATTTGCTCTGTATAGATGGACCGTAGGGCAGAGCTTGATCCTATCCTCGGTGATTTGAATCTGAAATATGGCCGCTCTACTTTTTATCAGTATCACAAGGTTCTTGATGTGAAGGCCGCTGCCCTCATTGTGCATTCTAATGTTTGTCATGACTGGTCTGTCCTGGATACTGAAATCTCGAGAACGCTCACACAAGCTGTTTCGTGCACTCTCTGCGGCTCCGGCCATTCGTCCCATCTCTACCCTATGCACCCATTTGCACCAATTTACCACTGGTCAGCCCGTGCGACAACCTTCCGATCTGCTGGGCGACCCCCTCCTTGAATCCTTGTGGCAGGAGGGTCTAGGTGCTTCGCTTCATGCACATTTGCAATCATTTCAACGAGGCTGTTTGGTTTTCAATTTTCTCCATGTAATTAGTTGCTGCAAGGACATTCACCGCCCTCGTCAAGACAGGGCCGCTGAACTTAGTTCCCATCCTGACATTGGTTTTGTTCATTTCCTCCTTATTGAGCAGCCTCGCTCCTCTTCATTCAGAATAGGGGTTGCTACTACCGCAGCCGCCCAAGGCATTACTTCAGTCCCGCACCAACAGCTGGGCCGATGGTCCGAGGGATTCTCTGTCTCTGCCGCCCCCACAAGACGGATTTTCTACACCCTTGTCAGGAGGGATTTTCTTTTCGGACGCCTCACCAACTCCTCCTCTGCCAATCCTGGCCCTGTCATCTCACCTATTTATTTAAGCCTTCTCCGCACTTCAATTCCAGTCTCCTAACTCATTTGTTTTGTAATGGTTGTTTGTAATGTTCTGTGTGTCCTTGTCATTATGCAGTGGTGGGCTGTGGGGTTTTAGACAGGGCCTTCAATAGCAGCCTGGGTTCACGCAGTAAAACGCATTTTAACTGATGGACAATAGGCGTTCGCCAAAGGATGTATCAACGATGCAAAGAAAAAAGCAAACACCTTTGGGAACACTCGTATACGGAAACACGCGACACATGACAAGCGGAGACGAGCGCATTATAACGTGGAAACTGGCAGCTGATTTTAGGAGATGTTTTGTTGACAGAGCAAAATCCACCGTTTATGAAATGATACTAAACTTGCTGTTTGGTGCTATGTGAGATGCTTTTTAGCTCTCGTAGTCCCGTACCTGTTACCTGCCCGAGTCCCAGCGCATCTGACGCGGGGGAAACTCTTCTCCTGTCCGGGGCCAAGCGTCTATGTCCCGCTGTCGGTCCTGCTGCTTTGCTATCGAAGCTCTTCATGAGGAAATCCATGATCAATAAATCCACTTCATTTGAATATTTCCAAGAGGAAAATCTGTTTATCCGGTTCCCTTCTGATTGGCTGGAACGTCTTGCCCATCCGCGGTTACATTTCCCAGGCAAAGAAAACGTAGGGCAGGGGTAGGCAAGTTTTCTTAACGGAGGACCAATTTTTAACATTTTAAAAGACCGAGGGCCGAAGCCGCAAGTTTTCGGCCAAAGTAAAGCACCACACTGGAAAAATGACCATCTTAAATGAGTTAAATGACTTAAAATTGCTTGAATAAAGGTTCTTTATGTTGAATTTGAGTCTGTTTGGACTAATCTGAGATAAAGATACAAATGCTCTTGCCAATGGAACGAGCATAAAACCCACTTTGAAATCAGACAAATGAACTTTTACTTTTAAAAAGATTTGTTTTTCACTTGAAATGATACAATATAATCTGAGTTAAGAGAATAATGACTTGTTCCATTAGCGATAAGATGCTTTATCTGATCTAAGACCAGACCAAATCTACTCAAACTTTAGATAGATAGGTTTCTGTCATTACTTCCTTAAAATTACTATTATTTTTCCAGTGCACTTTCTACAAATGCCGGAGTTGTACATAATATGACCTAATTTAGTGCAATGACAGTATTTCTCCCATTTAACCCAAAAATGTTAAAGTACGGTCTGATTTGTGTTGTAATGTTTCTCAAAATCATCTTGAGGGCCAGAGGTTCTGTGCTGGAGGGCCGGATTTGGCCCCCGGGCCTGACATTGTCCATCAAAGTCTGATTGGCTAATAATTCTGTCAGTCACGCTGGCTGTCAATCATGTGTGCGGCCTGACAACACAGGGCCAGCACAATCAGTTCTGCAGGCCCTGAGGAGGAGCAGCTCACCAGAGGTGTTAAAGGAGTAGGAAATTACAGTTACACATCAGCACAACCAATATAATTAAATATGTCACCTTTATAACTCTTTAAATGCTCGAAGGTTTAGAGCATTTGAACTCCCCCGTCGGTAAGTGCAGCATCTGTCTGACCCCGCCGCTCCAGCTAGCAGCTTCATTTCACTCAATCATTTCACACAGACGACAGTGAAAACAACCTTTCAGTTTCTGCTAACAGCAGCTGTGGCGCTGTGGTGAACACACTTTGATCTCAGACCTCAGAAAATGACTGACGTTGGATTATGTGGGAGAAAGTTTTGTGTCTAATTTATGGGGCAATATAATCCAGGAAGTACAGATCTGAGTGCTTTAGGAGTAGAAGAAGGAACGACCAAAGTGAACACAGGATTACGCCTTCTCAGAAGTGCGTGAATAGTGAGAGAAAAAAACAGGTAATTGTATATAAATGTCTTGAATGTTTTAACCTGGCAAAAAAAAGTGAGTTATGGAAAGCATCAACAATAAAACCTTTGTGAATGCAGTATGTAGTTTGTCTACAGCTTAAATGGAGCTTGGCAATGAAAAGAGTTTCATTTTAAGTGATCACTTGGAAAAATGTCCAGTCTATTCGTCAGGCAAACACACAGACGGTGTGTTGGTGGCTCTCATTACTCTGCATTATCGCCTCACTGGGTTTGGCAGCAGTCCTGCGCTCTCCCGGACACTGTTTTAGGACTGGATCTGTTTGGGGCCATCTCCGAAGATAATGTCCTTTCTGCCTCACTAGATGTTGAGATTGCATATTGGAAATCAGTGATAGAGAAAACTCAGACGGTTGGGCCGCCGCTGGAGCGACAGTGTACAAAAAAAAAATCTGTGCATCAGGGGTCCCCAACCTTAGGGCCGCGATACAAAATAAACGGTTATAATGACACAAAAATCGAAATGAAAATGAAAATATACTTCGCTGGTTAACCAATGCCCCATCTTTTCGATTCTGACGTCACAAAGCTAAATTGAGTAATTCAACTAAAACCAACAATATTGTTCGTAGGGTCCTGTTCCTACCACCCCCTGACTTTGCCTCTTTTCTTGCCATGATAGCTGATAAAAGTGTGCATATAGTAATAGCTACTGGGAAAGTTATTTATGTATTGTTTGTGTGAATGCAGGTGTGTGAGAACCTTGATATTATTTAAAGTCTATACGGGGTTTAAAAATGTTAAAATTAAGTATTTTCCTCCCCCTACATGTTCCAACAATGTCCTAATGTGTAGAATGAGCTCAGACCTGTTCACCACAACTGCCTCTAAAATCCTGCACTGTCACTAAAAACGGTGTTGCTTCTGCCCGAAGTGCCGTCATGCACGAGCTTAATATAGAAGCTGCAGTTACACATATGACCTGAGGTGGCAGTAGTGAGTATAAAATGGCTAACTTGCGTCTAGCCCCTTTAAATAAATATTTAATTGTATACTATACAATTCTTTGCCTTTGTCAGTTAATTTCCAAGTCCTATCAAATCTGAGTGACCTTTAATTGTGGGAAAAAAACTGATTGAGAATCCCACAAAGACACGACAGGCACCAGAAGGTGAGATTTAAGTGAAAATATGTGGAGTCCTGCTTGAACTGTGGGCGTATAGTGACAGCTGACTCAAACGCTGTTATGTCAGAAGGAACCGATCAAGGCTACTAAGTCATTACAACTCCCCTGCCACATAGAAACAAAGCATCCTGCACAAACATGCAATTCCAATCAGTTTCAGAAAAGTTTAAGACCTGCATTTAGCACGTTTGCATCTTATCGAGGTAGAAGTTTTATGCAACAAGAAGAAATGGGAGTGAAACCTTTAATTGAAAACAATTAAACTGAAGTAGTCTGTTGTTTAGTGGGGTCGCTCCATTAGTCCAATTCCCTATTCGTCTCTTTAGTCCGAAAATGTCCCATTGAGTAGGGGTTGAAAAATAAAATTAGGTTTAGGCAAGGGTCCACTCACATTAAAGCATCTGTATCATGCTGTTTTAGCCATTCAAAGTAAAGTATAGGCATGTATATGATATATTGTACCTCTACCACTATGGAGCACATTTTTGTGATAAATATATTTTCTGGAGGTGTTATTATAACCCGGAAGATAAAACTTAAAAAAAAAAAAAAATCAGTTAACTCCGCCCCCTCTCTCTGCTCACACAACTTTACCGTAGTAGAAATATAAATATCACAGCAAAAAGAGTTACTTCACAATGCAATTATAAAGGTGTTGACATCTGCAACACAGCTTCATAAATGGCTAGCACACAAGCTAACACGCATTTTGATTGACTCACCGCTCTGTCCATCGGGTGTTTACATTATGGGACTCGTGTTGGTTATAAAAGTTAATCCACGTTGATTCTGGCGAAGGTTCACCAAACATTCATCAAGATTGCCTGGCCTGCCAGACACTCCTCCTTTCTGTTCAAAAGAAGAACCGTCTGGACAGCTCCTCGTAGCCTATCATTTCACAATTTTACTCACATCGGTCCAATCACGTACCGAGAGGCGGGACATCATTCTCCCAAGAGGCGGAAGCCGTCACCACACTCACAAAATACTGTACAATAAAAGTCCACACAGATAAAGTTTAAAGTGATCACAGCTTGAGGAAAGAAACTGTTAATATGTCGATCAGTAGAACATATGATGGAGCGATACCTTCTCCCTGAAGGAAGCATCTCAAAAAGGCCTTAGCAGGGTGGCCTGAGGCATCAATTGCAAGTTGTAAAGCTCAATTCAGTAGTCAAGCTTTATATGTGGCCTCCAGGAGCGGCAAAGAGCAGCCAACGGTCCTGCTGGCTGAGCGAACCACTTTGTTCAAAGCCTTTTTAGAGTGAGATTACCAAACCACACTGTAATACAACTGGTTAGGACACTCTCAATTACATAATAATAAAAGTTCATAAGAATCCTAGTATTTTGGGTAAACTCTCGAAGCTTGTGTAAAAAGAAGAGGCGCTGTCTCACTTTCTTAGCCGTGTTCATCGTATGTGAGCTCCAATTCAAGTCATGAGAAAGAATTTACATTTCTCAACAATCTGCACATCAGAATCTTGGATAGTAATAGGCAACTGATTCCTATTGTGACAAAAATCAATAACAAGTTCACATGTTTTTGAAGTGTTCAAAAGCAGGTTGTTTTCTCTACTCCACTGAACAACATTCTCCACCTCCTCACGATAATGAGACTCATCATTTGAACTGATCAGCCCAATGATGGTCGTATCGTCAGCATATTTGATTATCACATTTTTATCATGAGATGCGACAAGGTCATGAGTATACAATGTGAACAGCAGGGGGCTCAAAATACATCCCTGCGGAAACACAGTGCTAACGAACAGCTCCTCAGAAATACAACCATTGATTTTGACCCTTTGTGGTCGACAAGTCAGAAAATTAAAAATCCAATTACAAATGGCATTATCAAGTCCCAAGCATTTGAGTTTTTCGATGAGCTTTGTTGGGACCATTGAGTTAAAAGCTGAACTGTAGTCTATGAATAGCATTACGAATCCCAGTATTGAGATGTTGGTGGTGATTTAAAATTGACTGCGCAGTACAAGCAAATTTGTGATGACTGTATATTCACCTTATTCCGCCCCGCCCACTTTTGCCACTTTTTGCTTTGTCTCTGCACTTCCGTTGTCCTGACACTTCTGGTCTAGTGCGAAGCCCGTTTATTAAATGGAAAACGAGGGGAAAAGTTCACCGCTCAAATCTGATGTTTAGTCGATTGATTTGTGTAAAATATCCAATGTTCATTTGCAGGTCAACAATAGCAGGGGCTGATACACGTTCATAAGTTGTTCAAATATTGGTGAAAATGTTTTTATCATGTAATCTACCATCCCATCTTACAATATAAGACGCAATTGGTCGTGCGGTTTTCTGGGCCGGGCAGTGCCGATCAAATTGAATGCTTTTCCGACACACTGCATGATCTAGGGAAGTGTGACATACGCACTTACATTCTCCGTCAGTGATTACATGGTTACAGCGCAGCCCCCAAGTGATGTCCCACTCCACTCTTTTGCAAATATAAATATAATATGACAGAACAAGGCACGAGGCTCAAGTGCAAAATAAATAACCATAAGTCAGAGCCTCTGTTATGTCCAACTTCTACAGAGGGACTATAGAGAGCATCCTGACCAGCTCCATCACTGTGTGGTTCTTCTACAGAGGGACTATAGAGAGCATCCTGACCAGCTCCATCACTGTGTGGTTCTTCTACAGAGGGACTATAGAGAGCCTCCTGACCAGCTCCATCACTGTGTGGTTCTTCTACAGAGGGACTATAGAGAGCATCCTGACCAGCTCCATCACTGTGTGGTTCTTCTACAGAGGGACTATAGAGAGCATCCTGACCAGCTCCATCACTGTGTGGCACGGCGCCGGCACTGCCTCCTGCCGAAGGAGCCTCCAGCGCATCGTGAGAGCAGCGGAGAAGATCTGCAGCGCCCCTCTCCCCTCATTAAGGAGATGTATTCCAGCCCTCTCACCCGCAAAGCCTTCAAAATCGCCAGGGACCCTTCACACCCATCACAGTCTCTTCAAGGCAATGCCTTCAGGGAGGAGACTGCGGAATCTACCGGTCCGAAAATGTATATGTAAAACTGAAATTGTCCTTCCCAAAATTAGGTTGAGGCAAGAGTCCACTGACCTTAAGGTCATGGCCAATGGTTGTATATGGCTCTCTAAGCCACAACACACTGAGTAAATAAAGGCCCAGGCCTATATTAGAGAATTCACGGTAAGTTTAAATAAGATGAAAGTAGATGACATTAGGCTCTCAGCATGGTGGCGCAGTAGTTAGTGCTTGTGCTTCACAGCTAGAGGGTACCGGGTTCGATTCCCACCTGGACAGGGCATTTTTTCCCTGTGTCCGCATAGGTTTCCTGCGGGTTTTACGGTTTCCCCTACCACTAAAAGATTTGTGCAGTCGTGACAGCGCTTCAGCACTTCCCACAGGGCAAACTGAAGCTACATGTTAGCAACATTTATGCAACTTTTCTGTTTGTTGGTTTATAATGTTGAAATGGCTACAGCTCTCTTGATGTCCACTCAAAATGCTTTTTCTGTGCCTATTTCATGTTTTACTATTGCAATACACAGATTAACCATGGCCTTGGAACCTTTCTGCCATCTTGACCACACCTTACACTTCAATCAGGGAAATCTGCTGCCATTATTTGGAACCTCTGCTCATAGCTCTAAACAGGTTGGGGTGCCATGCTTTGAATAGTTTTTCTGTGTCACTGTGTCCGGGCTATGCATAACTGCAAAACAAAAGACCAATAACTAAAAGACCAAAAACACTTAACTCAGTTTAATCCAACACTGTATTAAAAAATGTGCACAATTGCCAGAAACATAATTATCAATACATTTTATCATCAATTATTTTATTTTGTTTCTGACCGTGTGTATATTGCAGTCATGTTGAACCATGACTGCATTTTGGACTTGGACTTCCGGCAGTAGCCCAGGTCCAATCCAGGTCCAATCCAGGTCCATTCCAGGACTGAATTAGAAGCTCTTGGACAAAGAGAAGAGCACAGCAGGACAGTGATAACAAGAAAGACATCTTTACCTTTAGTGACAGACTCACCACGCTGCAGCATGAGGAGAATATTTGTGGAAAAGTGAGTGCTTATTATGTATCAGACATTTTTGGCAAAGATCCTTTGAAAAAAAAAGTAGACAGCTCACGATTGTTATTACATAAGTTGTAATACTTAAAACATGTGTTGGATTTACTTTTAAGGATAGTTGTACCATAAATTCTCTAATATAGGCCGGGGCCTTTATTTACTCAAGGGCATCTAGGACCAGGGCTTTATTGGAACCAGGCCACAATTACAGACAGGCCTTTATTTCTATTTGAGCAAAACGGACGACCAGGAAAATGAAGAAAAACGAGATTTGTGTCCATTTGAACCGAAAATATTAGGTTCATTTATTAATTAACTTTGCAAACCCTCTCCCAGCGGCTGGAACATTGACACCTTTTATTTTGTCGGGACAACAGGAAGTGTTTCGTTGCTGTTAGCGAAGCATTGACATCAATGTCACTGCAGGTTTCTGTTTCGTTTTTACCACGGACCGGATTATTTGTTGTTATCTTGTGTATATATTTTGTAAATATGGAATGCATATTGTGTATATTTTTTCATGCTGTGGCCAGATCTCCCATAAAATCTGGGACAGTCCCGGAATCCAGCCATTTGTCCTGAATCCCAAATCCAGCTCAAACTGTTCCAATAATGATACTAACCCCGGGTCAGCAGTAGTTATTGCCTGATTAAAGGCCCACACAGCTTTTTATTGTGCTGCATATCCCTCGGTTTCACAGCGACACTCAATGCTGTGTCCCTCGTCTTCAAAGCAGTTTTATTTGGATGCGGCCTGTCGCTGTAAATAGCTCCTGGCACCTCTGCAGATAATAAGAGTTCTCCGGTCTGTGCCCGACATTAGGACCGCTGTAAACCTTTTAGGACAGAGACGAGATCTGCATAGATGCAGAGAAACTCCAAATGCTTTTCTCACACATGTTTACTCCACATTTGGTTGGTGATCAGCGGATGAAGCACTCATTTAAAACACATTAACCCTCTTGACACGCTGCAATCTGCTGATGCGCTGCATTGATGCACGTTGGGTGTTTCTCAATGTCCAGGACCCTTATTTTTTTGCACAAAATTGGGACAATGCAGAAACTTCTTTAATTATTTATTGTGGGGACATAAACATCAGATTTCAGTGTGATTCCACTTCTAACGTAAAGTTTGAAGGATGCATAATTGCAGGATAGTCTCCAGAGCTTTCTACATGCCCCTCTCCACCAATCATAGGGTCATCCACAGGGTGTCGGATGAGGTGGTTGGGTTCCTCCCCAAATTCATACATTTACTCAGTGTAGAAGAGCAACTGCAGGCAGTGGAGGAAGGTTCTAACCTGCCATTGCCTGTGAACAAAGATGGTAGAAGCACTGCTGATAATATCCCTAAGTTTGCCACGACGCCTTTAAGTCACATTTGCATTTATCGGTAAAAAATCTGTGGTGTTACATTCGGGGACTGGAGGTGATGGATGTATTATGTGAACTGATGAGATCGGCGTCACATAACCACATAATGCTGACTTTCAGTAATCATGTGGTTTCAACTGACAGATTGTATTATTGCCAAATAAACAGGCGATCATGTATGAAGGAGTGGGCTTGACGGAAAAACTTTAGGCAGATATGAGATGTTTTGACACGCTGTACACATGTGAAACTCATGATCTGTTTTCTGTTCCTTTGCTTCTCTGTTCATGTCCATGTGTTTTATTGTGACATCTTTTTCCGTTTGACTTCCTATGTGTTAATTGCCTTCCCCGCCCTAATGTTTCCCCTGTGCCCTGTTCCCACGTGAGTAACGCTTAATTAATATGTTATTAATGTTGGGGCATAGCCTTGCAATGGGATGTATGTGACTGAACAGAGAAAGCAGATTGATTATTGGAGCTTGGGGTGAATGTAAAGCAGGAAACACAGAAGTAAGTTATAGTGTAAATATATTTTTGGACATAAACAAATAAAACATAGATATAAGTTACAACACAACAAAAATAAAGGACAGGTCAAATAATGAGCACAGTTTTGTTTTCAGTTTGGCAAAAGTTTAAAAATGGACAAAAACTATAATCCAACATAAGGCGACTGGTGGAGGGAAAAAAGGACCTGACCTACAATCAAGGTTGAAAAAACCCATAAGTTTCACATTAAAAATCAAATAATCAGTTACTATAATATTTCATATAGTCAATAATACTTCGGTAGTCTTTAGGAAATAACTTTTTCCAAAATCCATTCATAAATCAGTTGCACAACATTAAAGTATTTAAAACAATAAGTTAATTCATTATATCAGCTAATGGGACTCAGTGTATTTGAATGGGTGCATTGTCATTTGAATAAATATCAAGAGTAAACTGGTTCAAGAGGTAACTGGTTATTGTAACTCACCATCGAGTTTGAAGACATTTTGTTAAGATCGAATAAAGTTTTGGACGGTTCTCTCAGGTTTGCACAGTGCGTGGTCACAGCTGGAGCAGTGTGTTGCTGTCAGAAAGTCTGTCTCTTCTTGCTTCTCGTTGTCTTGATTCTTCCATGTCTTTTTTGAAAAGCTCATAAAATGGTCTCTTTTTTTCTTCTTGAGTTTTGGACTGTAATCCTCCACTTGCTGGGGCACGGGGTCAGAACTTGTTCCAGGCGTCCCCTCATGGAGTGAGGCAATCTGGGAAAGTGGTCAAGCTGTTGCAGTTTGACCTAATGCCTCGTCCATGAGCTGCTGTTGGCTTACCCATCTTCTGTTCCCTGGCCCGAACCAGGATTCTTGTAATCCTGGAATGATGAAAGAAAAGTTGTAATTTACTATTATATTATATAGGATGTAATTATTTGTTCTACTAATCAAATGCATATATATATATATATATATATATATTAAAAAAAAAAAAAAACTCTTCCTCACCCTCAGCGGGCGGTCTCTTTTTCCTCCTGCTCGGGTCCTCTACCAGAGGCCTGGGAGCTTGAGGGTTCTGCGCAGTATCTTTGCTGTTCCTAGAACTGCACTTTTCTGGACCGAGATGTCTGATGTATTTCCTGGGATCTGCTGGAGCCACTCCTCCAGTTTGGGGGTCACTGCCCCGAGTGCCCCAACGACCACGGGCACCACTGATGCCTTCACCCTCCAGGTTTTCTCCAGCTCTTCTCTGAGCCCCTGATATTTCTCTAGTTTCTCGTGTTCCTTTTTCCTGATGTTGAAGTCGCTTGGTATTGCTATGTCGACCACAATGGCTTTCCTCTGCTCTTTGTCCACCACCACAATGTCCGGTTGGTTCGCCATTACCATTTTGTCCGTCTGTATCTGGAAGTCCCACAGGATCTTGGCTCGGTCATTCTCGACCACCTTTGGAGATGTTTCCCACTTTGACCTTGGGGTTTCCAGCCCATACTCTGCACAGATGTTCCTGTACGCTATACCAGCCACTTGGTTATGGCGCTCCATGTAAGCTTTCCCTGCCAGCATCTTACACCCTGCAGTTATGTGCTGGATTGTCTCATTGGCCTCTTTGCACAGTCTACACCTGGGGTCTTGTCTGGTGTGGTAGATCTGGGCCTCTATTGCTCTGGTGCTCAAGGCCTGCTCCTGTGCAGCCATGATGAGTGTCTCTGTGCTGTCCTTTAGTCCGGCTCTGTCTAGCCATTGGTAGGATTTCTGTATATCCGCCACTTCAGTTATGTTTCGGTGGTACATGCCGTGTAGGGGCTTGTCCTCCCATGACGGGACCTCCAGCACCTCATCTTCTGTTCCCCATTGTCTGAGACATTCACTGAGCACGTCATCTGTCGGAGCCTTGTCCTTGATGTACTTATGGATCTTGGATGTTTCATCCTGGATAGTGGCTCTCACACTCACTAGTCCTTGGCCTCCTTCCTTACGGCTAGCGTACAGTCTCAGGGTGCTGGATTTGGGGTGGAACCCTCCGTGCATGGTTAGGAGCTTTCGCGTCTTAACATCTGTGGTCTGTATCTCATCCTTTGGCCAGCTTATTATTCCTGCAGGGTATCTGATTACTGGTAGGGAGTAGCTGTTTATTGCCCGGGACTTGTTCTTGCCATTGAGCTGGCTTCTTAGGACCTGCCTTACTCGTTGGAGGTATTTGGCCGTAGCCGCTTTCCTTGTCACCTCTTCGAGGTTGCCATTTGCTTGTGGGATTCCGAGGTACTTGTAACTGTCCTCGATGTCTGCTATTGTTCCTTCTGGGAGTGAGACCCCTTCTGTGTGGACTACCTTCCCTCTCTTAGTCACCATCCGACCACACTTCTCTAGTCCGAATGACATCCCAATGTCTGCACTGTATATCCGGGTGGTATGGATCAGTGAGTCGATGTCTCGCTCATTCTTAGCATACAGCTTGATGTCATCCATGTAGAGGAGGTGACTGATGGTGGCCCCATTCCTGAGTCGGTATCCATAGCCAGTCTTGTTGATTATTTGGCTGAGGGGGTTCAGACCTATGCAGAACAGCAGTGGGGACAGGGCGTCTCCTAGGAATATGCCACATTTGATGGAGACTTGTGCAAGTGGCTTGCCATTGGCTTCAAGGGTGGTTTTCCACAACCTCATCGAGTTTGCAATGAAGGCTCTTAGAGTCCTGTTGATGTTGTATAGCTCCAGGCATTCAATGATCCAAGTATGTGGCGCATATATATATATATATATATATATATATATATATATATATATATATATATATATATATATATAAGTGTTCAATCCATTCAACACTTTTTTTTGACTGAAAGGAAAAGAAGAAGAACAACTTGAATCCCACCCCGATTTAATTCATGGCGGCGCCCACGTGAGCCTCCGGAATAAAGTGAATAGACTCAACTGATAAGCCATCATATTTACAACAACATTAATCCATCAACCAATCAAAATATGAGCTGACAGCCCACAGATAATTGGATCTGACTTTTGGTTTGATCAGAAACGTGTTGCCCTGACGCTCTGCAGCCTCCGCCTCCTCTTTTCTCATCACAGCGATCTACTTTGATCTGCAGAGATGCTTAAGTTTATCATCCATTTTAATCCTAAAGAAGAATCCTTTGCTCTGTCTAACAAATGTTTGATTTGTGCTTCTGAGTGAGAAGCTGTTTTACCTGAGGCTCCTCTCTGTTCTCGAGGCCCCTTAGCAAACGTCATTATAGTCGTCAACCAAAACACAGCGTCAAGGCGAAAATGTCTCATTTTTTTTCATATATCTCACGTAAAAGACAGTACGACAGCAAATCATTACAGAATGTAAAATGGAGCTACTTGGAGAGGGACTGGTCGGTCCCAGGGAGTCCTAATCTATAATGTGATGCAGTCGATGTGCTTTTCTCTGCAGGAAATGAGTTAGCCCCACACTGTTAAAAGCCCAACTTGCCATTTGCTATCAGAATATAAAGATATTAGTCCAGTGAACATGTAAACTGGTTAAATGTTCAGTCAACATGCAAATTCTATTAATCAACGTTAAAATATAGTCGTGTTCAGTGACTGCAAGACGAAAAGTTGAGACAACTTCTTCTGATGATTTTTTATTTCAAGCCTTGACCGCAATTTGTTCGCGCACGCGCTGTCACTGAAATGTAGGGGGTCTCCGTCCTTGCCATTTCTGCTCCGCCCCACCACGCTACCATGCGCCAGACAGTCGCCTGCTGCACAAGTGAAATCAAAGGTAAGTATTATTTTCGTTAAAATGTATTTTGTGTAAATTAACAAACACACTTCTATTTCCCTCCGTTCCGGGTCACACTAGATGAATTTGAAGTCTCTTGAGTAATGAGGGAGATACTTTAGTCCTGCCAATTTAGCTAAACCTTTCAGTCTGCTCCTGTGTTATCTGTGGTTATAGCTAAACAAATTGATTTTGACATCTGAGAACAACATTCCTGTGAATCCATGGATGCAGTTTGAGTAATAAATGAAAATGTAAATCGCGCGAGGCGGCGCCAGCCCCGTAATGCTAAAGTACCCATTTCCGGTAAGCTGCAGGCAGTGTGCGCGCTGAACTCGCTCTGTTCACCTGTGCAGGAGACAACAACCCGGTTGTTGAACCTACAGGCTCCTGGCCAACCCGCCTCCAACCGGTCAGATCACCGTGAACAAACTGCACGAGACGTTGCATTGACTGTGAGGTAACCGGGACGATTTAGCGCGGTAGGTGTGTGTGTGCGCGCGCGCGTGTGCCAAAACTTGAGCTAGCTTGGTCCCCACCGGAACGCAAATTATGCCCGTCGTTTGTGATACGTTTATGCTAAGGATGCTAGTTAGTCTAGCTGTTTTTACGATCTTGTCGATACGTTTTTTGTGTGTTGTGTGTGCACGTGAACACATCCAGTGAGGCGCGCGCGCGTCAGTCGCTCACGTTATGGAGGTAAAGTTTGATGATGGACCTTATCAGGCTGAATGACGCAACGTCCTTGCTAATATTTAATTGTAGTCCTGAGAGCAAATGCTAAGCTTATAGGTATACCAAAGTGGAGGCAGAAACTGATTTATTGGTTAAACATCGTCTGTGTTTGGCTAAAGGCACTGACTTTCAGTAGAGAGGAGGGTACGCTGCAGGACACCTCTGTCAGCGAGGAAGGGATGGAGGTGTGTATAAGGGTGCACATCAGGTGTGGTGCCATTATTTCACTATTATTGACGATGTTTAGACCAACTTTGCAGTAGTGCATTGTAAGTCAATAGTTTACGTTCACGTTATAGAATTGTACTTCATTTAAAGGGCTGGTGCCAACACAACGCTATGGGCGAGAAACAGGTTTTGAAAGAAATGTTCAAAAATAAAATGTCAATCGTTATTTGTTAGCAATTAGATCTCTGCCATATTATTCTTATGGCTGAAAGTCCCTTCTACTGGCCAACATCATGCAAGTGGTTTTGAATATTGTCACCACTTTTGGTCACCTTTTGTGAGAAAATAATGTGACCACTTACAATCAGGAAGATTACATGTATTGTCTATTGTGCTTGTTTGGAATGTTTCCCTAGTGTAGGCCAAGTTTGGTCTTGACTTAGTTTACACATATAGTGGTCCTGGATTAAGTCCCTTGATTTTGAAATGCTAGTGATGTATTTTATATTCTATTAAAGGAATAGGCCACCGTTTGAGTTTTTGAGATATGTTTTTACCTTAGACGACTTAATTTGTACCTCCTCTGGTCTTCACGCGTGCGTCACGTAAACACGGCACAGACAGCGTTAGCATTTAGCCTCTCCTCCTCTCCTCTATAGCTCCATAACAGGTGAAGATAGAAGCTACCAATGTGGATTTTCTAACCGAAGAGAAGGTGGCTATATTGTAAGGCGTAATAATACCAGTAGTTAAAAATCCACGCAGTAATATCTTCACTTTACTGTGTGGATTTTGAACTACACAGCTATTTTAAAAGTGTGATGAAGGATGCTCGTAATTTTAAAAACGTCCCGCTTACATTGGCAGCTAAACATCAGCTTATGATTGCCCATTTTCTCAATTGTCCAAGTCTATTTTCACCACCACTGTCGGTGCAAAAAGTAAAAACTATGAGAACTTGTACATTAGAAGAAACCTACAGGGCAGATTTTCATCTGCTCCCTCTTTATGTTGTTCATGGGAAGAACATGATTGCGGTGAAGAGGTTTTTTTTTTTTTTTAAATGACCTTTATTAACAGGCTGCCATAGGCAAGAAAAATATTAAACTTAATTGAAGACATGTGAACTAGGGCTGAACGATTTTGCCAAAAATCAATATTGCGATTTTTTTCAATCAATATTTCGATTTCGATTTTATTGCAATTTTCTGCTAATAACTTTTTGTTGCAATACAATTAAATATTTACTATTGATTTAATAAAGTATTACTCACTCTTAATTCCTTTATAATCACATGAAGATAATTCCAAATAGTCCACATAGTCATTTAGCCACATCATTTCCATTAAGCTTATATAGAATTTTTTATTTTTTGTGTGCAAATAGCCTTAATAATTTCTTGCTATTTGCTCTTGTGTTTTAGTCCGTGGTTGTGAGATAAGTTCTTATCTTTATCCAGAACATTCCCAAACATAAGCCTTGAAAAGTGAGCGCAAAGGACTCTGAACATCAGCTCAGGCTCAGCTTCATCTGTGTGGAGCCGAGACGTGTGAATCCGGAGGAAAGTTTCTGTGATCAGTGCATGAGACCGTGTAGCGCTGCAGCTAACGCGATGCTAACGGAGGAAACAGCAATAGTCCTGAGCGGTGGCTGCTTTATATGCGCTAATATTTTCACAGTACATTCACGATCTACACGCACCTTAAGTAGACAGAGAAGTAAACAAAAGCATGTGGTGGAGCCGGACGTCTGTGGCGTCTCTCGCTACTACACTCACTTCTATGGGCAGCGGCATCAGCTGCAGGGGCCAAAATCGCGTGACTGTGCGATTTCGAAAGTGCGTTGTGTAATATCGCGATAAAATCGCAAATGCGATTAATCGTTCAGCCCTAATGTAAACTACATTTTTATGTTTTTTGAAAGATGTTTCTATTTCTGTTGTAGATGGTGCGTCTTCGTGTGGTTTTGGCCCCTGACAACATCAGACGACTGGATATTTCAGAAGTTCTCACTTCAGTTGAACAATTGAAAGACATTCTAAAGGAAAAGTTTGAAATCAAAGATGACTTTGTAATACAATTTGAGGATCCAGAGTTTGGGAACGAAGTATGTAATCTGACAGAAATAACAGAACTTCCACAAGATAGAGCAGTGCTGAAGATCATTCAGAAGTATTCGGATTCAGATGTCAACACAATTTCCTCTTTAGACACAGCCAGCATGCCCTCCTCTTCCAGCACCTCAACTGAGAATTCACCATCTGTGTCGGTCAGGCAACGGGAAAATTCACAATGGCCACAAATATTTGAAATTCCTGAGTTTGCATATGATGTAGAATTACGTCTTGATAAAGCAAATAAGGAGTTTGAAGAAAATGGAAAGCTTCTCCTCACAATGTCAAGAGAGATGAAGATGGAAATACTGGATTCTCTGGCTCAGAAGATTTTTGCATTCACTGCCTATCCAAGCATACAGCAAATTGAGTCAGTAGCTGCTGCTTTGACCGGAAAACATCCTAGTCTTAAGGATCCAGGCCCAGGAAGCGGCTACGATAGCTGGACTAAAAGCATAAAGTTTAAAATGGGTAATTATCGCCAAAAGTTACGAGAAGCCGGTTGTTCAGAGGTAGCTGTGAATAGAAAAAGACACAGGAGTTCAAGTAATGACACAAGATGTTTCAAGAAAGCCAAGCGTGGCGAGGCCAATTTCCTCCCAGACAAACCAACTGGACAGACAGACTCATCTCTCCAACAAGAAAAGGAGGCACTCTGTGATGAAATGAAAAAGAAAAATCCAAATCTGGGATTGGTGCAGTCCAAAATGGAAATGACCTTTTCCCTGAGAAGAAAAGAGATTGTTATGGAAGAACCTCTTGTCTTTGATGTCCTAAAACAATGGCCTGCATTGTTTTTGCCTGAACAGGTAAGTTCATTTGTTTCAACTGTTCATTTGAAAATGGCTTAAAATTTGTAGAAATGCATTTTTTTAATTTATTTTTTTAAGATTGGTGCAGAATTTTTCCGCATTACTCAAGACCACTTGATGAACAGATTCTTCTCATCGTTGGACGACTATGCACCCAAGATGATAAAGTTGTACAGGGCGCAAACTGCTTCATATGGGAAAGATATGAAAAGCCTCTTAGGGCATCTTGATGATCAGGTGAGTGTCTTCTGTCATTTTGCCTACTCCATTTTTTTCCCTCTTAATTTTTACCCTGTGTTTTTCAGGCCACCGGAATGGTTGCCCAAAGAAAATCTGCTGCTCTTAAAGGTCTGCCATTGGTCATGAGGGAGGACTCTCAAAAGTTCCTGAGAACATGTTTGGTGAGTTATTTGCGAAGTCCCAGGTTGTATTACATTTTTGTAAATTGAGTCCTTCTGAGAAACATTTGTTGCCAAATGGGGGCGTAAAAAAGAATTGTGCGGTGCTTTTTAACCTCTTAAACAAATCAAAAATCTTCTTGACTGGAGCTTACAGCCTATAGGTCAGTGCAACGCCTCATTTGAAAGCGACAAAACTGATCTAAATGGATCTTTTCCTTAGGTTGTTGCCGTGTAGTTGTTTTCTTCATTGATTTTTTTTTTGCTTTTTGTGGCTAGTTTGACACTTTTTTCAAGGAGCTTTTAGATTTGGGTAAAGCCAAATAAAACTGTAGAAGACTGTGGAACTGTTGGGCTGCACGGTAGCACAGCGGTTAGCGTTTATGCTTCACAGCTAGAAGGTCCAGGCTCGATTCCTACCTGGATGGAGTTTGCATGTTTCCTAGGTTTCCTCCGGGGACTCCGGTTTCCCCTACCACTAAAAGAAAAACAAAACATGTCCAATAGGCCAGGATGAATGAGAGTGCGCATGGGGGATGATGGATGGAAATTAGCCCAAGGCTACAATCCGGTGTGGCTTGGGTCCCACACCCTAAAACAATTGCCACAGCCACTGGGCGACCAAAAGCTTAAATACACACAAATATTAAGTTTTCTTTTCACCAAAGAAGTTACTTGGTGCCTCTTTAATTACTTGCACATTTTTTTTACATTTCCTTCTGATAAAACCAGGAGACGGAGCCTCCAGAAAATCTTGTTGGTGGAATGAAGATGGGAGTCTTGACCATCGTCGAGGATGATGTCGGGACTGTTGAGTCGAACCCAAACATCAGGTTTTTCGCGGTTGTGCTTGAGGAACAGATTGTCGTCGATGAAGTGAGTGACCTGCCGACTGCTGTTGCGCTCCTATTTGGACTAGTGTATGCGCTGAACATGGAGTACCCAAAGGAACTTAAATACACGTTTGAAACTATTCAGAAGGTGTTCATGTGTCTGGATGTCAAATGCTCTGCTAGAGTGCAGTCGTTCAAAAACAAAATATTAAGATATTGATAGATTTCTCCAAGAGTTCTGGTGGTTCAACTGGCCAAAAGAAAAAAAGTTCTGTTTGTGAAAGCTCTTTTTTGTACAGGGACTATACCTCAATGTGAAGCTTCAGTCGTTTACTGGTCTGGGTTACAGATGTTAAACTAGGATGTTTTGCTTCAAATCAAGCTTGTAGAGTCATAGAATGCACGCAATTGACCACATTCATTCTGGAGTGACTTTAGATAAGAAATGTATTTACAGAATAAATTAATTGGCCAATCCCTAAGTTTTCAGTAACACTCAATGGCTAGTTGTGAACAGCAGTTAAAGAAGGGAATATACAGTAACAAAACCAAGCTCAACAAAGTTGTGATGGTGAGGCAAATTTTGGCGCTCAAAAGCTTAGAAGTTGTAGCCTGGATCTGATCCACCATCCTGCTTTGAAACAACTGACAGCTTATAAGAAATATGAAAACCAAGGTATGTGGCCACACCGCCTTGTGAATGCCCCATCCCGTAAGTCCTCGGAAGCTAAGAAGGGAAGAGCCTCGTCGGTTAAAGGAATAGGCCACCGTTTTTACATACTGAGATATGTTCTTACCTAACCTTAGACGAATTAATATATCCCCGTCTGGTCTTTGTCCGTGCGCTCTGTCACACAAACGGAGCACATACGCAGCCTCTCCCACATGTCACATAGCTCCAAAAAAGCTCACGATAGAAGCTACCAAGCTCTTCCACGTGTTCCCTATTTAAATAAAGTTACGTGAAGTGTTTTCATGCGAAGTATATTTACACAGAAATGTAACGTGTCGATTTTATAAGCAAATAAAAAGGGGGACTATATTGTGAGGCGTAATGATACGCGCAGTAACTCCTAAAGACTTCCCCCGCTCACTTCCGTCAATAACCTTTAGGAGTTACTACGCGGACGTTTTGCTCCTCGTATCATTACGCCTCACAATATAGTCCCCCTTTTTATCTGCTTATAAAATCGACATGCTACATTTCTGTGTAAATATACTTCTCATGAAAACACTTTGGGAACACGTGGAAGAGCTTGGTAGCTTCTATCGTGAGCTTTTTTGGAGCTATATGACATGTGGGAGAGGCTGCGTATGTGCTCCGTTTGCGTGACAGAGCGCACGGACAAAGACCAGACGGGCATATATTAACTCGACTAAGGTTAGGTAAGAACATATCTCAGTATGTAAAAACAGTGGCCTATTCCTTTTAATGGAGACTAGTCCATGACCAGTTTCACTAGGCTTCCTGGTTTTCCCAAGGTCTCCCAAGTGAACAGTATCACGCAAGTAGCAAGTCTATTCTACTTTGGCACCAATATCAACATAATGAACAAAGGCAGGTCCTTTCATTTCTCTCATTAGTTCATAAATTGAGTGACGGCTGAAACTTCGGTCAGTCCTTAAGTGACTGAAATTGTTGACCCCATCGAGTGATGCTGAAAACATGGTTAATAATGGTAGTCAGGCCCCTGTAGTTCAACTTAAAATGTTAAACTAATATACGATACTCATTACATGCACAGTGGGATATGTATAGTCTTGTTAAAATCTTGATTATTATGGCTCACATCTTGTAAAAAACCCAAATTAATCTCAGAAAAATAGAATATTTTGAAAATGGACTAGGCCATAAAAAAAAACAAAGGCTTCACCTTTGTAATGTCACATTGGTTTTAAGTTGAATTACAGACTTATATTCAACTTAAAATGAACTTTTGCACAATATTTTAACTTTTCAAGTTTCACCTGTATATAAGGCCACTTTATATAATGTACTGTCACTGTCCTGATCACAGCAGCTATGCAGAATTAAAAGCAAAACTTATTTCACTAAACCAGTCCAGTTGACAATTTAAGCTTGAGATTTTTCTAGTTTCTAGTTTAAGTGCTAGTTGTACTGCACATGTTCAGGTCATAACTAGATTCTACTGCAGCTGTTAAATAATTGCATTTTACCATGTTAAACACTTGACTGTAACAAGTTTTATTGTTCCAGCTGTTGAATACTTGCACAGTAATATAGTAACGCTTAAAATGTTTAACTGAAAATATCTTTTTAAGCGTGAAGTGTTGTCACACAGTTAATTGGTCAGTGTAATGCTGAACTTTCAGATTTGTTATTAACAAATATTTTAAGAGTTTTTACTTTTTTAATAAATGTCTCAAATGTTTTTGTTATCCTTTCATTTTTTGCTATATGTTGAAATGATACACGGTACAGGACCCCAGATTTGATGTATCTTGATGTCAAATCAGAAGAATTTTCATGCAATCAACGAAATGGAAAATTATAATCATAGTACATTAGATATTAATAGCGTCTTGTATATAATTTGTAACTCGTTTGTACCATCAATTAACTTGTTTTAATTGTTGAGCCCAATAGTGCATTCTGTTTTCAAGAATGACATGTTCTATCTCAAGTTATTCCCTGAATTGCTAAAGCGAATTGTAAACATTAACCTTTATCAATTGACTCGACTTAAGATAGTAAAGCAACTGGCTGCAAAGCTTATTTGAGTTCACTCAACTTGATCATGAAGGAAGTTGTGCCAACATATGTTTTAAAGTTCACTTTGCACTTGACTCAACTCTTTTGTCTTTGTTAAAGAAATTAACTGTTAGGAGTTGACCAAACATATTGCATTAAGTCCAGCAAACACTTGATTCTATGTTTGGTAAAGTTATTCTTCCGAGTGGGATTTATTTAAAGTTTGCATTTGCTTGTAATAATAGAAAAAAGTAGGCATAAAACAAGCTAGGTATTTTTACCAACTTCCACATAAGATTTGGCTCAACAAAAACCTTAGAAGTTGAGTAAACTCAAAAAAGCTTTGCAGCCAGTTGCTTTACTTTTTTAAGTTGACTCAACTTTTTATTTATTACAGTGCAGTAACCTCGGTAATGAGCGCTCTAATGGGTTTTTAGAGGTGGGTTTTCCTGGGATGGCTATTTTCTGCTGATGTGGGGTAATCACGCCACTCCTGCCGCACATTATCACAGATGCTAGACTCGACAAGCTGTTGATCTGTCTCTTTAAATGAAGAGATTGAAGACGGCTCACGGACATGTCCAAGTGTGTCCAACCGGGACTGTCTTGACACCACTCACATACATGCAAATCTGTCGCCCTTTGGTGAAATAGAGAAAACATGAATTTAGTCCATTCTGAGGCTGTCACATCAAATGTGTAGAGGTGACAACACTTTCCTGATGTACTGTATATAATCGATGCTCCACTTCATCCTGGAGCATCTGGACTCCCCAGGAACCTATGCCAGGATCCTGTTCGTGGACTTCAGCTCTGCCTTCAACACCATCCTCCCTGGACTGCTACGAGACAAGCTCTACCAGCTCAGCGTGCCCAACTCCCTCTGCAGGTGGATCACTGACTTTCTGACGGACCGGAAACAGCACGTGTGGCTGGGGAAGAGCGACTCGGACACTCGGACTACAAACACTGGAACTCCTCAGGGCTGTGTACTTTGCCCCTGGCTCTTCTCCCTGTACACAAACTGCTGCACCTCCAGTCACAAGTCCGTTAAACTGATCACGTTTGCGGACAACACCACCCTCATCGGGCTCATCTTGGACGGTGATGAGTTCGCCTACAGGAGAGAGGTGGACCAGCTGGTGTCCTGGTGCACCCACAACAACCTGGAGCTGAACACCCAGAAGACAGTGGAGATGGTCGTGGACTTCAGGAAAGACACATCCTCTCCTCCTCCATCACCGTGTGGTTCCCCGGCGCTACAGACCAGGACAAGCACCGACTTCATGGTTTAAAGTTTATAGCTTGTTTTTTCTAATTTATTTATTTATTTTTAATTCAATTTTTCATTTAAAAAGATATAAAACACAAACACTGCCAGTGCCGTACAGCAAATATTTCTTGTCAGTCCATGCCACTAGATGAAATAATTATAAAGTAAAAGCAACTGTCCTTCAGTTCTTTGAGTGCGCAGGTTAAGTCCTCTTCTGTTTGATATGTTCAATAAAGGATCCCCGTATTTTTGTAAATGTATCATGTTTGCCAGACAAATTATATCGAATCTCCTCGAGGTACAGACAAGCCATCATATCATTCAACCATATGTAATAACTAGGTGGCGTGGTGGCCTTCCACTCCTCAAAATGACCCTCTTTGCAATGATCATGCCAAACATGACAGCTTGTTGTAGGGACTTAGAATATAACAAAGTTTGATCTGAACAACCTACAAAGTATCACTATTAAAATGCTAGGTGTAATCGTTTGCTTGTATATACTGTAGTACTATACCAATTAAAAATGTGTGACCAAAAGTTTTTAAGAGTGGGACAGAGAAAAAATAAATGTCCTAGCGTACCATCACTTGCTTTAAATTTGTCACACAATGATGAAATCGAAGGGAAAAGTCTGTGTAGCCTAGTTTTAGAATAATGCTAACGATGTATGACTTTAAACTGTATTAGCTGGAGTCTGGCATTTATTGAACAGAATTTAATCCCATTTAAAGCTCTATCCCATAAATCAACTGAGATCTCGGCACTTGCATCTGTAACCCAAGCTTCTTTCATGTGGTTCGATGATGTTGGTTGAGAGAAAAGATCGACAAAGTGAGAAATCAAATGCTTGGATGTTGGAGGTTTTCTCAAAAACTCATAAAACTCATGCTGTACTGGCAATTTGTCAAGATGGATAAAAGTTGTCGTGCAAAATGTCTGTAAAAGTATACCTTAGCTTATTTTTATCTAAACTCTGTGTTATATGTTTTTTATGTTTAATGTTGCACGTCTCACCAAGACAAAATCCATGTTTGTGAACCTGTTTACAAGCAATGGCAATAAAAATCATTCGGATTCTGATGACCCTGGACAGATCCCCTTTCCTGTCTCTCCGGCCCCATGCAGTACGAAGGCAGCTTCCACGCCGTGCCCCCTCCCCGGGCCTGAGCAGCAGCAAATACACAGCGCCTGCGTAAAACCTCCTTCCCCTGACTGCCTCAGCTTTGCCCAATAATACAAGTTTGGAGTGTGCAGTAGTGGTGCAACGGATCAAAAAACTCCCGGTTCGGATCAGAGTCACGGATCAGATCATGTTTCGGATCAGCAAAAGGCATATTATCTCCTTCCTTTAAACATGGACCAATGGCCATTAATAAAATAAACTCTACTATTCATATTATTAAATGTATCACAGGCAATTAAATAGATTATAAACCTAAACGGTGTAGTCAATGATACTTCAATAATAGGCCTAAAGGATTGTACCTGTATTTACAGTGTTGAGTACGGAGTTTTTCACTCCTTCTCCTGTGTTGTCCACTTCCTAATTAATTACCCAAACGTCGGACAACACCAAGCGTGTTCAACACTGGAAGAAGAGTTATTGACAAACAACGCTACACTACCAGCTAATAACACATACCAGCACAGATGACCCAGGATTCAGAAGATTAAATCACAAAGGTTTATTTCCCTAACAGGTCATCTAATACAGAGCTCTGCTTCCCTAGTTCCCTAACATCGAGCCTACCAGCTGTCCATTGCATGGGAGAGACTGGTTTTTTCTAAGGAAGCAGTGTATTTGTATCACATTAAACATTGGAATATTCATGAGCCTAAAACTAAATCTCATTGGTCCATTTGGCTCCAGTGCTTCTGCTGCATCACATAGTTCCGCCCTGCGACCCCCAATTTTATGTCTTCAATGGAATGTTGCAACTGATAAGATCCTTCTGGAGGAAGGCAGTTGTTTATCTTACTTTTGGGGCACGGGGGTTTTGTGCTCACACACTTTGGTGTTCTGGTACTTTTCCGCTGTAACAGAGAACTGAGAATACTTCGCATACATTTTGTTAAGTCAAGCTAAACAGTATAAAACCTTGTATATATTTTATAATTCTTCAACAGGTTGTAGTTAAATGAGGCTGTGGGACAGAAGCCAAAGTTAAAATTTAAATGAATAAAGCCCAGTCTGCCCCAACCCCACACACTGTGATCAAATCTGATGTCCAGACTCAAGCCCCTGCACACCCCCACATACACGCCCCCAATGTCTTGAACGAAGGGGAGCGCGTGGCTCGGTCAGTGCTGTGGGTGCATCCACTTTACAGTGTCTTTCAATCCTTCAGCAACAGCTCATAACGTGTAAAACGCACATTTCCAACAGTCTACACGGCGTCTTTCCTGCAGACTTCAGCACGTTGTTGTAAAATACAGACTAGCCCGCACCTGTCACTGTCTTTGCCCAAAGCCACTCTCACAAGCGGCTCTTGAGAGCCGGGACGGAGTAAAATTGCGCATAGATGGCCCGATATGGAGGACTCTCAGAGCGGGGATGAGCAGGGAAGGTGGCGTTGATCTATCATTATCAGCTATTCTAAAGCTTTTATTTTGTGCCCGGACAACACGGGAGCCGTGCACTTTATCCAACCTCTTTCCTTCATCATTAAATCTGACAGGGAAGCCAAAATGTTCCCATTTAAATGATGCGGGGTGTTCAAGCTCCTCCGTTCCTCCGATTCCCATGGCCACGCTGTGTGTGGACTGACCATGCCAACTTTCTTTTTTTCCTAAATCAATCCACGGGTCACGTGTGTGCCGCCCTGAAGATATTGATCCGAACGGATCATGGATCAATGATGATCCGTTGCACCACTAGTGTGCAGTCCCCGTGTCCAGCCTCATGTCATGACAAAATCCCGTTTGACAAGTCAGGGGTAGGACGTAATAAAGAACGCACTGTTTTAAACATGAAGCTACAGTTTGTGAAATACATTTTCACTTTACAAAAACGGTTTACAGTAAACTCTACATCTAACACACATGTGGCAGCCGTCGAGCTCACCCTGACAGCTGAAATGTGTTGGCATGTTGCGACGGTGGCGCAGTTGGTAGAGCGGGTTGTCTCGTGATCGGAAGGTCATGGGTTCGAAACCCGCTAATGCACACTTTCGTTGTGTCCATGGGCAAGACACTTCACCCTTCTTGTCTCCAGTGTCTCTGTGAAGTGGTGTATGAATGGGTTCCTTGCAGTAAAGCTGTGGCAGGTAGCGCTATATAAATTAACTTCATCCGGTCTAGCCATGGGTTAAGAACAGAACCAGAAAATGACCTTACATTATGACAAAAAAACATGTGACATGATATACAGTGGGTTGAAAAAGTATCCGTAGCCCTTTAACTTTTCAACATTTTGCCATGCTATGGGCTACAAACAAAAAACATATATTTAGTTGAAATTTTACGTGAAAAACACAACCATGAAGTGAAATGAAATTTATACATGATTTTGAACTTTCTTTATAAATAAAAACTAAAAAGTGTGATAAAAGGATCTAACCCCCTTTCATTTCAGTGCAAACAATTGCCTTCAGAAGTTTCCTGATGATTTCTGAATGATCACATGTTGACCCAATGACTAAATAGAGTCTACCTGTGTTTAATCTAATGTGAGTTCAAATACAGCTGCTCTTTGATGGTCTCAGAGGTCTGTTCAGAGACTATTGGGGAGCAGAAGCATCATGAAGTCCAAGAACACACCAGACAGGTCCGGGATAAAGTTATCGAGAAGTATAAAGCTGGGTTAGGTTATAAAACGATTTCCAAAGCTTTAAACATCTCTCAAAGTACAGTTAAATACACCATCCAGGAATGGAAAGAGTCTGGCATCACTGCAAACCTTCCAAGACCCGGCCGTCCTCCTAAACTTACTGACCGAACAAGGACAGCACTGACCACAGCTGTTACCAAGAAGCCTCTGATGACCCTGGATGTACTGCAGAGAGCTACAGCTCAGGTGAGGGAAGCTGTCCACAGAACAAATATTAGTCATACACTGCACACATCTGGCCTTTATGGAAGAGTGGCATTTTTAAAAGAAAACCATAAGAAGTCCCGTTTACTGTTTGCCAGAAGCCACATGGGGGATACAGCAAACATGTGGAAGAAGGTCCTTTGATGGGAAGATGGATGAGGCCAAATACAGGGCAATCTTTGACGAAAACATGTCGGAGTCTGCAGGAGACTTGAAACTGGGGCGGAGGTTCACCTTCCAGCAAGAAAACAACCCTAAACATAAAGCCAGGGCAACAATGGAGTGGTTGAAAACAAAAAAATATCCATGTGTTAGAATGGCCAAGTCAAAGTCCAATCGAGAATCTGGAAAGATCTGAAAACGGCGCTTCACAAGCGCTCTCCATCTAATCTAACTGAGCTTGAGCTGTTTTACAAAGAAGAATGGGTAAAAAAAAAAAGAAAAGATGTGCCTCAAGATGTCTCAAGATGTGCAGGACTGGTAGAGACTACCCTCAACAGACTTGCAGCTGTAAAAGGTGGTTCCACAGAGTATTCACTCAGGGGTAGATAGTTTTGCACATCCCACTTTTCAGTTTTTTGTTTATGAAAAAAAAAAATCAAAATCATGTATAATGTCATTTCACTTCATGATTATGCGTCACTTAGTGTGTGTCATAAAATGTATATATATTTATGTTGTGCAAAATGTTGAAAAGTTAAAGGGTGATACTTATGCAACCCACTGTGGGACAAAATTGACCAGAATAAAGGCAAGAATTTGGAACAGCACTCCCATCAGAACCTTTTGGGGAATATCGAGCTGCTCCCATTTATCTGTTTATTTGTCTAAGTCTGCTTGAACCTCCGCTGCCTGAAGACGGTTATGTGAATTTAACAATGTGCTACTTTTAACTGGCTCCGAGCGGAGTGGAGATGGATATATAATGAGATCATAGCCGCCCGGAGCCCTGCTGTAAACCTGAGCACTGCACCCATCAATACGCATTTCAACAAATCGATTGTGATGTTGACGTAAGAAACTGCAAATGTCTCAACCCGTGTCATCCTTTTTCTTCTGGATGAATCTAATAATACAGCCAGTTCACTCAGAGGCCCAAAGGGAGCCCGGCACTGTCCGCCCACATTTGTGGGACCAGTCTTCAAACTCCTTAAAGAGAACAACATGTCATGCAAAAAACTGCTTTTCTGAGTTACCACATTATAATGTTCCTTTATCGTAAATATACCTGAAGTTCATATTTTGATTTTGTGGTAATGTGAGTGGTTAACATGAGCAGTTTTGACATTTCAAAGTTTCGAAGAAGGAAAGGAAAGAGGCTGGTTTAGCTCATGTCATAGACTACGATTATTTTAGAACACTTTAAAGGCCATTGTTAGTTGACCATAGTTAATTTCATAGTTCGGTTGTGTCCTTTGTTTCTTAGTCCATGTTTGAGTTACCGTCAGCCTTCCAGAGTCCAGTTTCCGCCAGTAGTGGTGCTGCTGTCGACTGTCATTGCTCACTCCTCGCCATTTAAATTAATTACTCTAGACGAGAGAGAATCCATGATGAAGGCCAGTCTCCCCCTGCAGAGCATGTTCTAAATAAAGGCAAAGAGGGCTCCAGGCCCTGTCTATCAAAGCCCAAAGCTCAGGCTTCAGAAATAAATACAAAAAATACTGCACTCAGAAATGAGCTGTATTTTTAGAAACAAAAGTCTTTGGAGCCAGGCCAGCCAAATCTTCTGGCGTCGCAGCGATGTCAGCGCTCCCACCATGAGGACTAAAGAGAAGTGCTTTCCCCGGCCATTGCGTGCCGTACACTAGACGTTTTCATCAGTGACTGAATAAGATTACAAAAGGGCAGGCGGCGCCGAGAACAACTTTGTGACCAGAGGCTTGTAGGTTGTAAAGAACTGAAAATGGTCATCTGTTTAATTTGCAGCATTAGGAGGGTACATATTTGCTGAAATCAAAAGCTATTTTTATCAGAGACATCATAACAGGTCCAGCTACATTTGAAGATAGGACAGTTACTTGATAGCAGCTTCATAATTCTTGCATCCATTGAACTTGTAGTTTATGCTTGAATTTCTTTGCAGGATGTCAGAATAGCCTCTCAGAGCTGCTGTTTGGGTGTGAACTGCCTCCCACCCTCATGACCTTAATAATAATTATACATTTTATTTGTATTGCACTTTACACATGAAAAACACATCTCAAAGTGCTTCAGGTGCAGTGTGCACATGAAAACATTAAATATATAAACAGTCAACAACAGCAAGAAACATAAAAATATATTAGGAAAATGGGTTTGTGCAATATGGGTTAGTGCAATATAGAATGGTGCAATATGGGTCAGTGCAATATCAGGTCTACTAGGGCATGTGCAATATTGGGGTTTGTGCAATACAGCTGATGCATTTCCATTACTATTCTCTATATTCTCCTTCGTTGTCCACTCTTGTGATCGTCTACTTTGACATGATGTGATCAATGATCTCGTCCCTGTCTCTCTGTACATAGTCTGTATATAGTCTTTCTGTATGTTTTTACTAACTTGTGTGTAATACCAACCTGCCAGGGGGTCTGCGGATGGAAATTAGCCTAAGGCTAATCTGGCATATTTACATTTGTGAAAATGTTCATTAATATGTATTGTCCCTCCTTTAAAAAATAAAAATAAAAATGGCACTCATCAGTGAACAAGACAGTTTGAAAATGAGTCTTCATGTATTTGTGGCCCACTGCAGCCGTTTCTGTTCATGAGCTTCAACTAACAGTTTAGGGGAGGCCCGGATAGAAGGTTTATGCCCAACTGCAGCCTCTGGAGGGTCCTACAGCTTGATGTTCGGGGGACTCCAGAGGCACCAGCAGCTTCAAATACCTGTCTGATGCTTTCTAGCAGCTGTTTCATTCATCTGATGTATTTGTCTGGCAGAAACCATCTTTATTGTGCCTTTATCTTTGCTTTACCTTTACTTTACTTTACTTTATTTGTCTCCCTTGGGAGAAAATTGGCTCGGACAGGGTCCCACTACACAAGACACCACAATACAGTACACAAATACATATAACAACGACACCAGTGAACAGTACATTTACTCCGCACACTCTCCCCTCACACCCCCCCCACTCGCACACTCCGAGTCACCACTTCTTCTCATTTAGCCGCGTCACTGAAACAGGGATGAAAGAATGTTTGTACCGGGTGCCTCTATGTAATCACAACCGGTACAAACATTCTTTCATCACCTCCTCCCTGAGCTCAGCAGCTGATACTCTGGGAACAGTACATGTGTGCGGTCAGAGAGGATGCCCCTGGTCTGTCTCCTCCCTGCCTGTCCATACAGCTCCTGTGGAGCCAGAGGGGCAGGAGCGCCCATGAGCTTTTCTGCGGTCTTCACTAGATTGAAAATTTGTGTTTTTAATTTGACCGACAGATTTCCAAACCAGCTGGTGATTCCGTATCTGTGGACTGACTCGATTGCTGCTCTGTAAAAGATTAGCATGATGTTCCGACAGACACCGAACAGTCTGAGCCCACGGAGAAAGTGAAGGCGCTGATGTATTTTGCTACAGACTGTGGTGGCTTGTGTGTGCCAGCTCAGATCACGGTCAATGTGAACTCCCAGGTATTTAAAGGAGCTCACCAGCTGTAGCACATGGCCATGGATGGTAACAGTGCCATGGTCTACGTCTGGCCTGGGGTCAATCACCATTTCTCCTTAACTGGGCTTAACCTGACAACTAAGCATCCCAGGCGTCTGAGATTGATGTCAGTGATTCAAAGAGCCCTGAGACACAATACCATCCATGGGTTTCATTGAAAAAAGTTTTTTTTTAACCTTTTTGACACCGAAATACAATTTGCACAATAATTTGGAACCTGCGTCTGGACAGTGAAGGTGTGGTTCTGATGAGTTGGCCCAACTCGGCACATAACTCCATTGAAATTGCTCTCATTGTGTGAAAGCAGGTCGTCCCTGTCATAGAAAATGCTTTCCCTCCTGAGGCAATGATTGGCTGTAATCTTCCAGCAGAGCCAGTAGTGCCATTGTGCGTAATTATGCACAACATTGTCCAAATGGTATATATGGGTCGCTCAGCAATTACGATGATTGCTTCCACCATGGGCCCTTCACAACCCATGGACCATCATGATAATTTACTGTAGCCTATAATATTACTAATACCGTTGCCTCTTCAAGTCTATTATTCCTTTTCCTTTCATGTGGAAAACCTTTTGCATTAATTTATAAGGTTAATTGTGTGAATTTTAAGCTTATTTTTTGCAGAAACCTCAGAGTAGTCTTGCCCCAGGTGAATCTGCAGTAAAGTTGTTCTGATCAGAATCACAACAATCTTTTGGGTTTCTTCTGTAATACTTTGACAGCACACAACTCCAGCTCCTGGTTGCTTCTTTTGCTGATCTGGCACGTCCATTCCATTAGGCTGGTGCAGCGGTTTTTTGCCAAGTGAGTGAGTGTGCCATCATGAGATGGCAAAGAAACGCCAAGTAAAAGGACAAAATGGAAAAAACAGAGACTAATAACATATGCCCAACTGCACACACACGTTCACACCATCAAAAGCCGCACCAAAAAAACTTCCAATTTTGGAAGGAACTGTTCAGTTGGTTCTAGAGAGGATGAACCACAGCCCACAGGGCCCCCGGAGACCGAGACAAACCCCAGGCAGCAGCTACTGTCATGGGTGCAAGGCCAGCTGCAGTATCAAAACCAGCTGTTTCAAGGCCGATCACGCTATGTGTGACAGCTGCAGGCAATGAGCCCAGGACAAATTTCCCCATCGAGGACAATAAAGTTTATCAATCAATCAATCAATCAATCAATCAATCAATCAATCAATCAATCAATCAATCAATCAATCAATCAATCAAAGCATGAAGTCAGATGCAATACTACTTCTCCACAAAGGGAAATATATTGCATTTATTTCCATTTGCATTTGTTCATCGATACAAAGATTTCCCTTTAGTTGAAGCTCCAAGTATCTTTTGCATAGGGCATGACAGAGAGGCCGTAGCTTGTCAAAGACGTCGTTGTCAGCAGGTTTACCAAATTCTTCATCGAATGCCTTTACAAAAAGGTCTGATTCCGACGCTGTAAAGTATATTCAGCAATCACTCTTCTGAATCATCTAATGCGTACCTTAAGGCCTGGATATCTGTCATAAAAGTAGAAATTTCAACTGAGGACTGGTCAAAAGTTTGCAAGATGATCCAATATTAAATTGCAAATTCATGATTAATTTTACTTCAATATAAATTGTTAAAGAGGGGGTATTATGCTTTTTTCAATCACATAGCACCAGTCTATAGCACACTACGATGATGACCAAACCTTCTGTTGGTCTGTAAATGCAGTAAATTAGAATAACTGCCTTGTATAAAATTAATCTCTCAAATGGCTGTAGTGAATGTCTTGAAATAGGCCTCTGTCTCTTTAAGAACCTCTGACCTTTTCCGACACGCCCCCTCAACACACTGTCTGTGGCATCAGTGGGGAGGGGGTTCTGCTGAGGAGCAGTGGTTGGTTACTCGGCTGGTGACGAAAGCTCGGAGGCGTCTCCAGGAGGTGGGGGCGTTCCTAGGAGGACTCAGGCAAACCTATCCCTAAAATGGCTGCCATCAGAGTTTTTACAGATTACTCAAAAATACGTGAATGTGCCAAGGCAACACTTCAGGCATGTTTTTAATGAGGGACTGACATAATAACATGATGTAAAGCTTGAAAAAGTCGATTTTGCATAATACCCCCCCCCCTTTAATGAGAGTGTATTTCACACCAGTGAGAGTGAATAATATTATAGGTGTTATGGTGTTAGGTGCTCTGGTTCACGGCTTGTGGAGCTTTTCATATGTAATGGATTTCTGGAAACAAGTCGTTTTTCTGCAGGACATTTTGAAAGTTTCAAATTCCCCTTGTTCCCAAATTATTCCTTTTGGGTATTTTACCAGATGATTGCTAGTTTTGGTGCTGAGTTACACAGATGTAACCCCTCCTCACCTCAATATGTCAACTTCGAGTTCTGTGAAACACTGCACCAACATTGCGCAGTGTCTTACTTGCTGGAAGCAAGATAGTATATATATGTATGTATGTATATACAGTGGGGGGAAAAAGTACCGAAATCCAATAGAAAGTCTATGGCGAACTGACCAAATACTTTTTTTCCCCCACTGTATATACATATCTGTGTTAATGTGTGTACTGCTGTTTCTGTTTATAACAGTGTTGTTCACACAGGAGTCGGTAAAGTGTAGTTCGGACACAAAACATACTATTGCACACAAATAAAATGGGCCAAAAAAAAAGCTTTAGCGCTCTTATTGAACCTGGAAAAAACGTAAAATGGATGAACCTGCAGGTAGAGGCTCAGGTAGAAAAGTACTGAGACTGTTGGATGTAACACTTAATTTGGTCTCAAAAAATCTGTCAATGAAATTATCCTGTGGACGAGTAACCTAGCCTGGGAACCAGACTCACTACAACTCTCTCTCGTGCGCCGTTCGTAGATTGGTATTGAGCCGACTTCTGCGTCCAGTGAGTGACGCAGCTCGTGATAAATGAACAAATCTGATTGCACAGGATTGTGTAGATTTTTCTCATGCCGCCACCGGGGGCTGGGTGTCCAGACTGATCCCCCTCTGTATAGAATGATATAGAGTAACCCACAGTCCGCGCAGTAACTCCTAAAGGTTATTGACGGAAGTGAGCGGGGGGAGTCTTTAGGAGTTACTGTGCGGACGTTTTGCTCCTCGAATCATTACGCCTCACAATGTAGTACCCCTTTTTATCTGCTTATAAAATCAACATGTTACATTTCTGTGTAAATATACTTCGCATGAAAACACTTCACGTAACTTTATTTAAATAGGGAACACGTGGAAGAGCTTGGTAGCTTCTATCGTGAGCTTTTTTGGAGCTATGTGACATGTGGGAGAGGCTGCGTATGTGCTCCGTTTGCGTGACAGAGCGCAGGGACAAAGACCAGACGGGGATATATTAACTCGTCTAAGGTTAGGTAAGAACATATCTCAGTATGTAAAAACGGTGGCCTATTTAAACTGTAGTAAAATGCAAAGAAAAATGGAGTGAAGAGATTTGACAGGGGCTCATAGTAGACATTATTTCATGATAATCCATTTTCTTTGTGAGTTGCCTTTCTAGACACCCAAGGTCGCCTCACATCCACAAGTATGATTACACAACAATTAAAAACAGTTAAAATACAATGTAAAAAACAGCTTGAACCAAAAAGGACGATGCAGTGAGTCGGCTCGTCTAAGCAGATGAGTTTTGAGGATGGATTTGAAGTGTGGGAGTGAGTCGGTGTTACGGAGGTCAGGAGGGAGAGTGTTCCAGAGCTGGGGAGCGGAGCAACTGAAGGCTCTACTCCCCATGGTGAGGAGCTGTAGAGAGGAGGAGGAGCGGAGAGAGCGGGCGGGTGTGGAGATATGGTGGAGGTCAAGTCAGGTATGGAGGGGCGAGCTTGTGGATTGCTTTGAATGTGAGGAGCAGGATTTTATATTGGATGCGGTGGGTGATGGGGAGCCAGTGGAGCTGATGAAGGACAGGTGTGATGTGGTTTATTGGGGGGGGGGGGGGGGGGGGTTATGATGCGGGGCGGGCGGCTGCATTTTTGACCAGTTGGAATTTATGGAGAGTTTTTGGAGGGAGACCAAACAGCAGGGAATTACAATAGTCGAGACGGGAGGTGATGAGGCTGTGTACAAGTATGGCAGTGGTGTGAGGGGAGAGAGAAGGCCGGAGCCGGCGGATGAAGGGGAGGGTGCTGTCGAGGATGACACCCATACTCTTTGCCTGAGGGGAGGGGGAAATGTAGGAGCCATCAATGGGAATGGAGAAATTGCTGATTATATTTAGGGTGGATTTGGTGCCAATGAGGAGGAGTTCAGTTATATTGCTGTTGAGTTTGAGAAAGTTAGAAGTGAACCGTGACTTTATTTCATGGAGGCAGTTAGTGAGAGGGGAGGGTGGGAGTGTGGAATTAGTTTTACTGGAGATGTAGAGCTGGGTGTCATCCGCGTAGCAGTGAAAGTGTACGTGGTGTTTTCTGAAGATGTGACCAAGAGGGAGAAGGTAGATTAGGAACAGTAAGGGGCCAAGGACAGAACCCTGGATGCATATATTAGGAGTTTAAAAGCATGCCACTGGCCAATCAGCTACTACGTGCTACCTACCGACCTATGTGCGGAGAGAAAGAAAACACTCTATACTTGAAAATACGGCAAAATGGTTTTCTAACAGTTCCGTTTATAACGTTTTAGATCAATCTTAAATTTACCCTCGTGTGTTTTACTGTTTGTCCAAAAGCTAGCACACGGCTGAAGAAACATCTCAGAAGAACAAAGAAGCACTTTTTGATTGTGTTTTTGTTCGTGCACTGTGGAAATTCCAGACAATGACAACTGAATGCCTTGTTTCGTTCAGGTCATGGCTGTGTCACAGCTGTTTTGAAGGTCCTTGACAAAATTACATTCACTCTGGACTCTAAGGAACATTGGGCCTCATTCATGAACATCTTCTTTAGAAACCTCTTAAAACCCGTTCTTATGAAGGCAGTGTCCGGAAACTGCGCCAGATTCACCACATGTTCTTAGGTAGGGAAAATGTTTTGCAACTGTGTTCTCAAGGTTGTGAATCCCAACTTGCAAGCGCGTACATGTGAGGACCAATTACTGCCTATCATTCAATATATAAGGACATAAAAGTGCTGCACGAAAAAGGCAGCCAAAGGAGGAAATGAATGGCACAAATCCAAAACTAATAATAACCAACAAAACACCAAAATAATCAGCGCCACGCACTCAAGGGCCCACCTAAACCTTTGGGCACGCGAAATAGCTCTCATTACAAAATGTCTAAATAGGTAAAACCTACACATTCCCGAGGGTCAGTCGGTTGAATAGAGGTGGCGGCAACACTCCGCCTGGTTAGCTCTCCGAGTAGAGCACGCTGCATCGAGGCCCACGTTCGTCTTAAAGAGGGGGTATTCTGGTTTTTTCAATCACATAGCACCAGTCTATAGCACACTACAATGATGACCAAACCTTCTGTTGGTCTGTCAATGCAGTAAATTAGAATACTTAGGCATGGCATAGGCATGTTTTAAATGAGGGAATGACATAATAACATGATGTAAAGATTGAAAAAGTCGATTTTGCATAATACCCCCCCTTTAATCAAATTAAGTTTATGCAGAGCGTTTAATGCTGCATTATTTGATAACGGCAACATTTGAACGTTTTAGCAGTAATACATTGGTACATTAATAAAAGTAGACTACAAGTGATATTGCCAACTTATTTCTGTATAAAGGCATCTGTAATATATGATACTTAGATATTTACATTCTTATATTTACATTAATGAATACATGATTTAATATGTACAAATATGCATGACTCAGAATGTTGGGTCCCAACAGGAGCAGGATTGTGAACAGAACTGGAGATTTTTCTTAGGATTTGTTCTTACAGAGGAACATTTTCAGCTAAGAACAAGTTTTGTGAATGCCATAAATCTTCCTAAGAAGGCCTTAAGAACAAATTCATTTGCGTGAACGTTCGTGTATGATGCCCAATGTGCAGTTGTTTTCATAGATGTAGCAAAAGCTTTCGGTTCAGTGAACCACACTTACCATAAAAGGACTCAGCCAGATTGAAGTTGGCATGGTTCTCAAACTTTCTATCAGCTTGGTCGCAACAGGTACAAAATTGACTCTCATTCTTCTTATCCTCTTTGTGTTTCCATCTGAGGACAAGTTACAGAACACAAGTAAACAACATCCCGTCACCATGTTACTAGCAAAGATTAACGCTAGACTGGGCTTTTTGTTCAGAAACCGTTCCTCCTTCACATTCTTTACTAAACATGTCCATCCTTCCTCTGTTCTTCTCACTACTCACTTTGACTGTATTTTGTCTGGTTTGTGGTATATTTGGTTAAAACAACAAAACTATTTTCTACCCAAACAGACATTTTCAATCTTACCACAAAGCAAATCATGTCTGCGAATTACTTTAAGCTTTAACGTGGTTTTTTTTTAGATTGTTAATGTCTTTAATGGAGAAGGATTACGCACAGAAGTTATCCTACTAAATAACTGTGGAGAGTGTTCAATGATGAGCATTGTACACAAATAAACAAATAAAGTTAGTAAAAAGAAGCTTTCTTGTTTACTTGTGATGACCCCGGCACACGGCGCCAGGAGAGAGACAAGGATGACTTTTATTTGGCCGTAAATCCGGGATAATCCTGTACGCTCTGTCCGACCCACTGCCAGGTCTGCTCGATCAATGCCCCAGTGCCAGTCTTGTCTGAAAGACACAATCCACACAAAATCAACTTCTTTGAGCTTTGAACCATCAGAAACACGCAGGCAGAAGCATTTTACAACCCGAGCAGCTTTGCACTCAAAGGGTCCTCATTATAGCGCCATGAATGTGCAGATATCAGGAACTGAAGGGTTGTTTTCATTCCCACTGCTGCCTGCAGAGGGAGCTCCCGGGGAAATCCTTTCATGTCAAACTACGTAACACTCATGCTAAACACAGAGCAGTCAGCACAATTTGTGAACATTTCACAGATTTATGAGATCGTAAACGCGATAGTGCGGGGGGGGGGGCAATTAATTTTCATAAGGGGCCACATGAGAAGGCTGAATTGAGTCGGAGGGCCGCACCAACAATAACTTATATCGGGATATAAGTATAATATATCAGGAGTGTATCGCCAGGGTCCATAAACAAAAGCTCCAAAATAAAAAATAAAACATTTTATTGGGAAAATACATCGACAACTTTTTTTCAATAAATAAATAATAATAAGCCTGGCAGGACTGTAGCCTCATAAAAACGGCTTACACTTAATGCATTTTACAAGCCTGTGTCACATGTCTCTACACACTCCACACTCCGTGGTAGTAAGCGATTATTGTAGCCATAGCTACCCAGGGGCAGACTGTCCATTTCCCACTTGTCAACAATGTGTTGTTTATATCCTGATGTCTTATCATGTCAGTGCCCTCTTCTGAACACCTGTGAAATTCTTTCCTTTTATCCTTATTTGATCTGCCCCCTAGTGGCTGGAGAGAGCATTCTGGTAATAAAAAAAAAAAAATCCTAACTCTGCACAGGAATGGGCTAGTGACTAGGGCTGGGTACCGTTAAACGGTACCTACTTGGTACCGACCGAAAAGCTCCAATAGGGGGCGGTATCGAAAAACTTTTTTTTTTCGGTACTTTTTATCTCCAAACGTCAATAAATGATCTGCAGTGAGTCTAAAAAAGCCTGAACTCATGAGCAGAAGAAAAGCAAAGCAGAAGCAAATGCAGAAGTGAAGCAAAGCTGTAACTTACTCACACTTCAGTCATTATCAGAAATGGCAGAGCCGCGGTCTGAGCCAGAACTAAACCAGGACTAAACCAGGACTTACAGTAAACTGGTTTAAAAACCAAGACTAAACCTGGACTGAATAAGAAACTAGAGCTCTTAGACAAAGAGAAAAGCAGTGACAACACAGTAGTGACAACAAGAAACACATTGGCTTTACCTTTAGCCCCGCAGAGCCTGAAGTTACTGCTGTTGTTTACAACTCCAGCTGCACCGGATCATTTGGGATCAAAGATTGTTTCTGGAAAAGGTGAGCGCTCACTCTGCATTAGCCATGTTTGGAACAGTTATGGTGCATTTTTAGTGACAGAGTGAGCGCTCTCACTATGTAACAGATCTTTGACGTGTGAGGAGCTTTCACTGTCGAACAGCGCAGTGTGTTTAGAAAAGTTTAGCTGAAAGAAAACGGTGCCTGATGTGGATCTAGTCTGTTCCTTCAGCTCAGAAGAAAAAATGTCCCTTCTCTCTTTTTATCACTGCTTTAGTGGGAATTCTGCTAAAAAAAAACAGTACCCAGCCCTACAAGTGACTCTTTTTTTTTTTTTTTAACATACTTATGAATTTATGCCCTACAAGTTGTGGGGGCCAGATGTGGCCCGCGGGCCGTATTTTGCCCAGGTCTGCGATAGTGTGTACTAAAGCAGAGCAAAAAACAAATGCAGCTGAGATTTGCATGTAAAAAAAAAGGGTACTGTTCCTGTTCTATTTGAGTGGATCATCTGCTCATTGCCTAAGTCAAGGGTGCCATGCCATTAGTCTGATGCCCCATTAGCCCGACGTCTCACTATTCCGATAATGTACCATTGAGCAGAGGTGCCATTAGTCTGAAATCTCTCTAACCCAGTTGTGTTGTGGATTAGAGAGCAACATACTGTACAACCACTGGCCCTTACCTGAAGGTCAGTGGACTCTTGCCTAAACCTAATTTTTTCAACCCCTACTCAATGGGACATTTTCAGACTAATGTGATGTCGGACTCATGGGGCAGCGGACTACTGGGCCGACCCCAAGCCAAGACCTGATGTGTGGAAACACAGGCCACAGCAGGAGAGCCCTGCGGCTGCAGAGCCAACTGAGGACTCTTCGGAATTGGAGATGGAGGTGATGGCTCCTGACCACATTTATAGTGTTTCACCGGTTACTTGGGTAATGGCCAACGAGTTGCAAATAGAAAACGGGGCCCTGTGGAGACAATTTAAGCTGCCTCGGAGTCAAATAGAGCGGCTGCCGCTGCAGACGTGTTACATGACCAAATTCACCATAACGCCGGGTGAATTTGTGTTTTATATTCTGTATTTAATTATAGAAACCTGCGCATGTAGAGTTTAGTAAAGTCAATGTTGAAACTAACGCACTGACGCACTTTGAGCTGAGCTGCTAGAAGGTTGCGATAAATTTTGCATATTTTTTGTGTGGTGGGAATTTCTGTGTCGGCAGTTTGGTACAGCAGTGCAACACTGTGACTGCACAACATGGTAACAGCTGCACAAGTGCATTCAACCTCCGCTAACTCGATAGGGGAGTGGTCGTCAACCATAAGCATAAAACAATCTGTCACTAAAACAGTATAATTATCACCATTGTCAGTCAGTCAGCAAGAAAATGAGAATGTGGCTAAGTAAAATAATATAATGGAAATTTCAAATGTTTATTCTGTCATGTAAAAACCTGTAATTTCCTACTTCCTGCCCCATGTTGCTAATTTTCACATTTTTGTTGTTGTTTAACCCTACTCTGAGTTCATGTTGCCGTCATGCTTTCGCTTGGACCTGTAACAGACCGTCCTGACGCTCACCCTCCCTGATGGGCTTTTGTTAGAAACTGTGGAGAATTAAGACAACAAAAACAAGTCGATGGAAGCTAAAGCTAGTTGGCCTGACAGTGACTGGTTGTTCTTTTGTTTACTTGCTGCTGATACATACTGAGTCACGTCACTAATTTACACTTTTGGCAGGTCCTGAAGACATCGGGTGTAAAGCTGCGCCATTGTTTTCAGTCGGCTAAGAACGGCACTGAAAGTGTTGGCAATCACACCGTGGAATACCGAAGTACATTGCCCGGCGCAACGAGCCAATTTGAGGCGTAGAAAATGTGAATGATATCAGATATCAGCTCACTGCAGAGCATACAAACTTTCATGTTCCTGACTGGTAAAGATGCATCAGCTGGTTGTTGCCGTGAGGAAGTACATTGTTGCTGAGCTTACAAATGTCTAATCATTTGAGGTGCTGATTGGAGTTGTGTTTTCTTGACAAAGGTGTTGTGAGGGTTGTAGCGGTCTGTTCCCCTCGTGTGCGCTCTGACTCCCCTTTGGAGCTATGAAACAAATGTAACTCTCATGTAACTGTAGCTCGCTAGCCTTTTTAGGGGCGCTGGTTTATGAAATTTAGGGATTAAGTTGGAAGTAAGTCTGTGCTAGACTGGTTTGTTTGTCTTGTGCCATAGTGTAAATTGTAAATGTGACCAGTGGTGGAATGTAATGAAGTACTGTGTTACTGTACTTAAGGACATTCTTTATGTATCTGTACTTTACTTAAAGGGACTATACAGAGTTTAAAAATGTTAAAACTAAGTATTTTCCTCCCCCTACATGTTCCAGCCATGTCCTATAATGTGTAGAATGAGCCCAGACCTGTTCACCACAGCTGCCTCTAAAATCCTGCACTGTCACTCAAAAACGTGTTACTTCGGGTACGAAGTGCCGTCATGCACGAGGTTAATATAAAACCTGCAGTTAAGGGCAAGACCTGAGGTGGCAGTAGTGAGTGTAAAAATGACCCTTTTGGCTTTCTGGAGCTGTTAAATTCAAATTGCCGCTACATCTCCAAATATGATCAGATTTCCATGTGTTACACATTGTTGGAAAGCTTGGAGACTACACTTAAAGAACCTGTGAAAAGCTCAAAATGTCCAAAACCGACTTGTGTCCCTGATTCCTGTGATTGGTCACACACAGTGCCTCTCGAAAGTATTCATACACCTTGAACTTTTGCACATTTTGTCATTTTTACAACCCTAAACATAAAGATTTTTTTTTTTTTTTTTTACTGAACGTTCACACACAAGTAACCGACAACTGTGAAGTGACAAAAGTGGGGCGTGCATAAGTATTCATACAGCATGAATGAATACTTTGTGGAACCCCCTTTTACTGCAAGAACAGCAGCAAGTCTTTTGGGGTCTGACTCTACAAGATTTGCACATGTAGAGACTAACATTTTAGCCCATTCCTCTTTACAAAACAACTCAAGCTCTGTCACATTAGAAGGAGAGCGTTTGTGAACAGTAGTTTTCAGATTATATATGTTCTGTCTTTAATTAATGTGATTCCCCTTTAGTTATTTTTTTTATTGTTTGCATACGCTCAGTGCCATCTAGTGGACTAGCCTGGCTAGTGCACTTAATAGTGTTTTATTTTGAAAGGAACGTTAAGCGGAAGTTGCTTGTTTAACAGAGCAGACAGACCACGGAGGCGTACGGGTCCGAAGCATGGTCCGAAGTTTGAGACCGCTATGTCTTCTTAGCTTGTGTTTGCATCGCCGGTACGTTGTTCAAAAATGTATTTATGTCCATCTGTGATGTATTTAATTGCTAAGGCTGACACGTACAGTCGTGGCATTGACTTTAGTAGCGTGCCTTTGCCGCGAAAATGGCGTCTCGGGCGCTTACTTTTTTATTTTGTGTTACGAGTTTACCAACTCAGTGCAGTACATACATTTTATGCACGCATGCATTGCGTAATTGTATTGTTTCTTCTGCCTTTTTTCTATAGTTTTACCATTTTGAAGCACCAATAAACCTGCTGAGATACACAAAGTCTGCAGAGTCATTGGGGCAAGAAAGGGTTAACACCAGAACAACACAGTAAAACGGCGACATCCATGTCGGAGACTCTGCGGTCATCACAGCGACTAGTGTGAATCTACGCTGACCACTACTACGCCACCAGCAGTGCGGCATACAGCAGTGTTCCAGCAGTCGTCACCTGGTCAACGCAACCATGACAGAAAAATCAGCGTCTGCGAAGGCGCCGTCCTACAAAACGTCATGTGACAAAGCGCCATCTGTCAAGGCTCCTCCATCCAACAAGTCAGCCTCCTTGAAAACCCGGTCGGAGACTGGGTCCGTGGATTCTAATGCTGCCAGAGCAAGAGCAAAAGCCGAGGCAGCAAAGGCTCGTTTTAGCTTTGCAGAAAAAGAAATGAGCTTAAAACTAGAAAAGGCAAAACTTGAAGCGTCTATTGAGCTACTACAGCAAGAGAAAGATGTAGCTTCAGCCATGGCAGAGGCAGAGGTCTATGAAGCAGCAGCTGCCTCTCAGTTAGATCTACAAAGTAATCCATCTCCTTCTGAAACAGCTGAGCGCACAAAGCAGTATGTCCAAACCCAAGCCACATTTGCAAATAGTGCTTTAGAGCCACCTCAAAACAGTGAAACTCCAAAACAACTTATGCAAGAGCGCACTAACGTACAAGTTAGCAAAGAGGCCAAGAATGCACATTTTGCTCCAAATCCTTTCTCCAATCACAACTACTCTCAGTACCATCCAGCAACTCCCTTACCACCTTCTATCAAACCTGACGATACCGGTTGGTCCCACAAGGTGTCAGCGTCCACCCATTACAACACCATGCCACAACAAGAGTTCAGAAACAGCGATGGCAGCAATGTAAATGACTTTATCAGGTATTTTGCTCGCAGAGAAATTGTTGCTACAGGGCTACTTCAATTTAATGATAAACCCCAAATCTTCAGAGCATGGAAACGCTCATTCAACAACGCAATCAGAGGGTTAGACTTAACAGCAAGTGAGGAGATGGACTTGATCTTAAAGTGGCTTGGTAAAGAATCTGCTGAGCACGCTGAACAAATAAGAGCCATACACATAAACAATCCTGTCGCTGGTCTAGTAATGATATGGGATAGGCTTGAACAATGTTACGGCTCAGCTGAAGCAATCGAGGATGCTCTATTCAAAAGAGTAGACTCATTTTCCAAAATCACAAGTAAAGACTATGTCAAACTAAGAAAGTTTAGCGATCTTTTGCTAGAAATGCAGTGTGCTAAAGCTGAAGGGGACCTTCCCGGCCTCTCATTTCTGGATACAGCACGGGGAGTAAACCCCATTGTCCAGAAGCTCCCATTTAACTTGCAGGAAAAGTGGATAACAGTTGGAGCCAACTACAAAATCAGAAACCATGTCGTTTATCCACCTTTTAGTGTTTTTGTGGACTTCGTAACACAAGAAGCAAATGCCAGGAACGACCCTAGTTTCCAATTCTCTTCTCCAGATGCTCCACTCAAATCAGAGAAGGTACCCTGGAGAGCAAACAAGCAAAACAGAGAAGTATCTGTGCACAAAACAGAAGTAGTTGCCGGCTCTTACTCAGACACACGGGCAAACACAAACAGGAAAATGGACAGTGACAAACTCTGCCCTCTACACAAAAAGGATCATCCTCTGCCAAAATGTAGAACCTTTCGCATGAAGTCGCTTGATGAGCGGAAAGCGTTTTTAAAGGAGAACAACATCTGTTACAAATGTTGCGCCTCTTCCAAGCATGTGGCCAAAGACTGTAAGGTGAAAGTGCAATGCTCTGAGTGTAACAGTGAAAAACATTGTGCTGCTCTTCATCCCAGCCCAGCCCCTTGGCAAAAAGAGACTGATCCGGCAGCTGAGCATGGCGGGGAGCCAGCCACGACAGAGTCAAGTCCCACAGAGCCAGACGAGATCACCTCAAAGTGTACTCAGGTTTGTGGTAAGAGTGAGGGAGGTAGGTCATGCTCTAAAATCTGTCTTGTGAAAGTGTACCCTGCAGGCTGTCCCAACAAAGCAGTACGGCTTTAAGCCATTCACGATGAACAAAGTAACAGATCATTAGTCCGCCCAGAGTTTTTTGAGTTGTTTAATGACTCGGGTCCTAGCTCTCCCTATTCACTTAGAACATGTTCAGGCGTCAAAGAGACTATGGGTAGGAGAGCCACTGGTTATGTAGTGGAATCTTTAGACGGCACAGTCCACATCCCACTCCCAAGCCTCATCGAATGCAAAGATATCCCAAATGATAGGGAAGAGATACCAACCCCCAGTGCAGCCAAGCATCACAGTCACCTTAAATCGGTGGCTCATCTCATTCCTGACCTGGACTCTCATGCTCACATACTAATGCTCCTTGGACGGGACGTTGTAAGAGTACACAAAGTCCGCAAACAGATAAGTGGCCCTCACAACGCACCCTACGCGCAAAAATTGGACCTTGGATGGGTCATAGTAGGAAACGTGTGTTTGGGTGATGTTCACAAGACCTTGGCAGTAAAAACCCTCTTCACTAATGCAACGGAGAAAGGCCGCCCGACAATGTTTGAGCCATGTCCAAACGTGTACAGTGTAAAGGAAAAGTACTGTGACATACAAGTCCCTTTCAATCTCAGCACTCAGCTCAGTTACAACACTACATGTGAATCTGATCACTTAGGATGTAATGTGTTCAAGCAAACCAGAGAGGACAATTGCATCGCACCCTCTATTCAGGACATTGCCTTTCTGAAAATAATGGAGGAAGGTCTAACTAAGAGCAAAAGTGGTAACTGGACAGCTCCATTGCCATTCAAATCGCCTCGTCCAAAACTGCCAAACAACAGATCACAATCGCTCAACCGCCTCATGTCAGTTATCCGCAACTTTGAAAGAAAAACGGAAATGAAAGAGCACTTCATCAGCTTCATGGACAAAATATTCAAAAATGGACATGCAGAAATCGCACCTCCTTTAAAAGATGGAGAAGAATGTTGGTATTTGCCACTGTTTGGCGTTTACCACCCGAGAAAACCCAAGCAGATTAGAGTAGTCTTTGACAGCAGCGCCAAGCATGAAGGCATTTCTCTAAACGACGTGTTGTTAACTGGACCGGACCTCAACAACTCACTGCTTGGAGTCTTAATGCGCTTCAGGAAGGAAGCAGTCGCATTCACAGCAGACATTGAACAAATGTTTTACTGCTTCAACGTTCGAGAGGAAGACAGGAACTACTTACGTTTTTTGTGGTTCCGAGACAATGACCTTACAAAAGACATTACGGAGTACAGAATGACCGTTCATGTCTTTGGGAACGCTCCATCTCCAGCAGTCGCCATCTACGGTTTACACCAGTCTGTCCTACAGTCTGAGCCAGAGTGTGACCCAGACATTAAACAGTTTGTCACACGCGACTTCTACGTGGATGACGGGCTCAAATCAATGCCCACTGTTGAGAGCGCTGTGTCACTTTTGCAAAGAACCCGTGACACACTTGCAAAGTCCAATCTAAGACTGCATAAAATTGCAACAAACAGGAAGGAAGTCTTGGAAGCTTTTCCAGCCCAAGACCACGCTAAGGATCTAAAAGACTTAGACTTTGAAGCAGACTCAGTTCCCATGCAACGTAGTCTTGGCATTCTTTGGGACATCAAGAGAGACTGTTTTACCTTCAAGACATCAGATGAGACAAAGCCCTTCACTCGGCGAGGCGTGTTATCCACAATAAACAGCCTTTACGATCCATTAGGCTTTGTGGCACCAGTCACTATTCAGGGAAAATCTATCCTTCGGGAACTCACTGTAGAAAACGGGGATTGGGATGCTCCATTGCCCCCAGAAATGGAAGAAAGTTGGACACTCTGGAAAGACTCACTCAAAGAACTGTCCGAACTGTCAATTCCGAGAGCTTACACAGACTTGTCCCCTTCTAACGCTCTAAAGAAAGAGCTGTGCGTTTTCTCCGACGCATCTACCAAAGCGATAGCAGCAGTAGCCTATCTAAAAGTTACAGATGCAACGGGAGACTGTCAGGTTGGGTTTGTTATGGGTAAAGCAAAGTTAGCACCACGCCCGGACCAGACCATACCGCGTTTAGAACTCAGCGCCGCTGTGTTAGCAGTAGAGCTCGCAGATCTAATCTCAGACGAACTAGACATTGATTTTGACTACACCACATTCTATACAGACAGTAAGGTTGTCTTAGGTTATATTTTTAACGAAACACGTAGATTTTATGTCTATGTCAGCAACCGTGTCAACAGAATTCGCAAGTCATCTCAGCCAAGCCAGTGGCATTACATTGCTAGCAGTCAGAACCCCGCAGATCACGCCACTCGTTCCGTTCCTGTGTATCAGCTGCCACTTACTAACTGGTTCACTGGCCCTGACATTCTGTTCCAAAATCATAACTCGCCTAAAGACACTTTCAACCTCATAGAGCCCAACTCTGACGCAGAAGTCAGACCGCAGGTATCTACTCTCAAAACTACTGCCTGCTTCAAACAACTTGGCTCTCAGAGATTTTCAAAGTTTTCATCTTGGAGATCTCTCACTCGTGCACTTGCTCGTCTAGTGCACATCAGTCGCAGCTTCGGCTCATCTTCATCGGGGTTGAGTCAGTGTCGTGGTTGGCATTGCTGTGGAACAGGACCCACAGTGGGTGAGCTCGATCAGGCACGGGATGTTGTAATTCGAGCAGTGCAGCACGAAGTGTATGCCGACGAGATGAAGTGCATACAGACACAAGTCAAACTTCCTAAGGTTAGTCGCATCAGAGACTCAGACATTACCGAAAATGAGAAGAATCCCATCATCTTTCCTGGCAACCATCACGTCTCAGCACTTCTCATCAAACACTACCATGAGCAAACTCGTCACCAAGGTCGCTTGTTCACAGAAGGAGCTGTTCGCGCAGCAGGATGGTGGATTGTTGGAGGCAAGAGAAAGGTCAGCTCTATCATCTACCACTGTGTAACATGCAAACGTCTTCGAGCTCCTCTAAGTACACAGAAAATGTCTGACCTCCCTCCAGACCGACTCTCAACGGACCCTCCATTCACAAACATAGGCATAGATGTATTTGGCCCATGGTTTGTGTCCTCGAGGAGAACCAGAGGGCATGTGGTCCAGAGCAAAAGGTGGGCGGTTATTTTCACATGCTTAAGCATAAGAGCAGTCCACTTTGAAGTGATAGAGTCACTCGACACGTCCTGCTTCATAAATGCGCTTAGACGTTTTTCTGCCATTAGAGGACCTGTGAAATCCATTCGCTCTGACAGGGGCACAAACTTTGTCAGTGCATGTAAAGAACTCAAAATCTCCTCAAACTTGGACAATACAGCCATACAAACCTACTTGAAAGAACAAGGATGTATATGGACTTTTAATCCGCCACACGCTTCCCATTTTGGTGGATCGTGGGAAAGGATGATCGGTCTCGCACGGAGAATACTGGACACTATGTTTTTCCAGCTCAAGAACACCAAGCTCACACATGAGGTTCTCGTCACCTTCATGGCGGAGGTGTCAGCTATTATAAATGCTCGACCCATTGTTCCCGTTTCAACTGATCCAAATGACCCACTCATTCTGACTCCAGCTATTCTGCTCACTCAAAAAGGAACTCCGCTTCAGTCACCAGCAGGGAACTTCTCGGTGTCGGACCTCTATAAACATCAGTGGCGCCAGGTCCAGCATCTGTCAAACACCTTCTGGGACAAGTGGAGGAAAGAGTTTCTGCCCACTCTGCAGCCACGCCGCAAGTGGCAATCCAACCAACCGAACATTACACCAGGGAGTACAGTTGTACTCAAGGACAGTCAAATACCAAGGAACGAATGGCCTCTTGGACTCGTAACTCAAGCATTCCTTTCTAAGGATGGTAAAGTCCGTTCAGTAGAGGTTAAAGTCGCAAAATTGGGGGGTACAAAGCTATTTACCAGGCCCATTTCAGAAGTTGTTGTATTGGTTCCTTCATAATCTTTAAGGTTAATTGTGGCGTCATATTACGCCAGACGGGGAGTGTTCTGTCTTTAATTAATGTGATTCCCCTTTAGTTATTGTTTTTATTGTTTGCATACGCTCAGTGCCATCTAGTGGACTAGCCTGGCTAGTGCACTTAATAGCGTTTTATTTTGAAAGGAACGTTAAGCGGAAGTTGCTTGTTTAACAGAGCAGACAGACCACGGAGGCGTACGGGTCCGAAGCATGGTCCGAAGTTTGAGACCGCTATGTCTTCTTAGCTTGTGTTTGCATCGCCGGTACGTTGTTCAAAAATGTATTTATGTCCATCTGTGATGTATTTAATTGCTAAGGCTGACACGTACAGTCGTGGCATTGACTTTAGTAGCGTGCCTTTGCCACGAAAATGGCGTCTCGGGCGCTTACTTTTTTATTTTGTGTTACGAGTTTACCAACTCAGTGCAGTACATACATTTTATGCACGCATGCATTGCGTAATTGTATTGTTTCTTCTGCCTTTTTTCTATAGTTTTACCATTTTGAAGCACCAATAAACCTGCTGAGATACACAAAGTCTGCAGAGTCATTGGGGCAAGAAAGGGTTAACACCAGAACAACACAATATATTTGACACTGGGGATGGTGCACTCAGGACGATGAGCAGTGCTAGGTTTGCTCCATACATAACGTTTTGTATTTGGGCCAAAAAGTTACATTTTTGTCTCATCCGACCAAAGCTCCTTCTTCCACATGGAGCTGTGTCCTCCATATGACTTCTACAAACTTCAAACAGGATTTCTTATGGCCTCCTTTCAATAATGGCTTTCTTCTTCCACTCGTCCATGAAGGCCAGATTTGTGTAGATACGACTTATAGTTGTCCCATGTACAGATTCCCCCAGCTCAGCGGCAGGACTTCACAGCTCCTCCAGTTTTCTTGGGGCATATTTCTTACCAGTGCTCTCCTTGTTCGGTCTGTTAGTTTAGGTGGACAGCCGTGTCTTGGTAAGTTGGCAGTGGTGCTAAACTCTTTCCATTTCTGAATGATGGATTGAACAGTGCTCCGTGAGATGTTTAAATCTTGGGAAATCTTTATATAACTTTACGCTGCTTTAAACTTCTCCAGAACTTTATCCTTGACCTCTCTGGTGCCCCTTGGCCTTCATGATGTTGTTTAGTGACCAATACACTCCGACTATAGCTCTGAGGCCCTCATAGAACAGCTGTAATTATACTGAGAGTAGATTACACACAGGTGGCCTCTATTTAATGTTTAGGCCAAGGTGTGAACATTCTGGAGTCATTAGGAATGTTATAAAGGCAATTTAATGCACTCAGAAAATGCTGTAGAAATACATGCATGCCCCACTTTTCTATTTTTTGAAAAATAACAGAATCATGCAGCATTTTGCTTTCACTTCACAGTTGTCTGTTACTTGTGTGTGAACGTTCAGTAAAAAAATCTAAATAAAATCTTAATGTTTAGGGTTGTAAACATGACAAAATGTGCAAATGTCCAAGGTGTGTGAATACTTTCGAGAGGCACTGTAGATTATTTCTTACTTAACATCAAAAAGTAAGACCAGGTAATCAATTTAGCACATTTCATAAAATTTGTCATACATTTAGACTTCCAGACTATCACTTTAATGCAAATATTTATACGAAAAACTGATCCATTCTGAGATATGTTCTTACCTGAGCTTAGAAGAGTTGATGCGCACCTTTCTGGTCGGTATAGAAACTGTGCTAAAGTAATGAATTGTAAACTGTTTTGGTAACCTGACTGTAAAATACAAAACACAGATGGTCAGACTTGTAATAATAGGCTGGTAAAATCACGAGGATCACATAAGAATACTATGAATTCACTAATTGTGCTATAAACTCTGGTCACAGAGGAGATCGCTCTGAAGCTTGACCACTTCTCTTTCACAATCACAAGTTGTTGTTTTTTTCTTTTAGGTGCGAGGGAGAAAGGTGAATGAGAGTTGATGCGTGTTTTGGTTGGGGAGGAACAGAGAGGCGGGCCGGTGACAGAGGCCCTTGCAGAAGAGAGGAGGATGTGGAGTGTTTCTTAACAGTTAACAATAACAACGTATTTGCTGCGAAAGTCTCACAACAAACCCCCATGGTCCAAACAGCGATCGATAGTTTTCCTCTTCGAAGGTTTAAACTCTCCATCCCCGTGCGTGAGTCCTGGTCCGCTGTCAGCTCCCCGTGTGTTTCTGTTTTGCCCATTTGACGAGTTAGAGTTGCTCAAGATTCATGCTCCTGTTTGTTTGGGCCGAGTGTTTCCCTGGGATTGACCTGACAGGCACTGCAGCATCGCACCCGTCCACATTTTTTTTATACAGAATGCGACAGGACTGGCCAATTCTCCTCAATGAAAACGCTCCACGCAATTATCGTGATGAACCTTTATTATAATCTCCATTAGATTCAAATTCAATCAATTGCCCAGCCATAGCTCCAGGTTTATGATAGGGTAATGTCATTAAATTGCACTGATAGTTAGTGAGCCTCGTACAATGTGCCACTTCTTATCAGCCTTTTCTTTCGAGTGGTTCGCTAAATGACAATTGTTCTCATCATAATTTCAGCTTCTTTAGTTTTTGGAGGAAAACCCAATATTTGACATTGTGTTGCACAAATACGTCATATTTGGGTCACGGCTTCCCAGGGTGATGGTGAGTCCCACGCTGCACGGCTGGACGCCATGCTGTGTGTTCCGTGTCCATAGGTCACCCCATTTCTGAGCGCACCCACTCCATCGGCGGAGCGAGGGTTTCCATCCATTTGGAGCCCAAGCATGAGAGAAAACAGTGATTCCTACTCCACGAAAGCAAACGTGGAATTATGACTCACCATTAATCATCATGAAAGGACACGCTTCGTTGCAAAGTGCATTTCGTCATTTGTGAATGTCTCAAATGATGAAATTATTTATTCATATCCCATCTCACCAATGTGTAAACTCAGCATAAGGAAAATACTTTTAAACTGTAAACCTTGAGTAAATATAATAGCAGGTCATCAGCGCAGTGTGAAGAGGTGAGAGGCTGAGGAGTCGGACGCTAATGAGCAACGCTATATGGATTTTGTAGCTATCATTTGTAAGAGAATGCTGTAGTAGACTGTGTACTCCAGCCCTCGTGGAACTCCCCTTCCCGCGCCTATATACCACTGTTGAAAAAGCTGCTGAAATAATTGACACAGTACATCAACAACTTCAGGCGTTTTAGTCTCTGCAAAAGTATAAATGGCCTTGGATTTCATAAAAGATATATGGAAAGAACCGACGCCTGCTTCTGTTAGGATCCGATGAGGGATTAGAACTGTCTCACACAAATGAATAAATAATCCAAGATTCTGTGTCGGACGTCACAAACTAATCCAGACCCACTCACTGAAGCACACCTGTAATTGTGCCTGTAACATGAGCTGGAGTCTGAAAAAGACCCAAGTCTGGCTAAACTCATGGTACATTTCTTTACATAATTTGAAAACTAACCTTGGTAAGTTGATGAAACTTACACATTTTATTAGTGAATAACTGTGCTAAGTGACGTGAAGTGTGCTGGTTTTGGAGGACGTAGTGAAATTAAAGCGTGAAAAATGTAGGCACCATATTTGATCATACTCACTGAAACCTAGTTAGTTAGTTTTGCCCATATTTGGACATCCCGGTTGAACCTATTATTCATACTCACAGTATTTTTTTAACAAAAGAACCAATATACCCTACCACTAAGTGTTTCTGTTGCCAAAGGTTATTTTAGTCAAAATTTTTTGGAGGTGACACAAAACACAACGTCACAAAGTAGGCACCCCCCTAGACCTGAAAGTACTTTTTGTATGTTTTATAAATAAACCATTGTATTTTTTTTTTACCCTTTAAAAGGCAATGAACTAAATATGGTAACTTTGTGTTTTTACCACTTTAGGGCAAGGAACTAAATATGGTAACTTGCTCGAATTGATTTTCAAATGATTTATTTCAAAGTATTTCAATGAGTGCCCTATAAAGGATTAAGCGAAGGTGCTTTTCGGGGCAAACAAGCAGGAGTAAAAGTCAGCTCCAATCCATGTATCGACCGCCTACACTCCAGGAGGATAACGCAGTTTGTATTGACAGAATCTGTGCAGAAGGAGCTGGTGCAGTTCTCAGGGACCGGCAGTATTTGCACAACATTCATCACTCTGAAGCAAACTGGACTGAGAGGATCACAGAAGAATTACACTGGGTGAACAACAGGACTTTGCTTCAGTAACTTTGTTGTCAGCTTTTGAAGTGCTTTAGGACACCAAGATTCGATTGCTCCAATTCCTCACTTCCGAAGTACGTGGTTGGTCAAGGTTGAGTCCAGTTGTGCAAATTGGGAAAAGGGTAGCACAATTTTTTATTTTTATTTACAAAAACAGACAGATATGGTGGTTGCAATTTCATTTGCGATTTTCATATTTTACATATAGCCTGTTTTAGTGTGCTAACAAGCTAATAAACATCGTGGTATTATTACATATCGAGTTAATACAGCAACAAGGTACAAATCTGCAAGAAGCAGAGGCATTTTATGGAGTTGTCAGAAAAAACATTCTTATTACATCCATCTATCCATTTTTTTCCACTTGTCCGTTTCCGGGTCGTGGGGGCAGCCATTGGAGCTGCCCAAATCACATTGCACCAGCCCCTTATGGCTCCTCCTGCAGGTGGTGGGTCCACAGAAGGACGGCCTCATGGTTCTAACCGGGCCTGTTGGTCTCTCATACGGGGCTTCTGAACCGCTCTTTGTCTGACCCGTCACCTAGGACCTGTTTGCCCTGGGAGACCCTACCAGGGGCACGAAGCCCTGACAACAGAGCTCCAGGATCATTCGGGCGCTCAAACCCCTCCACCACGTTAAGGTGGCGGTTCCAGGTGGAAACAATTAGCTTTTATTACCACCCCAAGCAGCTCCGTGATGAAAAGATGATTCCATGACTCATTTTGAGCCACAGCGGTGAGGATAGTTTGCAGTGAAGTTTGTGTACAGGACTGCAGAGCAGACACACATGATTCTTCTGTAGCCTGTTCTGATTTACAGCAGCCAAAGGAAGCGAGTATCGATCATTCTGATTGTTGAAACATGTCTTTCACTCATGGTGCAGGGCAGGAAAAAAACACCTTTGCGCTTATATTACCGCAGTAGCTCAAACCTCCCGCAAATATTTCTACAGCTCTGGCTGATGTTGGACTGATCGAAGCTCGCCTCAGCAGGGACTGAGCCTATAGAACTATCCAAGTTTGCGGTCTTTTCCTTTTTATCTTGTACACACACATGTGTCAGAGCAAGCATGAGAACACATTCTCTAAACTTGTGGGTGACACTATTGTCCGTTTGCTACAAAATGGTTAAAACAAAAATGCATTGATTTTAGAAAGCAGGCTTCACCACAAGAGACTACTATCTTTATAGGTCACCACATCGAGTGTGTGGACAACTATACATATTTAGGAACACTGTCTCAAAAGAATTGCGTTTTAAGGACAATTGTGAGACTGTCTGCCCAAAAAGAAAGCTGGCCCGGTCCAACATCAACATTACTATCTTGTCTCTCTTCTATCGAACATTTATCGTATGGCAGAGACTGAAATTAACCCCAGCAGGTGGTAAAGTGGGCGAGCCGGCTGGTGGGTCAGCCCCAGGTCAGTCTGTCAGAGCTGTACATATGGGCAGCTGCAGTAGAAGGTCAACTCTGTTCTCCAAGATGTTCCTCACCCTCTGCAAGGAGAGTTTTATCTTCATCACTCAGTACACTGCAGTCCAAACTATGTAAATGATATTTCAGTGTCATAAAGGTACAAATAAAAAAGTTTTTCAATGAAACTCATGGATGGTGTTGTGTCTCAAACACATGTGATGATCAGTTGTCAGCTAAGCCCAGTTAAGGGAAACTACAGTGCTCCCATTGTGAAGCATTTATCTGCAGTAACACAGCCTATGACTGTATTGCATGTATTACATGTGTGTGCTCGTAAATGTTTTTCTAGATTGGTAATAGCACCAAATACAGGTCACATCACATTGCAGGTGGAATGTTGGGAGATTCTTGTTCCCCTAATTGTCAGACCAGACATTTGCCAGTCACAAGCCGTAGGTTTAGAGATTGATGAGACCACAGGTGTCTCTGTGCAAACACCTAGACCTCCACATGAGGAAGGTAGTGTCCATTGTGACAGCTGTGAGGGACATTAGCCACTCCATTCTGTCTCCAGCTAAACCTTCCGGTGAACGGCCGTGGCTCCTGAGTGTTCACACAGGCTGGCTCTAGCCTGTAAAGATGCTTCTGAAGAGGTGCATGACTGTATGACTACAGTCAGAGATCATACAGAACAACTGCAAGCCGCTCGGCATCTTTGAGAGCTGCCGCCAGAGTCCTGGGGTGTGTGAGCTGCATGCATAATTCATGTTTTCTTATACTGTCGAGCAAGTAAAGGACGCAAGCTGGCTGTTCCAAAATGAAGCACTACAGAATTCTACTGGGGACGTTGGCTGAATAAGTGGAGACCTGGAAATGTCCTATTACAAGGGGACTGTGTTATTTCCTTGCCACCAACTGGTTCATGCTACGCTTCATCTGCAAGCTGATCTACTGCCACACTTAGCAAACCTCTCTAAGCTGAGGGAAGATGTCATGTTCATGGCTATCAATTAAAAGGTTGGTCACTCCGTTCTACTTGAAATAGTTAATAAATATGGTTTCAAATTGTTTATTGCCAAACAACGCGAATAATGTATGATTATTTCCTTCCCACTCCCTTTCAGGTAGGAATGGATCATCATGTTTTTATACTGTATACTGTACTTTCTGTGCTGTTGCCTGAAATAAATGAATAAATGAATGAAAATGACAAATGAATGAAAGGGCTTATAAGATGACTAGAGACGTGCAGGTCGGCTTTTTTTCTGACCCGCCCCAACCCAACCCAAAGTAAATCAAACCCAATCTGAAAAAATGAGTCTCAGTTTGCCGACCCGACCCAAGCACATTCAAAAGCCGCCGCATGAGCCCACCTGCAGTGGCACAAGTGTGTCACATGACCGTGAGTTTACAGTGGAGGATTAGGGCTTGATGCTGTTTTGCTACTGCGCCTCCCTGCCAGCGCCGCAGGAATAAGTATAATCATATTTGTATCCAATAGTCTGAGCCTATAGCTTAGATTTTTATTAGAAATAATAATGACATTCATTCAAAAATTACAATTCTTGAAGCTTGACCCGACCCAAACCTGACTGTCATGTGTGACATCGGGTCCCGTTGGGTTCAGGCGAAGATTTCCAGCTCTACAAGAAGCTGCTCTCCTCAGGTTAGTAAGAAGCTGTCCCCTTGTTATTTTAATTTGACCTTGCTTCTTGCTGCTGCGTTGTTTTCATCACGTGTGCAGAGCAGAGATTAAAGTCAAACTAAAGATAGGTGACAGCTATACAAAACAAAGACCAAAAATATGTATGCTTTCTAACCCGACCGCACCCGAAGTTTACTGTACTGTATATTTGAGGTACCCAACCCGACCGAATCCGTGCCCCCTGTGGAACAGGCATAAAAAGGCATGAACAAGCAGGTCCATGATTACAATGACAAAACATTGTTTTCAGCGCACTTTTGAAATAGCTGATTGTGGGTATAGTCTTTAGAGCAGGGGCTATATGATCCCAGAGGGAAGGGCTCTGTATATGAGTGGACTTTGGCCATAGTTCTACAGAAGGGAAGAGTCTCTGTAGGTCCTGGTGGAGTAGGCATGAACATCTGAAGAATACATAATAATAATAATAATAATAATAATAATAATAATAATAATAATAATAATAATAATAATAATAATGCATCTGAACACTCAAAGACCCTTTACATTGCATTATTCATTCACTCCATACTTGGTGGTGGTAAGCTACTATTGTAGCCACAGCTGCCCTGAGGTAGACTGAGGCCCCTCCGACCACCGCCAACCACTCACTCACTCGGTCACTCACTATATTCGCTATAAACAGTTGTTACAAGCTCTGAGAATATTCATAACAATGAAGTGAAAAAGTCCAGAAGAAATCTGCACAACGTTGTATCTCACTAATACGGCGCACAGGGATGTCAACTCATTTCAGCGCCTTCACACGCTCTCACACCACACTCATCATGACTCACACTCAGCCAAAAAATATCCCTGACTTTTAGCAACGAGTGGCTGCAAAGGCTTTATTTTCATATTTTTGTATTTATATCTGGCGGCTCCTCTGCTCCTTCATCATATGTGTGTGAGTGAGGATATAATAGGCTAAAAGAACCATGAGTTAAACATTTCCCCTGATCTTTGAACCGGCCGAGTGCGCGGGCAGCTATAGGCCACAGAAAAGGACCTTCTCCCTGAAGTGCACTTAACACAAGTGCGCTACAGTTCAAATGATCTCTACTAGTTGGACTAAAAATGACCTGAACTCGGCACAGGACTGCGCAGCAAACAACCAGAGGAAGCTTGTTTTATTGAGAAATACACTGCTGTGAGAGAAGACTGGAAACAGGGGCATATTAGAAGGATAAAGAGAAATCTGACTTGTTTTTTTTTTGGAGCCCACTGTCTCGTGAAGACTGCCTGCCTGGTGAGTCTGTGAAGCTAATGATGTTTCAGTGGTTGACTTATTAGGAGAATCTCTCAGCATGTAACACTCTCACTCTGTGCAAGTAGTTACCAATGTTCTTATCAAAGCGGTGCTTAAGCCAGGACTTAATCAGGCACATTACAAACGAAATACGACAGTTTTCCTAGTTGCACAAAATCATATGGGTTTAATTTTATTTTATTAAACAAAAAATAGATACTGATAGATACTGCCCCTTTAAAGGGACTATATGGAGTTTAAAATATTTTTTTTAAAAAACAAAGTATTTTCCTCCCCCTACATGTTCCAGCCCTGTCCTAATGAGCCCAAACCTGTTCACCACAACTGCCTCTAAAATCCTGCACTGTCACTCAAAAAGTCGTTATTCCGGGTCTGAAGTGCCGTCATGCACGAGCTTAATATAGAGCCTGCAGTTACGCAAAAGACCTGAGGTGGCAGTAGTGAGCATCAAAATGACGAACTTGTAGATAAATTATTAACACAAAGTCGCAGCTGCAGCGCGCGCCGTGCAGGCACACTACGCAACCCAAAAACAGAAACGTGATGGAATGCTCTCACCGGTCCTGTTGAGCAGTTTCCAGAATCTAATCTTAATAAATGCAGTCCTTTTGGAGTAAGTGTGCCGGCTTTTTCTTTATTCACAATTCATCTACTCTTTCAATATTTTGGTAACGTTTTAGAATACAGCCCGCGTTCCAGGTAGCAAAAAAGCAATTACACATATAAGTACAGATACTCTTTCATGTGTAACAAGGGGGAACAATATGTAACAAGGTCAAGGTGTAGTAAAGATATTGAAAGAGCAATTAATGGTGCTGAGCTGACACATAGTTGTGGCAAAAGGGAATGTGGGATTATAAATTGTGCATTAATTTTAATGTTGCAGGACAAAAGTATTACTGTTGTGAAAGTGAAGACATGACTCCAGGCATTTTTATTGAGTGTTGTTTATTTTTTATAGTGAGACACCGTTGCCTGTAACAAGCAGAAACAAGAGTGAACAGAGAAAAAATGAAGCCAAACAAGGAAAAGTAGCACATTATCAAAGTGCATGAATACTGTAGCTAATGTGTGTGTACAGGAGAGCACGGGCTGTACTGAAGTGAGACACTGTTGCCCGTTACTTGTGATCGCTCAGCACCACTAATTGTTCCGTTTCATTCATACTGTATTGGCTTGGCGGTTTTGTTATGATTGTACTGATTGTTACTTTTGAATGAAATACATTAAAAAAAAAATGAATATCTTGACACGTAGTTACACGTTGTTACACTTTGTACTGCCTTGTTACAGTAAGAGTACTTGTACTTACATGTGTAATTACTTTCTTGTTACCCCGTCTTTACACCTGGAACGCGGGCTGTATTCTAAAGCGTTACCAATATTGTTTATTATTTATTATTTATTTGTCAGTGCAAATGGCTGGAAAGTCATTAATGTCAAAACAAAATAAAACCCAGGCTGGAACCTTGTGGTTTCCCCATTTTGTATTCCTGAGGTGCAGATAAAGTGCCACTGATTTTCACACTGTGTCCCGGACTCCAAATATGATGTAAACAAGTTTGTTCTAAAAATTAAACCGCTTTAATTTGGTTGACAGTGACAAAGGCCTTACGAAGGTCTAAGAACACTGCTCCAACCACATTCCCTGTGTCCAGATCTTTCTTAATGGTGTATTAAGTACTATTAAGTAACAGGTAGCTATATCTGTTGAATATTTTCGATTGATTTGCAACTATTTTTTCTAGTACCTTTGTGAAAATTGGAAGAATTTAAATTGGCCTGTAATTACATGCTTGATTAGGATCTCTACCTATAAAAATTGGGCTGATATGACCTTGTGTTAATTTCTGTGGAAATTTCTCACTAGAGATTGACCAGAAGGTTTACCAGAAGGGTCAGGGGGCCAGATAAAGAGTCTTTGTGCTTTCTGACAATGTTAGAGTCTAATCCGTCTTTGGTTTTAGACGGTTTAAGATTACTGATTTTTCATTGAGCTCTATTGATTTAAAAGATAATGCTATTTGTTCCACTGATGTCACAAAATAGGTATTGAGTAAAGAATCTATTTGAATATGGTCAGTAATCGGTTTGCCATCGATGTGTTATGGCTCTGCCGTCTTGTTTGGAATCATTTTTAGTCAGTCTATGTATGTTTCCAAACACAAATACTTTTTTCTTTTGGACTCTTCCATCAAGTATGCAGTTCTAGCTTTTCACATCTCACTTACCACTTTATTTCTAAGGCTTGTAAAAATTGCATTATCTGTGTTTAGTGTTGTTGAGATTTTTTTTTTACAAGCGAGATCTCTTTGTTTCATTAACAGACATAATTTGATAGTAATCCATGGTCATGCCTGCTTAGATCCCCCTGAAGGCCAGGGCCGTCCCTGACTTCAGTGCAGAGCATGTTTTAAACATGTTCCTGACCTGCATGTGTCTGACTGCTCTCATCTATGCCAAATGCTTTGTTTCATTGTACCTTTTGGCAGGGCCGTGATGATGCAGGGGCCGAACTGGGCATTTGAACGGGGCCCCAGAAAATGTATTCTTAAGCACCAGTAAATAAACCAGCTAAAAGTATTACTTATGATCCAAAATGCAACAAAATGCAGGAAATCAAATCTGAATTATAACATTTTTTCTCTGAGGACGACCCCCCAAACCCCCCTTAAACTGCTATCTCACATTTTACACAGCTTCTAATGGCCATGCGGGGTGGTGCTGTACCCCCTCCGTCAGATCCATTCACATACTTTGAAGTACAAATAGCTTTTGTCTGGGCAACATTTGATGTGCCCAGTCACTCAAAGCATAAACTTGTTTTTGGCTTAGACTTTTTTTTGATTACTTACTTTTTTGACACTATAGCCACGTCGGGCCATGTCTCACTCTAAAGTTTGGTGAAAAGTTGACAGCCATGATAGAGCATGTGATTGATTAGGTGATGGAAGTTTATGTGGATAGCCTCATTGACAGTCACAAGAGGCGCTTTTGTGAGGTTGGCAATCTCGCTGTTTTTGGAGTATTAGTTCCACGAGCAGCTGCCCTTCCTGCTGACACTGCACATAACAGTCTAATGACAATAACTGAAAAGTTCACCACTTCCAGTTCAGAAGTGGTCCTTGAAGAGTGGAACTCCTTCAAGCAACAAGTCATTTCTAGTCCGCTCAAGGTCGTGCATGTACATAACACTTTCAGATATCATGGACACGATTACTAATGTGATTTTGAATACTTTCAGGACCTGACACAGCTAGAGCTACTCTCCAAGTTGGCCTCAAAGTTCTGTACCACATCGTGACTTTGCTCTCCTCTATTGCTGATAGTTCCAGTCAGAACGCCAGACTAAAATCACAAGTGATATTTAGTCTAGGGACCACCAATTCATTTTCTCGTAGGAGAGGTGTGGTTTACGATCGTAGTTTGCAGTGGCTACGTCATACGTCATCGTATCCGATGACGTATGACGTAGCCACTGCAAACTTTTGAGCTAAACTATTTAGAACACGGCCTAAAACTTGATCGAAAAATAGCGTCGCGTCTGCTGCTGTCATGTTTGATCCGTAAATAAACTTTTTTTTTTTTAATCCGTAAATAAACTACAAGCTTCCGTATATCGAATAGCTCGTCATCATCTTGCCGTCCCTCCTTGTTCTGTGATTGGTTCCCAAATCCATGAGAAAATTTCGGCCATGGTCCCCAGGCTGTTGTGCAGTTCGAAATGATTCGAGCGCACACAGCAGCATGGCGTTAGCCAGGTTAGTCAGCAGTGTCAACTGTTGACGAGACTTCTCTACTATGAATAGTGCAATGTGTCTGTATTCTAATAATCATAATCTTTTATCTAATATTAATAATATAATGTCTGATCTTCATCAAAATCATAAAAATGAGTATTATAAAAATATGATCAAATGTAAATGTTTGGCTGGTATTAGTTTAAGCAGACATTTTTTAATCATTCTTATGATTTTGATGAAGATCAGACCAATTTAGGCAGAAATGTGAGAAATTCCTAAGGGTTCCCATACTTTTTCCTCCCACTGTACATTGAGGTAATGGGTACTAATCAACATCATCATCTTGTTGGCTCATACAGGATTTAAAGGAAGGAAGAACCTGCAGTTGTCTGTGATAAAGTACACAGAGTCATCATTGTGTAGAAAAAACTAAATAATCTTCCCAACAAAAGCTCCTCTGAACTCCGGTTTGTTGCCACAAGTATATTTTTCTTTTATATTGTGTCTTTCACTGCGACTTCATGAGCAATCAAAGTATTTTCAGGAACAAAATCATTGCCTGATAAAGACTTTGATGCTATCATTATTGTCTGCAGGAAAATATCTGCCACTTTTTCCACCGATGCGCGTCAGGGGAAAAGTGAAGGAGCTGTTACCTTTCTGCTATATTGTGGAGTTTTCTTACACATTGTTTGAAAAAGCAATGCTTACTTTCGAAATGCAATGTCCACAAATGGATTATGAGATCTGGATAATGGGTGAAATGCTTCGGGCGCATTTTGCACATAGAGATTTTTTTTATTAATTAGTTTTCCTAAAAAAACGTTTATTCCTCACTTTAAAGTAGGCAATCCTTCCAGAGGAAATGATTGTTGCACAAATAACCATTTCTCGTAATTGTAACACTAATTGTCCGCCTGGATCAACTGGTATTTTTGTTGGGGTGGAATGGAGTGGCAGGTCGGTGACAGAGGCCCTTCGGAGTGGAGAGGAGGATGTGGAATGTTTCTCAGTGATTCAAATACGTCTGCACTACAGAGTGTGGGGCGTAGAAAATAGTGCTCAAGACAGAGCGAAATATTGCTCAAGACAGAGCGAGTCAAAACAAGACTTAAAAATAGTGTCAAGACAGAGTGAAATAGTGCTCAAGACAGAGCGAGTCAAAACAAGACTTAAAAATAGTGCTCAAGACAGAGCGAGTCAAAACAAGACTTAAAATAGTTCTCAAGACAAAGCGAATCTAAACAAGACTTAAAAATAGTTCTCAAGACAGAGCGAGTCAAAACAAGACTTAAAAATAGTGCTCAAGACAGAGCGAGTCAAAACAAGACTTAAAAATAGTGCTCAAGACAGAGCGAGTCAAAACAAGACTTAAAATAGTTCTCAAGACAAAGCGAATCTAAACAAGACTTAAAAATAGTTCTCAAGACAGAGCGAGTCAAAACAAGACTTAAAATAGTTCTCAAGACAGAGCGAATCTAAACAAGACTTAAAAATAGTTGGCAATCCGGTTCCGGTGCACGGTGGTTGCGCGTTGCTTGAATCTCTGTTGTAGTGCTTGATAAACATAAAGGACATTTGGACGAGTGCGATGCGAGGAACTAGCTAACTACATCAGCTAGTCGGACGTGGTAGCTAAGCAACAGCAACAACAACAGCAGCAGCTAACCTGACGTCGCCGCTCAACACTATGCCAAATAAAACTCGGTCTATGGAGGAGGTGGAGGATATTAAAAAAGCTCTTGACTTTCTCTCGCAGGACGTAAGTGACATAAAGGATAAACAGGACAAGATTCTGAAACTTGTGGAGGAAGTGTCGGAGCTACGTGTGCGCATCGAGGAAAGGGACAAAAAGATATCGGTGTTGGAAAAAAAAGTAGAGGATCTGGAACAATACTCAAGACTCAATGATGTAATTGTGACTGGATTAAAAATCAAACCCCGCTCATACGCTCACGCTGTGGGGGCTGGCGGCGGGGCAGATCCAGGCGAGCTGGAGGTGAGCTCTGCGGAAAAGCAGGTGGTGGATTTCCTCGTGTCCAACGACATACATGTGGACATAAATATGATCGAGGCGTGTCATCCTCTCCCCATGAAGGGCAACATTCAGCCAGCTGTGATCCTGAGGTTCGCCAATCGAAAGCACAAGGTCGCACTGATGAAGCAAGGAAAAAAGCTGAAAGGTACCAACGTCTATCTGAACGATCACTTGATTAAAAGGAATGCAGACATTGCCAAAAAAGCCAGACTCTTAAGGAAACAAAACAAAATACAGAACACCTGGGTTATGAATTGTAAAATATACATTAAACTTAATGGATCAGTTGAAAACGCTAAAGTATTGGTTATAAGAGACATAGAGGAACTGAATAAGTATGAATGAATGTATTAGTGGGTCAATGAGTTAGAAAAAAAAAGAAAAAGAAAAAAAAAAGAACATATGTCTATACTCATACAATGACATCCATTCATACTCCATATACTGCTGATAGCAGTGACCTAAGTTTACACCAAAGGATCTTGGACTATGAGCTCTTAGAACTTAAAACTTCAGAGTACACTGAACATAATGTATTAGATTTGGAAGATCAGCTAGACCCAGATAATATGTTCCTAACATCTAACGCAATTAATTGCAAATACTACACTGAAGACGAATATAAAAACTCTGTTAAATCAGAAGGGAAATTCTCAATTATCCATTTCAATAGTAGAAGCATGTACGCGAATTTTGATGCAATTAGAGAATACTTAAAACAGTTTGAGCAACCATTTAGTATCATTGCAATATCAGAAACATGGTTCAATGAGGATAAAGGCATAGAGTTTGAGCTAAATGATTATGAGTTAAACTATGTAAACAGAACAAATAAAGGGGGAGGAGGAGTTGCTATATACGTCCTCAAGAAATTTAAATTCAAAAAATTAGAAAGTATGTCAGCATCAATAAACAACTTGCTTGAATGCTTATCAATAGAAATTATCAATGAAAAAAAGAAGAACATAATAGTTACTTGTCTATACAGGTCACCAGGCTCAAGCTTGGAAATATTTACAAACTGGGCGGAAAAAACATTCTCAGAAATAAGTAACAAGGTATTATTTATCTGTGGGGATTACAATATTGATTTGATAAATCCAAATAAACATAAAATAACTGATGAATATATTAATAGGATGTACAGTATGAGTTTATACCCGACTATCACAAGACCGAGCAGAATTACAACGCACAGTGCTACCCTCATTGACAACATTTTCACAAATAATATGGAGTTTACAAATGTCAGCGGCCTATTGGTTTGTGATATAACGGATCATCTGCCCGTATTCACGGTGTATGATGATAATGACATCAATCAAATATCATCTGAAAAATTTATTTATAAACGAGTGAGAACTGAGGAGGCAATTGATCTACTTTACAGTGACTTACTAAAACAAGATTGGAATGATGTATTTAACAAGAATGATGTGAATAGTGCTTTTGAATCTTTTTTGGAAATTTTTAGTGCAGTATACAATAAAAACTGTCCAATACGGCAATTCAGTAAAAATAGCAAAGGGACAAAATGCCCGTGGTTAACCAAAGGTTTACATAATGCTTGCAAGAAGAAAAACACTCTATATAGAAAGTTCCTAAGACTAAGAACAGTAGAATCTGAACGTAGATACAAAACATATAAAAATAAATTGACGGGTATATTAAGAAATAGTAAGAAATTATATTATACTAATCTATTATATAAAAACAAGAACGACATGAAAGGGGTATGGGGAATACTAAATAATATAATCAAAGGTGATGCAAAAAAATATTCATATCCATGCTATTTCAGTGATGGGACTAATGATAATCACAATAAGAATGAAATTGTAGAAAGTTTTAATAGCTTTTTTGTAAATGTTGGACCGGATCTGGCATCAAAAATCCCTGACTGTAGCAGTGAAATGGAGTCATTGATAAGCATTAATTCAAAAACTATGTTTTTGTCTGGAGTAACTGAAACAGAAATAATAGATGTTGTTAACGTGTGTAAAAAGAAATTGTCTACTGATTGTTTTGATATAGATATGACACTAGTTAAAAAAGTTATACATGGTATAGTGAAACCATTAACCTACATATGCAACTTATCATTCCTGACAGGAACGTTTCCAAATAAAATGAAAATTGCAAAAGTAATACCCATACACAAAAATGGAAACAAACACATCTTCACTAACTACAGACCTGTCTCGCTCCTCCCACAGTTTTCCAAAATCTTAGAGAAACTTTATAACAGCAGAATGGACAAATTTATAAATAAGCATAAACTAATTAATGAAAGTCAGTATGGTTTTCGAGAAGCAAGGTCTACTTCAATGGCCATCATCGATGCAATAGAAGAAATTACTAATAGCTTAGAAAAAAAGAAACATGCAGCTGGAATATTTATTGATTTGAAAAAAGCATTTGATACACTTAATCATTCTATATTATTAAAAAAATTAGATAGATACGGCATAAGGGGAGTGGCTTTGAGTTGGATCCAAAGCTATTTAACAGGGAGACAACAGTATGTGAAGATGGGGGAGTTTACATCAGGATGCTTGGACATTGGCTGTGGTGTCCCACAGGGATCTGTCTTAGGCCCAAAGTTGTTCAATTTATATATTAATGACATTTTTAATGTGTCTAAATTATTAAAATTAGTGATTTTCGCAGATGACACAAACATTTTCTATTCTAATGACAATCAAAGTAGTTTAGTAACTAACATAAACCGTGAATTAAGGAAATTAAAAATATGGATGGACAGTAACAAATTGTCCCTCAACTTAAATAAAACAAAAGTAATGTTTTTTGGTAATTATAATGGAAAACTAGACCCAATAAATATAGATGGTGTTGACTTGGATACGGTAACAGAAATTAAATTTTTAGGAGTCACCATTGACAGTAAATTAAGCTGGAAAACACACATACGACACATACAAGGTAAAGTCTCCAAAAGTATCTCAATCATCAATAAAGCCAAGTTCTTTTTAAATTACAAAGCATTGCTTTTATTATATGGTTCATTAGTTTTGCCATATTTAAATTACTGTGTGGAAGTTTGGGGAAATAATTACAAAAGTTCATTACACCCCCTTGTTATACTCCAAAAACGTGCTGTAAGAATCATACATAAAGTAGGATATTGTGATCACACAAATATATTATTTCTGCAATCTAAACTGTTAAAAATGTATGACTTAATTGATTTTTCTACTGCTCAACTTCTATATAAAGCTAACAACAGTGTGCTACCTGCGAGGATACAAATGCTTTTTACACGCACAGAAGGGGGTTATAACCTGAGGAGGTGTGATAACTTTAAGATTCAAGCAGTGTCTTCCACTAGAAAAAGTATGTGTGTGTCTGTATGTGGAGTTAAACTCTGGAACAAACTGGGGTCAGAGCTCAAACAATGTCCAAATATTCAACATTTCAAATCAAGATATAAAAAAATTGTCTGGACAAAGTACAGGAAAGAGGAAATGGGTAATTGACTGTTAATGGGTTTTGGAAAGTGCTATATACATTAAAGGACCGATCAAGCAAATGATGAAGTTTATTATTATTATAATTACTGTTGTTGTTATTATTATTGTTATTATTGTTGTTATGAATGATTATTATTATTGTTATTATACGACAGAATCTATAACTCAGTTATGGCTATTGCTGTTGTGTTATTATCATCATTATATATACATAGCAACCTATGTCTTATTCTTGAATCAAACAAAATCGATTGAGTCAGTAGTATTGGTATTGGTGCTGATGGTAATAAAAAAGGAAGTAAATTCTCAGAAGTGATAACATGTACATAACCGTGTGTTTCTGCATTCAGCATAACTCGTAGTACAGGGCAGGCAAGCGGGGCCGGCTGCTCGAGGAGAGCATCGTCTGGCAGCAGACTCCTAAATCTTGTCTCTTTTAATGCACAGCATAGGACACTTAACACATGATGGTCCGGTTGCTTGGGGGCTGCCCCCCTCTGGCAGCTGGTCCAGCACAGAAGAAATGAAAACATAAGAGAAAACAAAAAAAATAGACAACAGAACCTTGATTCCTTTTAAGTGCACATCATTAAGATTAATATTGTTACCATGAGCATCGATCAGGCAATACAATATATTTCATGAATAAATGCAGAGTGTGTTATGTATTATTCATGCACATTGACACAAGTAATGCTACATGGGTTGTGATGATGTTGATGATGATGATGATGATGATGATGATGATGATGAGGATTATGAATAACAGTAATACTAACATGGCCATAAATAACGCATAAGGAAAAAATAAATAAATAAATGTATACACTTGTTATAAAGTGTAACATACTGTGATTGTTGACTTAATGTAATGCATTGTTGCATTTGATGTAAATATGTAATCATATGTTATTATTGCAACCACATTATTATTATTGAAGTGAATAGGGGGTGGGAGTTAATAAGCTTGTCTTCTTCCCACTCCTTTTCGAGCTTTGTAATTATTATTATTGTTTTTTTTCTCACTTTTGTGTCTGTTTTGTGTAGCTCGAAATAAAATATTCAATCAAATAGTGCTCAAGACAGAGCGAGTCAAAACAAGACTTAAAAATAGTGCTCAAGACAGAGCGAAATAGTTCTCAAGACAGAGCGAATCTAAACAAGACTTAAAAATGCATATAACTGAAAGTATTTTATCTACACTCTTGCCTCTTACTGTAATTGATTAATTCTATGTTGATGTTTTTATTGATTGTATTTGTTTTGTTATATTTATGGAACTGTGAAGCACTTTGAATTGCCTTGTGTATGAATTGTGCTCTACTAATAAACTTGCCTTGCCTTGCCCAGAATCTCCATGTTCGCTCTGTTCCTTTCTGCCCCGCACTCCGTCGTCAATATGTTGCTATGTAGGGGTTAGGAAGCAGAATTGTGGACAGCATTCACACTTTTTGTGTTCCTTCCAGGAGTGATCACACATAATCACATGCTTTCCCCTATAGAGAGCTTTATCCTTCTGTTCAAGTTCACTGCTTGTCCGTCTTGACAAGATGTTGAATGGACAAAGACAAGTCAGACGTCATAATGCCTTCAAACAGGTGCAGTCCTGGCTTGCATACATAGAAAGAATAGTTATTAAAGATGGAGTCAGATTCCGCCACTATGATCCCACGCTTGTTGAAGCATTTGAATATGGTCTTGAACTTACCACATCGAGTGGAATAAAAGTCCATCTTCTGTTGCTCAAGGAAAGTAGGACACTGAGTCATACAGTTCGGCCACAGAGGGAAGAATTCCGAGAAGAGACGGCCATTGTGGAAGTGACCCTAATAAGTTCAGCGATGATGTATGGACTGTGAAGCAGACAGGTTTCAGTCGCTGACGTAGAGTAGAAAACCTTTTGATAGAAAGTCGACAACCTCGTCGTGAAGGAAACAAGAACACCACTCCGGGTAATTTTTTTCTTTTTTTTTTTAATTGGAAAACAGTTTAACACAATTACAATCTCATACAGGCATTTATGCATAATTGATCGGCTTCTGAATCGCAACAAAGTCATTTTACATAATTAGCCCAGGCGGTTTGTTCGAAGGGGAGATCCGGCTGCTGCTCCCGGGCCAGCGGTAATGCATCACCGTGGGGCATACAAATGAGCTTAAGCCTTCTTTAAGTATGCAGATGGATATGACGTGCCAGGCTCAGGAGTACTTTACAAATGAGATTGATTTGACAGATTATTCTGGTGGGAGAAAGCGAGGGGAGCTACGGTTGCCGCTCTGAAAACAGCCATTTATCTTAATGTGTAGACTGTACTGAATCCATCTTCATCGTGACAGGGCCCGCGCGCCACAGTCCGGCGCTCGGAAGATGGTGATTACAGGCCATGAAAGCCGGCCTAGATCTACAGGAGTGCAAAAAAAAAAAAAAAAAAAAGTGGCATTTCTCATTTTTGCACCTTCCGTTTTGGATACTTTACAAGGGAACGACCGAGGGTTTGCAAAACAATAACGAAGAGTCTCTGACGCTCAAACTCGGGAATAAATGCAAATTCATTTTATCAATCCAGCGCAACATTCGGATGAAACAAACATTTCCTAAAACTAAGGTCAATTTTATTTATAAAGCACATTCACAAAACTGTCATCACTGCCCTAAAGTGCTGTACAGGTCCAAAGGTGCCACGCCATTAGTCCGAAAATGTACCATTGAGCGGAGGTGCCATTAGTCCGAAATCTCTCTAACCCAGATGTGTTGTGGATTGGAGAGCCACCACTGGCCCTAACCTTAAAGGGATATTTCAGGATTTTTGACATAGGGCCTCATTTCCTGTAATTTTTGTAATTCATGCAGTTCTTATATTTGAAGAGTTTTGTGGTGCTAGGCTAGTGCAAGGCTAGTGCATTTCTACGATATCAGCTAGCCTGCATTAAAAACAGTCTGACCCGCTCCACAGTGCACCTGAGGCAAATCACTTATAACACCAGACTAACCATATAAATGTCTGTGTCGATAGAATAATTTTAACCATTTTGCATTTAAAATACCTTATATTTGAGCAGCATCAGCTTCGTGGTTGTATAAGATACGCGGCGGCGGAGTGATCTGCTAGAAAAAAGTCCCTCAAAATGCGATCATTCATGTGATGCAAGGTCAGCTATATTCCAAAAATGATTCTATCAACACAGACATTTATATGGTTAGTCTGGCGTTATAAGTTATTTGCCTCAGGTGCACTGTGGAGCGGGTCAGACTGTTTTTAATGCAGGCTAGCAGATACCATAGAAATGTGCTAGCCTAGCACTAGCCAAGCGCCACGTAACTCTTCAAATATAAGGACTGCATGAAAGACAAAAAAAAATCCAGTAATCAACAACACTCTGGATAACTTGGAAATGAGGCCCTATGTCAAAAATCCTGAAATATCCCTTTTAGGTCAGCAGACTCTTGCCTGAACCTAATTTTATTTTTCAACCCCTACTCAATTGGACATTTTCGGACTAATGGGTTCGACCCCGGTTCAAACCAGGTTCCAGAGTGGAAACATCTGAAAACGTGGTTTACGATGCCCCGTTGTTACGGCGTGTCCATAACGTTAACTAAAACGACAAATCTACTGACCATATAATGAGTTTTACTTAATCCTCCACTCCTCTGCCCCACGGCGAGCCACAGGTGACGAGGAGAAAAACGGTGGAAGTTCAGTCACTGGCACAATATTCTTTTAGTCCCGTCACGTTTGAAGAATAAATTCACCTCCTCGTCTCTTCTGCAGACCGTAAATCAAGTATCATTATTAAATACAAAGTTTCTGTTTCTCATTCAGAAAGTTTACTGTGCATGCATTATCTATTGTATTGTTCGTTTTCTTTGGTAGCGCCTCACACAGGGCTGGCAGATGTATTGCAGCATTTTCACAGACCTTAGTCAATCCATGTGGACACACACATTATTACCCCTTATTACAGAGGAAGTTTCTGTAAGTGTTTTGTCTTCGTGTGGATATTGCCTATTTTACTACAGATGTGAGGACCTATACTTTATACACATCACTCAAGATGGTTAATTAGGTGAAGCAGGCCCACAAATGACTATATTTTCCAGCTTCCACTCGCAATGTAGTACCTTGATGTGGGCTCACTCACTCACTCACTCACCTGTCTCAAACATGAGACAGGTGAGTGAATGAAACTTCACAGGATGTATCAACAACACAAATCAAAGCAGCCGTGCCTCTGCTCTCAAACCAAACCTTCGTAAACGTCTTCAACATCTCTTATTGACTGGAACATGTTGCCCATGCACTGTTTTATATGCAAGTGAGGAAATCAACTGGGTCACTGCTGAGACACATGCCATGACAGGACGATGCTATGTGTGTTCCTGTTTATCCCCAACCTTTCAGTCATTTAACCTCTCATCACTGTAACTTTTTTTATTAACTAACAACCAAGGAAGTCATCATTCTTGATGAGTTTAATCAAATCTAGATGGATCGCACTTCCACACATGTTAAGAATTTAATTAAGAGAGTACATGTAACTCAGCTAATCAATGAACCCACGAGTGTAGGGGTGGTCGGCCATCTTCCTTTGGATTGGATTCGCCTTCCCAACCCAGAGCAAGTAACTGTATCAGAGGTGACCAGGAAAATGAATACAATTAACCTCTTAACTCCCACCAGAATGGATCCCGTTTTCTCCAGTTTGGCTTTTTGACCCTAATCAAAAAGCTTCTTGGGAAAAAAGCACCAAAACAGCCACAAAAAAATTGAAGAAAACAAGGATGTAAACTCAACATAAAGTGACAAAAACTCAACAAAAATGTGACAAAAACTCAACAAAAAAATTACAAAAACTCAACAAAAGTGACCAAAATTTAAAAAAAGAAAAAAAAAACCCCCACATAAAATAAGGTGACACAACACAGCAACAACGCGAGGAAAAAGATCAGTTTTGTGGGTCTTAGCTTTCAAATGAAGTGTTATAATAGCCAAAGAGGACAGAATGCATTTGGTTTAGGTGGGTGGTGAGAGGTTAAGGCAGCATAACAACTCTTAGTATTGGCCACTTTAAATAGGATGTGGGAAATATTGACTGGGATTGGCTGTCTTCAGAAGCCTCTGTGGTTCTGGGTTAATACAAAACAAAATCGATTGTACATAATTACAAGTAGTTAGCGGGCAGTGGTCTGACCGGGCATTGGAGCTACTGTGCTTTGGTAAGTTGTGAGAGGTGAGCCGGAGTACTCACCTCGGGCACACAAGGTTCATTTTGAAATCATGCAAAACTGTCGGCTCGTTCACCTCTGTGTCTGTGATTATGAGGCCTGCATTGAAAACACACAAACTAACCAGGATCTTGTTCATTTTGTATTGGACTGATTAAAACAGGCTAATAAGGCTTATTACAGTTTTTCTCCATTGGTTTGGCTCATTTCTTGAAACAGAAATTACATTCTCAAAACAACGTGGACAAATCCCCAAACCACTTGGCAATTGTTCACAACAGAATTGAATTTCTCATTAATTTCATCAAATTGCAAATGTCTAAGCCCAATGTCTCAGTACATCTTTGCAAATGATTAAGTACATGTTAATCTACAATTAGCACAATTTCCAAGTGAATAGATCTTGTTGATCTAAACCAGGGGTGTCAAACTTGGGCCGTATGTTTGAAATGACTTAATCCGGCCCCTGCCCTGTAGAGCATAAATTCCAGAGTATGTAAAAAAAAACAGTAAGTCTCTAGCCCGTTCCTGTGCGGAGTTAGAATAACCAGAATGCTCATTCTAGCCACTAGGGGGCCTTAAAGGAATAGTTCACCGTTTTTCCATGCTGAGATATGTTCTTACCTGAGCTTAGACGAGTTGATACGTACCTGTCTGGTCTTTGTGCCCGTGGAAGAGCGTGGTTGCTTCTAACTTCACCCCGTTTGGAGCTATAGGAACATACTGGGAGAGGCCGATGCTAAAAACATCTTTGGTCTTTTTGCATGACTGATGGCACACAGTTCTTCCACACCGAGATATGTTCTTACCTAAGGTGAGACGAGTTGATACGTACCTGTCTGGTCTTTGTCTGTGCCCGTGGAAGAGCGTGGTAGCTTCCAACTTCACCCCGTTTGGAGCTATAGAAATACATTGGGAGAGGCCAAATGCTAACAACATCTTTCGATCTTTCCATCGTTTTGCGCGACTGAGGGCACGCACAAAGACCAGACAGGTACGCATCAACTCGTCTAAGCTCAGGTAAGAACATATCTCAGTATGGAAAACTGGTGAACTATTCCTTTAAATGTAAAAAAAAGGAAAGAGTTCCACACGTGTCCAGCAGAGGGCACTGACATATATAATACCTCAGGATATGAACAACACATTATATAGCCACGTGGTAAATGGACAGTCTGCCCCAGGACGGCTGTGGCTTCAATAACAGCTTACCACCACCAAGTGTGGAGTGAATGAATAATGACGACTATGTAGTACTTTGAGGAACTTGTGACACAGGCTTGTAGAGTGCAATACAAGTGTAAGTGTACAAGTGTATTAATGAAGGCCCGCAACCCGCCGTGGGGGTCGCCATGGGAGCTTAATTTCGGCCCGCGACCCAAAATGAGTTTGACACCCCTGGACTAAACTGAATGTTGATTCTCAGTCGAATGGCTCCAAAACGTGTCAGTGTCATTTCATCGTGTAAGTCATCACATGCACAACAGATACATTTATTACAGCAATTAACAGTCAGGTGAAACTAGACCTTGACTAAAGAAGGAGGAGTGTCGCACATCTCAGATTTATTTGTGTGAATGATAATGGTTACAATTTCCTTGGCAGTATGAGTGTAATGTGTGATGTCAAACCTTGGAGGCTACTCAGGTTTATACACAATTGTATTCTGTTAGCTAGCCAGAAAAAGTCACATTAACCATTGTCAATGAAGGACTGGGCTCAGACTGAAAGGTGGACATGAGGGACATTTCATTGGTCCTCTGCCATAGAGACAAAACATCTAAACATTTAGACTTGCAGTGCTCACACAAGGCCAAAGGGACAAAGCATTTTGGGGGCACTGACTGTTTAACCTCTTAACTCCCGCCTGAACCAAGAGGATCTTTTCCTCACGTCATCAGATTTTTTTTCCCATCATTTTTTTTGTTGGGTATTCAACTAATTTTTGTAACTTTTTTGTCGTTTTATCTTCAATTTTGTATCAAATTTTTGTCATTTTTTGTCACATTTTTGTCATTTTTTCTTAAATTTTTTATCAAATTTTTGTCATTTTTTGTCACATTTTTGTCATTTTTTCTTAAATTTTTTCTTAAATTTTTGTCATTTTTTGTCACATTTTTATCATTTTTTTCTTCAATTTTTTATCAATTTTTTGTACTTTTTTTGTCACCTTTTTATCACATTTTTGTCCTTTTTGTCACATTTTTGTCATTTTTTCTTCAATTTTTTATCACATTTTTGTCATTTTTTGTCACATTTTTGTCATTTTTTCTTCAATTTTTTATCACATTTCTGTCATATTTTGTCACATTTTTGTCATTTTTTTCTTCAATTTTTTATCAATTTTTTGTACTTTTTTTGTCACCTTTTTATCACATTTTTGTCCTTTTTTGTCACATTTTTTCCCATCATTTTTTTGTTGGGTATTCAACTAATTTTTGTAACTTTTTTGTCATTTTTTCTTCAATTTTTTATCAATTTTTTGTCATTTTTTGTCACATTTTTGTCATTTTTTCTTCAATTTTTTATCAATTTTTTGTCACATTTTTGTCATTTTTTCCTTCAATTTTTAATCAAATTTTTGTACATTTTTTGTCACCTTTTTATCACCTTTTTGTCATTTTTTGTCACATTTCCATCATTGTTCCAGTTTTGTTGCTATTTTCACAGCTTTTTTCCAGAAGCTTTTGGACTGGGGTCAAGTCAAACTGGAGAAAATGTGCTCAGTTCAGGTGGGGGTTAAGGGGTTAAATGAGAAGGAAATTGAGTTTTGACACATGACTGAACTGTTCTGGGAGAGGTCTGAGCTTCTGCAGGTGAACCATGGAGTTGTGCCGAACCATCCACGTCATTTTGGTATAAGCACCAAGAGCATTGAGAACATCCGGTCTGTTTCAAGAAATGAGCCAAAGCAATTGAGAAGGATCTTTGCCATTTTCGGGGGAACTGGCTGTTTAAATCAGAAGGAAATGTAGTTTTGAAGCATGAGTGAACTGTTTTGGGAGAGATATGAGCTTGTGCAGGTGAGCAATAGTGCTGTGCTGAACTGTAAGACTGTTTTGCCAAATGATCTTAGAGTTTTAAAAATGTCATTTCTGGTTCAAGAAATTAGTACTATATGCAAGATGGACACAAACATTTCGAAAAGCCTTCTGTTTACCGGTCATAACCTAAAACACTGTCCTGGTCACACCCAAAGATGACACTTTTCCCCTCTCTGTGATGGATATTTCAGTGTACAACTATCAAATTAAATGTTTATGCTTCAGTTTATATCTGTCTGTAAAGAAGCAACCTTCAAGTGTGTTCATTCCTTGTTTATTATTCTCATTTATTCCCGTTAAATCCCTTGGAAACTTTCTGGAATGTTACGACTGAATAGGTTGTGTTCACGTTTGTATAGTGGTTTGTAGTGTTTTCTCTTCAGCTGGGCCGGGCATTCTTGACCATGACACTCTTCCTGGCGCGTTGAGTTGCCTTGTGTACAAAATGTGTGGTATAAATAAAGTTGCCTTGCCTTTCCTTCCTCTTAAAGCCCTTTTTTGGGCAGATAGACGGCTGCCATAATTAAAATACTATTCAGTGGCTTAAAAAATACATGCAATCAAACAAATGTATTATTTGTCGTATTTGTAAGTGATCGCTGTGGCATAATAAAGCACAAATGTCATGCATAATAGTTGAATAGTTTCAGTAGTATTATTATTATTTCTTTTTTCTTCAGATTATAAAGAGCACTTGCACTGGGCCTGATTGACATCTCCCTGTTCAGCTACGACCGCTCTGTTGTAACTGACTGTTCACTACACAGAAAATGCCATGGAGTCCTACGAGGCCAGCAAGTCCATTAACTGTGGTAATGGGACAGTACATTTCTTTTGGAGAGAATTCCACTGAAGGACATTTAGAGCTGTAATAAACAACTCCTGGCTCCCTTCCACTGGCGCGGTGGAACACAAAAAAATCCATACTGTTCCCGGGACATGAGGCAACTTTCAATTACTTTGAGAGTCTGGGCTGTAGCTGCCTTTTCAGTTTGGATTTTGAAGTACTAAGGCCAGAGTAATGGGTTATTCGTCACATTGTTATATGTCACAATATGTGATATGTTTTGAGGGGGTCTTTTGCTTTTTGCCATAGGTATTTGGCAGAGGTGGGAGAAAGTCACTAAATGCAAGTCTCGAGTCAAGTCCAAGTCGTGAAGGTCCAAGTCCCAAGCAAGTCCAAGTTAATTGGTCATGGGGTCAAGTCGAGTCATAGCTTTTGTCAAGTCAAGCCTTTCTTTAGCCGACAAGTCACAAACCTCAGCATTAAGCCTAATTTCTTCTTTTCAAAATGTGTTTAATCTACTTGAAAATATGAAGTGTTTTCTCAAGATTTAGCGATTTAGAAAATTTAGGCTAAAATCAAACTTTTAAAATCCTAAAATCTAATGGATTTGGATTATAAGTCTAATTAATATTAAAATAGCTACAAATTTAAACTATATATATTTTAAACGCTCTAGTCTATGTACAAAATTACTGGAACAGCATTTTAAGGAAGGGCCCCCGGGGGCCGACTTAAAAAAAAATGGAAACTGAGTTTTTTTAAAATATGAGCTGCTTTTCCCTGCAGTGAAATTTAAAATTAGAATAATGTTTTTATTTTAGTTAGTTTCAGGCAGTTTTTCTGTCAGTGGTTTTCCTGTTATGCCCCAGCCCCTGTATACTCGGATTCGCCCCTGCTCAAAGTAGATACACACAGCCTTCAGTCCCGCTGTCACTGGACTCTGTGTGGCTTCGGAAAATAACCTGTAAATGCAGTAACTTTCGAGAGAACGCCTTCAAACACCGAAAAGCCCAAAAGATTTCTGTCATTAATCCAGCTCTTACGCATCGTCGTTCTGGAGGCTCCCGTCTGCGCTGTAGATTCAGTCCAATGTTTTGAATGTTTTCCTGTCCTTAATAAATGCATCCAAAGAAACATGTCGTAGTTCCTCTGGCCTTTTCGGCTGTATTGATTGGACGCTCCGTCGGTAAACTGAAAAAGCATATGGCTAATTACCAAATGTAAACATAGATGCGCTGGTTTTACACAATCAATCCCGATCTTTCAACAGTTTCACTCAAATAAATAATAACTGTAAAGTCACACTGAGAGTCATTGGCCTCAAGTCCAAGTTAAGTCTCAAGTCACAAACAGCAAGTCCCAAGTCAAGTCTTTTTGGAGCTTTTGTCAAGTAAGTCTCAAGTCCCAAAAACTGCGACTCGAGTCTGACTTGAGTCAAGTCATGTGACTCGAGTCTCCCACCTCTGGTTTGCTTTGGATAATTATCTCAAACATCTTGTTCATAGTTGTACACTTTTTGGTTAGAAAGAGCAGAGCGGGTGCTCGCCTTCTGGGTCCCTAAGCAAAAGTCCACTAAAGGTACTCATCCCAAAGCTAATCGATGAATGAATTAACCCATTTACGCTCAAAAACAGTTGGAACATAATTACCTCAATACGGGCCCTGTCCACTGTGTGAGAACCACTGACCATTTGCTGTGTCAAACTGGTGTCTAGGATTACACTATATTTTCCCCCACTTTTTAAAATGGCAAAAGTTGGGACGACAGTGGCACAGATAGTCCTAGTAGAGCAGGTGGTCTTGTGACTGGAGGGTCGGTGGTTCGTATCCCGCAGGTGCATGCTGTCGTTGTGTCCTTGGGCAAGACACTTCAACCCTCCTTGCCTCCAGACTTTATTTACTGACTCACAGTTTGCGAACTGCTGACTGACTGGTAATTTCTATCGTACCACTGAGAATTAGCCATGCACAAATACAACAGCTTTGCCCTCTTCTTATCACCCAAAAAAAAAAATCACTACTGTCCTGATGTGAGTGTCCTCTGCTAGAGACAACGAGATGCTAGTTTAAATATGTTTGTGGCCGATACAACCCATGTCCACATTTATCTAAGCGCATCGCAGAGAAAACATGAGCACAATTGCATAAAAATGCATAAAATGACAAGAATCAATCAATAAAACAACAACATACAAATGTATTAATTACAATGAAAGGCAAGAGTGCAGATAAAATACTTTCAGTCATATGCACGGGCAAAAAGAACTGTTTTCAGCCTGGATTTGAACATTGTCAGAGTTGAGGCCTGTCTCACATCCTCATGAAGACTGTTCCAGATTTTAGCTGCATGAAACTGAAACGTAGCCTCACCGTGTTTATTATTGACTCTGGGAACCACCAGGAGGCCCCTCCCTGAAGTTCTCAGGGCCCGAGATGGTTCATGCGGCTGTAACATGTCAGAGATGGACTTTGGTGCTAAACCATGAAAAGACTTGTACACGAGCAGAGCTGTTTTAAACTCTATTCTCTGAGTGACAGGAAGACCGGAGCACTGGACTAATATGGTCGTATTTCCTCCTCACGACATACCTCTTCCTGCAAGAATTTAGCATCAGCTAAAAGCAAAAACACATCCAATCTTTGAGTGAGAGGCGGGACGTGGCCACACCAGACCCTCCACTAGAGACCAGCTCAGGCACCAAAGACGGTAAAAGATCAACAGAAAAAAAAACATGAAATGTCTTTTAACCACAAGCTTTAACATTGTTTTACAAATCTGTTTTATAGATTGTTTTTTCTTCTATTACTGTTTTTCTTCTATTATAATTGACACATTTCAGGTTGAACATTTTGTTCTTTCCTGCAATGTCAATGTTTAATAAACCTAAACATAAAAACACTGATAATAGATTTTTTATATACTTTAAAATAAATTCAGGCATCAAGGGGTTAAGTCTGATTCCAACACTCTTCCTCTGATCTTAGTGATTTTTTCAGATGGTAAAAAGCTGTTGATGTTATTGCTTTGATGTGGCTGTTGAAGCTCAGGTCTGAGTCATAGCAGTGTCCGGATGGAAGCAGTAAAAACTCCTGAGATAGAGCCATGAATGAGAATCTGAGGAGAACAGACCCACGAATGAATGTTTATTTCACACATCCACATCGAGCTTCGGCTCCGGTTCAACAGAGCTGTGAGTCCTAAAGCTCACGCAGTAAAAGCACCAGCCCCTCACACACACGCCACCGCATCACGGGGGAAAGAAGCGTCTAAACGCACACGCAGCGTTTATCTGTCAGATAAAGCCTATGTCGCCAAATAAAGATCCAGTAGCAGAGAAGCAACACACAGCGGCTCAGGCTGTAAAGGCCCGAGTGAGAGGAGGCGGAGCTTCAGACCCAGGCGAGTGAGAGGAGGCGGAGCTTCAGACCCAGGCGAGTGAGAGGAGGCGGAGCAGAAGCCAAAGCCTTCAGTCTGAGGCAGAGGCATATACGCAAAAATGTAACAAGTAAAATGTATTTCAATGATCAGAAACTCACTTTAGTTTTAGTCAAGGAAAAGTTGCGAAGGAAATTGCGGATTATTGGAACAGTTGCGGGAAAGTTGCGGGCTTGTGGAAAAGTTGCAACTCCGCAGTGATTTTGCGGAGTTTGCTTGATGTTGTGTTAATAGTTGCGATCGCAACATCGCGAAATCCTGGAGGGACTGCACAATATTCCGATGAATGTCGTGATTGTCAACGCTGTTCTGTCTTTGTTTTAGTTGTAGCAGATGCAACCAAAACAACGACCCGCAACTTTCGCTTTTTATTTTTGTTCCGCTCCCTGGCTCCGCGATCGTTTGATTCACAAATCCAATGATCCAGTTCAGAGTTCATCTTAACCATAGCTGTCAAGTGTCCTGTTTAGTTTAGTTTATTATTTGTCACACACACACATATACATCTAGTGTATAACAGGCCCTGTTTTGCCCCTCTTGCCTGCCGTCTTCCTGTATTAGTTTGATCCAGTAAATTTCCTGTATCATTATATTAAAACACACTCCTCTGCCCCTCCAAACTGAACACTGTCACTAACCTATGGTTGAGTGCTTTAGTATTTGAATATTGTATGTTATTAAAAAAATGGTTTAAAATATGCATATCAACGTGTACACAGAGGAGCTACGCGGAAGTTCGAACGATTCCTGCTTGCGTTAAGTGGACGGGGTTGCGGTGTGCGGGACCAGCTGCTCCATTATAAAAGAGCCTTAAGGCTTCAGTAGCTTCAGCCGCAAACTCCGCTCATTTTCTCCAAAGTATTGAAACTACGATTTGTGCATTTTAATTTTTACTGTTGGAAAGGAGCTACTGTTTATCACTGTGTGAACAATGGCCACACAGGATATGATTTGAAGACGAACCTTCCACACCGGACGCTTGGAAGGGGCTCTTGAAAAATAACTGCTGTTTGGAAGCTATCTCGTCGCTCTTTGCAACTGCCATGCCCTGTGGATCTTTAACTACATGGTCTACACCAGGATCTGCAGAAGCCCATACGATTCAAAAGACGGACATTATCTGTGCAGGTGGACAGTGGTTTTTCGAGGTTACCCGTTAGCTTGTTATAATCGACTACAGCTCATTGTTGATGAAAAGTCTGCAATAAACCACAAATGTGTAAAGCCAGGCTCATTGTGTGATCATCGTAAAGGCTGCTTCAAGTAGTTGCCTGCTTTGTATATTATGCATAATATACTGCCTGTTTTCAGTTAATGTTGTGAAGGTGAAGGTGGCTAATAGTGCCTCAGCTCCGGGAGAAAACCACTCGGCTAAGACTCACTGTAGATGAAATGTGAGCAATAAACTACAAAATCAACAAGCCAGGCTCCGTGTGTGATCATTGTTAAACGGTTCTTTATGTATGTGATGGTTTTATTGACTTTATCCGTGCATATTTCTCATTTTCACGTGATGACTCGAGGTTTAGCTTAGCATTAGCTTTCTCCGGAGGCTCTGTGCATCATCAAGGCCCTAAGACATTCCCAGCGCAGAACCAGTCACTGAAATAAGTGTTCTTGTCACCGGTTTTAATCCTGGGTGTTTCGGTAACAGAAACACTGATGTGTGTCTTTGTAAAAGTCTCAGAGCTGCTGTAGCTTCGGTTCACAACACATGAAGCTAATCCTCCATGATGACTCTGACTGTTTACATCTTCGGGCTGGACACTGCGGGAGGGGGTTCTGCTGAGGAGCAGTGGTCGGTTACTCGGCTGGTGAGGTCGGAGGCGTCTCCAGGAGGTGGGGGCGTTCCGAGGAGGACTCAGGCAAACCTATCCCTAACATGGCTGCTATCAGAGTTTTTACAGATTACTCAAAAATATGTGAATGTGCCAAGGCAACACTTCAGGCATCACTAAACAACATCATGAAGGTCAAGGAGCACCAGAGAGGTCAGGGGTTAAGTTATACAAAGATTTCCCAAGATTTAAACATCTCACAGAGCAACTGTTCAATCCATCATTCGGAAATGGAAAGAGTATAGCACCACTTCCAACTGACACGGTCGTCCACCTAAACTAACAGACCGAACAAGGAGAGCACTGGTAAGAAATACAACCAAGTGCCCCAAGATAACTCTGGAGGAGCTGTGAAGTCCTGCCGCTGAGCTGGGGGAATCTGTACATGGGACAACTATAAGTCGTATCTACACAAATCTGGCCTTCATGGACGAGTGGAAGAAGAAAGCCATTATTCAAAGGAGGCCATAAGAAATCCTGTTTAAAGTTTGCTATAAATCATATGGAGGACACAGCTGCCATGTGGAAGAAGGAGCTTTGGTCAGATGAGACAAAAAATGAACTTTTTGGCCCAAATGCAAAACGTTATGTATGGAGCACTGGACACTGCTCATGGTCCTGAGTGCACCATCCCAGTGTCAAATATGGGGGGGAGCATCATGCTGTGGGGCTGCTTTTCCTCAGCGGGGATTGGGGAGATTGAAAGAATAGTTGGGAAGATGGATGGAGCCAAATACAGGGACATGTGGAAAGATCTGAAAACTGCTGTTCACAAACGCTCTCCTTCTAATGTGACAAAGCTTAAGTTGTTTTGTAAAGAGGAATGGGTTAAAATGTCAGTCTCTACATGTGCAAATCTTGTAGAGTCAAACCCCAAAAGACTTGCTGCTGTTATTGCAGTAAAACGGGGTTCCACAAAGTATTCATTCATGCTGTATGAATACTTTTGCACACCCCACTTTTCGATTTTGTGTGTGAACGTTCAGTAAAAAAAACAAAATAAAATTGTAAACATGACAAAATGTGCAAAAGTTCAAGGTGTATGAATACTTTCGAGAGGCATTGTATCTTTTGAGTGATATTTAAAGACGAGAATCTAAACTCTCCATAGGTGAAAACGGTTAATTCTACGCGCCTCGGTTTCTGAGAAACTGATTTTTTTCTAGTAGATTCAGAGATAGTTAGAGTTTTATGAAACACTCTCCTTTCTGATTAACTCCTCTCTCCTCTCTGGATGGACATTAACATTATAGGAAGAGGCAAATGCGTAAATACATTAGTTTGAAGTAAATTTTCAAGGACAACATTGTTGACACGTTTTATCTTGTGTGCATTTAAACATCCTGGTTCTCGGATTGAAGACTTTAACAGGATGTTTCTCAGTCGTCCTTGGACCGATTTTAACCATTTACAAACTCAGAGAAACGTTGCTATCTCAACTGTTTTATTCTTTCCATAGGAAGCCGCTCTGCTTTGTCAAACGAGAGCAGTGTCGAGTTTACAACTGTTTACAACACCACGCCCCCTCAGACTAAAAAAAAGAAAAGAGACGCAATAATATAGATGAAATGTCAAGATCCTGACTCTTTTCAAGTTTTTAATTGTCATTTATTTCACTTCTGTTCATCACAGAGCTACCAACATCACACATAAGGTGTATTAGAGTGTCTAGTTTTGTAATAATAGAAAACCCCCCGCAAAAATTACTTTTTACGTTTTTGGCAGTCAATGTGTTAACTACAACATTGCACTAAGCACCATCGAACATTCTGTTCCCGATTCGAGGGCCATTATGTCTGTAGGAGCTGCACATCCTGTACATTCAGCTTCAAGTCTAAAGAGCTTTCGTTGAATCTAGAGGTGTCATGTTCATACAATCCCAGCCTCTCTGCCAGTAATTCAAGTGTTTCAAACCTGTGTGCAGCTTTGTTAACTGTGTGTTGCGGCATGCATTTGAATGGATTTGTCTCACAGGACTGCTCTTCACTTTTCAAATGACAGTGAGAGAGTGCAAAAAAGCACTTATTTAAGAAATGACGCGGTCTTCTCCTTCAAAAGTACCGTCAAGTTTGGAATTGGAAATCAGTGGAAATGTAAAAAGGAGATTAAAACGAATGTCCACCTCTCCAAGTGTTGTCTTTTGAGTAAAAAGTCGTATTTCAGACCAGAATTGTTGTATGAATGACGAGCTTGAGCAGTCAAGAGTAAAAAACAATGTGATTCTTTACCAATAAATGTCGAGACGGTGTTAGTTGGTAACACATTGCGTTTTTTGTTTTGTTTGTTTTTTCATTACAAAACTAGACACTAGACACATTTCCACAGAGCAGCTCGTTCTGGGTAGTGTTATATCAAACTTGTGTGGACTCAGAGAGGCTACAGTGTCTCTGAGTCTCTCTGAGACCGGTCGGCTCTGCCTGCCTGTCTGCTCCACCCACTTTTCCCCGATGAGCAGAGACAGAAGATACACACAGATCTGTTTAACCAGGGTTCCCACGCGTCCTTGAAAATCTGGAAAACCTGGAAAATAGCATGTCTCTTTTCAAGTCATGGAAAACGCATGGAAAATGAGAAAAAACGTCAAACGTCCTTGAAAAAAAAAAAGATCCTTGAAAATATTTCTGCTTCATTTATGTTGCCGTTGTAGATAAATATGAAAGTAATTATTTGAAATAATTGCACTGTTATATACTTTACTACTTACCCGATTTTCCATGCATTTGTGGGGAAAAAACTCTCCTTTCCCGCACTCCTTTCGGTCCCTGAATGCATCTCTCACGCAGCCTCGCTCACGCGCTTCTCTCGGAAACCAAAACAATGACCACGCGGCTGCAGTAGCTAATGTTAATGGCTTATTTACAACTTAGACATGTAAAAGAAGTGGTGATGGGCGCGGGGCAGGTGAAAGACAGATCTGTTGTTATGGATTAAGCTAAAGAAGTTGAGGTTTTGCAAAATGGACTGACCAGACGAGTGACCATCATTGGATAAAGAGGTAAAAAGCAGCAACTTCTACGATGATCCCCAGGAGATGGAGTCCACAGTGAGTGTAGTGTTTTATGTTTTTCTGTGCAGTAAAGGTGCCGCTGTTGCACTGACTTCTTTAGCGTGCGTGTTGCTATTATTATGTTTGCCTTGATAGATTCAGTCCACGTTTGCCTGTGTTACAGTGACTAGGGATGGGTAGGTACCAAACCCGATATCAAAACGGCCCCGGGGCCACGTGTGCCGGTCCATGGATGCACTCCCTCGGATCTGTTCATCCCCGCTACCCACACGAGAGCGCACGGTGTGGGACCATCCCCGCGAGACAGGTGTGCACGGGAAATACATGCGTTTTTTTTCAAAACGTGCTTATTCTCAGAAACCCACCGAGCTGCTGCCGCTAACCCTGTCTTCAACAGACGAGCCTCGCACTTTTCTTCATTCACAAACACCCAAACCGAAGAGTTTCGGGTGGAGGCTATTTTTTCCGCAAACGGAGCACACAGCGGTGTGAACGCGCTCCCACGTGCACATCAGTGCTGCTAGCCGGTGTTGACCCACTGGACACAAGCACTAAGTTTTCCTTTAGGCTCAGTCTCAGCGCTACTGCCAAATCTAACCAACATCCTGTGATTAACAAAACATATACGAGACGTAATCCTTCATTTAATCATTTTTAAAAATATTGATTAATATTAACATTTTGGTCTATACTTTTATTTTACCTCCCATATATATATATTAAGTGTTTGCATGAATTGTAAAAAAATTAGGTCCATATGTAGAGCTCCACCACTGTGCTAGAAACCACTATTGTGTGTTTTAGGTTGTCTTTGCCAAAAAAAAATGTATTAAAATCTGAATGGCATAACATTGTATTGGCGTCAATCACGATGGGTCAATCACAGTTACACCCCGTCCACCGTCTCTTGTGGAGGTCATGCATTAAGCCATTTGTGGTGCCCTTATACTGTACATTGTGCCTCATATACTGTAAATGCATATGGAGGCCATCATATTTTTGACTCCTGGCTGAAGTTAAGTTTCTCCAGTTCTCCCAAGGTTGGCAAAAAAATGCATCTCAAAATGCATCAGATTGATGCTTTAAAAATTTCTTCCCGGGGGAGCATGCCCCCGAACCCCCCTAAAACGATAATATCGTTCACACCTTCTGCACCCCTGACCCATTTTCATGGGATAAGATCTGGATTGCATTTGGTTAATTGCTGGTTTACACCTAATTCATTATTGCGTTAGTCCAGACTAGGTCCTGGTTCAGTTCTGGTTTAGACCTGGTCAACCCTACCTCAGCTCGCTTTTTTGTTGGACCTCCATTTTTGTATGATTCCTAGAACCTTACCTGCAGACGCAACGTGTATGCTCTGTTTCTCTTCAGACCTAAACAACTATGTCTGTCATCATAGACTACATTATCTGATCACGGATCAAAATGGAGAGTGAACTCACAAAGGGACTAACTGGGGAGGGCAGGTTTTCGTAGATGTGATCGCTTTTTATTTTATTTTTTTGCACTTTAAAATGTCCTTGAAAATCCTGGAAATTGCCTTGAAAATGATTTCAAGTAAAGAGTGGGAACCCTGTTAACTGATGATACAACTTATTTTATATTCCCCAAATCCTCTATTGTTGTAAAATGAAAACAAATGTGAAAATTTAATGTATCTGATTTATTTTTATGTTTGGTTCATATTAACCCCCACCTGAACCCAGCACATATTATCCAGTTTGGCTTTACCCAAATCTAAAAGGCTCAAATGGTGCATGTTTCATAAAACACACGATATCTCTGTTTCTTAGAATTAAACTGTTTTCACCTACAGAGAGCTTAGAGTCTCGCCATAGCATATGTCCATAGCTATTACATAGAACATGCTGTGGTGCTGCAAATATCATGAAAAATGGTCTGGATTGTTAGCACTCTACAGCTAAATCCCAAAATCAGCACGGCACTAAGATTGTTGAAAAGAGAGAAACGGGCTAAGCATTATTGTTGACTTGCTGTGACCTTTAGAAACCTGCAGAGAGACACTTTTATCTTCAATAAAGTGCATGACTAAAAATGTATCCAATGGATAAAATAAGATGTATTTGACTTTATGTCCCTGATGTAATAAGTGGCCACATCCAGCTGCTAGTGGCCCTTTACTTTACACTTATCATACGGCTGAAAAGAAATCGGAGCAGCACTGTGTCAGATTTCAACTCAAACGTCTCCTCACAGCATCATCAGAGTCATACTGATGGAACGCGGCGGTGACACAGTGACAGTGGATGAAGTCCACATGGCTCTCTTATGTCTTGATCAAAGAGAACTGCCACAGGATAGTTAAAATTTCATTTTGCTCAAGCCAACTGGAATTGCATCAAAATGTACATTTACATGAACAGAGAACATTTGACTTTAGTTCTACTTTGCCCGAGTCCAACTTTTTAATGAGCTTTGATCCAGACAACGGCGTTTGAGGAAAATGTTCAATTAGGGCATAATGTCGCTCCAAGGACCTGTATTATGTCGGCAATTATATTCCTTTAAGTCCGCTTGGCATTGGGAGAGTGGAATTAAATAGTTTTTCCTTCCTTAAGTGAACTGTTAAAGAAGACATTTGTGAAAAGACACTGTATATTTGTTTTCAGCATTATTGTGACTATAAACTTGTCTCTGTGAACAGTTGGGATGTTGGAAATGCACTACAGGAATGTTGGGAATGCATGAAATGTACAAACAATGAGTGCAAACCAAATGAAACAGGTATATGACAAAATGGAAATGGCACCTAATGACTCCCTTAGTTTCCCTCCAGCCCAAAATGAGCGCACAAGTGGTTGTGGTTAACTTAAGTCGTTTAGCATTAATTCATAAAACAGTCAGCACTTTTACACCATGTACTATACATAGTATTCATCTTTTGCAAATTTACTAATATTAGTCTCCATCTTTGTTCTGGTCTGAAACGTGACTACATTGTGTACATTATTTGCGAGACATTTTGTATATTTGTAAAATATTTCTGATACATATGCCCTGATTGTCCAAGGTATTTTTTTTCAAGTAATTTCAGACCAGTGTGCAAAAGTATTACTGCTAAACGATCACATTTATGAGATAAGTGAATAATGTTCATTATGTCAATGATCAATGGTCTATTTTTTATTTTCTTAATTTTTTGGGTCAATTTCTTTTTATGTCGCGACAACACATTTTACCGGGACAATTATAATCAGAGCAACTGCACAAACCTCCACCTCCGCTGCTACAGCCCTCTGTTACAGAAGTACATATTCTGCTGAAATATTCACCTGCAGAGCTGCTTTAGTGGAACAGCGAGGTCTGTTCTTTCACAGCAGAGTTTAAGTAAATTAGCCATGAGGGCTCTACATTTGTTCTTGTAAAATGTGCTTAAAGTTGCCATAAGTTGATAGATGTCCTTTATTAAAGCCTTCAGGTGCTGTGGCTCTAACGCTCTGGCCTGCTCTACACTTTCATATATTTAGCACAACGCTCATATTTTCATTGAATGAAATGACAGGTAGCAAAGCTGTCAATAAATTCACACCCGTGTGGAGATCGTCCGAGTTCAGAAACCTTTGGGAGGCAGCGCAGTGGCTTGTGGGATTGTTCATAGAACTAATGCGCCCTAAAAACTAATGAGGAACACCCCCTGTCTCTGAGCGTGACCTCTGGACTTTCTCAGCTACAGTAGAATACTGATGACATGATGCACGCTCACATCACAGCTGAGAGCATTAACTTGGATAAACCTGCAAAGGGCAGAGAGAGGAGAGAGAGCTGACCATGAAGGTAAGCCCGGGCACATGTATAGCCTCGAATACGCACATGTTCTGTTGAATATTGCCCCATTTGCATTTCCTCAAGTTAAAATTGAGCTCAAATCTGCATTTGTAATAGTGTAATATGAGCCTTAATATTGACGAGCAATCGTTGATTTTAATGCACAAGTTATAACACATTTTGCTGCAAAATAAATGTCCATGATTCTGTTCAGATTCTGTTTTGTTTAGCTCCACTTATCTTGTAAGTATAGATTATATATGTATATAATGAGCAAGCATTACACCGCGTTCCAAATGATTATGCAAAACAGACAGCAGACATTTTTCTCTGATTTTCTAAACTGTCAACTCAAATGAGAGTCAGCATAATTTTCAAGTCTTTAACTGGTAGAGGATCATTTAAATGTGACTGGAAAAAACTCCCATTGATAACAGTATTTTTTTCCAAAATAAATATAGTAAAAAAACTCAAAATCTACTGTTCCAAATTGTTGTGTAACTCATCGTCTCAATCAAAAACATCTTAACAGGTCAAGTTATATTTTACCATAGGAGCCCTTGTGTGATAGCAGCTTCAAAATTCTGTTAAACTTGTGAGTTTTTGGACAGTTTCTGCTTGGATTTCTTTGCAGGATGTTAGAATAACCTCCCAGAGCTGCCGTTAGGATGTAAACTGCCTCCCACCCTCATAGACGTTTTTTTTTGTTGAGGCTCCAAAGGTTCTCAATAGGGTTGAGGTCAGGGGAGGAGGGGGTCAACATCATGAGTTTCTCTCCTTTTATGCCCATAGCAGCCAGTTATGCAGAGGTATTCTTTACAGCAGGACATGGTGCGTTGTCATGATGAAGATGATCTTGTTCGGGAAAACACGGCTCTTCTTTTTGTAGCATAGAAGACAGTGGTCAGTCAGAAACTCCACATATTTTTCATTTTCACAACTTCCAGCTCTCTCCCCATGATTCTGGCCCAAAACATGACTCCGCCCCCTCCTTACTGACGTCACAGCCTTGTTGGGACATGGTGGCTATTCACCAACCATTCACTACTCCATCCATCTGACCATCCAGGGTTACACGGCCTCATCAGTGAACAAGACTGTTAAAATGAGTCTTCATGTATTTCTGAGCCACTGCAGCCGTTTCTGTTCAAGAGCTTGAATGAACAGTTTAGGGGAGGCCGGATAGAAGGTTTATGCACAACTGCAGCCTCTGGAGGCCACTGAAATACAATTTGCACAATAATTTGGAACACGGTGTAAATGATGGATAAAAATATATCATGACAGATTTTTTATGACCCTGTCAGTCAAAAATGACGGCGACAAATTATCCCGAGGAAAACCACTGACTGACACATTCATATGTTCCTTGTCATGGCCAACTATGACGCATGTCTGGGTGAAAGATGAGGAGACGGAGCTTCCTACGCTTATCCACTTTTCAGAAGACGCTATAGCAGAGGATCGGGATCATTTCGATTCAATCCAGCAAGAAAAAAGTGTGATATTACAGGGCTGATAACTTTAGAAAATATCATTATTTTTCTTTATTGTTACACTCCTAATACGTACTTAGTCACTGCCCCAGAGCGACAACCACCAGCTATTTATGAGACAAGTTTTTTTATTAGTGAAGGCAACTTGAGAGCTGGAATGATCAGGCAAAAGTTAGTGCAATAAAACATTGAGGAGATCATTCAAAAGAACAAGCGACTGAACCCAAACATAGCTCCAGGCATGTTTCTGATAAAGAAGCGACATCCTAACACGGCTTACTGGAAAAGGATTTGGAAATGAAATCCACGGCTCTGGGTGTGACCATTGTGCTTTCTCTCACTCGCTGCTTTACATGTGGAGTGTGTCTGCGAATCCACTCAGCCCATTATAGGGCCCCGACCTCCCGGCCAAATGTGATGAGATTGCTGCTATTACATAGAGGCAATTTATCCAAATGGCTGTGCATTTTTAATCCCACCACCGATCCAAGCCAAACGCCTGAGCAAGGTGTCGCTGAGTATTTTGAACATTTTTGGCGTCAAAGAGTGGCGACTGGTAATGGGACTAGTTGTTACTGGGAGTGCCGCAGCCATTGTGACTTATTAAATACTTCTGAAGACTTTGAGCGTTGTGGAGGTTTTGTAACTCAAAACCATGGACGGAAAACTTGTTTAGTAAAAGGCTTGTGGTTTGCAAACCTTCCACACCAATTACCACCTCAGAAAATATTTGAGGTTCCAAGTACTACCAGGCCTAGATCAAGATCAAATGGGGATAAAGAAAGTTTGACAATCTCTGATTTGATTGGCGGCACGGTAGCGCAGCGGTTAGCGCCTCCGCTTCACAGCTAGAAGGTCCCGGGTTCGATTCCCACCAGGACGGGGCCTTTCTGTGTGGAGTTTACATGTTCTCCCCGTGTCTGCGTAGGTTTCCTCCGGGTACTCCGGTTTCCCCTACCACTAAAAACATGTGCAATAGGTGAATCCTCCAGCCAGGTGATTCTGACCATCAGCCTGGCTCCACATCATGGAGATGGGTCCCCGGGCGCGGCATGGCCGTCGACCACTGCTCCTTATGGGTTGCCCCAGTGGCATCGAAGGATGGGTTAAATGCAGAGGACAAATTTCCCTACGGGGACAATAAAGTATACAAACAAACATCCATCCATCCATTTAGGCGATGTTTGTTTGAGGATTGCACTTGTTTTACACACCCTCCAAACCACGACTGTTGACTTCTGTTGGATCGAAAGGTTTGCCCATGCTTATATTAACTACATCCTCAAAAGGCCATTTGAAGAGCGGGTATTATATTTTTTGCAGATATTGGGTAATCGCATCCTTATCACTATCTTAAAGGGATATTTCAGGATTTTTGACATAGGGCCTCATTTCCTAGTTATCCAGAGTGTTGCTGATTTCTGGAGACCATAACTTTCAAGCAATATGGGAAAGAAAAAGGATCTCTGCTGATGAAAAGCGTAAAATAGTTGAATGACTTGGTCTAGGTGGGAAAAACTTCGATATTTCATGAAAGATTAAGCGTAATCATCGTACTGATAAGAGATTTGTGACTGATTCAGACACACACGGGTTTGTGCAGATAAAGGCACAAAGAGGACGGTTTCAGCCAGACAAACACATCAGATGAAGAGAACAGATGCTATAAAAGCAGCAGACAGGTATTTGAAGCTGCTGGTGCCTCTGGAGTCTCCCGAACATCAAGGTGTAGGACCCTCCAGAGGCTGCAGTTGTGCATAAACCTTCTAGCCGGGCCTCCCCTAAACTTTTCATTGAAGCTCATGAACAGAAACAGCTGCAGTGGCTCAGAAATACATGAGGACTCATTTTCAAACAGTCTTGTTCACTGATGAGGCCGTGTAGCCCTGGATGGTCAAATCAATAGAGTAGTGGATAGTTGGTGAATGGTCACAATGTCCCAACAAGTCTGTGACGTTAGTAAGGAGGGGGCGGGGTCCTGTTTTGGGCCAGAATCATGGGGAGAGAGCTGGTCGGCCCCTTTAGGCCCTTTTAGGCTCCCTGAAGGTGTGAAAATTACCTTTGAAAGATATGTGGAGTTTCTGACTGACAACTGTCTTCTATGCTACAAAAAGAAGAGCCGTGCTTTCCCGAACAAAATCCTCTTCATGCATGACAACGCACCATGTCCTGCTGTAAAGAATACCTCTGCATCACTGGCTGCTATGGGCATAAAAGGAGAGAAACTCATGATGTGGACCCCCTCCTCCCCTAACCTCAACCCTATTGAGAACCTTTGGAGCCTCAGGAAAAACATTTAAGAATTTTGAAGCTGCTATCACACAAGGGCTCCTATGGTAAAATATAACTTGACCTGTTCAGATTTTTCTGATTGAAATAGCTTTTGATTTCAGTAAATATGACCTCCTAATGCTACAAATTCAACAAATGACCATTTTCAGTTAATTACAAGCCTTAAAGCCTTAAAATGTATTGAAACGATGAGTTGCATAATAACAGTAGATTTTGAGGTTTTTTTACTATATTTATTCTTGAAACTGTTATCCCTGGGAGGTTTTTTCAATCACACTCAAATGATCCTCCAACAGTTAAAGACTAAATTATGCTGACTCTCATTTGAGTTGATCATTTACAAAAAACTTGGAAAAATGTAATTTGCGTCATAATTTGGAACGCAGTGTACTAGCCATCTTTTACTATAGCAATCCTATACTGTACCACGGCTAAAGACTAGAGCGAGCATAATTAGGGACATGTATAAGTTTGCAAGCCTCCTTCATTCATTTTCCATTGAGCCCTACATTACATCGGTGGAGGCGGGACAAGGTCACAGACGCACCTTAAGCTTTTGTGTGACTGCTTGAGCGATGTTAGTTATTCAATGCTACATTAGCAATGAATACCTTCAAATTATCTTGCCCTGATTCAACCTCGATAATCAAAAGACAAGGTTCTTAGTGACGACAAACCTTTTGGAAATACATTCTGAGCTCTCACTGGTATGCGCACAAATATGTTCCAATACAAAAGGGTTTAGTTGCATTCATGCTTCGGGACGCAGGCTCCAGACCAACGTTTGACTGGACTGTATTTTAATTTAGGCGCACGACTTTAGAAACATCTGAAGTCTCTATGAATAGGATTCATTGCCAAAACTTGTACATGTGGAATCAGAATGGTACAACATTTTCTGTGGGACAGCGAAGATTGTTGAAAATGAGCAGAAAGGATAGATTTTGACAGAAGTGAACAGAACACCTTGGTGTGAAAACATCTTGTTTGCCTGGCGAGAGAAATTCACTTGTTACAAAAGACTATTCACTTTCTCACTCACAAGCTACTTTATAGCGCTAATTTTCAACAATCTTCACTGTCCCACAGAAAATGTTGTACAACTTTGATAACTACAGATCTAGTACGTCTGTACTTTCATTTTTTTTAAATACTTTAGTATGGGTTCATCGGTTACTTTTTTATTACTTTTTAATAAACATTTGTTTAAAAATGTTACAAATAAAAAAATTAAGCATTTAAAATATCCCAAACGAACTGCAATTTCCCACTTCATAAATGTAAGCGTGAAATACATTTAATAATTATGAAAACTTAAAAAAATCAATTTTATAGTTTCAAAGGCACCATTTCTCGGGCGGCACGGTAGTACAGCGGTTACAGCTAGAAGGTTCGATTCCCACCAGGGACTCCGGTTTCCCCAACCACTAAAAACCTGTGCAATAGGTCCTCCAGCCAGGTGTTTCTGACCACCAGCCTGACTCCACATCATGGACATGGGTCCCTGAGCGACAGCATCTCACTGCTCCTACAGGTCGCCCCAGCGGCGTTGAGGATGGGTCAAATGCAGAGAATCAATTTCTCTACGGGGATTAATAAAGTAAACCTTAACCGTAACCGTAACTTCTCATTTTACTTTTTACTTTTCATTGTGTTTTCAAGCATTTCTCTGTTCGTTGAACTGATGCATTTTGTTCTATTTCCCCTTGAGTAATGAGGCACACATCATGCTCATCAGCCCCTTATAGAAACAAACCGGTGTTTCTTGACCATCCATCTCGTCGTGTTCAACTACTTCCTCAAACTCATCTGACTCCGATTCTGTCTCATCGATTCTTCGTATGGGATCTGCTATCGTATCATATTGGTAAATACTAGTGATGGGCAAAAAACCCGGCGCTCCAGATCGTGTATCGCTCTTCCTGAAGATGATTGCTTCGAAGCACTCTTTCAGTAACATCTGATCACGTGACTGTCTCGAAAACAGCTTCATTCTGTGAGTTTAGTATCGTGTCTTAAAGCGGGTCATCTGCTCACAGCATCTCACTGAGCTACCTTTAGCGGCGAGGCGCTAAACAACGGATGTTTCCTCGTCCATAGTGATGTAAATCATTAGTCATAGATAAATAAATGTGCTGTATTTCACCCATTTCCCATTTAACCGCGTTCATGTGGAGAAAGTGGCTGTGAGCCAGAATACATTTTATATGTTATATATTTTCTGATTCTTTACAAAGTCCTGCTTTTGAACAGATACTAAAGCAGGCATGGAGCTGATCAGGCGAGGGAAACGTAAGGAGCGCCATCTACAGCCAAATAGAGCCAAAATGAGCTCTGACTGACTGAAGTAAAAAGATCGCGCATTGACTTCCTGCCTTTAGCAGCAGAGCCGCAGGTGACTGAGGCCCCGCCCACTGGAGCTCCATGAAGCTCAGGCCCACGTTACAAAGAAAAAGACTCTTATTTATCTATGATTGATTTGATCATTCAAACATTAATATCAGGCTGCAAATAATAAAACTGCCACACGTCTGTTTGAAACTTCTCTTCCACATGATTGTGTTGGTGCTTCAGTCGTGTTTATGATAAGTCACAATAATAAAGTTTGTCCACAAGAGGTCAGTGTTCAAAGAGAACGAAACAGCTCAGAGACTTCGAAGCTACAACACTTTTTTGCTATAAAGCCTCAAAGTGTCACAAGGCTTCACTCGCCCATCACTAGTAAAAACTCAAACCCGCAGCATCGGTGTCAAATGCAAAAAGGCTCATCTCTAGTTAAAACCACATGCATTGTAAAGCGAACATTGCAAGTTGGAGCGCCGTCTCTTCCAAGTAAAAGTGTGCATGTCACAACAGTGAGCACATCAGGCGGAGGAGCTGCTTCTGTGGAGGGCATCAGTCACGGCTCCTGCCTCTCTGTGTTCTCCATCACTCTCCCACAGTGACACAAAGCGCTGCTTAAGACACAGAGTCAATGACGGGGGACCGTTCAATATGTCGCTGCCTGGAAGCTCTGGCGCGCAGGATGAGCCATCGCTTCAGTGAAACATCCTGAGGATCAAAAAGTAGGCGTGATCTAAAAGAAGCTCAAAAGGATCATGGATAAAATAAAGTAAAAGGCTGTTTTCAAGCACAAATTATTCTACTCTATCAAAAAAGGCTTAGGGCCTGATCTTGTGTTTCTAAACGCAGACTATGGCAAAACATCGCAAATGTGAGGTCTTGCTGCTCCCCCAGACCTGGCGCATTAGTGGACAGGACAGTCTCCCACGGCCAATGACAATGGTAGCCAGACTCACACGACCACCGAAGGGTGGTGGGGGAGTAAGGATGAACACATGCTTTTGTTTGTTTTCTCATTTTGGCTGAGTGCAAATCATAAACATCAACCTGCACTTTTTCAATCAATGAATCAATAAATCAATGGTTTTGTAAAGTCCAATATCACAACAGGAGTTCCCTCACAGAGCTGCACCAAACAATAAGGCAATGAAACAAAACAGTTAATAAGACAATGTAAATTTCAGGCAAATGAAGTGTCCAGGCAAACATAAAGTCCAAATAAGCATTAGCAGCAGGTGGTGACGAGCCGCATGGGGGTCCCCTGTCCGACACGGTGAGGAAAAACTTAAAAAGCCAGTTGGAGAAAAGAGAAACCTCGGGGAGAACCACAGAAGGAGAGATCCACTCCCATGGACGGACAGGCTGTGGAGACCCAGGGCCGAAGGGAGTCCCTCAGCAGACGATCCAAGATCGCAGAACGTCCAGTCCTTGTAGGAGCAGGTGTTCTTGTCCAGTCCCATATAGGCGGAGTTCCTCCGTTCCTCCGTGGACATGGCTGAAGATCACGACGCCAACAACCCACCATCTCCCCAAAGGGGAGTGGGACAAGAGACACCATGTGAATAATGAACAGACTTCAGATCAAAGAAATATTGTATCATAATAAGACAAATTACGCAGTAAGAAGAACTACAGCAGGGGCGTCAAACTCATTTTGGGTCGCGGGCCGAAATTCAGCTCCCACGGCGGGTCCCGGGCCGTATATAATAGAGAAAATGTTACCAATAAATGAATAATAATCAGCTGTGATTTGGTCAAAACCCCAAACCTGACTGTAGCTTAATTAATAACAACGGCTTACACTTGTATTGCACTTTACAAGCCTGTGTCACAAGTTCCTCAAAGTACTACACACTAGTCATTATTCATTCACTCCACACTCAGTGGTGGTAAAATGTTATTGAAGCCACAGCCGCCCTGGGGCAGACTTTCCATTTACCACGTGTCTATATAATGTGTTGTTCATACCCTGAGCTCTTATTATGTCAGTGCCCTCTGCTGGACACGTGTGGAACTCTTTCCTTTTAAGTGTAATGCCCCTAGTGGCTAGAATGAGCATTATGGTTATTCTTTAAAAAATCATAACTCCGCACAGGAATGGGCTAGAGACGTGTTCCTCCTAAGGCAGGCTTTGGGTTCGAGCTTTCACAGCAGATTGATTAGTAACTATTACTCACTTACATTTACCTGAGAAAAGTACACTTTTAAGAGAATCAGAATCTTACATAAGTCATTTTATTTGTTTTTCATTCAATGTAGTTTTAGATTTTTATTGAATATCATTTATTTAATCATTGTTTTCCAAGGCTCCAATGTTGTCATTTGTTTCCAGGGTCTCACTTTGTTGAATTGTAAAGAAAATTATAGGAGATGGTTAAGTCGACAGATCAGCCCAGGTCCAAAAGTAACTCAATGCCAGTGTTGTGCTTATTTATTTATATAATAGTAATTAGGTGGTTATATTTTCACAACTTCTAGGGCCTCTTTTCGCATTAGCCGACTTACAACTCCATGTGGATTTTGCCGTGTTTATGTACCCATACCCGATATCGGTGCACCCTTAAAGGGATATTTCAGGATTTTTGACATAGGGCCTCATTTCGTAGTTATCTAGAGTGTTGTTGATTTCTGAAGATATTTTTTTCTTAACCCTTGTGTTGCCTTCGCGGGTCTTTTTGACCCGCTGGTATGTTCCGGGCATTTGGATGCAAGGTGACACAAGGGGGCGCCCTTCCAACCTTCTCAGTGTAAATGTGAATTGACTTTCTTCAGAGTGAGACTTTAGGTCAGACACCATGAGTGACAGTAACATGACGCTAAATACAGTGAGCTCTTTGTTTCCAGTAAAAAGGCTGAGGCCTCATTGCTCTTCAGTCACAGACTGAGAAGTGAAGAAGGAAGTCATGGAGCTTCTGCTTTAGACAGAACTGCAGACTTCTGCTGCATGTAGGGGTCATATTACATCATATCAAATGTTGTAATCTGTAAAGCACTTTGTGAGACCTTTAGGTATGCAAAGTGCTTTATAAATAAAGATTGATTGATCATATTCTGAAACCCAAATCTGTAGTAAAGACATAATATATGGAAATAATTATTACAAATAAATAAAAAGAAAAATATTTGAAAATCATGTATCTAATCAAAAAATTTTTTTTATTTACTCTCATTCTAAAAAAAAATTAAAACAAACAAACAAACCCTAACCATTTGTATCTGCTGTAAAGTCATGTGTGTCCCAGTTCCTCTGAGTCATGGTGGGTCATGGTGGACCATGACAGATGTGGACAGGACTGTGGTAGATCTACTTTTACTTTGGAGAAAATAGTTACTATAGTAACTGTTGAAGAAATGAACCTCACAAGCTTCTTCTGTAACATCTGTCCACATCAGTCCTGCTGCACCACGACTCAGAGGAACTGGGACAAACATGACTCTACAGCAGATACAAATGACCTGGGTTTGTTTGGGTTTTCTTTTTTAGAATGAGAGTAAATGTAAAAAAAACTTTTTTTGATTAGATACAGCATTTTTGTAATTGTAATTATTTTCAATATATTATGTTTTTACTACATATTTGAGTTTCAGAATATGTCAATCAATCAAACTTTATTTATAAAGCGCTTTTCATACCGAAAGATATCACAAAGTGCTTTACAGATTACAACATTTGATATGATGTAATATGACTCTTACATGCAGCAGAAGTCTGAAGTTCTGTCTAAAGCAGAAGCTCCATGACTTCCTTCTTCACTTCTCAGTCTGTGACTAAAGAGCAATGAGGCCTCAGCCTTTTTACTGGAAACAAAGAGCTCACTGTATTTAGCGTCATGTTACTGTCACTCATGGTGTCTGACCTAAAGTCTCACTCTGAAGAAAGTCAACTCACATTTACACTGAGAAGGTTGGAAGGGCGCCCCCTTGTGTCACCTTGCATCCAAATGCCCGGAACATGACAGCGGGTCTAAAAGACCCGCGAAGGCGACACGAGGGTTAAATTCATGCAGTTCTTATATTTGAAGAGCTACGTGGCGCTAGGCTAGTGCAAGGCTAGCGCATTTCTACGATATCAGCTACACTGCATTAAAAACAGTCTGACCCACTGCAAATCACTTATAACACCAGACTAACCATATAAATGTCTGTGTTAATAGAATCATTATAACTATTTTGCATTTAAAAGTACTTATATTTGAGCAGCATCAGCTTTGTGGTTGTATAAGCTACGCAGTGGCGGAGTGATCTGCTAAAAAATAGTCCCTCAAAATGCGGTAATTCATGTGATGCAAGGTCAGTTATGTTTCAAACATGATTCTATTAACACAGACATTTATATGGTAAGTCTGGTGTTATAAGTGATTTGCCTCAGGTGCACTGTGGAGCGGGTCAGACTGTTTTTAATGCAGGCTAGCTGATACCATAGAAATGCACTAGCCTAGCACTAGCCTAGCGCCACGTAACTCCTCAAATATGAGAACTGCATGAATTTAAGAAAAAAATATCTCCAGATATCAGCAACACTCTGGATAACTAGGAAATGAGGCCCTATGTCAAAAATCCTGAAATATCCCTTCAATGTAAACCCTGATGAAGACCGCACTGGTCGAAACACATTGGCGCCCCGCTAAAGAATAAAGGCCTTTTGTTCAGTTTGTGTGCCTACTCTTTACATTTTTTTCATCAAGGCGTCATTTTATATTCATGGCCATGCTCTAGCTTTGTCATCGACGTATACTTTTGAGAGGATTGCGCCAGCTGGCCCCATGTGTGAATACATCTGTGAGCAGATGCGGCGAGCAGTGGTGTTTAGTGTCTTGTGTCTTTTGTCGGCGAAGATAAGATGCTCCATTTGTGCGGGCTGCAGCTGTTCTACTGTCGCCTCAACCTCGACATCACAGGCGCCCACCCCCCTGGGCTCACTCCAGTGTTTAATGGGCTATGGCCAAAAATACATATATATGGGAAGGAAAATAAGATGGCAATGAAGAAGAAGGCGAATGCAAAAAGCTATTGTTCGAAATGACAAGGAGATAATGGGGTTGTGGGTAGAAAAACAAGCCAGTGAGATGGGGTCTCTGAGTGTTTGCTTTGGGATTGTAGTGCACCAAAAGAAAAAGCAAGATTTGTCACAGATTTTTTGCACATTGTCAAAACTACTTGTTCAGCCGGCACTGCATATATCTGTAAACTGTGACAATAGTTTTATATAGTGCTTTTCTGGACCCTCAAAGGAAGACGCTTTACATTACATTATTCATTCACTCCATATTTGGTGGTGGTAAGCGACTATCGTAGCCACAGCTGCCCTGGGGTAGACTGACAGAAGCGAGGCTACCAATCTGCTCCATCGGTCCCTCCTACCACCAACCACTCACTCACACACACTCTGCAGTCACCCAGGCTTCCTGGTGTTCCCAACGGTCTCCCATTCAAGTACCGATCAGGCACTTCCTGCTTGCGAGGTCTGACGGGATCGGGCAGAGCAGAGGCGGCGCACCATTCAATGCCAGAATGCCAAAAGGCTAGTTTTCATCTCTAGCCATAGGGCAGCATTTTGTTCTGGACTTCCTGGATACAATAGATAGGAGCAAGTCAGTGAGAAGGTTAGCGCCCCCTTTGGGTGAAAACAGCAGCTCTCGTCCATTGAACTGAATGGTCAAAGATCATGTGTGAACTTCTAATTTATGTATGAAAAAACATTTTTCTTTTCTTTTTAACCCAAAAGTCAGACCTGGTGGTGGCAGTGTGAAGGTCTGGGGCTGCTTTGCTGCTTCAGGACCTGCACACCTTGCTGTCATGGATGGAATAATGAATTCTGCTGTTTGAGGAGAACCTCCGACCTACAGTTAAAGCCCTAAAGCTCAAGTGCTCTTGGGTCCTGCAGCAGGACAACAAGCACACAAGCAAATCCACTTCTGAATGGTTAAAAAGGAAGAACATTTAAATTCTGGAGTGGCCAGGTCAAAGTCCGGATTAAAATCCAAATGAGAGGCTGAGGTGTGACCTTAAGCAGGCAGTTCAAGTACAAAACCCTGCAATATTAAACTTACATCTACAAAGAAGCGCGGGCTAAAATTCCTCCTCAGCGATGTGAGAAACTCATCACCAGTTCATTTCAATTATTGCTACAAATGGTGGCCCAACCAGTTATTAAATTCAGGGGGCATTTATATGGAAAATGCATTTTGTATTGACTGAAAATGTCTGTCGGAGAGAAGCAGCTTTTTGGGTGAATTTGTTGCCTGTTTGTCAAACCGCTGCAGCATTTTTCTGGTGTATTGCAGAACGGTAAAATATCTGCACTAAGTAATGTCAGGGACCATCGCGCTCGTATTTGAATAGCATGGCAGGACAGGATGATTTAAGTATTGTCCTTGATTTGCTAATGCATATTTAAAGTTTTTAAACCTGTTTCAATGCTGTATGTGTTCCTTTTTTTTAACTCTTTCTTTACATTGTTACGCGATGTAAATTGTAAATGTTCCAAATGATTAGAGGTCACTGCTCAGAAGGGGCTAAAGACCTGAGGGGAGTTTACACCTTGCAAAGCAGCCATTAATCACATTTGCATCAGAACAACAGGCCTGTCTGCCGTGTTTGTACATTCCTCAACAAAGCATTACTTTATTGCAGAAAAAACAACGGTTATACAATGTACAAATATCTGACAACCTGATGAGAATGTTTATAAAACAAATATGTAGTTTAGTACATAACTTAGCCTCTTGTTATTTTCAACAACAAAAAAAAGTCCTGTCACAAACGACCATCCCCACAACGTAAGTAATAAACACTTATTACAAGGATGGAAGAACAGTCAACTTACCATCTTCTACCTCCAAAACTCGTGCAATTTCTGGTAGGGTCTCCCATGGCAAACAGGTCCTAGGTGACGGGTCAGACAGAGAGCGGTTCAGAAGCCCCGCATGAGAGACCAACAGTGAGGCCGTCCTTCTGTGGACCCACCACCTGCAGGAGGAGCCATAAGGAGCTGGTGCAATGTGATTTGGGCAGCTCCAACAGCTGCCCCCACGACCCGGCAACAGAAAAGTGGATGGATTAAAATAATTTTAATGTAATTTTGTGATTTACAAGTAGTGTGTATACAGATTACATATAGCTCAACTTGAATGTAAATATACGTATAAATTACTTTATATGTTGGATACGTTCTGTATTTATACTTCAACATTTTACTTCGAAAACCCGGATATTGTTTCCGTTTTCGTTCCTGTCTTCTGGAGCAATCTGAACTGTGGAGCTTTATCCGGCCAGAGCTGACGGGGCGCAGACGGACCTGAAAATAGAGTTGATCCGTATTTTTATCGTGGCGAGGCGGAGAGGCGACGTAGGCCCTTCGGAGCGGAGTGGACAATGTGGAATGTTTCTGAACGTTCAAAATAGCAACGCATTTGCTGCGGAGGTCGGGGCGGAGTGGAGCGGGGCGAGCACGGAGAATGTGGAATCTGGGGGTAATGCAGCCGTACCGAGAGAGAGAGGGAGGTTGCTGATGCACTGACTGGGGCTAACATTTTCTTTGATTAGCTCTGGACTTGACAGTGACAGTTCTTACAAATGTTGGACAAACCTGGAGTGCTCAATAATGTTGCTGTTCTCTACGTTCGTTTGGCTAAAATCCCAAATGTTCTCACACTAGAGGAGCCAAGTGGTGCGCTTTATTATGTCCTTCTTACTTCGCCATTAAGTTCACAAAAAGTGTCGGCATCTGGAAAGCTGTTTATTTATTTATTTGGTCGGGACAGTGCCTGTTAATGAACATACATGGGTCTAATGCATGTAAACAGCCACACCAGATTGTAGCCTTGGGCTAATTTCCATCCGTCGTCCCCCATGCGCACTCTCAAACACACTCACATTCATCCTGGCCTATTGTACATGTTTTTAGTGGTAGGGGAAACCGGAGTACCCGGAGGAAACCAACGCAGACACGGGGAGAACATGCAAACTCCACACAGAAAGGCCCCGTCCCTGGTGGGAATCGAACCCAGGACCTTCTAGCTGTGAAGCACGAGCAATAACCGCTGTGCTACCGTTTCACGCTGTTTTTGTGTTTTGTTTACACCCCGCCTCTCTCCGAAAGCACCATTGACAGAGCCGGTTTTTCCTATACGCAAACTATGCAAGGTGTGTAGGGCCCCCGAAGCTGCAAGGGCCCCTCATCTCAGTCAAACTACAGTGTTGTTTCACCGATTAATCAACATGTTGGACAGGCTCACTCACTCTCCGCCTGCACCACCAAAGCGGAGCAGTCTGCTGGAGGGGATCTACTGCCTTCCCCGGTCACTTCCAAAGCGTGAGTGCCTCTCCGCTCGTGCCTCTCCACTCGTGCCTCTCCGCTCGTGCCTCTCCGCTCGTGCCTCTCCGCTCGGCTGTCTGTCTCCCGGTGCTCGCTTCGCCTCATGCATCATGTCACCCGTGTCCCGGGCGCTGCTCTCATGTTTTCTCTGCGCAGACTCTGAGCTGCAACAGCCACACTCATTTAAACTCTCTGCTTCTTGTGTCTAGTGGAGCATCAGGACAGTAGTTTGGTGAATAGACGAGAGCCATTGTCTGTGGCCTTTTTGTCTCAAGGAGGAGTTGAATCCTCCTGGTTCTCATGAGCACAGTTACTTAAAGTAACTCTGGTTCTCTGAATGTGCACAGTCTAAAACAAATTGGGATACTCACAGGCTAGTGCTGTGTCCACACCAAACGCGGCCGGCGCCTCCAAAGCGTCAGGTTTACATGTAAAATACATGGAGGATGTGCCTCGAGGGGGCGTCAAGAGGTCCCGCAGCGCGTCACGCGCTGCACAGGAGGCGCGTTTTGAAGCCTTTTGCGCTTGGTAAGCTTTTGACGTGCCTCCAGGGCGGCCGACGATAGAGTTGGGAAATGTTGAACTTTTTGGAGAAATTCACGAGCGTCGACCAATCAGGAGCTTTCCCCCCACAGTTATGTACGCTGTAGCTGAGCCACCGGGGCAGATCCTACAGATGTCAACAAGTCACAGGTCACGGAGGTTTAGCTTCATTGTGAACCGGAGCTACAGCAGCTCAGGGACTTTTACAAAGACACACATTAGTGTTTCTTTATCTAAACACCCAGGATTAAAAGCGGCGACAAGAAAACTTATTTCAGTGGCTGAATCTGCGCTGGGAATGTGTTTGGGCCTCGAGGATGCCTGTTGTAGCATTAGCACCGGAGAAAGCTAATGCTAGGCTAAACCTCTGGTCCTCACGTGAGAACAAGAAATACGCACAAATAAAGTCAATAAAGAACAATGATCACACACTGAGCTGGGCTGGCTGATGTTGTAGTTTATTACTCACATCATCTACAATTAGCTCCGGGAGAAAACCATAGCTTGTTAGCTCAGTTAGCTCGCACTGAGCTCCGGTTTTCTCCCATGAAAACAAGTATTATGCACTAATAACGTCAATGAAGCCGTAACGACATAGAGCAGCTTTATGATGATCACACACTGAGCCGGCCTTCACGCATTTGTGGTTTATTGCAGACGCGCGGTGACATTTGTGACAAGGGTCTGACTTCAGTAATCACAAGCGTCCAACTACGGGCTTTAAGGGGCATTTTTGACGCCCCAAAATGCGCTTGGTGTGGACGTAGCATTATTCTCAGTGGTTAGACAGAAATAACCATCAGGTGCAGGTGCCAGTTAGATTTAAATCAGCGGTTCTCAAACTGTGGGTCAGGTGAAAGAATGGGACCATTGGCCATTTACCATTTTAAAAAGTTGGGAAATTGACTAGTAGTAGTCCTAAATCCCAGTGTGGTTTAGTGGTTGCTGATTCTCACACAGTGGGACAAGGCCTGGTCACTATGTTCCCCTTCTGCCCTGCACTACTGCACAGTGAAACCGTAAATCTGATCATATTTAGAGATGCTCTGGCAATTTGAATGTAAGACCTCAAAATATCTCTGGTTTAATCTTCGGTATTGCGTGTAATGTCTCTGCAAAGACGTGGATAGTTTCTGAGTGCAAACAATCTTTAGAATTGTGCTATTTTTGGGAGACGTAGTTTGAAGAAGAAACAGAGGCCAAGGACAAGAAGGAAGGCTGATGAAACACTTGCCAGCCTCATCAGAAGCTGTCACGACAAGCATCTAAAAAGACGGGGAAAAAAGTCTTCATAACAAGTCCTTATCGAGGCCAGAGTCTACAAAGCAGCTCTTTTCCTTGGGGAGATTTCACACTGTCTGCCGTACATGTCTTTGTTCCTAGGATTAGTGGTCTCTCAGCACTGTATTTCAGGCAGCAGGAGGAATATCGAGGGAAAAACAGACTGAGCTATTATTTTCACCTCGGCCTGTCCCAGCACTGTCAATCATGGTAAAACCCTATTTTTCTATAATTGCATTACTCTGTGTTCGTAAAATATATATTGGACTGTTTTGAAGAGTTGGGAGCTGAGTCTGGGGGCAAAGCTCTCGATTTACTATGTTGTGGACTTTGGGAGGTGGTGGAACTCTAATCTAGAAGACTCAGAACACTATATTAGGTCGATATATGAATGGCTGTGTAGATTGCATGTAACAGAAGGTGTTTTATATTACTTTTAATTGCTATATTTTAAAATAAGTTTTAAAACATTTTACAGAATAAGACTTCTTTATGGGTGCTCTTGTTTGAGATACTCTCAGAAAGTTAGAGCAACAGCCAGTCCTTCCCCGGAGGAAGTGTATGTGGATCGGGAAGTCTGGGCATCTCTGGTCTCCGGAAGCGAGTCACAGAGACAGCAGGTCTCTGTGACTCGCTTCCGGATAAAGCAGAAGAAAATGGATCCATGGATTGTCTGAAAACAAAAAGAAGCATTGCACTGACATTACAAGCTAAGCCAATGACATTACATTATAATTATTTATAGTAGGCCTCAAGGTAGGTCAGAGAGAGAACATGAATGATGAAAGGGTCACGAGGAAAAGGGTGTTCCGGGCTATGGGGTGCAGCGCACTACATTTAGTTTCTACATTATACAGATCAGATGAACGTGCTGTGGTCTGAGATGTGAATATCAACCCAACAACAACTGCAAAAGATCTGGTGAAGTGCTCTTACACCAAAAGAAAAAAAGCCAGTTTGGAGTTTGCAAATATAAAAAGGATAAAGACTTACATTTTTTGAGACATATTCTGTGGTCTGACGAAAAGAAAACTGATTTGTTTGGCCATAATGACTATCATCCCGTTAGGAGGAAAAAGCCTGAGAACACCATCCCAACTGTGAAACACGGGGGGACGGGAGATGAGTGGACGTTGTTTTGAGCTTTAGTCCATTGAGATTCAGTGATGTTTATTCCAGTGTTGCCAAACTTCTTTTAGACAATCAAGTGAAGAAGGTATAGACATATCTGACATGACATATTTTAGAAACTGAGCCTTTTTTCAACGGATCGTTTAGAAGTATAGTGTTCACGTCTGAACTGGGATGAGGAAAAGATGGGAACATTGATTTAACAAAGCTTAGATTTGAAAGATTTGTAGATGTTTAAAAAAAAAATCTGCATTAGCGATTTTTCAATCATTTACAGAAAATGTAGAAAAGAATTTTATTTTTATTCATTTTAACGTTCTTGTGAAGTTAAGTTCTTGATCTAATGATGTATTAATGGTAAATGGTCTCAACTTGTGTAATGTTTTTCCTAAAGCACTTTATATCGAGGAACCACTCACCCATTCACACTCATTCATGCAACAATAGACACAGCCCTTTTTAAATCCTAAAATGTACCCATTGTTCACATCAAGGCACAAAACACACACAGCGACTAATAATGTGATGAATTTATCTTTTCTTTGTTGTTTTTCTTTTACAATACAACAGTTTTGAAGAGGAAGAGCAAGGAGCCAATTTCTCATTAACTGCAGGGAGTCTGTGTGTGGAACGTTTTGTGGAAGAAGTTTAACTATTGTTCTTGATAAAAATCAAAAGTATTTCCTATTTCCTGGAACAAAAGTCAATTTCTAAGCCCTTTCTGAGAGCTCGCCGATGGCCTATAATGGAGTGACTGCTCCTTATAATATAATGTGACACATATGATATTGAATCAGTAACTCTACACATGTTACAGCAAAGCTCTTATTGACCTTTATGACCATATGACCATTAACCAAAACTAGAATTGTCTGCCAAGTGCCAACTATTTCTGCAGACCTTTTTTTTTTCATCCCATACTAAAAATCCTCTTTTTCTGTAGGGGGCGCTATAGCATAGCAGGTCCAGCATGCTCCTCTAACAATCAACGGTGCTGCAGTAGAGAGGCTGCAGTAAGTTCCTGGGTGTGCACATCACAGAGAATCTCCTGGACCATGCACACTACATCACTGGTCAAGAACAGTAATCCGCGTCTCTACTTTCTCTGCAAGTTGAGAAGAGCCAGAGTTCCAGCCTCCGTTATGTGCAACTTCTACAGAGGGACAATAGAGAGCATCCTGACCAGCTCCATCACTGTGTGGTTCTTCTACAGAGGGACTATAGAGAGCATCCTGACCAGCTCCATCACTGTGTGGTTCTTCTACAGAGGGACTATAGAGAGCATCCTGACCAGCTCCATCACTGTGTGGTTCTTCTACAGAGGGACTATAGAGAGCATCCTGACCAGCTCCATCACTGTGTGGTTCTTCTACAGAGGGACTACAGAGAGCATCCTGACCAGCTCCATCACTGTGTGGTACTTCTACAGAGGGACTACAGAGAGCATCCTGACCAGCTCCATCACTGTGTGGTTCTTCTACAGAGGGACTATAGAGAGCATCCTGACCAGCTCCATCACTGTGTGGTTCTTCTACAGAGGGACTATAGAGAGCATCCTGACCAGCTCCATCACTAGCATCGCAACAACATGGCGACCGCATGGTTAGCCTGGGCCTGATCCGAGAGGCCGTGAGCGAGGCTATGACAGTTGGAATTGCTACCCTTCGAACGGAGCTAAAAACAGATCTACAAGATTTTCGCTCAGTGATTCATGAGGACATGAAGAAGCAAATGGAAGCTCACAGTGGAAGTACATAAAAAACTCTAGGATACAGCAACACGCATGGACGATGGGACAAAAGCGTAAAGGATACACTTGTTCAGCTACTACAAAACCAACAAGCACTTAAAGATAAGGCGATATGGAAGGCCGGGCCAGGCGGAATAACATTCGCATATACGGGATAGCAGAGAACACAGAGCAAGACACATCTGTGATATCTTTGGTGGAGAACCTCATTAAAAGAGAGCTTGGTGATGTCCTGGGCGAAGCTTTTGACCTCGGCATTGAACGCGCTCATCATGCTTTGGGCCCCAAACCACCCCGGAGTGTCCCGCCACGGTCAATAGTAGTCTCTCTCCATTTCACAGTTAAGGAAGAGGTACAGTACTTCGCGCTGCCTGGAAAAAGCAAAGGTCTCGTCGCGGGGATTTCTATAAACATGTTCAGGAGAAGCTGATGGAGTTTCGGAGATCACCAGAGGAAACAATGGTGCATATTTAAATACTCTTGTTATGACCAGCCAGCTTTATTATGGTGAGAACATTTCTTGTGGATCATTTTTGAACGTAACTTTGTAGTCCTATCCAAGTTCACAAACTTGAAAGGGGCTGGCGCCTGCAGACTCGGATCTGAGGTCACCAAATTATTATTGTTTGTTTGTTTGTTTGTTTGTACTTTTTATTTTATTTCCATGATGACTATCCTGGCGAGGGGCCCCACCTTGTGGCCAGCCCCCTCATTTTTCAAGGACCATACTTTATCCTTGTGTTTGGAAGCCCTGTTCAGTGTGCTTTGTTCAGTGAGTTCATGTCCTCAAGTTATTGTTTTGTGGTCCAGGTTGACACATCATTTTCTCATGTTAAGCTATGTCTTTTAAAAACTACAATGTACTGTCAGTACATGTTAATGGTTTGAATAGCCATGTAAAAAGGAGTACACTGGTTGTAAAAATGAAAAAAGAAAACAGAGATATAGCATACTGGCAAGAAACTCATTTGTCTAACTCTGAACATTATAAATTAAAAAGAATGGGTTTCAAAAACAGCTACTATTCCTCTCATAAAAGTGGCAAAAAACGAGGTGTTGCTATCTTCATCTCTAAGCGACAAAGAAGGAAGATACATTTTAGTGAAAGGCAAAATTGACCATAAGGAGGTTACGTTTTTGAATGTATATGCCCCCCCTGGGAGTAATATTAGTTTCTATAAAAAAGTGTTTTAACTGATTTCCACAGAATCTTTAATCTGTGCAGGAGATTTTAATTTACTGTTAAATCCACATCTGGATACAACAAACCCTAAAAGAAAACACACCCCTATAGAGAAACGTGTGAAGAAAATGCTTTCAGACCTGGGACTGATCGATGTGTGCCTCAGGATTTAAATTTTATTCAGCCTGCCACTCCATTCACTCAAGGATAGATTATTTTCTTGATGTTTAATTGAGACCTAAATAGGATAAATGACTGTAGACTTGGCCAAAGGGATATTTCTGATCACTGTGGAATTTATTTACAGCAGTACTAAGTAACTCTTCCCCCTAGAGGGCCATAAGCGCAACTGCAGGTGTAGTAGCAAGTTACGATTTTTTAACTTATTAATTGTCTTGGAGAGTAAATACTACGCTGACAGGAAAGGCGAAGGGAGAGAGGGTTACTGTGCATCCAATTATACAATGGAATTTTTTTTTTCACTCAAACTTGGCTGCAAATACTGTTTAAAGTGACGTTAGCCCGCAGTTAGCTTTGCCCGTTAGCATGTTAGCTTCTTCTTCGTGATTCCATTAGCGTGTATTGCTTTCTCCGGGCCCCTCCGAGTTGCAAACATGGTTTTCTGGCCAAAGACACCAGGGGGAGATGAAAGACCCTCCAATCATCCCATTAACACTTGTATTACCCCCACATGGACTACGGAAAGGATTTATTATGGTAAACACGTTACTTAGTACTGCTTTAAATATACACTTAGATGGACAACTGAGGAAAACATTATGGAGATTAAATACAGGTATGATGAATGACCCTACCTTTGATGACAAATGATGACAAATGAGCTAAAGCTATACATGCTGGAAAACGAGAACGGTGAGACAAACCCCAGTATTATCTGGGATGCTGCGAAAGCTGTTCTCAGAGGGAAAATAATTGCAAGATCTGCCATGCTTAAGAAGCAAAAGGCCCCAAAACGGTTAAAATTACAGGAGCAATTGAAAGATTTAGAAAACACACAGTTGATAAATAAAAGTCCAACTGTAACACAACAAATAAGACAAGTTAAACAAGAAAGAGACAAGATGCTATGTGAGGAAGTAGAGAAAAATATTTGTTTCATGAAACAGAGATATTATGAGGTTGGACCTAAAGCATCCAAACTGCTTGCTTGGCGGCTTAAAGGAATAGGCCACCGTTTTTACATACTGAGATAATGCATTGTTTTTTTTATATAGCGCTTTTCTGGACACTCAAAGACGCTTTACATTGCACTATTCGTTCACTCCATACTCGGTGGTGGTAAGCTACTATTGTAGCCACAGCTGCCCTGGGGTAGACTGACAGAAGCGAGGCAACCAGTCTGCGCCATCAGCCCCTCCGACTACCACCAACCACTCACTCACTCACTACATTCGCTAGGCTTCCTGGTGTTACTAAACGGTCTCCCATCCAAGTACCGACCAGGCCCTTCCCTGCTTAGCTTCCAAGGTCTGAGGGATTGGGCATAGCAAAAGCAGTATGGCCACTAAAGATATAAGATATAAGATATGAGATATGAGATATGTTCTTACCTTAGCTTTGACGTGTTCTATAGGACCTGTCTGATCTTCCCCCGTGCCTTCAGTCACGTAAACACAGCGCAGACGGCGTTAGCATTTAGCCTCTCCCCCTCTCCTCTATAGCTCCATAGTCAAGATAGAAGCAACCAAGCTCTTCCACGTTTTCCCTATTTAAATATGGTTACGTGAAGTGTCACACTACAAAGTATAATTACACAAAATTAAACAATGTGGATTTTCTATCCGGATAAAAGGGGGAACTATATTGTAAGGCGTAATAATACCAGGAGTTTTTCAAAATCCACGCAGTAATCTTCACTTTATTGTGCGGATGCCAAACTACTCCTGGTATTATTACGCCTTACAATATAGTTCCCCCTTTTATCCGCATAGAAAATCCACATGAGACCAAGAGTAAGAGACACTACAGTTGCTGAAGGAAGGAGGGGGGCCGGCTCTGCCCTCTCTACGAGACTATTACATATCAGCCCAGTTGAGACCGTTGGTCTGTTGGTGTAACCCGTCTTATTATGCAAAATGGAAAACAATTGAGATGTCTTTATCCGAAGTACTTCAATCTAAACTAGGTGTCCTTGAAAATGAAAACCTCCCAACATTTAGTCAGTGGGTCAATCTGGCATTTAGGATTTGGAAGTCAGAGATTCAAAAATTAAGGCGAGACACTGCAGGTGAATAGGGGAAAAAATGTATATTTACAGATATCAATTTGAAACTTTTGCTGTAGATCACTGGCATAAATGTGAGAAAAAAAATACATGGCAAGTTTTCTGTCATTTTATCTTTTCATATAAGAACAAGGTGTTTCATGCCTAAAAATGCCCCAAATGCCCCATCTTTTCGGCGACGAGATCTGAATAATGGATAGAGCTACATTCAAATTTATGGTTTCATTTTATTGATGAATGAGCTACCAAGACTTTTTCAGAGGGGATTTAGGATTTCTTGTTTAGTTTTAAAATAAGCTGTTTTTTAGTGTAAAAATGTGTAAAAATGTAATTTTCGCCTTATTTTTTGACATTCAAAACTCAATAAATGGGGCTTAGGGATTAGATAATACAAAATCGCTCTGAAAAAATCTTCCAAATATTGTTCAGTCCAAGGCTGGAAAATTTGAAGTCTTTAGGTCTGACTGACGTGGACATAGTGTCGCCACAATGACAGAAAAATGTGTTTTGAGAAAAAGGCCCTTGAAATTGTGTTCTCCCATATAAGTCTATGGGGGAACATTAAATCAGCGCAATATTTAAACATGTTATTGTGAAGATTAGGTATATTTTCTGTTTCAGTATGTTCAGAGACCAATTTGGCCCAAAACCTGAAAACTGAAAAAATTGAGTTTTGCCTGTAGTGTCTCCCCTTAAAACTCCAGGAGGAAGTAAAACTCCTCAGATGGCCAGCGTATGACCCTGAATTCCCTCCTGCTTTAAATGAGCATAATATGGACTTACTGCTGTGTGTACAGTGTCTGAAAAATCAAACTCAATGTAATTTAATGATTTATGTTGGAGGTATAATTTAAGCAAACCACATTTCTTTAGATTCCTACAGCTTCATGACTTTATCACTAAAAGAACACCTAGCAACAATTCCAAAGAATCCTCACAATTTGTTAATATCTTCATTTGTGCATATAAGTCAGCAAGCCTTAAATGCCTTATTAGAAAACTATACCGTAGTTTAATAAAACTTAAAACGGACTCAACAGCCTATATAAAGCTAAAATGGGAAAAGGAAAGGAACATTTCAATATCTGAAAACATGTGAATAAAAATTTGGGAAGTACAATTCTCATCTACCAACTCTAGCATCTGGAGGGATTTTTGTTGGAACACTGTTATTCGTTTCTTCATAACACCTCAACAGAAATCTAAATACTGCACAATTCCGGCATATTGCTGGAGAGAATGTGGTGAAACAGCAGCAGATTTTTGACACATTTTTTGGTCTTTGTTGTATCTGCCCTTTTGGACAGATACAACAAATTTTATTTCTAAAACATTGGGCTTTAGCATCAACTGCTCTTTCAATCTGTTATATCTGGGTTGCCTTACAGATGAGCTGACTGCAGATGATGCTTATCTTCTAAAAATCTTTTTGGCATCAGCCAAAAAGGCCATAACAAATTACTGGTTAAAGAAACAGCCTCCCACACTGAATCTTTTTTCATCCACTGTAGAAAATATAAAACTTATGGAATTCATGACTTATGGCTTACGTCTTCAAGGGGAGATTGGAAAGCGACGTTGGAAAAAGTGGATTGATTTTGCAAATTGTGACAGTACTCAGTAATAACTGGAATTGTGTATTTCTGTAGTTTTATTTTATTTTACTTTTTATCATAAGAATCATCCTGGACCTCCTGTGTTTGTGTTTTATAAATTAACAAAATTTCATAATTAAAAAGTAAAAAAAAAAAAAAAAAGTAATGCCTTCAGGGAGAAGACTGCGGAATCCATGGGCCAGCTCCAGTCGACTGAAGAACAGTTTCATACATCAGGCCATCAGGAAGCTGAACTCCCTGCCTTCCCTGCGCTCCCAACCCTCACTCCTCACCCCCTTGTTCCACAATCAAGGATGAGAGAAAAACAATATCAAATAATTCACAAATGGTTTGACAGTAAAAGTAAAAAAAAATAAAAAAAAATGGTTTGACAAATAAAAAATCTTTGAATCTTTTGAATTATTTCTCTTAAAATTAAAACACAACTTATTTTGATGCTCATAAACTTTTTTATTCCTGTAGGAAGTGTTGTTTAGAAGGAGGTTGAAAGCATCAGTGGGACTCCATCCAGCGACATCGACAGTTAATAGAAACTACGACTTTTCTTGAACAGCCCCATTGCTAGTCTCGCCAATGCGCTTCATATGTAAAACAAAACAAAAGCAAAGTGTTTAAGAATCAACATCACATCTGCTTTAAAGTCTGAATGTCAGAGAAAAAGTGAATGCTTATTTGATGTGAAATGTTTAGATTTTTAAAATTACCCAAAGATTGGCTCAGGCTCTGGTCCAGAAGCGAGTGCCTCCGGTTCTGGTCCAGAAGCGAGTGCCTCAGGGTCAGGCTTGGGAGCCGCCTGAACTGCTCAAAGAAACAAAACACACTTATCGTGTGCAGTGACCGACTCCAACAGCTTCCACTAAAATGAACAAAGAAGGCAGAGCAGCCGTTCCCCAAAGTCTGGAGTGTGGCTTTCTCCTTCTTCTGTAGAGAGGAAGATCCCACGAGGCCCAACAACAAGGATTCACTCAAGTCAAAGGAGGAAATCATGCATTTCAGAGAAGAACAAATTCAAAATGACAACGACCACTTCTGGATAAAGACTCATTTAGGAAACTATTTTAAACAGATACAGCTGATGTTTCTTTCAAATGGAATTTCTCATGAAGTGTGTTTGTGAAGGCTCTCATTCGTCCAGGAAGTCTGAGCCTAAATCATGGGCTGGACTGGGCTTGGTAGAGTTGAGGACGTTTGGAGTCTTATATAAGACACTCCAGCTTTGGGTTCAGTGTCACATTCTGATCACAAGAGCTAAGAAGAAGACTCTGTGAATAGAAGCCAAACGTCCTCCACTCGACCCAACCCCGTCCAGTCCACGATTTAGCCTCACTACGACTCTCATAAAGTGGTTGACACTGACCCTCCAGCAGTGTCACTGAGGCCCAAAAACTCTGCGGTCATTTATAAGCAGCTGTATGAGAAGTGTTTTAATGATTCAGACCCATTCATGGAAAAAAAGAGCCCACAGTGTGCTTACAGACAAACATAAAACTAGACCAGTGTCTGTGAGAAAATGCATTTACCTGAAACCATCAAGACAATGGCCATCACTGAAAAAACAAGGGAGAAACGGTCAGTATTAGTCACATTTATAGAACAAAAGAAGAAGAAATAACATTGGCTTTTTCTTTAGTGTGTAAGTAAGTGTGTGCAGACACTCTTTCATATCACATGGTAATACTCCATTCAGTAGAGGATGGAGTGAGAACTACACTCTGTCCCAAACATCACGTTTGACAGGTCTAAATTGTGTCTGAACGGGACAATAACATGAAAGTACAAGTGGCTAAAGTCAGCACTTTAAGAGGTACTGGTCGTAGTTGTAGAGTATACTCACGGGCCAAGGTGCTGATCTTGAGGAGAGCCATTTGGTTTGGAGTTTGAATCACAGACCAAGTGAAGAGCGGCTGGTGTTCAGGGCTTTTATCTGTGAGTGGAATCGCCTCAGGACCCTTTATGGGTGTCACTCATAGTTCCAGTGTGACACCCAACACCCTAAAGTAACACCCATGTTTACTTTAAGTACACACCCATGCTTACTTTAGTGATACATGTACAATTTGTACTATTTTCAAACAGACTAAGGCCCCTTTTTATGTTTTCATGAATGTTATGTGCCAAAAGAGGAAGAGAAGAAGAACATTATTTGTATAGCGTATTTCACAGACATGGTCACAAAGAGACAATTTTACATTCTCTCCACACTTGGTGGCGGTAAGCTTCGTGTGTAGCTTCAGTTTCCCCTGGGGGAGACTGACAGAAGTGCTGTCACAACTGCTCACATCTGTCCCAACAGTCTCTCTGAGCAGCATCCAGGTGGGAATCGAACCCAGGACCTTCTTGCTGCGAACCACAAGCGCTAACCTGCCCACCAAAAGAAAAGCTAGTTAGACAACCTGAATGATGTCGTTTCCTAAAAACAAATATGTGCCCAGTTGTGGAATCCAGGGTCACAACGGCATTTTGAGTGGGACATAGATTCAGAAAGTGTAGTCTCAAAGCTTTCCAATGATGTATAACACATGGAAATCTGATATTATTTGAAGAAGTTATGGCAATTTGAAGTTAAAAAACCAGAATATTTCTAAGCAGGGAAATCGGCTTCTAAAGTTTGCAGAGTTGCGAGTGACAATAGGGCTCATTTACATCTCATTTAGATAAGCCATACCCGTTCTCCCCGTAAAGCTGTAAAGCACAGGGGGGAGAAAAGGAAAAAAGCAAGAAAATGTGCCATCAAAGAAAAAAAATAATAGGTTTGCAAGTAGTACAAGCTAATATATAAATAAATGTCTGTTGCATAAATCCACTTCCCATAGAGCCTACCTCTATAGCAACTAGCAACACAATGACAACTAGCAACATTATCCCAACACACACACATGTGACCAGAGGGAAAGAAGAACTCACACACGGTCATTAGTGCCATGGACAATGACTATGTTTTATTATCCATAACCTGCACACACAGCTTACCACCAGAAACAAAACACAAACAAATCCAACCCACTGAACACACGTTAGCTTACAGCACAACAATGGCCTCATCAAAAAGCAAACCGACACAACGACAGTGTGCACTTTCAGGAGGTGGGATTCGAACCCCCGACCTTCCATGAGACAACCCGCTCTACCATCTGTGCCACTGTCGCCCTTGATATGATTGGCTGTGGCTACGTGCAGACGCATATGATAGACATTCGTAGCTCCCAATAAATGGCAATGGACGATCGTAACCCTCACCTCTCCTACGAGGAAATTAATTGGAAATGACTAAATATCACTTGTGATTTTTTGTTTGGCGATAGCCAGGCTAGTTGTCAAAGTGAATCTAAAATCAATTTAGTAATTTTCCTCTGCCGCCTCCTGCTGGTCGTTGGCAGAAACTTGACCCTTTGCTCCGTAAATATATTTGGAAGTGTTGCAGATGGAAAGGACTGATGGTGGATTTATCATTAGGACTTCCTTTTTCTACGATTGCCAACCAAGAAATGTAGTTTGCTGTCAGAGGTTGAGGACAACAGACGTCTTGGAGACATCTCCGTGACCAGCGACAACCCGAGTCTTCGACAGTTCTCCAGGCCGGTGAGAGAGGCCCTTTAGGGGTCCTTGATGTGAAAGTATGTGTAAGGCACTAATGTAGACTGCTATGGTGAGATTTGGGGATTTCCTCTTATTGTTGCTCCTGCATTCACTTAGAGCCAAGTGAACTTGGGTAGATGAGTGACTGTTAATGAAACAAATGAAACACGTTCTAGCATTTTGGTGTGTATTATTCATGATGCAAAATCATCATACTATGTTGCACACAAGCACTGTACTGTAAAGAGGAACCCCTTGACTTAAACTCACAGCATCACTAACTTACAGCAAACATAAACAAGAGTTCCTCTGTAGTGAGGCCTCCCACCTCGCTGGTTCTTCCCCCCTGGTCGATAACAGCTGAGAAGATGCCAATGGGATTCCATCCTGGTCCATCTTGGAACAATCATACATATAAGTGTTTACTTGGCCCAGTTTCTCAGAATCCTCCCCTTCAGTAAACTTCATGTATTCTGAATTGATCAAATACATCAGATTATTGCTGAGCTTGGCAATCAATAAATGACCAATAAACAGATGTTATAAATGCTAGCCATCAGCTTTGTGTACAGTATATTTCACAGTAATTCCTTTCTATCAATTTGTAACCTTTATTTGTATATCACAGTGCATTGTGGGTACAACATAATGACAGCAGCTACCAGCATTGTTCTGCTTTGACATACTATAACATATTACACAGCTTTGTTCGTGCTGACAGAGAAGATGATTAACTTTATTTTTGATTCATGTGGACCATTGAAGTCAGTAAACAGTTAAAGGAATAGGCCACCGTTTTTACATACTAAGATATATTCTTACCTCACTTTAGACGTGTTAATATATCCCCGTCTGGTCTTTGTCCGTGCGCTCTGTCACGCAAACGGAGCACATACGCAGCCTCTCCCACATGTCACATAGCTCCGAAAAAGCTCACGATAGAAGCTACCAAGCTCTTCCACGTGTTCCCTATTTAAATAAAGTTACGTGAAGTGTTTTCATGCGAAGTATATTTACCCAGAAATGTAGCATGTCGATTTTATAAGCAAATAAAAAGGGGGACTATGTTGTGAGGCGTAATGATACGAGGAGTAAAACGTCCGCGCAGTAACTCCTAAAGGTTATTGACGGAAGTGAGCGGGGGAAGTCTTTAGGAGTTACTACGCGGACGCTGTGCTCCTCGTATCATTACGCCTCACAATATAGTCCCCCTTTTTATTTGCTTATAAACTCGACATGCTACATTTCTGGGTAAATATACTTCGCATGAAAACACTTCACGTAACTTTATTTAAATAGGGAACACGTGGAAGAGCTTGGTAGCTTCTATCGTGAGCTTTTTCGGAGCTATGTCACATATGGGAGAGGCTGCGTATGTGCTCCGTTTGCGTGACAGAGCGCGCGGACAAAGACCAGACGGGGATATATTAACACGACTTAAGTGAGGTAAGAACATATCTTAGTATGTAAAAACGGTGGCCTATTCCTTTAAAGGCTAAGCATTGTAAACAAAGTTCGAGACGGTTTTTCCGATTTCGCCCTGAGGAAAAGTTTGTCTTATTATTGTTTTCTCAGCAGCAGTACGCAAATTCAAAACACACAAACTGATAGACAAGCCTTAAAGGTGTTTGCACAGATCCATCCATCAAATGACAATATTCTCTTCACATTTGCATTTTTCTTTCACTGTCAAACATGAAACCAGAATTAACATTTCTTTTTCCTAGGTTAATTAGAATTTATAAAATTATTTCTATTTGTCATGTTCCAGGAGAATGAGGTAGAATTTTCTACCCAATTTTGTATTACTTGTTATAAAACCAAAACACTAAGATTACTATACCTTTAAACAATTTGTGAAAGCCCAGATGACGATGTCCTGAACGTGGAAGCAGGATCAGTCAGGATCATCCTTGAGGGAAATTTCAAGACACTTGAAGGGTCAGGTTCATTGGTTCAAACAATGATAGAAATGACCAGTCATCATACAGATCAGAAAGAAGGCGGGTTCTGAGTCCCAGAGATGAACGTGCTGTGTCTGAAATGTGAAAATCAATCCAAGAACAAAAGCAAAAGACCTGGTGAAGATGCTGAACCTGGTCAGAGTTTGTCATTATCCAGAGTGAAGGAAGTTGAAAATGTATGGGCAGAGCTGAAAAGGCATAGGCACACAAGGTGGTCTACAAATGTGTCTCAGGTACACCAGTTCTTTTTGGATGAATGGACCAGAACTCCTGCCAACTATTGTGAGAAGCTTGTGGAAGGAAATCCAAAACGTTTTACCGAAAAAAGTTTAAAGGCAATGCTACCAAATATTAATTTAGTGTATGTAAACTTTTGGTTTTGTAAAAAGTAATACAAAAGTGTGGAGAAAATTCTATCTCTCATTCATCTGGAATTTGACAAAAAGAAATATTTTTTTTAATTCTAATTGGCCTAAGAAAAATAACAGTTAATTCTGGTCTCATGTCTGCAAATGTGTGTTTTTATGAAGTGCATGTAAACATATGGTTCTCGCTGTACATATTAACACAGATTAGGGCTTTAACTGTGGCACGAGTCGACATCATTTTAAACCAGTTGACAAGTCGTGTGTTCATGTCTCAACCTCTCTCTCCATGCAGTTGTGTTGATGCTTGTGGCTCTCGTGTTTTTTTTTATTCTGTGCATCATTAATGTTACAGTGAATAGATATAATTAAAGCCGCAAGCGGCATCGAACGGCCCTCGCGGGCTGTGCATCCATTGCCACGCCTCTGTAACCCTACCTGCATTGTATTACTCTAGTTTTGTGTCCATCCTATTAAAATAACATGGGGTGGGGTTACGGTCGTCGCCATGGCAACACTGTACAAAATACAGTAAAATGACACTTGGCCATAGATTCCCATTAATTTTCCTGCAATAAGAGGTATTGACCAACCCTATAGAGGTTTTAAAAATCTGTCCCAGATTCTCATCACGGCTTTGGCAAACAAATGGATAAACAAACAGGAGTTTGAGTTTCTCTCTCTCCCCAACCCTAGGATGACCACATTCTACCCGCTCCCCAAAATGCACAAAAAAACTGAATTCCCCCCCAGGCAGACCCATAATTAGTGGCATCGACACAATAACAGCACCAGTATCCCAGTACATCGATGCCATAATTAAGCCCCTGACAATCTCTTTCGAATCTTATCTGCAGGATACCACGCATGTGCTAACACAGCTCCATGAGCTCCAGCTGGTTCCCAATGCTCTGCTATGGACATGGAGTCTCTCCATGCTCCATGCTCTGCAGCTCTAACACAAACCCAAGTATTGGACCGACGAAGCCAACTCCTCAGCAAACAACGTGCTCGTCTGTTACAAAACTAAATATTCAATACAGCAGTATGGCCCACAAGATAACTGGAACATTCTTTCTTGTGACACCTTGTTGGGCCCCCTCTTTCTGAGCCTCCCTCAGACATGCTCCCACACTAAAGGACAAAATTGTTAAAAACTATTATAGTTAACTAACTATTGTGCACACATGAACAGATGTACCACATTTACGGATGTCCATTGTGTCTGTGTTTACATTGGCCCTACCAAGAGCAAACTAAAGCATTACCCCATAGCCAAACACTTCATGTCTCATACCAACATCAGTGAACTGCTGATTGAGGTTATTGAGAAAAACATTTGTGGCGGTGACAGATTGAAAAAACTATTACAAAGAGAAACATAATGGATCCATACTTTTTTTTAATTTAATTTTTTAATTTTCCTGGTCTTAAGGAGAAAATAGACTTTGCCTACATTGTCCTTGATCTTGATTTTTTCTCTGTCATTTTAAGTGTTGGTCTTTGTGTGGATATAGACCAAGTGAAGCTTTGGATCTGGCCAGTGTAGGTCTATAGATGCACCAATGTGACTGGCCAGACCGAAAGGAAGCGGTTATTATTTTATACAGATTGGCTCCAAGTCAATTAAATTTGTTTCTCCAGTTTTTCTATTCTTTGTTAAAAATGTACTCAAGCAATTTTGTGGCCAAATGTGATTACTGCAGAACTGTGATTGGAGAATAAATTGATGTCTGGGCTGCTCCATAAACACACCACTGTGACTCAAAACGCCTTGTCGGACGATTTCGAGGATCCAATTAAACCCAGCAATCATATTGTTGATGCAGATGCACATGCACATGCACACACACGTCATGAGGCGAGCATGTAATTCATGTGCGCCTTGAGCCGAGCAGACGTCCAATAGACACGAGCTCCAATTGATGGAAGATAATCACTAATAACCCCTGAAAATGAAATGAAAGACTGGAGAGGACTAAGAGGTTTGGGGGCACAGTGACCGGCTCGGCCTAGGGTGGCCTTCCCAATAGATTTTCGGGTTATTTCTATAAACTTTACATGAGAATGTTAGCTTGGAAAACTGTCAATGCACTAAAAAATACATCAACTTAATATTTGGGGCTTTAATAGGTGAATAAAGTAATAAATGTGACAGCAGTGGCTGGCTGCGAGGAAAATAGGTTGATTTAGGTGTGGTACACAGTAAAACATCCCAAGCAGTGTTTTCTCATAATCATGAAAAATGACGAATGATACGGAATGATCCTACAATGGTAGTATTTAGTATTGAGTTATAATGTCTTTCTTCATCTTCATGACCAGTTCAGTGCCACGCAGTGATGTAAACTGCGTTCCAAATTATTATGCAAATGACATTTTTTTTTCTAAGATTTTCTAAATTCTTAACTCAAATGAGAGTTAGCATAATTTTCAAGTCTTTAACTGGTAGAGGATCATTTAAATGTGGTGGAAAAAATCACATATTTATTTTTTTCCAAAATAAATATAGTAAAAACCTCAAAATCTACTGTTCCAAATGATTATGCAACTCATCGTTTCAATACATTTTAAAGCTTGTAATTAACTGAAAATGGTCATTTGTTGAATTTGCAGCATTAGGAGGTCATATTTACTGAAATCAAAAGCTATTTCAATCAGAAAAATCTTAACAGGTCAAGTTATATTTTACCATAGGAGCCCTTGTGTGATAGCAGCTTAACAATTCTTAAATCCATTAAACTTGTGAGTTTTTGGACAGTTTCTGCTTGGATTTCTTTGCAGGATATTAGAATAGCCTCCCAGAGCTGCTGTTTGGATGAAACCACCCTCATAGACGTTTTTTTGTTCAGGCTCCAAAGGTTCTCAATAGGGTTGAGATCAGGGCAGGAGGGGTCCACATCATGAGCTTCTCTCCTTTTATGCCCATAGCAGCCAGTGATGCAGAGGTATTCTTTACAGCAGGACATGGTGCGTTGTCATGCATGAAGAGGATTTTGTTAGGGAAAGCACGGCTCTTCTTTTTCAGAAACTCCTAAAAGGCCCTAAAGGGGCCGACCAGCTCTCTCACCATGATTCTGGCCCAAAACATGACTCTGCCCCCTCCTTACTGACGTCACAGCCTTGTTAGGACATTGTGGCCATTCACCAACTATCCACTACTCCATTGATTTGACCATCCAGGGTTACACAGCCTCATCAGTGAACAAGACTGAAAATGAGTCCTCGTGTATTTCTGAGCCACTGCAGCCGTTTTTGCTCTTGAGCTTCAATTAACAGTTTAGGGGAGGCCCGGATAGAAGGTTTATGCACAACTGCAGCTTGTGGAGGGTCCTACACCTTGATGTTCTGGAGACTCCAGAGGCACCAGCAGCTTCAAACACCTGTATGCTGCTTTGTAGCATCTTTTCTCTTAATCTGATGTGTTTATCTGTCAAAAACCGTCCATATTGTGCCTTTATGTGCACAAACCCGAGTGTGCTCTGAATCATCCACAAATCTCTTATCCGTATGATGATTACGCTTAATCTTTCATGAAATATCGAAGGTTTTCATACCTAGACCAAGGCATTCAACTATTTCACGCTTTTCAAGAAATTTGACCGATCATGACACCAAAAATTATATATATATACAGTATTTGCATTTAATTATTATTATTTTTTTGTTCCGTTTATGATCAGTTCACTCATAAGAGTCTTTAAATCCGTAATCCATGGAGGGGTGAATACAACAAAAGAAAACGGTCCTACCAGCTGGGATTTGCAGGTCATCAACAAAAACCTGGCCTTAGATAACACAGATCTGGCGGATTCGTCATTGGAGTTTTCGGGGTGAGGTCACGCTGTACAAAACCGCTTCGCTGAGTCGGATTGTTGATAAATCGGGTTAATAAATCGTGTCTGCCACCAGCCACAGCAGCAGCTGATTCAGAGTCCTTCCACATACGGAGTATTCATTTCCATCGCAGAGGAGCCAGAGCCAATCAGGAGGGGTGCTAATGTCACGTGGTGTTCATAGATATTTCAAAGACATATAGTCTGGGAGCAGCATGATCTCAACAATTTCCCGGTGGTCGTGATTGACAGACGGCATCAACCAATCAGAGCAACGCGAGATACGTCGCAGCAACAAGTGTCAGGAAGCCTTTCCAAAAACGTCCTTATTTAGAGGAATGCTTTGAACGCTGTTTCTTGCTCTGGTTTTAGGGATTACATTTCTTTCCAAATGATTTAAAACAGATGAAAGAGCAGAAGAAAACATTGTATCACTCGCTGCGCCGCCATCTCTATTGTTTTGAGTGTGGTGACGGCTTTCACGTCTTGGGGGAATGAAGTCCCGCCACTCGGTGCGTGATTGGACCGATGTGGGTAATATCGTGAAGCTGTATAATAATGTCATTTCATTGCTGTTTTAGTGAATTCATGGTATTCTTATGTGATCCTTATGATCATGATGAATTATTAAGATTTTCATGTACATTCATTACAGTAATTACACGTTTAATTAAGGGATGAAGTCATCCATGAACCAACATGTTGCATAAAATCATGCATTAATTTATGCATAAGTTCATGTACCATTATTATAAAGTATTACCAGTAATTTTCATTTTATTGAGATCATGCTAATGAATTCTTAGTAGTGATGTGACATTCACGATTGAATCGAGTCTTTTGAACGGCTGTTCACTGTGATTGATAGGACCTGAGTCCTAATAGAGATCCATTCACTTTTTTTTTCTCACTTTGACACTGTGTAGTGTCATTGCGAAACAAAACTACAGCCAAGCAGTGCCCTGCTTGACGTGGGGCGGAGAGAGGAGTGTAACACCAGGATTCCACATCCTCCTCCTGTTCGCTCAGCTCCTCAGCATCAAAGCAAGGCTCTCTCTCCTGCATTGGGCTAATATGTGCGTTGTGTGGCAGAAAATACGAGCTGCAGCTCATTTCATCAATATACAACTTCTCTCGTTCACACAAGCGCTTCGATTGTGGCTCTTTATTTTCTTCGAAATACAAATATAATACATCGGTTTAGGAGCCGCTCTGTTCGAGTGTTAAACTTATTTGAGTGCGAGTCTGTGGTGCATTTCTGCATCTTTTTCACATGCTGTTTTGGTGAAAATGTTGAAGTGACTTTGATGTGAAAAGTGAATAAAACTCTTCCTTCACAGAGAGTGCCTGCACAGCGTTGTTTAATAGAAATACTCTTTGTGTTTTACGGCTAAAACAGAAGTCACCATTGGAGAACGTATCTGCTGCTGTAAATAAGCCAAATGACCATCTCGAAATTCCATTACCCATAACGCAACAGGCGTCCGCCTGTTGCGTTATGGGTAATGGAATTTCTTTTGGCTACCAAACAATATTGATAGTTAGTGTAAAGCAACGAAGAAAGATCTGCTTTGGACCGTTTTAACCGCTGGAAAGTTGATGATTTAAATCGTTTTTTTGTCGTCGCCGTGGAGCTTGTTACAATATTAGCTTAAAGTCTGTTTTTACAACCAGGGCTACGTACGGAGATACACAGAAACTGAAAGAAATGAACAGCCATTCATATGTAGAGATGCTTCAAAAGTTACGACCAGTCCTTTTTCACATAGTTAGAACAACTATGTGAGAAAAACATTGGTCCATATATGGTCCACTATGGTCCACTATGGTCCGCTCCTACGGAGCCACCGTCCTGACTCTTCCCTCGCTTTCAATATATTGAGAACACAAATATTTGCAAGAAATGTTACTTGAGTTTTATAGTCTTTAAACCGATGCCCGTAAGCCTTATGGGTCACGGTTATGGCTCATAATGCTCCGCTACCTGATATCGCTCACACATTTCAATGACCGAGGGTTTGTTTGGGCCAAAATTAGGAGCTTGATTGACCCATGCAAGCGCAGCCGAGATGAGCTTTCAGCTTATTTGCAGGTCATGAATCTGCAGCAGCTCTGGGCTGCAGGAGAAGTGACTTTGATGTGAAAAGTAAATAAAACTCTTCCTTCACAGAGAGTGCCTGCACAGCGTTGTTTCATAGAAATACTCTTTGTGTTTTACGGCTAAAACAGAAGTCGCCATTGGAGAACGTATCTGCTGCTGTAAATAAGCCAAATGCCCATCTCGAAATTCCATTACCCATAACGCAACAGGCGGACGCGAGAGAAAGGCAGAGAGAAAGGCAGCAACCTGGAGCCTCAGATTCAATGCAATTTGAGCTTCTAATTATCGAGCCTAGTTATCGGCTGAAAAATTATTTATCAGCATATCGAGTATGGTGTTAAAAAGGTGAATAATTGCAGATAATTATCGACAGTCGATATTATCGAGCATCCCTAAATAGAAGGCAGTAAGAGTCAAACGCCATCTTTTGTAATGGCCGGTAATAGGTTTTCACTGTGTTTTCAGAAATTATAAAGTGACCAAAATCTCTAAATGTGAAGTTGTAGAGACATGAAGCTTTCTTCTGCTCTTTGTGTAGATCCACATTGGCTCATTATCAGAACAAAGAACATGGAGTTCATATTTTATTGACTCGGTTCAGAAGCATGAAGAAACCCTTTCTTACCAGCCAAACATGTCTTCAACTAACCACGCCTCTAATTACCTGGAGTCCCTGTTTATAGCAGCCACGCCCATTCCACACTGTCTGAACTTCCCTTCAGCACTGATTCTTCTTCTCCAAGGGGGGTCATGGAGAGCTGGGTAACTGCCACTCTCCACACAGAGCACCCACGGTCTCAACCCAGCAACTACTCTTTAAAGATCACAGCTTGTGTGATGATGTGGTCCTTGCTGGTGAAATAGCCTGAAGTCCCACACACTGGTTGGATTCCCACCTGGACGGAGCCTTTCTGTGTGGAATTTGCATCCCTGTGTCTGAGAAAGTAATCCAGAAGAAACTAGGCCAAAATGAGCATGGTGTACTATTTTCTATGACTACATTTAAATGTCCTGTGCTTTATTGGTGAATACTCACTTTGAGGTTTTTCATCATGGGATGTTTTACTCTGTATTTAGGGTAAAATATCTGTGTTTTTCCACGATCATATTCCTTCTTTGTGGCCCATAAAACAGTAGCTTGTTTAACACTTTGAAAATCCATATAAGCGTCATGGTGGATGGTGGTTTACTGGCCCATAACATTTAACTGTTAGATGGTTTCATTGAGAGCAGTTTAGTCGGGGTAAAGACAAGGTCAGCAGTGAAGCGAGGGCTGCCTCATTACTGCAGCTCTTTATATACTGTGGGCCGGAGTGTTGTCCAAGGTCCAGGCAGGTTTCTTTATTAAACACTTTCTCACAGGTGTGGATCTGCTCCAAGGTCTAGAGTCGACGAGCTCACAACGGTGCATTACAAGCAACGGGTGCGAAAAGATTTGACACTTCTATAAGGCGGAGCGTGGGAACAATTCTCGGTTCAAATACATGTTGAAGTGCTCTAAAAAAGTAAAATACTGTCAATTACTTCCAAATTTACAAGCGTACACCCCCAACTCCCATGATGAACTAAAATGCATCGTTACAGTCTTAATTAACATAACAGCTAATTATATTAATTGACCTCCCAACTCAGGTTCTTTACGGCGACCTGACGTCAATAAACGTCACTACACTTGAATACTGACGGCACCTGCCTGCTCACAACACACACACTCTCTACTCATACGGTTTTTCAGTATCTATGAGAAAGTTCAAAGCATTTATTTTTTACTACAGTCTCTTTGATGAGACGTCTGCGTTAACCTAAACGCTAAGACGTCCAGCGTATTCTAAGTTGCATTAACCTCCCTACGCTGTTTCAGTGTCCCACTGTAGGTGCCTTTCCGCCTCCACTTAAATCACAAGGACAAACTTACGACTTGAAACTAACTTTCGTTGTTCACAGTACAAATTTGGATTATTCTTTTACGCTCTAAGATATATCGTAGCATATACTCACTCAGTTTTCTTGGAGACCCCTCAGTGAAGAAAACCAGACCCTGGAATATCACTTTCTATACCTTATTGTGTGGATAAAGTATAAGAAGAGCGATACCCGACAAGGAACAAGGACCGGAAGCAGACTTATTCTAAACAAATTTTAACTCGAAGCCAGGCGCTGCGTTTTGTGGATTTATTAAAGATATTACAAAAATGGAAAAAGTAAAACAAGAACACAGCGGTTACAGCCTGTCCGAGAAGGAAGGAAGAAGACCTCCTCTCGGTTTCAACACAACTTCTTATATACTCTCTGACTTTGTCGTCACAACCTCGTGTCTACCATTTAATCAAATTATACACGCGTCACATGTTGAAAACTCGTGATGAGCAGGCCCCATGCTAAAAACATAGGATGCCATTGTTATCTTGTCCTGCATTGATCATGTGCCTTTAGGCATGTGATGGGACCGTGAAAGAACCAATTTTTTGGACAAAAAGGGCCTTGTTTTAAGTCACCTGCCTGGCACATGCTCAAGTCACGAGTTGCACACAGTTGTGCCATCAAAAGAAATGCAAAAACTAGATTCAAAGTCTTATATGAATAAGGTAAGATAAAAGTCTAACATTAGTAAACCATGCATATATGTGAACACATTTTTAGTATAACAACATTTTCATTACATTTCTTTCATTCTAAATCTACTTCTGTGTACTTTGTGTCAGTAACCATACACATCCCATATTTAAATTCAAATTTTAGTTAACTTTATTTAAATTTGAATTCACATGTTTAACAGAACGACACTGGGATATGGAGAAAGTGGGTTTCTCGAGAAAGTTGATTCTGACCTGGACGGGGCCTTTCTGGGGGGAGTTTGCATTTCCCCCCCGTGTCTGTTTCCTCTGGTACAATAGGCCTGTATGAATGATGTGTGTGTGAATGTATGGTGGTGGTCAGAGGGACCGTTGGTGCAGATGTGTGCAGTCGTGATGGCGCTTCTGGCAGCCTACCCCAGAGGAAACTGAAGCTAAATACAGAGTTTCCCAGCACCAAGTGAGGAGTGAATGTAGAACAGTCATGTAAAGCGCTTTGTGACCATATCTGTGAAAGGCGCCATACAAATAAAGTCCTTGCTTCCAAAATATATAGAAAACATGAATGTATTGAAGGATTAAGACGTGTGCATAGCCACTACATGTTGTAAATCAGGGGTCCTCAAACTTTTGTCTCTGGGGGCCACATTATCGTCCCTGACTGTGATGGGGGGCCGGGCCGGGTTGGCTGTAACATAGAATTGTATGACCCAGACCAAAACACAGCAGGCCTTAGCTGTAGTGGTTTGCAAAAATAGTAATCAAGTCTTCAAACTTTGTTTTCATTTATTTATTTATTTATTTATTTAAGTAGGGACAGTACATATTAATGAACATATAAAATATGTAAATATGTCAGATTTTAGCCATAGGCTAATTTTCATCTGTTGTCCCTAGACAGGTTGATGTGAAACTTCACATTGAACATTGACAGTACAGGAACAGAACGACTGCAGGACAAGGAACAATGGGACCACAAGATACACATTCAAATATACTGTACAAAGAACATTAGGGATCTCAGGCAAATACAATGACAAAAGACTGGACAGGACAGAGGACAGGGAGGACAGGGAAGGGTGAGGCAGAAAATGGGAGCGAAGGCGGTTCACTTCCACAAACCCAGGGGAAGACTTAATTCATTAATTGCTACGGATTTATAAAAATCTAAAATTTCATTAAGTTTTTTTTCTCTCTCTTTAAAATACCTATCTAAAGTGCTGTGGTGCCCTAAGGTACGTTTTACATAAAATGTTATCGATTATGTTGACAGGTTTGTGTTGATCTGAGCCACTCTTTTAAGTGACTTTTAAATGATTTGAAGCTGATTGCCTCCCTCACAGTGGTTGGTAGTTTGTTCCACTGGACACTGCCTTTATAGGACAGGACATTTTGACCAAAGGAGGTTTTCCTCACAGGAACCTCACAGTCGCCTCTGCTCATGGACCGAGTTGTTCTCGAGGCACTTGTTCTGTATTTAAAATATCTTGTTAGGGGTGGTGGAGCCAACCCATGTAAGCTTTTATAAATTAGACAACAGTTTTTAAATGTTATGAAATGTTCAAAGCTCAATAAATTATATTTGGAGAGGATATTACAATGGTGGTAACCAAATGGTTTTTTATCAAGGATTTTCAGTGCCTTTTTATAAAGTCTTTCAATTGGTTTAAGAATCGTTAGACCTGTCAGAGACCAACTAGTTATACAGTAGCTTACGTGCGAAAAGATCATACTATGTAAAAACATCATAGCAGCTTGATCAGTCATTGACCTGCGTATATTTGAAATACCACGGCACAGGTATTCCATTTATTTTTATTTTCAAATAAAACATCATTGCGTAATGTGACCAAAGTAATAACTGCTCTCACTTGTATTGTGCTTTACAAGCCTGTGTCACAAGTTTCTCATAGTGTAGATATTATTCATTCACTCCACACTCTGTGGTGGTAAGCTTCATTTACCACGTGGCTATAATGTATTTATAATTTATTTAGGTTGCCCCCTAGTGGCTGGAATGAGTATACTGGTTAAAAAAAATCCTAACTCCGTACAGGAACTTACTTTCAACTTACTCTACTTTTTTTTTGACATACTCAGGGAATTGTGCTCTACAAGTCAGGGGCCGGGCCAAATCCAGCACGCGGGCCGTAGTTTGAGGACCCCTGTTTTAAACATTGGCAGGTTTTGAGGAGGATTAGAGACTTTCATTTTTTATTTTTGCAAAAGACTTGGGGAAGACCAACTACTCTGTCAACTGCTTCTTCAGATCACCTTCTGTGGGAAATGCTCCCCTCATGAAGCTGAAAGGCTTCACCACGAGGAAACACTGAGGCCGCCGCTGAGGGCTCTGGGATACGTGTGCAGTCTAAGAGTCCTTACACAGTCCCACTGCACTTGCACAGAAATGATGAAATACTCTGATCTTTTCTGTCATTTCAGATATTTATAAAACATTTGGCCTATAAAAAGCTTGAAATAACATCTTTAGCCTGCCCTGGATGCCTCAAAACCTCCATTACTGTCTGGTAATTTCATTGTCCCTGTGGTGCCCTCTTGTTCTCTAATGATACGAAAATTCTTGCCGGCAAAGCACTTCATTATTAACGCGTGAGAAATGGAAAGACGCATCGGACCGGAGAATTTCCTCATGATATCCGTACGTGCTGTAATGATTATTTATAGAACGCAGCTGTTTGTTGAGCCAATGCGCTGGTAACATCTGCAACACGCGAGAAGCGAGTGCAGCTTTAAAGCAGCCTGTTCTCCGACGGTGCTCGAGCACTGCAGCTCACAGGGAGCAGCAGTGTGGCACTTCTATAAGCACAGTCAAAGATGGAAACGTTTGTAAAAAGACTTTGAGGTCACGGAACCTTTTCTTTTGGACAACAGTGACCGTTTCCTACGATAGAAAACATGACGTCGCCCCTCATTTCAGTTTGATGGAATGTTGTGCATTGTGCAAGTTTCTGGCTGAGCATTTGGAGCGTGGTTGGGTTTTGATGTTTGTTGTCGAGTTTCACGACTGTTCAGTTGCTGCTGAATCAAGTGTCAAAGATAAAAATGGTGCTCATATTTTATTAACAGTAGCTAACCTAGCTACTCTCCTCTACTTCACATTTATCAAGTTTTGTTGAAATTAACGTTGAAATTAACACAAAATCCATCTCATACACTGCTGTCAGTCAATTATTACGCGTTTATCTGATTCAGCTGTGTCATGTGTTGCTCTGGCGACGCCCACAGCGGAGTGATATCCCAGTGATTTAACTACCGGACTACGCTTGTTAGCCCCCACCAGCCAATCAGAATGGAGTATTCACCCAGACCATGGTATAATGTACGATATACAGTGGTCCCTCGCTATAACGTGGTTCACCTTACGCTGCCTCGTTCTTTCACAGATTTATTTGTAGTACATTTTTTAGTGCTTTTTTACAGTGTATGAACGCCATACGTACATTGTGTTCTGCGTCCTGATTGGCTAATCAGAGTGAGCCTCCTCGTTGCATAGAGGATCTTTGTGTGTCCCGTCAACACATCAGCACACTAGGGGTTGGAGGTATAGACAAAAATTAATATCTCAATATTTTTTTTCAATATCTCGATATCAATATTTGGACGATATTTTTGCAATCCTTCAAAGAAATGTGTGCAAACTGGCAAAGAAGGTCCAGCTGGTCTTTTGACTTGCTGTAACTGACCTACTATTGTACAGAATTACTAGTACATAAAGATATGAGACATCATTGATGTAAACATTAGGGCAGGGCCATATGAACAAAAAGGTACATCACGGTATGACAATATGGCAAATTCATTTAAAGCTATTTTATTAGACGCAGATACACAGGAGGGAGAGAGTGAGAGAGAGAGGGAGACGAGTTTGTCCTGAGACTTAAGTGAGATCTGAAGAAAACTAGTGAGAAGAATATTATTAGCCTTAACTGCGTTTGTATCGTGGTTAGTTAGCGCCAGGGTAAAAGTTAGGAAAGTTAGCTAGCTATCATTCATATCATTAGTTTAATCGATCGACGCTGCCGTGTTGTTGTTTTGACTGTGTTACAGGGGAGGGGGCGGCGGGCCCACACCGCGCTACGGTGACCCACAGGGACACAAAGTCTAAAAAAACTGTGGTGAGAAAAAACGTGTTTGGGGTTTCAGATTGTACAAATTATGAAATATCTGATATCCTAATTTTGCATATCATCCAGACAACAACTCTAAGCGATTTATCTCCCACCTCTACAGCGCACACACCGCAGTCACAGCAACACAGCCGGGCATGAGTGGATCCAACTCTGTGTTTACTGTCTCTGCACTGCAAAGTGACATATGTCAAGCCTTGTTTGTTATAAGTTGATGATTATGGCTTACAGTCCATTTTTAAAGGGGGGTGTTATGCAAAATCGACTTTTTCAAGCTTTACATCATGTTATTATGTCATTTCCACATTAAAAACATGCCTGAAGTGTTGCCTTGGCACATTCACGTATTTTTGAGTAATGTGTAAAAACTCTGATGGCAGCCATTTTAGGGATAAGTTTGCCTGAGTCCTCCTAGGAACGCCCCCACCTCCTGGAGACGCCTCCGAGCTTTCGTCACCAGCCGAGTAACCAACCACTGCTCCTCAGCAGAACCCCCTCCCCACTGATGCCACAGACAGCATGTGGAGGGGGCGTGTCTGAAAGGGTCAGAGGTTCTTAAAGAGACAGAGGCCTATTTCAAGACATTCACTGCAGCCATTTTGAGAGAGCAATTTTATACAAGGCAGTTATTCTAATTTACTGCATTTACAGACAAACAGAAGGTTTCGTCATCATTGTAGTGCGCTATAGACTGGTGCTATGTGATTGAAAAAAGCATAATACCCCCTCTTTAAAATATTCTGATTTGAGATTAAAAATGAGATTTTAATTTGGGTTTTTTACAAGCTGAGCCATAATAATCCAAATTATAACATAACGGTTATACATATGTCACTTTGCATGTAATGAGTCTATCAAATATTAGGGTCACAGTTTAAGTTGAATAACAGAATTGAATGCACTTTTTAACAATATTCTAATTTCAATACCTGCGGTGTAAAGAAATTGACGAGACCAGCAGACTGAGTGATACTATAAGTCGCTAAACACTGGAAATGATGTTTTTCTCCAATAAAGACCAACCAGATGAAATATATATATATATATATATATATATACACTTCTCACAAAAACTTAGGGCACACTCATAAAACACCATGTAACTCCAAGTCAGTCAAATTTCTGGGATATCAGACTGTCCAGTTAGGAAGCCACGCCACGACCATTTCCCTGTCTTCATCCTTTGTACCGTATTATTGGAACACTTTTGCATTTGTCCAGTGTTCTCACCACTAGAGGTATCATGAGGAGCATCTACAAGCCACAGAAGTTGCTCAGGGAGTGATGCTCATCCAAAATGGCACGTCCATTCATGCTGTGGCAAGAAGGTTTGCTGTGTCTCCCAGCGCAGTGTCCAGAGCATGGAGGAGATACCAGGAGACCTGGGGGGGGCCGACCGAGGTCAACAACCCAGCAGCAGGACCGCTATCGGAGAAACAGGAGAAGCACTGCCCGAGCCCTACAAAATGACCTCCAGAGGGCCACAAATGTGCATGTTGGTACTCAAACGGTCAGAAACCGACTCCATGAGGGTGGTATGAGGGCCGGACGTCCACAAGTTGGGCCGGTGCTTACTGCCCAACACCGTGCAGCCCGATTGGCATTTGCCCGAGAACACAGCAATTGGCAGATTGGCCAATGGTGCCCTGTGCTCTTCACGGATGAGAGCAGGTTCACCCTGAGCACATGTGACAGACGTGACAGTCTGGAGACGCCCTGGAGAACGTCCTGCTGCTGCAACATCATCCAGCATGACCGGTTTGGTGGTGGGTCAGTGATGGTCTGGGGAGGCATTTCACTGGAGGGCCACACAGCCCTCCATGTGCGAGCCAGAGGTTCCCTGACTGGCATTGGGTACCAGGATGAGATCCTCAGACCTAAGACCATATGCTGGTGCTGTGGGCCCTGGGTTCCTTCTGATGCCTGATAATGCCAGGCCACATGTGGCAAGAGTGTGTCAGCAGTTCCTGCATGATGAAGGTATTGATGTTATGGACTGGGCTGCCCGTTCCCCAGACTTAAATCCAATAGAGCACATCTGGGACATCATGTCTCGGTCCATCCATCAACGCCACGTCGCACCACAGACTGTCCAGGAGCTGACTGATGCTCTAATCCAGGTCTGGGAGGAGATCCCTCAGGAGGACATCCGTGGTCTCATCAGGAGCATGCCCAGGCGTTGTAGGGAGTGCATTCAGGCACGTGGAGGCCACACACACTACTAGGATGATACAGACTCATTTGGAAGAATTTCTACAGAATTTGGATCAACCAGTGACCTGATTTATCACTTTGATTTTGACTATAATTTTGGATCCAGACCTCCATTTATCATTCTTATGTTATTTTGTTCACAACACATTGCCCTACACTATGAATAAAGATTTTCATCCGAAAAATCGAATTGATTGACATCTAGGATGTGTTTTTTGAGTGTGCCCTAAGTTTTTGTGAGCAGTGTATATTGCCCTGTCGAGTGACCAAATGCGTGCACTACTTTTTTTCTCTGGGCATTCGGACACCAGTACAAAATGGTGTAACCACGATATAGTCACTATAGGAAATAGTGTGGAGAACTAGAAAATATAACAATAACTCTTTATTCCATAGAAAACTATTTCTTTTAACTGCATATAATTTATTTGAACTGAAATAAAGTAACTTCCTTTAACCCATTGACTGCCAACCATTTTCAAATCAGAGAGCTCCCCACTGCCAGAGGTTTTTCTGGATTTTGACCCACAGAAAATGTAGGTCTCGGTCTATGTCAACACAAAACCCACCAAAACAAAGATTAGACTGTCTTCTTTCATCTAAAAAAAGTTCGTACCTCTTTTCATTCTTTAGTAATCATCCGTAGAAAATAGGTGAAATCACCCTAAATGCTGTTTTCTGACCAAAAAGCTGAGAAAACCAAAGAGCAATGCTGCCACCTAGTGACTCAATAAAAGAACTTGTAGTTATTTTACTGTGTCACTAGGTGGCAGCATTTGGCAGCACAACTAAGATTTTAACACCAGACATGCTAAAGGCTTTGCTGCAGCCGGATTTCAATTGACGGCTATAGACCTCATTGGCAGTCAGTGAGTTAATGCTGTCCAACAGGCATCAAAACGTGGTCTCTCAAGATGCACTCCACATTTAAATGCAACACTTTTTTCTCTCATTTGTCATGATCTGAACTCAAAGACATGAGGCATTTCCTATAAACACAATTGACCCATTTTTACTTTATTGTTCAAAAATCTGTCCAAATCTGTGTTAGTGAGCTCGTCTCCATCCTGCTCACCGCTGTGGCATATCAAGATGCTGATGAATCCAAATGAATATTGCGCAGGTGCCTTAGGCTGTCTACAATAAAAGGACACTCTGAAATGTTCACTTTTACTTTACGAGCCTAGACTTTTAAGCAGACGGGGGCGGCTCTTCAGCTTCAGACCTGGCGCAGTCAGTGGATGGACTGACTCTTGTGGTGATGTCATGGACAGCAGAGGTCCCTCCTCAAGCTTTGCCTCCTACAGACCGTACCACACTGAAATATGTTACGGTGCTGTGGAGGGCGCAACAACGTCAGTCTGATCACATTCCTGCAGCTTGGAGTTTACCCCGCGCTAGAGCCTGACCATCGATATAATCGAGCGGTGCACGATGCTAAGAAACGGCAGGTGAAGGTATTGATTTGTCACGCAGTGGTCGAGTGGAGATTTTTAGCCAGTATTCTCCCTTTACACTTTTCTTGTCAGGGTATAAAAAAGACAAAACTTTCCCGGTACGATGCTTGTTTTTGATGCCTTGTTGTCAAAAAAAATTAAACCATGCATTTAAACCTGGGTCTACCTATTATTATATGCAAGCAAAAGAAACAGAAACAAAGACTGCTTTGCTCACAGGAAGTTCATTGCCGAGCTGTCACTGCAGCTCTGTGGAACGACGGTCGTCCTCCCTCTTGCCAAAGCCCCTGGGGAACGCCTGCCGGTGACAATAAGTGTGCAGGAAGAAGCAGGCAAGCGTGCGTCCTGTGGGAGGAGGCCCGGTGTCCACTGCAGGGCGACTCAAAAGAAGCACGTCTCCGCTCCCTTTAAGTGTGTCAAATGAGATGTGGCTCTGTCTCATCCTTCACACAAGAGGCTTTTCTGCCTATCATCAGTAATCAGACTTTTGGAGGATTTTATGAGAAAAAGTCCACTCGTGATACAGTTAGAACTTTGCCCTTCAGTACAGTGACCAACATGTCCAGATAAAGATTTTCCCAATTGTTTTTTTTGTGTAGAATGAGCTCAGACCTGTTCACCACAACTGCCTCTAAAATCCTGCACTGTCACTCAGTGGACTTCGGGTCCGAATCGCCGCCATGCACGAGCTTAAAGGGATATTTCAGGATTTTTGACATAGGGTCTAATTTCCTGGTTATCCAGAGTGTTGCTGATTTCTGGAGATAATTACTTTGTCATTCATGCAGTTCTTATATTTGAAGAGTTTCGTGGTGCTAGGCTTGTGCTAGGCTAGCGCATTTCTATGGTATCAGCTAGCCTGCATTAAAAACACAGTGCACCTGAGGCACACCAGACTAACCATATAAATGTCTGTGTCAATAGAATCATTTTTGGAATATAACTGACCTTGCATCACATGAATGATCACATTTTGAGGGACTATTTTCTAGCAGCTTATACAACCACGAAGCTGATGCTGCTCAAATATAAGTTATTTTAAATGCAAAATGGTTCAAATGATTCTATTGACACAGACATTTATATGGTTAGTCTGGTGTTATAAGTGATTTGCCTCAGGTGCTCTGTGGAGTGGGTCAGACTGTTTTTAATGCAGGCTAGCTGATACCATAGACATGCACTAGCCTAGAACCACGAAACTCTTCAAATATAAGAACTGCATGAATTACAAAAAAAAAATATCTCCAGAAATCAGCAACACTCTGGATAACTAGGAAATGAGGCCCTATATCAAAAATCCTAAAATATCCCTTTAATATAGAAGGTGCAGTTACACGTATGACCTGAGGTGGCAGTAGTGAGTATAAAATGGCTAACTTGCATCTAGCACCTTTAAGCACAGGTGTGATGTGTTCTCTGCTCTTTGTCTGTGTTAACAATCTTGCAGCTGCATTTTGAAGTAACAAAACTTTTCAGGGAACAGGACACGCTGATATCAGTGTTTGTCAGTCTGATACAGAGATGACCTTGAAAGATAGTTATAAACCATGGTTTCACTCAAACTTGTAGTAAGGAAGTGGAAAGATTAAAAACAAGTGTGCCAAAACAGGGGCAAAATGCACTTGTAATATTACTATACATTTTATGCATTTATAACAAATATATTAGCTACTAATAATTCACCTGTCTTTACCAGCCTATAGTACAACACCATTACATTCTTTCCAATAAAAGTGACTACTATGTAGTATTGAGGTATTGAACCTAACAGATAATGTTAGACTAACTGAACTGTCAGTAGTACTAGTACAGTGGTATGCCTAAGTATCTGCCCCCTTTTAACTTTGACATCTTGCCATACTATGGACCATAAACATAAATGTATTTAACTGAAATTTTATGTGAAAGACACACACTGACCCCCGGCTCACATTAAATCCGTTTAAGGTCCGGTACGGCATCCGCGAACTTAAAAAGTCATTCAAACCAATGTTGCAGACTCACACTGCTCCGCGAAGTCCGGGTCCGGCTACCGAGGCCGTCCGGCGGCCTTCCGGCGTCAACGGAAAGAATCCGTAACAAGTCTATTTTTGCCAGACGCCGGAGCCCCAGCGGATCAAGCTGACAGAAAAACACGAGCCAAGCAGGAAGTCAGGTCTCGTGAGGAAAGAAGATCCGGTGTATTTCAAAATAAAATCGGTCTGCTCACTACTTCTTTGGTCTCGTTTACCACCTGTACACGCGTGTAACGTTGTAAATGTAATAATTTCTCCATTACCAGTGACACGGGGGCAGTAGTGTGTTGCAAAGCATCCACTTCACTGGGGAGAGTCGTCGTTCTGGCAAATGCGGCTTTTGTTTACAAAAACTACATATATACGGGGCTAATCATCACGTAAACTCGCTCCAAGCGGGAATCCCGCGCACTTCCAGTGCCGTTTCTGTGCCTGGAGCCGGCGGAGCCACAGTGTCAGCCGGACTCACTGTGAGTGGTAGTTTGGGGCAAAGCCGGACTGGATCAGGACCGAACCCGGACCGTAGTTAATGTGAGCCGGGGGTGAGTGACACACAATCGTTAAGTGAAATGACATTTATGCATAATTTTGAACTTTTTTATAAATAAAAAACTGAAAAGTGGGATGTGCATGAGTTCCGGCCCCCCTTTCCTTTTAGTGCAACCAATTGCCTTCAGAAGTTGAATGATGATTTCTGAATGATCACATGTTGACCCAGTGACTTAATAGAGTCTACCTGTGTGTAATCGCATCAGTCAGTTCAAATACAGCTGCTCTGTGATGGTCTCAGAGGTCTGTTAGAGACTATTGTGGAGCAGAAGCATCATGAAGTCCAAAAGTCTCAAGTCAAAGGCATGAGTACAGGTGAAGAACGCTGCCAGGGAATTGTCAGTCACTATGAGTGAAGAAATGTGGGATTCGATCTGGTCTAAAGCAAAAAAGATTTCAATTTGCACTTGGACAAGAGAAAAGCAACTAAAAATACATAGAATACATATATCTCCTCACAGACGGCATTTCTTTAACCGCTCTCTCTCCCCTCTGAAGTGTAAAACTGATGTGGGGACATTGACTCATTGCTTCTGGTCTTGTCACAAACTTCAGATATACTGGACTCAAATTCTACTTGAAATTCAGAATATTTCTCTCATCTAGACAAGTGAAAGCAGCAGTTGGAAAAAGACTTGTTTGAACATTTGCTGCCAGGAAAAATATCCTTTTACACTGGATTACTGACAAAGTTCCATCTGTCGGCGGTTGGTGCAAAGCAATCTCTGAACTGATCCCCTTAGAATTCCTGACAAGTATCATACACACCAGCATAGACCAGCCCATACTTGGACTATATTGGCTTGTTGCACAATGTTGCTACGCTAGTTCCTCTGAGGTGAAGTTGTGGGCGCTAGTACTTCCTGTTTGTATTGCTTTCCATTAAGATTAGCTAGACCCGTTCGAATCATGGTATTTCCTAAAGATTCTGTGGTGGACAGTGACTTCCTGGTAGACGATCACTTACTGCAGGTGAATGAGTTGCTGTGCAGTGTAAATATTTCCATAGAGGAGACGTCTATGTTTATAGGGATCAGTGAGTTTGTCTTGAAGCTAAAGGCTAACAGTAATTTCATGCATTATACAATTTGAAATAGTGCCTTTTATTGCATTTTTTTATAGCATGTTAGCCTTTACCTTCAAGACAAACAAACAATCCTTTATGATCACAGGTGTTTCCTCTCAACTCGTTTCATCCTACATTAAAGGGGCTAGATGCAAGTTCGCCATTTTATACTCACTACTGCCACCTCAGGCCATATGTGTAACTGCACCTTCTATATTAAGCTCGTGCATGACGGCAATTCAGGCCGAAGTGACACATTTTTGAGTGACCTTACAGGATTTTAGAGGCAGTTGTGGTGAACAGGTCTGAGCTCATTCTACACATTAGGACATGGCTGGAACATGTAGGGGGAGGAAAATACTTAATTTTAACATTTTTAAACTCTTTATAGACCCTTTAAGATTTGACAAAACAGTAAATGATCATCTACCGGGAGCTCACTGCCCACAACATAATCTTTAGACAATATGATTATTTTTCCAAGAAAAGAATACAGACAGGAAGTACTGGTGCTCACAACTTCAAGTCAGAGGAACTCGCATAGCCATCCCGTGCAACAAGCCAACTGGACCTGACCTTTCGTCCATCCTTTTAAAGCAGTACTAAGTAACGTGTTTACCTTAATACATCCTTTCCGTAGTCTTTGTGGGGGTAATACAAGTGTTTATGGGATGATTGGAGGGTCTTTCATCTCACCCTGGTGTCTCTGGACAGAAAACCATGTTTGCAACTTGACCGCCACCGGACCGGAGCCACCAATACACACTAATAGAATCACGAAGAAGAAGCTAACATGCTAACGGGCAAAGCTAACTGTGGGCTAGCGTCAATTTCAACAGTGTTTACAGCCAAGTTTGAGTGAAAAAAAATATTTCCATTGTATAATTTGATGCACAACATCCCTCTCTCCCTTCGCCTTTTCTGTCAGCGTAGTATTTACTCTCCAAGACAATTAATAAGTTAAAAAAATCGCAACTTGCTACGACACCAGCAGTTGCGCTGATGGCCTCTAGGGGCAAGAGTTACTTAGTACTGCTTTAAAAGGATTCCTGTAGAACTGAATTGTATTGGTAACTGTTGAATTCACTGTAAATCTCATCCACTGCTTCCTATATCTTGTATATTCATTATATTCAGAGCTGTTGTTTTGTTTGGTGCCGGTTATAGGCACTGTCTTGTTTTGTTTGACTAAAATCTAAAACTGCAATAAAAAGAATGGAGAAAAAAAAAAAAGAATGCTGCCAGGAGTGTTCAAGTCTTCAGGGAAAATTGGGACTGATTCACTCAAGAAGTTTGATTCAGAAGGGCTTGAACTGCCATCATTTGGGAACCTACAGAGGACCGTGCAAGGGAAAACGGGAGACCAAAACAGCAACAGACCTGGATTTTATAATGACCCATGTCCCTGAGGATTTTTTTCCAACGGAACATTCGTCAAGATGACCAACGCCATTTAATCTTTGCCTCACCCCTGCAGTTATCCCACCTTTGCCAAAGATAAGATGTGGTTAATGGACAAAACCTTTAAACGTTGTGAAGAAGCCATTCACTTACGATTCACAGCTTTATCAAGTCTGAGGACACCATGAAGCAGGTCCCTCCCTGCAGTGTTGTGATATCACACCGGAAAATACTGTATCTGACCATTGTGTTGTGTTGTAGGCAGTCCTGTCAATACTCCCTTCAGAACCTGTGTGCTCAGAGATCATAGTGGACTTTGAGAAAGCTATGTGGAATCCCATTCACAAAACCATGCCGGATGTAGCTGGCTATGGCTGTTGGTTTCACTGGCACGAGCTGTGTTCAGGAGCGTGAAAAAGTATGGTTTGTGCAATGCTTACGTCAACCAGGTCCCTGTGCAACATTATGTGCGGCAGTTAATGGCACTGCCTAACCTTCCTGCAAACCACATAAGCGAGGCATTCTACAAGTTAAAGGATGGGTGCCCTGACTCTCTTGCAACCTCACTGGGTAAACTTCTGGAATACATTGAGAAGACGAGGATAACCTGTCCACCATGTTTGTGGTCAACCTTCAAGCGAGCAGTTTGTACAAACAATGACGCTGAGGGGTGGCACAACAGTTTGAATGCATTTGCCCCCCACAACCATCCCAATCTGTATATGTTGATTACCATGCTTCATGAGGAGGCGTCATTCCTTCCACAGCAGGTGAAGCTAGAGGCCCAGAACAGAGCCCAGAAGGTAGTGATGTCCAAGCAGACACAACTGCAAAAACTGTGGTGTGACTATGAGAACAGAACTATCTCAGCCTCAGACTACTTAACAAGGCTGACCACAGTGAGGACTAAATGACATGGATGAAAATGACATTAAAGGATATAAAGATTTGAAATATTTTCCAAAGTGTATAATGCCATATTTGGACATTAGAATTGAAAATGAAGTTTAATCTACCATCTGCACATTCAATTTAAGATGTAAACATTTAATGTATATAGTCTGAAATAATAAAAGGTGATTCTACAAATACATTCTTGTTTTAGGGTTTTATTATATTATGTCTACCACACAGTGAGAAAGAGTACAAGTATTACACGTTTTTATTGTTGGAAAACTGTTCCTAAACTGTAAACCACAGTAAGGGCCTCCACACAAATGACATTCACACCTGGCAGGTGGCTTTCAGACCATTAGGGTGGGTCATTCAGACTAATTAGGCCGGGGCATTCAGACCAATGGGCGTGGGGCATTCGGACCGGGGCATTCAGACCAACACCCCTCCACTCTCCACCGGAATTGGCGTAGATGACCCAGCTAACCATGTAATGTTTTCAGTCTTGAAGGATATTGTGAAGAATGGGGAGGTCCACGCTACACAACTGGATTAAGGGATTATAGAACGACTGGAGGTTCACACATGACGAATGAGAATGGTGAGGGCCGACACACTACACCAGTCTGTTACAGCTGATGTATTAATACATACTCTCTCCTGCTTCATTTCTCTTTTTGGAGGAGAAAAACTGACCCCAGTTCAGCAAAAAAACGTGGGAAAAACGTGACTGGTCTACAGTGTCAGGTGATCACTGGCTACATTTCCATGCAGACCAGAAAACCTGATCATAATCTGATTAATGGAGTTCAATTATTGATGTGGTTGTAAACAGCATGATCGATGATTTTTATATAGTGGATGTAAACATCTGGTTCCTACTGTATAGTCTGATTTCTGTCTGATCTTTCACATAACTAACCAGGATTCAGCAAAGAGGCCAAACTTATGTCACAAAGACAAAGATTGAAAGATAGAATGAACTCCATCATTTGTTTGCAGAGAAAGTACAGTGTGGTTCCAACAGTTGAGTGGTTAAGGTGCTGCATCTGTATTTTACTTTACTTCACTACTGCAATTACTAATGAAAATAAGTCATAGCTGACTGAGTTTGAACCCCAGACCAACCTTTGCTGTGTCCACTCGGCGACCAAGCACAAAAAGCTGCTGCCTCAACTTTAACTCAAAGTCCAAATGTGGAGGTGCAATTATTCTCCACCTGGTTCTGCAGCTGGGCCTGAGTGAAGGGGCGGGAGATTCTCTAAAAGATTCTCTAAAATTCCAAATCTGGATCACTGGCACATGGAGAACCCGGAGCTTTGTATTCTGGGATTTAATGACGAGAATGTAAACGCATTGGGTTATCTGATTTTTCTGACCATGTAAACTTATCTACAGGTTTGAGTCTTCCTGAACTTTGATGTAATGTGCTGGTCTTTGTGGGGCTCGCTGTGGCCATTCATTTGTTGCTCGTGCCACTGTTCTGATTCAGAAATACCGTAATTACCTCCCTTTTCATCCCTCTGTGTGTATTCTGCTCTGTCATTGGTCGCTGCTCTCTGTGTGTCACTTCTGGGATGGAAAAATCCCCCACGCTTCTCCTGTGCATCCAAAATCCAAACATGTTTGATTCACTGTGACTGAGGTTTAGTCACGTTATTCTGCCAACCACATTACAAGATTTGAACCCGACTCACTGCATTTGAGAATCTGAATTAAAAAAACAATGTGTATCATGTACACAGCTTCAGGGGAGGAATTCTTTACGCTAAAAATTCACTCTCACTCTCTCCTCACTTTAAGAACACTAAAGCTGCTACAGTGGAGAGTGGAAAGAAAACCTTATTTGGAAAAAACAGCCCTAAAGTTAGTAACTTTATCCCTGTGTAAATTTCTCCCGCCTTTACCTGCTGTCTCCCAGAAAGGAAGTGACCATATTTGGATCACAGAGTCATCTCGGCCTTTCGCAGCAATGGTGCGTTCCAGGCAACTGGTGACTGGTAAATTTACCACTTCCCACTTGGAAAAATGCCTTGGAAAGCCACTCGAACTGGTATTTACAACGTGTAACCTCGGAAACCTGAAGACTGCTACGAGTTCGTATACGAGATGAAGACAGTAGTGGCGCCCCCCAGTGGAGCAGCGTCGCTAATGTTAAAACTCTAACAAAACCACTGCATCAGTGACATGAATGTTACTTTTGGTCACAGCTTCAACATAACGTTGGGTCGCATGTTTGTAATTAGATCTGGTTTCAAGAAACGTTCATATAACGTTAGCATCGTATGAGCTAACTATTGTAGCATTAGCAGTTTTGTTTACATACGACTTCAATCACCTGGAACGCACTGAAGTCGTAGCAGGGAACTTTCAAGTGGGAAAAATACCAGTTACTAGTTGCCTGGCCGGTGTGGTGCAGATACAGACGGCATCTTGTCATTGAAGGGGGCGTGGCTTCGCCGAGGCGGAAAATAGAATCTTTTGGGAAACACACTTTTTTTTACTCTTTTTAGCCATTTTCTGGTGGAATGTGAACTTATTTATCACATAAATAAAGTGTAAATTGGGTCCATATGGTTATTTTCTCACAGCAGATTGTTCAGTAGAAGTGAAAAAACGGCAGTTGTAGGCGTTGTAGCGCTAGCTAACCGTTAGCATTAGCCCGATGCCAACATGAAGCATTCTGTTAGCATTCTCTGTTATTTATGTATTTATGGGCTGTTGAACCACTTTGCTCCTCTCCATGTCTTTGTATCTTTATTTAGTAGAAACCTATATTCATAATTCAGCATTTGTTAAAGAAGTTTTTGAATAATTAGAGAAAGTTAACATTTTTTTAAAAATAGTTTTCCCGTGTTTTCAAACATGGCCGTATATGGGCGATTCCAGAGATGCCGTCTGTATCTATGTTACAGCTTCCTGGATATCTCCGGCTCGTTAGCAACAAAACGCCATACAATAAGCATCATGAACAGTGAGTTTAGTTGTTTGTTTACTGTCATTAAATGTTAAGGGAGAAAACAAGCAAAAAATGTCAACAGTCACCAATGTTTTCACCTGCCGTGTTTTGCTTTAAGTCCAAAAATAAGCCCCATGATCAAATAAAGGCACCGCTATTCCTCCAACATTTTATTCTATTCTTCTGTTCTTTAGAGAATGCAGTGCTGTCTCTGACTAGAGCCGCTCCAACAGGTTCACTCTGCTCATAAACGTGTAGAAGCATATGGCGTGGTTGTGCTGATCCAGCGAGTTTCAACTTCCTGGATCAGCTTCAGAGCAGCCTCTCCTATAAGCTGACAAAGAGCAGCAGCATGGTTATTTTTATCATATTGCCAGTCCAAAAACCACCTTACCTGTGCAGTTATGCTGCTTATGAAATGGCCCACAATTTACTTCTGTTAATCCGGATTTCTGACAACTCATGTTAGTCACAAGATATTTTAAGGTTTTAATATATGCACCACACAAACGGCATGCCCAGGTGACGTCACTTGTCAGAGAAAAGAAAATTCGGATTTGATTAACTTAAAATCATGTGCTGAGAATGTTATGGATATTGTGGGTACGTTTATGCAACAAAACCATCTGAAGGTGCTTTCACACTGAGCGCGGATCGTACGGCAGGTGTGGTTGGTTCCTGTGTCTTGTCAGTGTGACATGTGCGCCCAGGTGTGGGTGATGAGTTGGCATCAGGTGTGATCAGAGCTCAACAAACATCAGCTGCTCAGAGCGGAGGGAGGAGGAAGGAGTCTGGGAAAACAACATTGGAGAAAAAAGGACACAGATTGTTGAAACTGGAGCAACATAACCACCTCTACTGCAGCATAAAGACACAGAGAAACAGTTACTGCTTGGAAAGGAGTGGAAAAGCTTGATGACAACACAGCAGCTCACGTTTGAAATGTCTTTCCTGAACCCAGGCATTCCGATCAACGGATTTACACACTTAAATAAATAGATTTTACCATGATATGCTGGACAGACAGATTTGTGGGAAACTGAGTCAGCCGACTTGTGTCCCTGGATTCCTCATGGGGCACAAATGGACTGAAATAAACTTCTGTGCCCTGAGATGAGGTGGTCTGCAGATTATTGTGAATAATATATAATATGAATTATACAGCCCATTAAATTTCTTGCATCTTTTTTTTTTTTTATGGGGGGGAGCAAGCCCGACGAAGGTCAGTTTAATCGAAACATTGCAGCAATAAGATTTAAAAGATTGAGACATTGTGTTTTTTTCTTCTTTATATAGTTATGTCTATAATGAATACAATCATTTGCATTCATTATAGACAAGTATTTACAATCATTTGTATATTCTTGTTTATAATGACTCATTTGTAAATGTTGATGTCAAGACATTTGTGTGTAGTGTAATTAAGGCCAACAAAAGTTTGTAAACGAGTGCTTTATTTGTAATTTGATTCAATGGAACTTATACTATTAAAGATTTGTTCAAATTTTTTTGTTTATACATATACATTTTATTCACAGAAACATTTTTTTTAATTTTCTATTACTTTTATTCAAAAACAAGTCTATCAACAGTTATTTGGGGATTTTGCAAAACTTACAATGAAACCCATTCTCAGAAACATGTAATCAGTAAATAGTAAATAAAACTACAACTAAACGTGACCAAACAACAAGTTTACTTGCTCAATTTTCAAATTGGATAGTTGTCTTAAGAACCCTAAACAGTAAGTAATATGTGCAAGTACTACTTTGGGAGGCATGTATCAACACACTGTTTTAGAGCGATCAAAACTGCCTCATCCCTATAAATGCACTGCACAAACATGACCCCTGTACCTGCCGATAGTAGGAGTGACTCTACCTTGCTGCTCCGTTGGGTCACTTCACTTCCACCAGGCCAAACACTGATCTCTCGAGTGGATCATACACCAACCCATCAGGAGACGCCCCCAACCATGATGCATCTGGCTGCACAACCAGCCCGCATTGTGATAGGTTGATATTTTCCATGGTTGCATAGTCTCATGTGTATGATCCTCTCAGCCAGGTGGTCAGCAGATCGGCCTCCTATCACATGACAAACCTCTCTGAAGTGAGATGCATCCTGATGTGTGGTCATAACATGAGGAGACGATGGAGGATGGTGATGGGAGAGAAAACTGCCAGCCTGCACTTTTCCAAACTGAGAGTGAACAAGGGGTTTGTCGCTGGAGGTCATCGGTAGATAAAGGGCAGGACAAATGCAGCATAGTGAGCAGAAGGGCTGAGGGTGGATGGGGCTGGTAGCTCACCATATGTACCTATTGTCTAATCAGGCAGTGGCAAGTGAGTAACTAAAGTGCCTGTCTGAACCAACTATTTCAAAATTACTAAAACATCAGCAGGAAAAACTATTCTTGTGTTTTCTAATGTGTGGCATTTAGTTTAATACATTTGACAAATTTGTCTACACTTACTAGAAATAAAATATAACAATAAAGTTGTTCTAAATGGTAAATGGACTCAACGTATATATAACACTTTTCTACATTTACCAGGCCCAAAGCTAAACTTGTTCTCAAAGATGAACTAAAAACAGGTAATACTACAAATGTGCAGCACAGCAATCACTGTACATAAGATATTTCTATTTAATACTACTTGATTGCACATTGCACTATTTGCACCCTCTGAATGTTCTCGAGAGCCAATGCAACAAGTGAATTACTCCATTGTGAGATCCTATCTTATCATACCTTATTCCACTAGTTGAAGTAGTTCCTGCTATGGCCTTGGTGAGGAGCTTCGGACTTCTTCATGGAGTGATCACACCCGAGCTCTGACTGTCGCCTCCCCTGTCAGACAGCTTTTACCTGACACTTAAAACAGAAAGCAAGTGAAGTTCAGCACACACATTCGGGAAAAAGGACACAGATCATCTATCTGAATTTGGAGCAACACAACCATCTCTACTACATCATAAAGACACGTTCAGTGAAACTGAACACCGTGTGAAAAGAGGAGGAAAGCCTTGCGACAACACAGCAGCTGTGGTTTGAGATGCCTTTACCGAGCCCAGGCATTTGGATCATCAGACGCCTTATACATTGACATAAAGAAAGCACTGGATTACAAACATGTAATTCAGTGCATGTGCTCTGTGCCTACACTACCCAATCCCGTCAGATTTCAGAAGCTAAGCAGGAAGGGTGTGGTCAGTACTTGGATGGGAGACTGTTTGGGAATGCCATGAAACCTGGGTGAATGTAGTGTGTGAGTGAATGGTTAGTGGTGGTAGGAGGGCAAAGACTAGTTGCCTCGCTTCCGCCAGTCTACCCCAGGGCAGCTGTGGCTATAAAAGTAGCTTACCAAGTATGGAGTGAATGAATAATGCAATGTAAAGCGTCTTTGAGCGTCCAGAAAAGCGCTATATAAAAGCTAAAGCATTATTATAATTTGTAATTTAAGGGGATTTTAACATGATCTCTGGAAAGACAGGTGCTGCACAAGTAATGTGAGTGATCTAGTGCACCGTATATTGTCTTTTGTTATATACAAACGCGCAAGATCCTGGTCATAATGTGTCTCAAAAGCTTTGTTTCTAGTAAAAGTACATGCGTAATGTTGTCCAGGAACAGCCCCAAAAACCCGCCTCAAAACATATGTGCTGCTGTGTGTGTGTTTTAGCTGCCGTCTAAAACCAAACCACAGACAGAACTCTTACAGAACACATGGGCGGCACGTTTTCTTTACAACACTACGGTTTTGTTTTGAAACAGCTTTGAACCATTCAAAAGCACTGGCAATTTTATTCTGAGATTATAAATGCTGTCTAATAATGAACATTTAAGCTATTTTATTTCAAAAGCAAGTTATTAATATTGCACCAAACCGTGGCTCGAGTTCCGTGAACCGAACCGTGCGATGGCTGAACCGCTACACCCCTGACACAAGCCTGGCAATGTCCTGCTCATGTTTAGGTTTGTGCTGTGGAAGCTAGTCAAAGCCCCAGTAACCAAAAAGTAGTTCCCCATCGCTGTTGTATGTATTATTGCCACATTTTACTGCTGGATGTGCCGCTTTCCAAACGGGTGGTGACCTTGCCTTGTAGAAGCTGAGGCAAGCTCTGCATCTCCGTCACCAGTACACCCCTCACCTGCCGCGGCACTATACGCTGCCCAATCCGAGACGTCATCAGGGGCTTGTTATGAACATTCTCTTTACCCTAATAACCAGAGAGCGTGTGATCTGTCCAGCAGGAGTGAACGGCGCGAGTGCAGATGGGCACAAAGCGCGGTGTGTGAACGTGTGATGAGGACTACAGAGACTCTTTGTTTCTGATCAGAGAAACGTGTTCTTCCCCGTGCCCCTCAGGTGATCAAGGCAAGGACAGGAACCCACTGATGTCCTGTTAATGGATTTACTGCACACGACGGACATAACGGGACTCGTGCCGAGAAAAGCCCGACCACGGCGACGAGCAAAGATACCGACCACATTGTTATTATTCATTGACAAGGCACAAGGTTTTGTACTGCATTCTGCCACTGTGTTGTTCATGCAGTTGACAAGAGTTTTAAGTGTGGGAGGAGACTTCTGAAAATATCTCTATAAATGATAATATCGATATTTCAACTACATTATTCTGGTGAAATCTTTCCTGACATAAACTCACTTCTGTGTTAAATTAAACCTGGACAGAATTAAATGTATATTAAATGTATGGAATCAGACAATAGGTGTTTACGTTTTCGAATGTGATGATGTCATTTTGTTTAGCTTTTTAAAATGACCTCCTGCACGCACGGCTGTCGGAGTGAAGCAGCTTTTTTTGGAGAAACGTGTGTCCCGTTTGTTCAAAAGCCAGAGAAAGGCTGCTGCGGATCAGATCTGTACTGAGTAATGTTCTCAGGACTGTCACGCTTGTATTTGGATAGTGACTAAAGTGGTCGGGCTCCTCTTGCAAACAGTAGCACTAAGCTCTTATACACTGACTGAGCAGCTTTGTTCTGACAGTTCTCACTCACGTTGGACATACCTAACCTGGCTAACACCATGCTGCTGTGTGCGCTCGAATCATTTCAAACTGCACAGCAGCCTGGGGACCATGGCCGAAATTTTCGCATGGATTTTTGGAACCAATCACAGAACGAGGAGGGACAGCAAGACGATGACGCGCTATTCGATATACGGAAGCTTGTAGTTTATTCACCATGGATCTTACGGATAAAAATGAAAAAGTTTATTCACAGATCCAACATGACAGCAGCAGACGTGAGGGTATTTTTCGGTCAAGCTCTAGACCTTGTTCTAAATAGTTTAGCTCAAATGTTTACAGCGGATGCATCATCTCATATGATGATACGATTGGCTGTGGCCTCGTGCAGACGCATGACAGACATTCGTAGCACCCAACAAACGGCTATGGACGATCGTAAACCACACCTCTCCTACGAGAACATGAATTAGTGATCCCCAGACTAAACATAACTTGTGATTTTAGTGTGGTGTTAGCCAGGCTAGGACATACCTGCTGTGCACATTAGTTTGGCTGAAATTGCACTTGTTTTCACACAGAGGAGCCACCATTAATTTCACAGAAAATGTCGCCATCAGCAAAGCTCTGTAGCCGATGTGTTCGATGCTGCCTTTATGCACAGGTAGACAGAGGCTGATGGACGCTCCCCTCGCTCAGCTCTAGCTTTCATTCTTCTGTATTTCAGTACACGCAGAACGTGCATTTATCGCGGATTCACGGAGAATAAAAATGTTATCGTTCTATTTTCATATCTTGTTTTATATATTGTTGTGTTTACTGTAGTTTTGTATTATTGCACTGTGTACCTGTACAGCACGTTGGGGCAGAGATGACTGTTTTGTAAATGTACTTTATAAATAAATTTGACCTTGACCTATTTACCGAGCGATAAGTCGATGTAGTAATTATTGCACCAGGCCTACTAAGTCTTTGGAGAGTACGGCCGTTCAGACTCAAACTCAGCCGTGAGTTAGGTTGTTAGGACTTAGAAGATGTTCACTCACAGGTGAGAGTAGGCATTAATAGAGGGGAGGGACTTAACTCCTCCATGTGGTCTTTATCTGGTTTAGTTCACTGATGAAGCCTTTTGGATGAGAGGAGAAACGTTCTACACTTCAACTCCAGAGTACAGAAGATGACTCAAGAACCTTCATTGAAGCTGGACAACTCCTGTACGACCGAGCGCCAACACAGGGGCATCTTTCATTGTTTGTCATCAAAAAATCAGCTATAGGGCCTTTAATGTGTGATTGAGTGGTTGGTAGTGGTCGGTTGGTGCCGTGGGTAAACATGAGGAGTGAATGTAAAATTGTCCCATGGAAACCGCTTTGTGACCGTGTCTGTGAAAGGCGCTGGACTAATACAAAAAAATGTCCTTCCTCTCTTTTGTTCCCGCCGCAACACGCTTTCATGTTTTTAGGATTATTATTTTTAAAAAGGGGTCAGTGCTCCCACAGCTAGAATTTTTTCCACCACCAAATTGGTGCCATTCGTTTGTGCATTCATTGTTGGTCCATTATTCTCAAGTTTTGCATTGCTGAGTCATTTCCTGCCCCTCCAGAGAGTTCCATTTGGCTCCCCATAGTTTCCACCTCACTCAAATATCAATGGCTCGTCCATCTGTGCTGGTCTGTGCACTCATGAGTGTTTGTGTTCAACCATATTTTTGGATTATTGGAAACAAGCACAAGCGCTCGTTTTCTGAGCACAGGCGGCACACTAACTAATGATGGAACTTTGGAGAGAACCGCACACTGTGGGGGGCAGCCAAAGACGAAGGACGAAGCACAAAGGAATGGCGGACGCTCACAAAAGAACGTGATATTCCCTGACAAAGTAGCCACTGTGAAGTTTGAAATAGTCCTTCATGTTCGTAAGCCCTTTGACCCATTTCATCACGCAGCGGGCCATGTAAACATCTTGACATGTAAATCCCACGGTAAAACAGTAGTCAGCACTCTTTTTGCTGACTTGCAAATCTTACCAGCGGATGTTAGTCCCTGGAGATCCTTCCCACAAGCGTCTCTATACCCTTGTAATGTATGCATGCGTTCAGCGCAGCACAGAAGGGTAATTACTCCTTCTATAAGTCAAGGCCATGGTGCAGGCTTTTGACTGATACGACCTATAGAAAATGGATCGTCTCATTAACTGTGTACTTTGTGCCGTAGGGATTGAGCTTATTTTCTGATCCACGCCCCAATGCCCATTACACTGATCTTCCGAGCGGACGAGCTCAGAGTGACCCTTCCACAGAGACGTGCAAACGGCGGACACAGGGTAAATTCAATTCCCAGCTTATTCTGAATGCAACTCGCATTGATTAGCAAAACGGACTTTTCATTCAAAGTCTGATTAATCGAAACAGCTGGAAATTTCCTGAAGCAAATGGCGGATGTTTCGTGATCACATATAAAGAAATGTCCAGTCGTCTCAATTGATCCAACTTTGTCTATTTATCCACCTGGATCTCTGAGGATTCCTGTTTGTCATATTCTAATGTTTCTTTGTCAGGAACATACATTACCTAGGGCGGCGCAGCGGGTAGCACTCCCGGGTTCGATTCCCACCTGGACGGGTCCTTTCTGTGTAGAGTTTGCATGTTCTCCCCGTGTCTGCGTAGGTTCCTCCGGGTACTTCGGTTTCCCCTACCACTAAAATCATGTACAATAGGCCAGGATGAATGGGAGTGTGTTTGAGTGTGCAAGTGCGGGACAATGGATGCAAATTTGGTGTTCATTAACATGCACTACCAAATAATAATAATAATATACCTATATTCCTTCGGTGGACCCACCACCTGCAGGAGGAGCCATAAGGGCAACGGAAAAAGTGGAAGAAAATGGATGGATAGATGGAATATACCTATATTGCTTAATTACCCCAGATTACAGTTATCCAGTTCACTTCGGTCAATCGACTGCATAAGAACTGGAATTTGTGTTGCAATTTGTTGTGCAATAGCTATAATCTAGAAGACATTCAAAGACTTTGCCCCGACCAAGACCTGTTCTAATGGTCCCGCTCTGGGATCTAAGAGATGTGATCCTAACACCTAACCCTGTCCTTACCCCTGGTTCGTGGAAAATACTATAGTCTGGTACATAGGAGGAAAACGTTTGGGGACCTCAGATCTAGCGTCGCCATCGGCTGTGGGTGTCCGCCTGCTTACTGCGTCACGTCTGGAGTTTTATACAGAGCGCACCTTGTCATATTAGTCCAGTCCTCTGGTCTCTGCAATGGCTTCAAGTCACTTAGAGAAAATGTGAACCGTCTCAGCTCTGAGAACCTCAGGGAGCAGTCTCCTGCTGGTTCCAGAGTCAGGACTAAACATGGTGCATTCCAGCTTTATGTTGCTAAAATATGGAACAGTCTTCGAGAAGGCATGAGACAGGCCACAACTAATGTGAATAATTCATTATATATTATGATCAATTAATGATGATAATGATTATATTTGGATTGATTAGATCTGCCTCCTTGTACTGTAAAGTACTTTGAAAAACGAACAGTGTACAAATAAGCTTGTCTTGCCTACAGGGAGACTTCGGAGTCTTTGGGCAGGTCCAGCCGACTGAAGAACAGCTAAATCTACCAGGTATTCCCTGCCCTCCCTCCATCTGCTTCCTCCTCCAGTCACAAACTCAATGTTAATTTCTTTGTGAATTGACAATAAAATTAACTTTATTTAGTCCTATCTCATTCCGGAACAGCCACACTCCTGCCACAATCGTATAAGCGAACATCAACTCCTCCATTGAAACTGCATCTGTGCTAATGTCTACTCCAGGACCAGCCGTTAGAATGCAGGCGTCCCATTTACAAACACCGGAAGAGGGTACCGTAATTAACTAATCCCTCTGGAAGTCCTCGCTTTTAGTCTAAATATTTTGCACGCCATTCTTCACAACGACGTAGCCGCAGTTCCTGATTACAGCTCCTGTTTTTGAGAACATTTCGATTCTCCTACAGAATTATTTCAGAGCTATTTGTGGCGCGGATTTACAAAATGAGCCGGGCCGATAATTGTGACGGGGAGCGGCTCAATTCATCAGGAAAGCAATTAAATCTGTCTTCAATGGTGCGGTGCGCTAAATGCATCGTCGGCCGCGTTACAGATAATCGCCAAGGAGAAGCTAATGCTGGGAGTGAGAGTCTGCCCACTGAACTGTGCGCACCGTGGGTCTCCAAGATCAGGGAGCTGATCAATTACACTGTAAATTCCAACTAAGGTCGCAACATGAAATAAAGTGTTATAATTACTAAGAGACCTGAAATTTTCAGCATTAACCCTCTATTCCATATAAGAGGTACATTTTCAAGAGAAAATTATGATTAATTGCTTTTCCATTTTACAGCAACATGTTTCTGCTCCAAAAACAGGGTTTTACAAGTACTGACTAACTTTACATGATGCCAGTAATGATTAGTTGCCATCCTGTTGTGCTCACGCTCATTCTAAAGTATCCATTATCAGATTCTGTCCCACTTACTAGGATTTGCCCGTTTTGAATACTATAGGCTTAACATTGGCTTGACTTGCTTTTGTCTTTATCCAGTACATGGTTACAGTAACTCTCACTAACCCCCCCAGTGTCCTCTACTGCCACCCTGTAACGGGAACTTGACTGTCTAGTAATCGTAACGGGCAAAACTAAGCTGTAACCTATACTGCCCGTGATTGGTTCAGGTCATATGTCACATGTACAGAAAGAGCCAATCAGGTTGCTCTGAACTGTTTTGAATTCAAAAGAGAAGTGTTGAACAGCCTCAGTGTATCATCAGCAGAAACAGCAGAAAACAGGACCTTTCCTGTTTTATTTCTCATTAATCCACATAAGGTGAGTGTGTCTTTGGATATATTTGTGTTTGTTCTGAGAGTTTGATGTATTGTTACTATTTTCAGTATTCTTTTTAATTTGAAAAATGCAACAACGCTCTTGGTCTACCTTATAACACATTTGTTATTTAATTTGGTGACCGCACAGTGGCCTGTCTAATGCTAGTGATACACATTTAAGTAGTAAAGCTCCAGACCTGTCATTTAAAGACAGAAAATAGATACTTAAGGGTAATTTACTGAGTGTTCTCGTGCAAAAGTGCAGCAGCAGCACAGTCATTTGTACATTTTTTACTCATGGACCATCTACATATTAGCTTTGGCCATATTACTGTAATACTCATTATTTCAAATGTTAAATCAGGTGCAGCTTGTCCACAACATCTAATACTGCTGGTTATGATTAAAGTTTTTCTTTTATTCCCAGACAGTGACAGCTGTGAAGATTTAGAGACTGACTCTACATCAAGGCTGAAGGTAAGACTGCACTGATCAGTGTTTTAAACAGCATGTCATTTAGTAAAATAATCTTTGAAATGGTTTGTGTGTCCAGTGTCAGACTGAGGAGTCCAGCTGTGGAAAGACCTGATGAGACGGAGCTGAACACACTGAGGTGAGACACTCCAATGACTTTAGTATTAGTACAGAAGTGTTTAGACTTCAAATATAATATAAATATATAAATATCAATCCTGATTTTTTATATGATAGTTTATCCTTATTGTCATAAAACTCTGAGAAAGTCCATAGTCTTTTTTATCTGTTTTTACTGAGCTTACTGATTGTAATTCTTTGTTTTACAGAAGTCTGAACTGCTGTGAAAACTCTGAGACCATCTCAGCATCCAGGCAGTTGGTAAGACGGCACTCATCGTTATATTCTGATAAAGTGGCCATAAGTTGGATGTGAAATAACATTTGTGAATGGTTTGTGTGTCCAGTGTCAGACTGAAGAGCAGCTGTTGAAGGATCTGCTGAGGCTGGAGCTGAACACACTGAGGTGAGACAGAGTCCTGTAGGTTTTGGTCTTGCCATAGGGACTTGTATCTAAAGTATTTTTGTTCTTTTTATGTCTTACAGAAATCTGACCACACTGATGAAGACTTGACGGTGATTTACAAAGATGCCCTTCCTCCTGCAGTGAGTCTGCAGAACCTGCTGCATGTACAGAGTCTGTGGAACCTTCTGAGACACTTCAGCTCCTCGTCTTCATCGGCTCAGTACAGACTAATCCACCTGTTTGGACTGATGTGAAGTATAACTGCAGAAATACAGATTTTCTATCATTAATTTCACCTAAAAATGTAAGTGTTTTACACTGTGTTAATGTTAAATAAATTGACTTAATAACTACACTTTGTTTTGCTTTATTACAACATTTACATCTTGTACTAAATTTGTAAAACTTAATTCATGGGAATAACCAATAAACCATAAAGGGAACAGGAATATTCCATTAACCAGTACTAAGCATAATAGTACAGGTTAAGGCCATATTTAAGTAACAAAAGTAATCAGTACTCAGAATTCCCAGTTGCCAGTACTAACATGTCTAGTAATCAGAACTTGTATCATTAGTAATGAATACTGTGAAAGCCGTCTTAATCATACTAGCGTTACTAGTAATCATGGCTTAACATTGGGAGTAATAGTTATGCATCGGGTTTACAACTTATTCCAATTAAGTACAATGAGTTGGAATTTACAGTGTAGGACTTTTCGTATGTAATGTGTGGGATTGAAAGCTGAATTTGTTTTAATCAGGGACATAGAAGGAGACAGACGAAAGAAATGCAGATAATGGCATTTCACATTGAGAAGTCAGCTTTAGAAAATGATAGGGGGCAATATTCTAACAGGTGAACACTGGGTTACGTAATGAAACCATTATAATTATAATATAAGTATAATATAAGTAAACATGTGAAATCAGCAGAAGTGTAAGTGTAACAGTCCTCCATGTGCTGTTTGAATATGATATACGATGACATCACAGCACTAGCGTTTTGTCTGTTATACATAATCTGCTGACCTCACAATAACTTTTACTTCAGTAGACAGTAAAAGTCCGGTCACTGACAGTATTTCTGCTTTAGTCCCGTGATGTCTGAATCACTTATTCGTCTCCTCTGTAGATCGTAAAGACATAAAGCAGTTTAATTTTCATGGCGCGTTACTGTTTACTTTCCAAAAAGTTATTAACATGAACAATTATTATGCAAATTGTATTTCAGTGTCATAAAGGTGAAAAAAAAAGGTTTTCAATGAAACTCATGGATGATATTGTCAGACATGCAAACACATATATAGTGAAAAAGGTGACAGTTCACGTGGCCATGGCGGAACGTGCGGTTTGAGGCTGTTTTTGAACAGAACACGTAGATTCTATGATAAATGAACTCAAACAATCCACTTGTTTGTGCATATGATGGACAACTATTAATTCAACACTAAATTTTCATTTTGTTTTAGAACTGTAGTTCTACTGATGGTAGTTTCATCACAGAGTGAACAGAGTAAAGAATGTGTACATAATTTGGAATTCCAAATCAGGTTCTGTTCATCAGAAGATACTGGGCCCGATCTTGTGTCTCAAAACGGAGACGATAGCGTGACATTTTGCGCCCAGTAGGAGCACTTTGTGATCTTTCCACTCCAGACTTAGCACATTTAAGTGGGTGGAGACACACACATTTTCCTCCAACCAGATCGACTCCGCGTCCAGGAGAGTGGTTGTGTGGGAGTGGGGGGTGAACATGTGCTTTTGTTTTGTTTCGCGTTCACGCCGAGCGCGGGCCGATCCGCGCCACAGCGGACGCTGTAGCTCTTTTTCTCTCGAGACGTGAACATCGTTTAGCTCACGATGGGGTAAATAAAGTTTTTAGTTTGACCTGTGAGAGCCTAAGGCTTAAGAAAGAACGCAAGACAGCGCAATGTAAACGAGTAAGTGAATGTCAGCCATGTTTCCATCAGTGCAGTCACCTCCTCTTGTGACGCCCCCTCACAGGTGGCGGAGGCGAATGGCACATATAGCGCCGCCACTCGGAAAATAATTCGCCAAGAGCCTGCGCCGCCCCGTGCACTGCCACAAGATCTGGCCCACTGTCTTCTATTTGAATTAAATTTAAAAAGGACAAAATATTTTTGCATTTTGGATTTTTAAATATAGATTTTAAACTGTTATTGACTATTTATAGAAATATAGCATACCCAGCAGAATATGCCACCTTATACCATGCAAAAGAAAATGGTATCTGTTTTTTTCTGGCATCAGTTGGGCTACTAAATTGGTTTGGCTTAATTGAATAGTTGCAAGTCTCTGTGGACACGTTCAGTTTTAGTAACCTTGTCATAACGTCTCTGATCAGTAGAAACCATGTCAGAACCGCTCATATCTGTGAGCGCCCAATGACCACACGGTCCACCTGGAGAGGTCAGCCCTCTCCTCACTGACCATACGGTCCACCTGGAGAGGTCAGCCCTCTCCTCACTGACCACACGGTCCACCTGGAGAGGTCAGCCCTCTCCTCACTGACCGCAACCGCACATCAAATGAGCGCAGAGCGCGCACACAACCATGGGCGCCTGTCCGGTCAATTTAGCCATAGGATTTAGCCTCACAGTAAATGTGGCTATGTTAGCTTTATAGGTTAGCTTGTAGATGCTCTCATGTTTCACGCGGCTATTGCTACATATGAAATCTACATGAATCTTGATGACTCCAGCTTCAGTTCACTCCTTGTGAAGATCCACCACTCGCAAAGTGGATCTGTCTTTAAGTCACAGAAGGAAAGAAAATGGTTGATTAACATCGCTCCATCCCAAACAATCCTTTAGTTTGCATTACCACAGGCTGAAAGAAGAAAATAGTCAGAATTTTACAAATATTTATATATCAATTTATTTATTTGGTGCTCAGTCTCGTGCACTGTTGCGCGCTGTGTCGGCATATCTTTGTTGTTACAGGCTGATGCATTAGTGCGCTGTTAGCTACGAAGTAAAAGCAGTAAAAGTTCACTTGTCATAATATAAAGCGGTAGAACTTTCACCTCAGCGTCAGCACGATGTCTCATGCGGTTCATCGCCCTCAGTGGTGCGTCTGTTGGAGCGGGGTTAGCGAGTAGACGAGTCTACAGTCAGCCGGCGAATGCGGGCGGCTGTTGCGCTGCTCAGGTGAAGTGAGCGAGCGAGCGCGGGGCAGCGAGGCTCGCTCAGCCTGGAGCTGGAGGCTCATATGGCTGCAGTTCACCATTATTAGGCAGACCAACATTTTCAAGCAATATGGGAAAGAAAAAGGATCTCTACTGATGAAAAGTGTGAAACTTAAAATTATTAGCTTAGCTTAACTTAGAATATCGTGAAAAACAAACAAGCCTTTGTTTGTTTTAATTTTGACAATTTTGGTTTGCAGCTTGTAAAAAAAACCCAAATCAATCACAGAAGATTGGAATATTACATGAAATCAATAAAAGAAATATTTGAAACAGAGAAATGTCGGCCCTCTAAAAACTAAAATCATTCATAAGTACTTGGATTAGGTCCCTTTTACTTGAATGACTGCCTTAATGCGCTGTGGCATGGATGCTCTCAGCCTGGCACTGCTGAGGTGGTATCAGTGCCATAGGAAGGGTACCAAGGGGCCCCAAGCAAGAATGTCCGTGGCCGCCCTGTGTGCCGCGCACTGGGAGAGAGGACGTCTCCTGGGCAGGAGTTGGTAACCTGACAACTCCCTTAATGCAGTTCTCTGCATAAGTTTCCCTCAGAACTGAAGGCTGAGGCTCTTTAGGCCATGATGAGTGTCAAAATCAACTGGTTTCACTATTAGAAATGTAAACTGGTGGAGACATGAATAAAAACTCTGTCCACTGCTCATTATAAGTTAACATTAGGGAACCATGACTCACTAAAGCAGCAGCAGGAGAGGGATAAACAGCGCCATTGCTGGAGACATGATGTAATTGCAGCTCTAAAGTCATAGGAAGACTATGTATAAGAAGCGTTTGATGCAAGTTTAGAAATAATGGGGCTGTTCACGGCGGCCCTTGTCTGTTGGGGCCCCAGGCAGCTGCCTTCGTTGCCTAATGACAAGCTACGCCTCTGGGTGTTATGGAAGACCAGGATGCTTCAACCAGAGGAATATGACATTTGAAGCCCATGTCCAGGATGCCTCAGTTCACTCCTTGTGAAGATCCACCACTCGCAAAGTGGATCTGTCTTTAAGTCACAGAAGGAAAGAAAATGGTTGACTAACATCGCTCCATCCCAAACAATCCTTTAGTTTGCATTACCACAGGCTGAAAGGAGAAAATAGTCAGAATTTTACAAATATTTATATATCTATTTACTTGTTTTAGCTAGCTGGCTTGAGACAATGAGTACGCTAACTGTAGAATGAATGGTGCAAAATAAAGACTTAATACTCGACTTTTCAGAGAATCTCAGGGTCTGACCTGAGATACCTAGACTGAAAGCAACAAATCAAAAACAATGACTGTATCTCAAATTCTAACGATCAACGAAAACCGTCTTCCCATTTGTGTATGACTTGCTACTAGTCTCACGCTTGCCCCGTAAACGAGCATCACATCCTATCTAGAAAGAAGATCTTAGGTATTCAAGATCTGGGTATTCACTTGTCATGGGGACAATTTCCAAACACCTGCAAAAACATATTCTTTAATAGCAGAAAAAAGGTGAAAGTGACTGTGAGCATGCAGATAACGCTCTCATTGCCTCAACGAATAAAAGCTGAGATAATGTAGACTGCTGAAGATGTGCCACTATCCCGGCGCTGTGAGGGAATGGCCATGAACGTCGAGGAGCAACTCAAGAGTAACATTGTTATAGGGATATTCTTCACATTCAAGGGTGATGTGCTTTTCTCTACGGTTCCATGAGTCGACTGAGCTAATGTGCAACTTCATCTGAATGATTCTTGCAGACATGAGCCTCACCATTTTGCCGTTTGAAAGGCCACACCAGGGTTAGGGTTAGTGAACAGAAACCTTTAATAAGTGATACTGCGCTGAAAATGGTTCAGGAGCATCATTTCTTGGACAAGGACTGACCCCCGTCTGCTTACAGACGCACGCCGGCTTTCTGCGGTAACCTTTTGGCACGATTCACTGAATTGTTGCCACAATCAATCTATGTGGAGTCCCAATCAAAGCTAGAAGATCCCCCAGTAGCTTCTAGATTTGTTTTCTTACTTACATTAAAGGGGGGGTATTATGCAAAATCGACTTTTTCAAGCTTTACATCATGTTATTAAGTCATTCCCTCATTAAAACCATGCCTGAAGTGTTGCCTTGGCACATTCACGTATTTTCGAGTAATCTGTAAAAACTCTGATGGCAGCCATTTTAGGGATAAAATGCCTGATTCCTTCAGGGAACGCCCTCGACCTCCAGGATATGCCTCCGACCTTTCGTCACCAGCCGAGTAACCAACCACTGCCCCTCAGCAGAACCCCCTCCCCGCAGTGTCTAGCCCTAAGATGTAAACAGAGTCATCATGGAGGATTAGCTTCATGTGTTGTGAACCGGAGCCACAGCAGACTTTACAAAGACACACATCAGTGTTTCTGTTACCGAAACACCCAGGATTAAAACCGGTGACAAGAACACTTATTTCAGTGTCTGGTTCTGCGCTGGGCCTTGATGATGCACAGAGCCTCCGGAGAAAGCTAATGCTAAGCTAAACCTCGAGTCATCACGTGAAAACAAGAAATATGCACACATTAAGTCAATAAAACCACCACACACATAAAGAACCGTTTAACAATGATCACACACGGAGCCTGGCTTGTTGAGTTGGAAGTTTATTGCTCACATTTCATCTACAATGGGTCATAGCCGAGTGGCTTTCTCCCGGAGCTAACAAGCTAGCCGCGACAAGCTAACGGGAAAATTCACTGAATACAAGCAGCATATTATGCATTGAAAATGTCACTAAAACAGGCAACTGCTTGAAGCAGCCTTTATGATGATGACACACGGAGCCTGGCTTGTTGATTTCGTAGTTTATTGCTCACATTTCATCTACAGCGAGTCGTAGCCGAGTGGTTTTCTCCCGGAGCTAAGGCACTATTAGCCGCGACAAGCTAACAACCTTCACCTTCACAACATTCATTGAAAACAGGCAGCATATTATGCACAAATAACGTCAATAAAGCAGCAACTACTTGAAGCACCCTTTACGATGATCACACAATGAGCCTGGCTTTACACATTTGTGGTTTATTGCAGACTTTTCATTAACAATGAGCTGTAGTCGATTATAACAAGCTAACGGGTAACCTCGAAAAACCATTGTCCACCTGCACAGATAATGTCCGTCTTTTGAATCGTATGGGCTCCTGCAGATCCTGGTGTCGTCCATGGGGGTATAGTTAGAGATCCATAGGGCATGGCAGTTGCAAAGAGATAGCCTCCAAACAGCAGTTATTTTTCAGGCAAGAGCCCCTTCCAAGTGTCCGGTGTGGAAGGTTCGTCTCCAAATAATATCCTGTGTGGCCATTGTTCACAAGTGATAAACAGTAGCTCCTTTCCAACAATTAAAATTAAAATGCACCGATCGTAGTTTCAATACTGTGGAGAAAACGAGCGCAGTGTTGTGATGCCACAGACAGCGTGTGGAGGGGGCGTGTCGGAAAGGGTCAGAGTTTCTTAAAGAGGTGCATGAAATCAAACTCCTTGGCGTTATTATAGACGACAGAATTACTTGGAAATCGCACATTAAATATATAACTACTAAACTTTCAAGAAGCATTGCAGTAATAGCAAAAGCGAAGCACATTTTAAATATCAAAGCGCTACATACCTTATACTGTTCTCTGATTTTGCCCTATTTATACTATTGCGCTGTGGTTTGGGGTAGTACTTACAAAAACACAGTTAAACCAATAGTATTGTTGCAAAAAAGAGCTGTCAGAGTAATTCATAAAGTTGGGTTTCTGGACCACACAAATCCATTATTTTTAAAATCAAGGATCATGAAGTTTTGTGACATTGTTGAGTTCCAAACTGTACAGATGCTATACAGAGCAAGGTACAAACTGTTACCAGGCCAAATACAAAGAAGGTTCCAAGAACGCACTGGTTTTTATGAATTACGTGAAGATTTAAACTTTAGGATTCAGAAACATAGCTCAACTTTGAAAAGCTTCAGCCCTACAATTAAAGGTGTGCAATTGTGGAATAATTTGGATATGGAAATGAAACAATGTCCAAACATCAACCTGTTCAAATATAAATACAAACAAAAGACTTTTGAAAAATACAGAAAAGAAGAAATTAGTTGCCATTAGAGGGAGCAATACAACCAATTTACATTGATTAATTAATGGCAGAGTGTTTGGAATTGCTTGTAACGGATGTCATTTCTATTGCTTAAAACATAATAAAGAATGAGCCCCTCCAACAGGCTCATAAACCTCATTGGTTAATGCACTTTACAGCAGACGAACAACATCTACAAAATCAGCTGTTAGGGCGGCTGAAGGCGGGTTTGTTGATGGGGAGCTACTGCCCTCTTCAACTGGCCCGCTCTACACCCGGCTTTTTAACGCACCACTCGATGTAGGGGTCACATCATACACTGTACATAATAAAAGATATATAAATAATAATAATACATTAAAAATGCACATAGATTAAAATTGTGTTGAGCCTGGTAATGACAACTGAAGCAACAAGAACACGGACTATAATACGTGCATTAATGTGCCCTTATGTCATGAAAACTAGTGAACGTGGCTGATATTGGCATTGGAAACTGAAAGAAATATATGAATGGTCGCTTTGTTACTTGCTTTGTAGCGATCTTGCAGGAAATAGTAATAGTGTAATAGTGTTTGCTTCTGTTATTACGTGAATAGCTCAAACAGTGGTTGTGAGTCAAAAAGCTGTTCTGAAAGGAAACGAGTTCTTCATTTTTTGTTTTGTTTCTTTGCTATTGTTCCTTGTTGTTGTTTTGTTTACACTGATTATACTATGAGAAATGAAAAGTTCATCATTTTGAGTTGGGGGTAGGCGCTCATAAGCTTTTGCTTCAGCCTACTCCTTTTGAGCAAAATGTATGCTCAAATAAATAAATAAATAAATAAATAAATAAAGAGGCCTATTTCAAGCCATTGCTACCGCCATTTTGAAAGAGCAATTTTATACAAGGCAGTTATTCTAATTTACTGCATTGACAGACCAACAGAAGGTTTCGTCATCATTGTAGTGTGCTATAGACTGGTGCTATGTGGCTGAAAAAAGCATAATACCCCCTCTTTAAAGGAGACTTATTATGCTTTTTGTCCGGCAATTTGTGATGATCTATTCCAAACACACATTCATTATTTAAAGGGGGAGATATCGCTCTGGGGTCGAGTGAATATAATTAAAATGAGTATACTTCCAGCAGTTAACTACATATTGAAAATGTTGCCCGTTACAATTAATAAAACATGGTTTAAGAAATTGCATACAATAATCTCAAATTGTATATGGCGTGGGAAAGCTGCTAGATGTTCTTATCTAAGATTGTCTAACTTGCAATCCAAAGGAGGATTACAGCTGCCAAACTTCCAACATTACTTTCTCTCCTTTGGATGTGAACAAGCAAGCCAGTTGTTCCATCACACTGCAGATAAAGACTGGGTCAAAATAGAAAAAAACCTACTAATGGAATTTGATATTGAAGTGGAAAGCCTATATTACATAAAAAATTACCACATGAATTAAAACAAAGCCCTATTGAAGCCACCTTTAATATTTTAAAGTCATGTCAAAAAATACTTGGAATCAAATCAGCTACATCTGTGAATCAGCCTCTTTGGTATAATTCTAATTTCACAATCAATAAAAAGATTATAAAATGGGCTACTTGGAAAGACATAGGCATTACTCAGCTTCAAGATATTATTCATGAGAGTTCCTTTAAAACATTTACTACTCTAGTTGATCAATATAATGTCTCCAAAAATAACTTCTTAAATTACATATCTTTAAAATTTGCAGTAACCAATTGTGTATCTTTTGAAAACATGACTTATGGCACCCATCAATTGGAAGATGCACTTTTCAATCAAGATGAAACCAAGAAAAACAGTTAAAAAAATATATAGAATCTTAAATGAACATCATACTAAAAATGCAAACGATATGTGTATTAGGAAATGGACCAATGATCTAAACATTCAGGAGGACGATTTATCATGGAATGACATCTGGAAGAATGCCAGGCAACCTTTTAGATGCAGCAAAAATAAGCTGAGTCAATTTAAAATCTTGAACAGGCTGTATTATACACCTTCCCAATTGTTTAAAATGGGTGCTGTAGATACTAATTTATGTATAAAATGTCAGGCAGCTGAGGGAACCTTGGTTCATCTTTTGTGGGAATGCCCAAGGATAAAGGAGTTGTGGACAAAAACAACAAATGAAGCCATGTCATATCTACATATTGATATTCCAATGACTCCGCAAACTTGCATCCTTGGAGACCTACATCAATTTAGTAATGCTTCATCAACGAAAAAGAATGCATTTCTATCATTATGCATTATAACCAAAAGAATAATTTTAAAAAAATGGATAGACAATGACTGTCCGACTCATTACGACTGGTACGCGCATGCTATGGAGACGATATCAGTGGAAAAAACGGCTTTTAGATTATACAATCAGGAATCCGATTATCTTGAAACATGGGATCATTACATGAATTTATCTTGAGTGTTAATTGAATGTACGTAGAATTCCTTTTTTCTTTTATGTGAATGGAATTGTACTTACTAATATTAATATTGACATTATCATCTGTAAATATTGTTGCGTGTGGTAGAAACTTAAAAAAAATAAAAATAAAAAATAAAAAAAATAAAAAATAATAAAGGGGGAGTATTATGCAAAATCGACTTTTTCAAGCTTTACATCATGTTATTATGTCATTCCCTCATTAAAAACATGCCTGAAGTGTTGCCTTGGCACATTCACGTATTTTTGAGTAATCTGTAAAAACTCTGATGGCAGCCATTTTAGGGATAGGTTTGCCTGAGTCCTCCTGGAGACGCCCCCAAGCTTCCGTCACCAGCCAAGTAACCAACCACTGCTCCTCAGCAGAACCCCCTCCCCACTGATGCCACAGACAGCGTGTGGAGGGGGCGTGTCTGAAAGGGTCAGAGGTTCTTAAAGAGACAGAGGCCTATTTCAAGACATTCACTACAGCCATTTTGAGAGCGCAATTTTATACAAGGCAGTTATTCTAATTTACGGCATTTACAAACCAACAGAAGGTTGCATCATCATTGTAGTGTGATATAGACTGGTGCTATGTGACTGAAAAAAGCATAATACCCCCTCTTTAACACTTTCAATATTGTAAGAGGCAATATTGGCCTAAAACAACTTGAAAATAGATACAGGTAATTAATTTTCTGCCCCAAAGCAAACGTCATTGTATAAGGCTGGGCGATATGGCCAAAAAAAATCCATTGAATTGTGTTATATTCTCAGCTTGATGATTTTAGTTGATTTTATTAGAAATAAACTGCTCAGAGTCCTGCTCATTATATATTAGATTCATAATATGGCCTACAATTAAAAATGATCATTTATGTTATTCGTTGTGCGTTCTCAAAAGTAAAACTTCTTAATAAGCCATGGAGTTTCCAACAGCGTTTCATAGGGGTGTAATGGTTCAGCTCTCACGTTCAGCACGGTTCACGGTGCAGGACCCACGGTTTTCGGTGGTACGATATTAAAAAAAAGCTGGTTTTAGAAATAAAATAAATTAATTAAATGTTCATCCTTTGGCAGAATTTATGCTCTCAGAATAAAATCGGCAACAATAGAAGCTCACAAAACAAAAACAAAACTGTTGTGCGCTACAGTAAAAAATTATATATAGCAGCACAGTGCAGGCCATGCGCTTGTGAAGTGATAAGTTTCAGTTTCGCTAAAAAACAATCACAGCAGCGCATTTGATGTGAGTCTCGTCTTTGGCCTGATGCTGGACAATATTATACTTGGACTTTACTGGAAACAAAGTTTTTGAGGCGGATTATGGCGGATTATGACCGAGATTGGATTTTACGCATGCCACGCAGACTCGTTTTTGGAGGACGTAACAATACAGGTGTGGAGAGTCGACAGCCTTCAGTTTCGTGGTAAGTGATGATGACACACATGTGCTCTGTGTTTAAGTGCGAGCATACACACATGACTGGCACCACAGAGCTTAAATATAATATAAAATAAGAAATATAGTCTCAAACCTGCACCTGTCACATGTTTACACCGCGGTGCAGTGATGTCAAATTGTTGGTGTTCTATCATATTTGAATTAAATGTTTTATTATTTATTTATTTTAATATTCTTTACGCATGCCCCTATAGACTTATAGTTTTAAAGCTTTCATTGCATATTTTTATAGAAATTCTGTGTTTTGTGTTATAAGTTGCACGAGTGGACTGGAGAAAATTCCTAGTTTGTGAACCTGTTCTCAAAGAATGACAATAAATACAACTCTGACTCTCTCAGACTCTGATGAAGTACTGCTGTGTTGTGTAGCAATGGTGCTGTTTCTGAGACATGTAATGTTCGCGTCACAGTCAGGCTCAGCGTATTTATATTATGAGATATTGTTACTGGAGCTTCTAGCCTCTCACATTTCCCAAATGGAACCATTTTGCCATAGTTTCACTCCCTGATGCTGGCTCTGGGGCAGCAATGTCTTATCTTGGGACTGGTTTGACAGTATATTTCCACTGTCCCATAAGTCCTTGTTTACCAAGCATTCTCTCTATATTGCTGTTGTTGAATTAAGAGCATTTTGGTCCAAAGGATGGTCCCCACAAAGTCCACACTCGGGTTGTGCCATGGCCTGGAAACTTGAAAATGGTTCTTCTCCTTGACCAAAGAAACATTTTCCTTGTGGAGATATTGTAATAATCCAGAAATGAGATATTGTAATAATTGTATTGTAATAATAGCACTTAAAATGAGTAGGTAAACGTTTGCACAACTGCAGCAATAAAAAGTTAGAGTTAGAGATGGCAAAGATCGATGACTATCGTTTTTTATATCAAACTGAACTTTGTGTGGGATGAGTGTGGACCATTGTCAGCCAGAAGAACAGGGGCTTTCCCTTCCCCTGGCGCTCATCCACTCAAACACCGGCCGGTGTCTGGAATAAGCAGCTCTGAAAACTGAAGGGCTTTATTTATGGATACAGTGCTTGAACACGCACTAAGAAGATTCTAACAATATGGATTGGAGGAATGAAGTTTACTGGAGTCAGCCATGGCCTTCTGGTGCATCTACAGTAATGACAGTGCTGTATTGGTGATGTATAGTCAGGTGTTGTTGGGCTGTACTACTAGACATTGGCATTAGCACAGCCTTCTGCACGTCTCCACAGGCAGACTCAGGGCAGGGAAAAGCCCACCACTGCAATTTACAACATGGGAGACAGACGCATCATGAACATCATGAACACATTTTAAAACATAACTTGTGTTTTTTCCGTCAGCTCGATCAGGTAAAAATAGACTCCTTGCAGATTCTTTCCGTTGCAGCCGGACGGCCTCATCAACCAGACCTCGCAGAGCAATGTGAGTGTGCAACTTTCATTTTAATGACTTTTTAATTCTCGTGGAGGCCGCACTGGACCGTGACCGGATTTAATGTGAGCCCGGCGTAACCAGCTTAAAAGCTCACAAAAGTCGATTTTGCACAAGATGTGCTCAATGGACTAAATTTGGAAACAGTGATCAACATCATAACCTCAGTGAAACGCTTCAGCACACTTAAGGTTAAAATTGTAAGTACTTCAGTAACCTGGCAACCTACAAAACGTTCCTTTGCTGAAGGCAGTAACACAATATCCAGATAGAGACGTTGCGCCGATTGACACTGACGTTCTGAAAGTTGGTTGACAGAATGTCATCAGTCTGACAGACATTTCGCTGACTTTGATTGTGCCTCTGGCGGGCGCCCTGCATGTGTTATTCTTTCGGTAAAAGTGTGGGTGTGGAGAACATCTCTTCCAGAGCGCTGTCACTCCTTTCCATGTCGAGAACTGCAGCTGAGAATGAAATGCACTCACTGCGAAATTACATTGAGATGAAATTTAAAGCGGCATCACCTCAACCAGACTCGCATTGCCATGTTGTGGTGCCGCCCCCTCCCCATGCTTTCCCCAGACCGGCAGAAGGCGGAGGTGTTGGGGGTTGTCCTGTAAATGCGCAACATGCATGATGTAGCGCACAATGTTTAATAAAGATTAAAGAAATAAAACTGTCCCTCCACTCCTGCAGCCACTCACTGCAGATCCAAGATGAGCGGGCGGGGAAAGAGAGGCAGCAGCCTCGCGTTGGACACTGTTCGAATGCGCAAAGTTACGAAATGTAAAGGATTGAACTGATCACATTGGTCTTATCGGCTGAGGAGGAGTTGCAGAGTTTTGCAGAAGTTACAAGAAAACTGTAGCGTATTGTAACATTTGAGCTACAGCTGCAGGATTCTTGGAGCGGCTGAATAGGAAAAAAGAAAAAGTTTGCTACGTCCCCGTTTGTGAAATGCGCTTCTTTCTTTTGGACTGAGCTGTTCACGAGGAGCAACAATGTAAAAGGAAACATGAGGCTTATTACAGCGACCACGGCTGATGCTCTTCATTCATCAGGAGGTAAAGACTGATACACGATGTGGACGTGGTGTTGTGGCACTTGAAGGCATGTGTGGTTTATTTATGGAAAACTGTTGTTGTTTTGGTGTTGGGGGTGTGCATGTTGATCTTCTGTATCAAAGTCAGCCTGTGTGTAACCGACGCTCAAACAGACTTTTCAAGGCAATTTCGCTTTTGTTTTCAATTTGATGTTGATTCTAAGGACAGTCTGATGTAAAGAGGAACATAATGTGAACGTTGCCACAGAAGAGCAGCACTGAGGGCTGCTTGTAATGGACCACGCCTCAGTCTGCCTCTTTTTCTTAAATAACGCCTTCTCCCTAGTGACGCAGCGTAAAACCTGCGCCACATGCATGATCGGGCGTGTACCATGTTGCGGTTAGAGTTGCGCACGATCTGCGCCAGTGACAAGATCCGGCCCATAGCCTCTCCACCCCGCAGACCACCAATGACCCCAACACCAGTCATCAACCCATCTGCTTCAGGAAACCCTCCCTTCTCTCTCCAGCCAGTAACAGAGTCGGAAGTGCTTATGGCATCATTGAGATTGGATACATCTAAATCTGCTGGACTGGATGTATTAGAACCATTATTTCTGAAGACTGCAGCTCACATCATAGCAGCTGCTATCTGTAGTTTATTCAATCTCTCGCTACAGTCTGCTGTTTTCTCACAAGATTGGAAATTTGCTGCTGTCACACCTCTTTTTAAAGGTGGTGACAACAGTGATCTGAACTGCTATAGACCCATTTCCATTTTGCCAGTCATTAACACTCAGCTCATCGGCTACTTGGAAACCACCCATATCCTAAACCCTGTGCAATCTGGTTTTAGATCCGGACACAGTTGCATCACTGCAACAGCTAAAGTTCTTAATGATATTATTTCTGCCATGGACATTAAAAAGTACAGCTTTGTTGATTAAGCTTAGGCTTGTCTTAGGCAGTGGATTACTGTATAAGATTCTGATGAATAGACTCAGAGACACTGGCTTTTCTAATAACTGTATGGCCTGGTTCGACAACTATTGTTCTCTCCTCTCTGCCTCTCCTTAAAGGGATATTTCAGGATTTTTGACATAGGGCCTCATTCCCTAGTTATCCAGAGTGTTGCTGATTTCTGGAGATATTTTTTTTGTACTTCATGCGGTTCTTATATTTGAAGAGTTTCGTGGTGCTAGGCTGGTGCAAAGCTTAGCATTTCTAGCATTCTAGCATTTCTATCAGCTAGCCTGCATTAAAAACAGTCTGACCCGCTCCACAGTGCACCTGAGGCAAATCACTTATAACACCAGACTAACCATATCGACATCTGTGTCGATAGAATAATTTTTGGAATATAACTGACACATGAACGATCGCATTTTGAGGGACGATTTTATTATTTTATTTTCCATCCTGGGCCCTATCCTTTTCAGTGTTTACGTTAACAATATTACTCATGCTGTGGGTCAATCTCATATACATCTGTACACTGATGACCCACAGCTTTAATGTACTTCAGCATGCATTCTCTGATCTCCATTTAAAACTCAACACAACTAAAACAAAATGTATGGTTTTCAATCGAACTCTCCCACAAACCGATAATCCGGTTAAAATTGTATATTTTGATGACTCAGAAACTTACCTTGTTACTCAGTACAATACCTGGGAGTTTGGCTTGATTTCTCATTGCCATTTGAAACACACGTAAATACCCTTTAAAATTTTGCATCTGACTTTGATGGTTTTCTTTATCGTAATAAGACGTCATTCGCTCTTACAGCCAAACAGCTCCTTCAGTGACATAGTCTACAAATCGGCTTCAAAGACATCGCTTCATACACTTGATGTCATATATCACTCTTGACCGTATATTTTTAGCAGGTGCAAAGCCTCCTCAGTGGTTCTAAGCTTCTCTGGATGTTAGCACTAGCATTAGCACTAGCATTATTTATGAATTTATTTATTATGGAAACAATCTTATGGCCTTACTACAGAGCTGTCCTGGCCCTCACCCCCAAAATATATTGCACTAATACAAATTCTACTTCCATCTTCTATCGCTCAATAAAATTTTTGGTGAAGACCATGCAACAAGATCTGACAGTGCACAGCAGGAAGATGGTGATCAATGACTTTCCTGGTCTGCTAAAGTATTCTTTACTTCTTTAGCCAGGTGTGTTACTGCTGTTTTACTGCCGTGTTACAGGCACTGTTTGGAAAAAAAAGCATGTGTTCAACCTCTTAACTCCCACCTGAACGGATCCCATTTTCTCCAGTTTGGCTTTACCCAAATCAAAAAGATTCTTGGGGAAAAAGCACCAAAACAGCCACAGAAAATGAGAAGACAACAAGGATGTAAACGCAACAAAAATGTGACAAAAATTCAACAAAAATATGACATAAATTCAACAAAAATGTGACAAAAACTCAACAAAAATGTGACAAAAATTCAACAAAAATATGACAAAAATTCAACAAAAATGTGACAAAAATTCAACAAAAATGTGACAAAAATTCAACAAAAAAATGACAAAAATTCAACAAAAATGTGACAAAAATTGAAAAAAAATAAAGAAAAAAAAACATACAAAAGGTGACACAACACAGCAACAACGCGAGGAAAAAGATCAGTTTTGTGGGTTTTAGCTTTCAAATGAGGTGTTACACAGGCCTATATAATAGCCAAAGAGGACAGAATGCATTTGGTTTAGGCGGGTGGTAAGAGGTTAATTAAAAATAATAATTAAAAAAAATGTTCCATCTTTCAGTGTAAATATCTCTTGTTACATTGGGGACACTTGCGGCTTATAGTGTGGCTTGTATACTTTCTTCCTTCAAATGCCGGGTCCCAACTCTTTCTCTTATGTCTGCGTAATTTGACTCAACATTGACCAAGCACACATTTCACAACCGAGGCTTTGCTTGTAGTTACATTTTTTTTTAGGATAAATGATTAACGACTCCTGAAAAATATTGAATAAACAGCAAATTCTGCAAGCCTCCAACACAAAAGACTAAATGAATGGAATGTTAATTTTGTGCACAAAGCCAAATTAAACTAAATTGTGTCGTTAGAAGCGAGCAATTTTGAAGGCGTAAATTAACAATAATTGGTCCAATTGTTGCATTTCTGAGTCAGTTCATTCTGATGAGATCCAAATGTGAGTAAACAGTGCTACAGTGCTACAGAGCTCTCTTATTGGGATCAGCCTGAGGACCCGCTGATGAAACGCATAAAAACTGTTATTTCAGGCAAACACGTTGGCTCTAAAAGGTGGACTGGATGTTCACACGCTGCTGGCAGCTTCACTCGCAAAGAAGAGTCAATATGAGGAGCGTGAATGGAAAAATAGGATTCCAAAGAGGCAATTATTGGTAAGCTGACCTTGGTGCATGTTTATGGCTTGAACTACGTGAATACTGTATGGATTTAGTAGCTGCAGCGAGATGGAACAGACCGACATCTGGAGGCCCAGACTAGGGAACTGAGGAGAATATGAAAAAAAACTTTTTTAGTCACACACGAACACAACTACTCCCAAAATCACCAGACCAACAACTCAGGGATGGGGGTAGGGCTGCTCGATTATTGAAAAAATAATAAACACGATTATTTTAGTCTTAATTGAAATCACGATTATTCAAACGATTATTTGTTGCCTTTAAAAGTAGTCATAAAAGTACTGATGATTTCAAGTTTACCTCGATTAAGGAGAGGTCTCTGTTTCACACCTGCCCCCTGCTGGCCGGCCCTCACACCTGCACAAGTAAACTGAGCAGCGCGGCCTGATGACATCATCACACAGCGCTGTTTGTTTTTATGTCAGGCAAAAGCATGAGTCATGGCACGTGAAATGCGGAGGGAAAATAATCCCAGCGCCATGAAATAATGCAAGTCTGCTCAGTGAAAAAAAATAATGTTTTTTTCGATTATGCTAATTTTGTAATCATTTAGTGTAATAATCAAAATTGTAGTCGTATTCCGATTAATTGCACAGCCCTAGGTGGGGGTGTGTGGATGTTTTATACAATGCATTCTGAAAAGCAGTGAGCAGCGATGGTCACTCGACGGGTCAATATAGCCCACAATGCATTGCGAGAGTTACAGGAGAACAACCGACGGCTACAGGTCTTTGAACCAAACACACCATGAACGAGTGAAAACAGCTGTATTTTCATGAACTACTTGAATTGGTACCGCTGAAAAGTTGCTAGCTCTGACCTTTGCCTTGAGCTGTTGACAATTAAACAACCCAAGGCCTCCTTTATTAAAGGAACAGGCCACCGTTTTTCCATACTGTGATATGTTCTTACCTGAGCTTAGACGAGTTGATGCGTACCTGTCTGGTCTTTGTGCCCGTGGAAGAGTGTGCTCGCTTCTAACTTCACCCCATTTGGAGCTATAGGAATATACTGGGAGAGGCCAAATGCGAACAACATCTTTGGTCATTGTGCGTGACTGAGGACACGCACAATGACCAAGACAGGTACGCATCAACTCATCTAAGCTCAGTTAAGAACATATCTCAGTGTGGAAAAACAGTGGCCTGTTCCTTTAATGCTCAATTCCGATTTTATTTTTTATCAAATTTTTTTAGCAAGGTATTACTCTCAAATGCGACCTGTCTGTGATCTCCGTCTGAACAGAATGCACCCCGAATGTGTCACGCAGTAGCCGGCACCGTGCTCTGCTGTTTGAGGAAGTGTTGCAGGTATTGGCCGGTGCGATCACCGCAAACAGTTTATTTTTTTTGTACATAGGGAAGGATTGGGTAACTGAAATTAATAAATAAAGAGGCAGGAGTCAAAACACAATGTAGCGTCCAGGCTCTCTGCGTGCCGACTCTTTTAATTGTTATTTTAAACAATGTAATGCACAACATCTTTTTTTCAATTTCACATCCAGATCTGACCAAAGGCACATAAATAGTTGAACAGAAATTCTCTAATACATTAGCTCCTACTAATCTACTAATACACGCGCATGTCAAATTGACATTGTCGGAACTTCGAGACCTTACTTTTTACTTACATTTTTTACTATTTCTTAAACAAAACAACCAATATTTAACCAAGAAACTCACAATGAGGAAAACAAAATGACGGCAAGCCAATCTAGCTACAGTAGGCTAACAGCTAGCGCAACAGTAAATGCATATTTACTAAAATAAAACAAGTCTAACTTTGACTCCTACATAAAATACAGCATGAGCTATTTTAAACAGGCTTCATCTGAGCTAAAAGATGTGTTTATGCGACAGTACAAACCTGAAATAAATAAATAAAGAGATGGGAGTCAAAACACGATGTAGCATCCAGGCTCTCTGCTTGCCGACTGGCGAGAAGGAGTGAACGCTCTATACCCGTCTCCCAACAAGCGCTGCCCTCTAGCGGTAGGCGTCGATACGACCTTACTTATCAAATACCCAAACCTTACTCTAATTTATAAAATTACTATAATAAAATAAAACTATGTGACCACACATAGTGGGCGTCACAGAAGCAAACAGGAAACAGCACTGTGGATCTGGCAATGTAAATGTTTTAGGAAGCTAACGGAGCCAGTACATCCATGACCGAATCCTTTTCAGAAGGAACAAGACAGTTTTTTGGTCTGTGGACTTTTGTGGAGCAGAGGCAGCGATGTCTTTAACAAGAAACGTGCCGCTGTTGAGGGAGAGGCAGAGGGAGGTGAGCGGGTTCACTCACACTAACATTGTGTCGTGTTCCTGTCCGCTCCCGTCTACTTTAACGCAGAATGACAGTATTTGTTGTGCATCGATGACGTGTGTCAGATAAATGTGACCTGCCGTGGTCGCACTGCAAAAGATCAGATACGAATTGGATTCAGGACATATCCAAGTGGCCTGGGTCGCAAAAAAAAAAAAAATCTGATCTGTGTTGTTCAAACTGTCATGAACAGATCAGATACAGGTCGCATGGGGGGAAAAATATACACTGCTCACAAAAACTTAGGGCACACTCAAAAAAGACAATGTAACTCCAAGTCAGTAAAATTTCTGGGATATCAGACTGTCCAGTTAGGAAGCCACGCTTATTGTGAATCAGTTTCACTTGGTGTTGTGGAAATTAAACAGACAACAGGTGGAAATGAGAGGCAATTAGCACAATCACTCCAAAAGAGGAATGGTTTTGCAGGTGGTGACCACAGACCATTTCCCTGTCTTCATCCTTTGGACCGTATTTTTGGAACACTTTGCATTTGTCCAGTGTTCTCACCACTAGAGGTATCATGAGGAGCATCTACAACCCACAGAAGTTGCTCAGGGAGTGATGCTCATCCAAAATGGCACGTCCATTCGTGCTGTGGCAAGAAGGTTTGCTGTGTCTCCCAGCGCAGTGTCCAGAGCATGGAGGAGATACCAGGAGACAGGCCAGTACACCAGGAGACCTGGGGGGGGGGGGGGGCCGACCGAGGTCAACAACCCAGCAGCAGGACCGCTGTCTGCTCATTTGTGCACGGAGAAACAGGAGAAGCACTGCCCAAGCCCTACAAAATGACCTCCAGAGGGCCACAAATGTGCATGTTGGTCCTCAAACGGTCAGAAACCGGCTCCATGAGGGTGGTATGAGGGCCCGACGTCCACAAGTTGGGCCGGTGCTTACTGCCCAACACCGTGCAGCCCGATTGGCATTTGCCCGAGAACACAGCGATTGGCAGATTGGCCAATGGTGCCCTGTGCTCTTCACGGATGAGAGCAGGTTCACCCTGAGCACATGTGACAGACGTGACAGAGTCTGGAGACGCCCTGGAGAACGTTCTGCTGCTGCAACATCATCCAGCATGACCGGTTTGGTGGTGGGTCAGTGATGGTCTGGAGAGGCATTTCATTGGAGGGCCGCACAGCCCTCCATGTGCGAGCCAGAGATTCCCTGACTGGCATTGGGTACCGGGATGAGATCCTCAGACCTATTGTAAGACCATATGCTGGTGCTGTGGGCCCTGGGTTCCTTCTGATGCCTGATATTGCCAGGCCACATGTGGCAAGAGTGTGTCAGCAGTTCCTGCATGATGAAGGTATTGATGTTATGGACTGGCCTGCCCGTTCCCCAGACTTAAATCCAATAGAGCACATCTGGGACATCATGTCTCGGTCCATCCATCAACGCCACGTCGCACCACAGACTGTCCAGGAGCTGACTGATGCTCTAATCCAGGTCTGAGAGGAGATCCCTCAGGAGGACATCCGTGGTCTCATCAGGAGCATGCCCAGGCGTTGTAGGGAGTGCATTCAGGCACGTGGAGGCCACACACACTACTGAGGATGATACAGACTCGTTTTGAGGAATTTCTACAGAATTTGGATCAACCAGTGACCTGATTTGTCACTTTGATTTTGACTATAATTTTGGATCCAGACCTCCAGGGGCTGAGAATTTGATTTCCATTTTTCATTCTTATGTTATTTTGTTCTCAACACATTGCCCTACACTATGAATAAAGATTTTCATCCGAAAAATCGAATTGATTGACATTTAGGATGTGTTTTTTGAGTGTGCCCTAAGTTTTTGTGAGCAGTGTATATTGGAATTGGGCTCACTTCAGCCTGCAGTCTGAACGTATCCATTTATACATAAATACTTCACTGTCTCCTGAATTTGGTTGATCTTTATCGCAGAAATACAGAAATCCCATTGTTATAGTATACACTCCGAAAGGCCAACAGAATCATTGCACTATAATGAAGGGTTTAGGGACTAGGGTGGACACTCTGACACAGCTAACATTGCTGGAGCTACAGAATCCTGCGATATTTAAATCCTTTTAACCTCTCAGAATAGAAAAGAAACAATCATGGAACAGGCCCATAAGGTTCTGGGGTGAGACTTCCTTTAATGTGCAACAGTAACAGGTGCACATGGGCAGAAGGTCTAAGCTCTATTAATGTTATTTTAATACTGGAAACTACATTTTTTATTTATTGGCATTGATAAACATGTAAGAAAGGTTTTCATGGAGTTTCAGTTAGATTTTTTCATGCCATATATTAGAAAATAACAAATTTGTTTCCGTTTACCCAAAGGCAACGTTGTGGTGCAGTTTAAAAGTGTATTGTATTTCATATAAAACATTCTATTGGCAAATATCTGTGTTTTAAAAAGCTTGAAATGTTAATCTTCTTTTTAATTGTTTTATAATAAAACATTTTATTGAACTGGCTTTAACAGTAATTGGATGAGAATTAGTTCTGAGAAAGCAGCTTTGTGAATCCAAGGCCAGTGTAAGAATATTGTTTTTGGTGTTATTAATTTGGGCTGTAATTAAATACTCCGACTGCGGTTTACATGGAGCGCGTGGTTTGAATGACAACACCACACAAGACTTAAAGTTAACATTAATTATATTATGGATAAGTACAGAAACAATAAAGCAGGGTCTTTTTGTACGTTTGTTAGGAAGAGTTTTGAGAATGGTCTTACCATGACCATTCTAAAACCAAACTCAGTTGGACGAGATCGATTCCTTCCAGTACAATACATTGTGTTCATATTTAAACAGTTCAATAAACAAATAAGTTGCACAACATTAAATCAACACAGCAATTAAAGAGGCAATAGCCTTAGCATATCAATAGCATCGGCCATAGCAAAACATCAGGACTTAAACCAAAACACCTGGCACTATTTCACGCCTGATAAATCAAACCCTTTAAGGTATTGAACATTTTTCAATATATTGAAAATACGAGGCAAAATAAATAACAAACCTTGATTAAGTCACACCGCTAACACACATCCACTCTTGATGCCGCAGAGCTACAAACACAAAGCGGGACTGGGGTTTCATTGTAAAAATAGGTTGTTTTGTCCTGTCTTACGAGGATCCTCTCTTTCTCCGTGACTTCTTAATCATGTGATTGGCTGAACCAGTCAGTCAAAGGGGGCGGTCCAAGACCCGGCGATCATCGCGGTTCTCTTGACAAGCTTAAAGGAATAGGCCACCGTTTTTACATACTGAGATATGTTCTTACCTTAGCTTTGACGAGTTCTTTAGGACCTGTCTGATCTTCACCCGTGCCTTCAGTCACGTAAACACAGCGCAGACGGCGTTAGCATTTAGCCTCTCCCCCTCTCCACTATAGCTCCAAGATAGAAGCTACCAAGCTCTTTCATGTTTTCCCAATTTAAATATGGTTACGTGAAGTGTTCCACTACAAAGTATAATTACACAAAATTAAACAATGTGGATTTTCTAAGCGGATAAAAGGGGGAACTATAATGTAAGGCGTAATAATACCAGGAGTAATTTGGCATCCGCACAGTAAAGTGAAGTACAGTGAAGTACAGCGGTCAACATCATGACAGAGGCTGTTCTGTTGAAAGCCCCGCGTGTTTCCTCCACCTCTTAACCCCCGCGGAGAAGGGTACAAACATGTCGGCGGGCTCGCGCCCGGAAGAAGTTAATACCGTGCACAAAGCTGATAGCACGGAGACGCCGGGTGGGACAAGAAAAGTCGGCTCATTGGCGCAAGCTGCGCGAGCAAAAGACCGGACCAAACCCGAGCCCAAAGGCTGAGCAGGCACTCTCTAAATCAACGGAAGAACAGCCGGTAAGCGACTCAAGAAACTGCTCTCAGACTCGTATTGTGGCTGTGTGTGCCTGCACTCTGTTGGGCGGAGCTCTGGACAGTAGTACCATCCACACGCGGCGTATGCCACGCCCACGCTATGAATATGCATGAGGAACGGGCAATGATATGGATGTATGGACAATGATAGTTATTAATCTAAGAAATTAGTTCTTTGACTATGAAATTAGTTGAACATGGAATTAAAGAAATTATATGAAAGTACAGCCAGTAAAATAACTAAACAATTGTATTTTATTTGTTAAGAGCAAACACATGTATTTTTATTTGTTGATAAGAGCTAAAACAAATTAGAATGATTAGAAATCAGAAAAAGAAATCTAAATAAGTTTAACCACAGATGTACAAATTATGTTGACAAATACTGGTGGATTTACGTTGTATTTCTGTTCTTTTATTTTGAGGTTTTTCACCTGCCACTGCTGTTGCTGGAGAGAATAAAAAGCAACAGAGAAAGGAACGAGTGAAGTCCTGTCCTTCTTTAGAGACGCACCTTTTCGAGTGGGGAATCTGCACAGCCACATACAAGCACTTGGCACCCGGTATCTGACGCAAACAGCCCTCCACATCCCCGCTCCACTCAGAGAGATTCAGGGAAGACACAAAAGCAGTGGGTAGAACAACACACGTGGATAGTTAGAGTGTGAGTGGCATTTGCTACCAAGCAAACTGCACTGTTTGCCATTGAGTGTTTTCTGTGGCTCATAGAGGTCAGTCGGACGTGCAACGGCATCTGGAGAGAATCAAGAGCAAATCAGATCAACCATCCGCCCATTTTCTTCCACTTGTCCGTTTCCGGGTCGTGGGCCGGCTGTTGGAGTTGCCCAAATCACATTGCACCAGCCCCTTATGGCTAGGTTGATCTATTCCTAAGTAGGGCTGGGTACCGTTAGTTTTTTTTTTTCTTCTTTTCGATACCACTACTTTAATGGTACCTGCTTTTTGGTACCGGTGCCTTAACGGTGCTTTTTCAATACCTATGTTATTTTAATTGATTTAAAATAATGTGTATAAAAAGTATGGTTCAGGAGAAAGTCCAAACACGGCACATCAGAAAACAGGCGCAGCAGCGTCACCTGTAACTTCATTATTTGAGCAGAATTCCCACTAAAGCAGCGATAAAAAGAGAGAAAGGACATTATTACCTTCTGAGCTGCAGGAACAGATCCACATCAGGCACCGTTTTCTTTCTGATAAACTTTTCTAAACACACTGCACTGTTCCACAAAGTGAAAGCGCCTCACACGTCAAAGATCTGTTACATAGTGAGAGCGCTCACTCTGTCACTAAAAATGCACCATAACTGTTCCAAACATGGCTAATGCAGAGTGAGCGCTCACCTTTTCCAGAAACAATCTTTGCTGCCATTTGGTGCAGCTGGAGTTGTAAACAACAGCAGTAACTTCAGGCTCTGCGGGGCTAAAGCTAAAGGTAAAGCCCATGTGTTTCTTGTTGTCACTACCGTGTTGTCACTGCTTTTCTCTTTGTCTAAGAGCTCTAGTTTCTTATTCAGTCCTGGTTTAGTCCTGGTTTTTAACCAGTTGACTGTAAGTCCTGGTTTAGTTCTGGCTCAGACCGCAGCTCTGCCATCTCTGATAATGACTAAGTTATGGCTTTGCTTCGCTTCTGAAGCTGCTCATGCTTTCAGGCTTTTTTAGACTCACTGTGGATCATTTATTGGTGTTGAGAAAAAGTACAGAAAATTAGCAAGGAAAAAAAAGTTTTTTTCATACCGCCCCCTACCGGAGCATTTCGGTCGGTACCAAGTAGGCACCGTTTAATGGTACCCACCCCTAGTCCTAAGTCACAGAAGGAAAGAAAATGGTAGATTGACATTGCTCCCAAACAATCCTTTAGTTTGTATTACCACAGGCTGAAAAAAGAAAAGAATGTGACAAATGAACTTGATACAGTGAATCTGTTGAATGAATGGTGCAAAATAACACTACGAAATGACAGTCCTTTAAAGATTTACAAAACTGTTTTCAGAGTAAAAATGTCTTACCTGAGATGCCTCGTCTTACCAGCGACACGTCAAACCAAAACCAATGACTGTGTCTCACATTCAGTGAAAGCAGTGTTTGCATGTGCCTCTCCAAGTAAACAATGAGCGTCCTCTCTTCTGTCCAAGTCGAGCGGGTCAGTCACATTATTACGGGATAAAAGCGCTGTGTGGCCCTGTAACCCTATAACGTCACTTCACTCCCATTACATTGTTAGTCTCTTCGACCTTTGAACATGTTGCCAGGCTGAAGCGTGCACATGACTTCAGCACAAGACAAACGCAGGCTGCTGTCGGTCTCCATTCCCTCTGCCCTTTTCACACGACCGCTCACTGACGTAGGCGGGCGAGCATGCAAAGCCGTGAAGTCGTTTCATTGTCGTCGCTATTGGGCGGGAAGGTCTGACTCTCACAGAAAAGCAAACGTGGACGTCAAACATCTATTCTTCTGAGCGCGCCTGATGCTGACCTCACGTTATGACGTTAATGGCTGCAGTCACTCGCACGGCGGCCGATGGGGAGGTGCGATACCACTGGGAAATCACCGCCCAGCAATGACAAAAAGAAATATTTGACTTTTTCCCTCTGTGGTCAATGTTGAGATTTTTAGCTAGTACTCTCCCTTAAAGGAATAGGCTACCGTTTTTACATACTGAGATACGTTCTTACCTGACCTTAGCCGAGTTAATATATCCCCGTCTGGTCTTTGTCCGTGCGCTCTGTCACGCAAACGGAGCACATACGCAGCCTCTCCCACATGTCATATAGCTCCAGAAAAGCTCACGATAGAAGCTACCAAGCTCTTCCACGTGTTCCCTATTTAAATAAAGTTACGTGAAGTGTTTTCATGCGAAGTACAGTGCCTCTCGAAAGTATTCATACACCTTAAACTTTTGCACATTTTGTCATGTTTACAACCCTAAACATAAAGATTTTATTTTGATTTTTTTACTGAACGTTCACACACAAGTAACCGACAACTGTGAAGTGAAAGCAAAATGATACATGATTCTGTTATTTTTCATAAAATTCATAATAGAAAACCGAAAAGTGGGGTGTGCATAAGTATTCATACAGCATGAATGAATACTTTGTGGGACCCCCTTTTACTGCAATAACAGCAGCAAGTCTTTTGGGGTTTGACTCTACAAGATTTGCACATGTAGAGACTGACATTTTAGCCCATTCCTCTTTACAAAACAGTCAGATAAGAAGGAGAACGTTTGTGAACAGCAGTTTTCAGATTATTCCACAGATTTTCAATAGGATTTAGGTCAGGACTTTGACTGGGCCATTCTAACACATTAATATGTTTTTATTGAACCATTCCATTGTAGATTTATCTTTGTATTTAGGGTCATTGTCCTGCTGAAGGTGAATCTCCGCCCCAGCCTCAGTTCTCTTGCTGACTCCAGCAGGTTTTCCTCCAAAATGTCCCTGTATTTGGCTCCATCCATCTTCACAACTATTCTTACAATCTCCCCAGTCCCCGCTGAGGAAAAGCAGCCCCACAGCATGATGCTCCCCCCCGTATATTTGACACTGGGGATGGTGCACACAGGACGATGAGCAGTGTTAGGTTTGCTCCATACATAGCGTTTTGCATTTGGGCCAAAAAGTTACATTTTTCTCTCATCTGACCAAAGCTCCTTCTTCCACATGGAGCTGTGTGCTCCATATGACTTCTAGCGAACTTCAAACGGGATTTCTTATGGCCTCCTTTCAATAATGGCTTTCTTCTTCCACTCGTCCATGAAGGCTAGATTTGTGTAGAGTACGACTTATAGTTGTCCCATGTACAGATTCCCCCAGCTCAGCGGCAGGACTTCACAGCTCCTCCAGAGTTATCTTGGGGCACTTGGTTGTATTTCTTACCAGTGCTCTCGTTGTTCGATCTAATATTTTAGATGGGCGACCGTGTCTTGGTAAGTTGGCAGTGGTGCTGTACTCTTTCCATTTCTGAATGATGGATTGAACAGTGCCCCGGGAGATGTTTAAATCTTGGGAAATCTTTGTATAACTTAATGCTGCTTTAAACTTCTACAGAACGTTATCCCTGACCTCTCTGGTGCTCCTTGACCTTCATGATGTTGTTTAGTGACCAATACATTCTGACCACAGCTGAGGGCCTAAAAGAACAGCTGAAATTAAACTGAGAGTAGGTTACACACAGGTGGCCTCTATTTAATGGTGAGGCCAAAGTGTGAACATTCTGGAGTCATTAGGAATGTTATAAAGGCAATTTAGTGCATTCAGAAAATGCTGTATGAATACTTATGCACGCCCCACTTTTCACTTTTCTATTTTTTGAAAAATAACGGAATCATGTATCATTTTGCTTTCACTTTACAGTTGTCTGTTACTTGTGTGTGAACGTTCAGTAAAAAAATCAAAATAAAATCTTTATGTTTAGGGTTGTAAACATGACAAAGTGTGCAAAAGTTCAAGGTGTATGAATACTTTCGAGAGGCACTGTAAATTTACACAGAAATGTAACATGTCGATTTTATGAGCAGATAAAAAGGGGTACTATATTGTGAGGCGTAATGATACGAGGAGCACAACGTCCGCGCAGTAATTCCTACAGACTTCCCCCTGCTCACTTCCGTCAATAACCTTTAGGTTAGTTTTCAGGCGACTCACCCACACTCCTTTATTTGTGGTCCTCTCAGATACACAGGCCAGTATCTGCCCTGTTTATTTGGGTCCTGGCCTCACGTTCAATCACGCGACTCTTTTTGGGGATCTCAAACTCACACATTGTTCTATCCCAGTGCGAGATTGATGATTGCGGGAAAATTTCACTTTTGTCGGTGCACGTTTCATATTTCAAATTTCAAATGACAAAACATCTTAAAATCCTCTTGTGTATGTGATGGTATAAAGGTCTATTCCTCTGCAGAATAACTGCGTCTGAATGGGAACAGGAAACACAAGTCTGATCGATTGTAGATGCGGCTAATGCTATTTAGAAGATAGATCATGCACTGGTGTCATCTGTCTTTGTTTACGCTGGAATTCATTATTCATTTGCTTGTTTATGTGTTAATAAATCTTTGTTGTCTATGTTGTTTTACGCTTTTCTTCATCCCCTCCGTTGAAAACACGGTGGTTCCTGCACCGTACAGCAGTCTGGATAAGTTAATATTTCTCAAATTAAGAATATTTAAGATGATCTAATAGAAAATGAACATTCCTTCTTGTAGCAGGTACTTTAGCTAGTATAGCAGTGGTAGTATTAGTTATTTACAGTGGACATACAACAGGACAAAACATGGACAGGAATGGCCATTCAAATAGACAAAAATAGATAGAAACAGTCAACAATAATACTGGTTGAGTTCATCACTTTGATAGTTCATTCACTATGCAATTCATACAAATGGGATCGAGAATTCATAGAGTTCAAGAGTTCATTAGGCCACACAGATTGGGGATTTGAATATGACATGATTCGTAGTGAGAGTTCAGTTTATGGGAACGGTGTATATGAGGTAGTGCAAAGGGATGCGGAATAGTGAGGTGCGAGGCAAGGGGTTGTGGCTATAAGCCGCCTACCGGCCCGACCAGACCAGGTGGAATTCAGGTTAGTTGAGAGATGGAGATCCTCGGGCTCGAGACCTATCTACAGCTCGCCATCTGACCTGGCCAGCGCAAAACACAGGACCTTGACTGCGCACAAAATTAATCTAGCTATATATCCATCAACCTTCAAAAAATACATTTAATACTGCTGGCATTAATTGTGTTGTTGTTATGGTGTTATTTATGGTTCAGCATTAATATTGTCCCACAGTGAGTAGATGCATATATTACACTGAAAAGAATATAAACACTTTTGTTTTGACTCCTATTTTCATGAGCGACTTGAGAAGGAACTCTGTAGAATGGAAACCTATGCAGACTCTGCATTTCTTTTTTCTAGAAATAATGTTTCCTCCCGTGACAACTCTGAGAACAGCATCATAATAATCAATAACAATAATACCTTGGTTTTATATAGCGCTTTTCTGGACACTCAAAGACGCTGTACATTACATTATTCACTCACGACCCACCGACCGTCCCATACCCACCCACACACCGACCAAACCACCCACCGACCGAAAACCCACCCACACACCGACCGAACCACCCACCTACCCACCCACACGCCCACCCACCGACCGAACCAACCCCGCGATCCGTCCACCAACTGACCAACTCACCCATGAACCCACCAAACCATCCACCGACCGTCCCATTACACCCACCCACACACCGACCAAAGCACCCACCGACCCAACCGACCGAAAACCCACCCACACACCGACCAAACCACCCATCTACCCACCCACACGCCCACCCACCGACCGAACCAACCCAGCGATCCGTCCACCGACCGACCGACTCACCCATCAACCCACCAAACCACCCACCGACCGACCAAAAACCCACCCACACACCGACCAAGCCACCCACCGACCAAACCACCCACCGCTGTTTTCACACATGTTGGAGACTTATGGGTCGACCCGAGACCGTCCTAGTTCCAACAGCATTTACTTCATAGTTAGTTCAGTCTGTGTTCACGCATGCTCGCCACGATCAGCTGTCCGCTGAACTTTTTCCCATGACAACAGCGTCAACTTGCCAATGCGTCATCAACACACACGCAGTGACTGACAGGAACGTATGAGATGGATTTTGTGGTGAATTTCAACGTTTGTGGCCAAAACAAAACTTTTGATAAATGGGAAGTAGAGGAGAGTGAGCAGCTAGGTTAGCCTACTGTTTATAAAACATGAGCTTTACATTTCTATTGAAAACGGTTAAGGCAATATTCATAATTTTCAGGCGTACATAAAATTATCCCAGCATTTAAGCATATTTGGCTGGATTAGTAAAGTCAAACATAAAAGTTTCAGTTCGTGGGGCCCAGGTGTAAGAGACTCCACCGCAGCTGTTTCCATAAACAGTTGAGCTCGTTGAGCTAGCTAGCTAGCTTCAGGTTAAACACCGTAAAAGTGAAATAACTCCTGCCCACGAGTGCCGCATATCGCATATCAGTGTTTACTTCCACGGAAAAGTGCCGGGTTAGTCCTGTTGTGTTGTGATTCTGTGCTAATGTTGTTTTGTTGCACCTGACTGAGATCCTTGAGACAGTGACCGGCTAATAACCCACACAAAATAGTCCCGGTGGTCTGGCATATTTAGTGAGCTTAGTAAATTAACAAAATAATATAAGCGGGTTAAACAAGTCGGAGCCGTGCATTAGACAGTTATAATGCACTTCACTGACCGTCGTGGTGTTCTTGTCTCCGTGTCGTGCATGATATTTTGATGCTGCCTGTGGCGCGTCCTCCATGTATTTTCCATGTAAACCTGACGCTTGGCCGCGTTTGGTCCTCTTTTGGGCCTGCTCTACAGAACCAGCTGCCTCTGTTGTAAGACCACACACATGAAAGAAAGCTGACATGACTGACACATTATCAGCAAATCAGAATTCCACGTATAACGACAGTGTGTCAACAGCTCCACCCTTGCTTTCCTCACCTGGGAAAACTGCAAATAGCTTAACAGATCTTTCACCCAACCAGAAGTGCAGGCTGAACTAACTCAGGTATAACTTGTATATACTTGTGAAATTAATCGGACCAGGCCAAATTAAGTGGATTTATTTATCAAGGATATTTGGAATCCCTTTCTCAAGAAGGGTTCGCCCATGTCACAGAAGGGTTCGCCCATGTCAGGAGAAGGGTTCGCCCATGTCAGGAGAAGGGTTCGCCCATGTCACAGAAGGGTTCGCCCATGTCAGGAGAAGGTTTCGCCCATGTCAGGAGATGGGTTCACCCATGTCACAGAAGGGTTCGCCCATGTCACAGAAGGGTTCGCCCATGTCACAGAAGGGTTCGCCCATGTCAGGAGATGGGTTCACCCATGTCACAGAAGGGTTCGCCCATGTCACAGAAGGGTTCGCCCATGTCACAGAAGGGTTCGCCCATGTCAGGAGAAGGGTTCGCCCATGTCACAGAAGGGTTCGCCCATGTCAGGAGAAGGGTTCGCCCATGTCAGGAGAAGGGTTCACCCATGTCACAGAAGGGTTCGCCCATGTCACAGAAGGGTTCGCCCATGTCAGGAGACGGGTTCGCCCATGTCACAGAAGTGTTCGCCCATGTCAGGAGAAGGGTTCGCCCATGTCAGGAGAAGGGTTCGCCCATGTCAGGAGAAGGGTTCGCCCATGTCAGGAGACGGGTTCGCCCATGTCACAGAAGGGTTCGCCCATGTCAGGAGACGGGTTCGCCCATGTCACAGAAGGGTTCGCCCATGTCACAGAAGGGTTCGCCCATGTTTTTTTATGTTTTGAATGTTCATATCTCGATATCGATACGATAACGATAAATCTTTCAGCCCTAGAATCTTATTCTATTAATGTGCATATTTAGATGTGGTTTACAAACCTTTCACACCAAATACCACCGAATATAATATTTGAACTTCAAAATAGTAACAAAGTTTTGAAGCTTTCCGCGCTTGTGTTAAGCTTTTGACGCCTCCAGGGCGTCCAGCGCAGCCCACGCTAGAGTTGGGAAATGTTGAACTTTTTGGAGAAATTTGCGAGCGCCGACCAATCAGGAGCTTTCTCCAACAGTGACGAACGTTGTAGCTGAGCCACCGGGGCAGATCCAAGAAAAAAAAAAAAAAGATGCTATGCCGGCCCGCAGATGTCAACAAGTACGGAGGATTAATTTCATTGTGAACCGGAGCTACAGCAGCTCTGGGACTTTTACAACGACACACTTCAGTGTTTCTTTACCTAAACACCCAGGATTAAAAGCGACGACAAGAAAACTTATTTCAGTGGCTGAATCTGCGCTGGGAATGTCTTTGGGCCTCGAGGCTAATGATGACTGTTGTAGCTGCGAACACACGCTGACGTGTGACCAGAGCGTCGGTGTGACAAGCGTCTGACTTCAGGTAAGCACAAGCGTCGAACTACGGGCTTTAAGCGCATTTTTGACACCCGAAAAGCGTTTGGTCCGTACGCACCTTTAGCCCTGACCTACACCTCCACTGTGGGCCAAGGTAGCACCCGGAGGAAACCTGGCTGCCTTCAGTGCTCCTCTGATCCTCTGAAACGGTGCACCGCCTCCTGGGTTTGTCCCTGTTCCAGAGCATGGTGTCCTGCACTGGTCACCTCCTCCATCCACTTCCTCCTGCGCAGCTCCCTCCGCTCCACAACAGTCTTTCACCATCTTTTCCCTGCCCTGTGGCTCCTCTTGTGATGCCTCCCCAGTGCTGCAGGTGTGGGGGCTTCTTGGTGACTCGTCAGTGTTATAGAAGAACAAACCTGTAGGTCTCAAAAGTCTTTAACTCAAAAGCTGCTTTCTTCAGGGCCATTATGGACTCTGCAGTAAGAAAAAAAAAAATCAGCTGAACCCCACAAAAACACGGTAGAGACATACAAAAGCATTCAGCAAAACAGTGTGAAACAAAGAAACCACGAGGCAAAAAAATGCAGCTGCACCAAGATAGAGGAAAGTTGCAGGTTGTTTGGTGAAAAAAATAACTTAAAGTGATAGTCTGTAAGTTTAAATGTTATACATATGCAATATTGTCTGGGCCAGCAATTTGACTTAACGTAATATAATCTAATATATACCATGGTCTGGGTGAATACTCGATTCTGATTGGCTGGTGGGGGCTAACAAGCGTGCATTATTTTCGCATAACCGCACACGTAGTCCGTTAGTTAAATCACTGGGATATCACTCCGCTGTAGGAATCGCCATAGCAACGCATTAACACAGCTGAATCAGATTCTTCCCTGATGTTACGCAGTGGTCACTCTTCTCTCTCGTGGCTAAATACAATGAGGCTGATGAGCGAAGCGAGGAGAAATGACCTTAATCAGCTCATGAATAGGAAAGCTTTGCTGCAGCAGGAAGAGAACGAGGTGCAGAAAAGAGCTATACCATGATGATATACAGTTCATCCATTTTGCCTGGTCAGAGCGCGTATTCATTCTTTCTTTGCACAAAAAAGAGCCGTCAAAGCTGTTAGAGAATTAACAATGGTGTCTGAGAGGATTGATGAACAATAGGCAGCAGTCTGGATGTCTTATACATGAGATGCTTATTTACACTCGGTACAGGACCCGAAGACATGAACTCGAGACATTGTGCTAGTCCTACTATTCAAGTCTGTCTATGCATCCACAGAAAAGGGATAAATCTCCTCTCAGAGCGTCAGACTGATACGCAAGAGTCTGAGCACCACAGACAAGGCTATGACAGAGAGAGTACGACTGTAAAGCCTGACCCAGTGTGATAAATAGTGATTTAATGCCGCACTCACACCACACACCCCAGTCACTACAACCAGGGACACAAGTGGGCAGCCCAAGTTTCGAGACAAGTTTTTTTTTTTAATTGGTGATCTTTTTTGCAGAATCGTTCAGTTGACGCAGTATTGGTACATTTAAAAGCGTTAACTTTTAGGTTCAAACCAGCTTCTTTTAGGAGAAAAGAAGGGGTGTGCAGCAGGTGTGTGACTTTGTCTGAGTGTATTTACATACTGGGTAAACACTTGTTGTGTTTGATGGGCAAAGATTGTATCAGACGAGCTGAACCGTGGACGTTACAACAAACATGTTTGGAAGTGGATTTATTAATCATGGATTATGTGGCGCCGCTTCCTCATGAAGAGCCTTGATAGCAAAGCAGCGACAGCGGGACAGAGACGCTGCTTTGCTCCCCAGACAGGACCACACTGACCACTCAGCTTCAGTGCTACAAAAGCTTCCCGCAAAAGCACCAAACAGTAAGTTTAGTATATTTTTTATTACAGTGGATTTTGCGTTTGAGTTGATCTCTGATGTCTCCTATGGCAGAGTGGCATTTTTAAAAGAAAAGCATAAGAAGTCCTGTTTTCTGCCACATAGAGGCTTCTGGCAAACAGAAAACAGGACTTCTTATGGTTTCTTTTAAAAATGCCACTCTTCCATAAAGGCCAAATGTGTGCAGTGTATGACTAATAGTTGTTCTGTGGACAGTTTCCCCCACCTGAGCTGTAGCTCTCTGCAGTTCATCCAGTCAGTGCTGTCCTTGTTCGGTCAGTAAGTTTAGGAGGACGGCCGGGTCTTGGTAGGTTTGCAGTGATGTCAGACTCTTTCCATTCCTGGATGGTGTTTTTAACTGTACTTTGAGAGATGTTCACAGCTTTGGAAATCTTTTTTATAACCTAACCCAGCTTTATACTTCTCAGTAAGTTTATCCCGAACCTGTCTGGTGTGTTCTTGGACTTCATGATGCTTCTGCTCCCCAATAGTCTCTTAACAGACCTCTGAGACCATCACAGAGCAGCTGTATTTGAACTGACATTAGATTACACACAGGTAGACTCTATTTAGTCATTGGGTCAACATGTGATCATTCAGAAATCATCAGGAAACTTCTGAAGGCAATTGGTTGCGCTAAAAGGAAAGGGGGGCCGGTACTTTTGCACATCCCACTCTTCATATATTTCTTCATTCATTTGTCTCTGCACTTCACTTCCGTTGTACAAACACTTCTGGTCAAGCGCGAAGCCCGTTCATTAGGCGGAGAATGAGGGAAAATATTCTCTGCTCAAATCTGATGTTTAGTCGATTGATTTGTGTAAAATGTCCAATATTCATTTGCACCAACATGTCAACACTGCACCGTTTCTCTGCACGGCCTGAAAACGGCTTTGTTTTCGTGTAGTGACTGATTTTATCCGGGCTTCTCCAGCCCCATGTTAACAGACAGGAGAAAAGGGGCGGGCACAATTCACGGCAGCGCCCACGCGAGCCTCCGAAATAAGGTGAATACAATTTATTTCACTTACCGAATGTGTGTCACTTAGTGTGTGTCTTTCACATAAAATTTCAATTAAATATGTTTATGTTAGTCAGTTGGAGTGTGCAGATGGAGAACATTTTTGTTGATGCTGATCTCCAGTTTATTTTTAGAAACAAGTTAAGATGTAATGTTGGAGAAATTAAAAAAGTCTACTTATATAATATATAATATAATATAATAGGTGTTATATTAGGTGTGAACAGCTGTCTGTCCTATTTCTGCTCTTCCTTTTGAATCGGGCTTCCTTGGATCCTGTCTGTGAAAGTCCTTTCCTTTGATTCTATGGGTCATAATAATCACAGGGACAGGGGGAAGAAAGAAAAGTGAACATTTCCTGAACCACCTTCCAATACATCTAAATAGAATAAACGATGCTGCTGATATCCACAGCATGACTGTCATTACCAGCCCGACTTTCTGTCCGTAAATATATGATATTCCAGTTATGTGACATGTCTAATTAGTTTGAGCTGTGGCCTCTCTCGGCCGAGTTCAATATTGTACCGGTTTCTATACAAAAAATGTCTCTCATTCAGATGCTGTCAATGCCTTACGAATCCCACAGTTAATTAAGGACAGAAAAGCAAATGTGCAAATGAACTGGCTTCTGGGAGAACACGCAAATATGGAAACTTGAATACAGAAAGATTTGAAGAGTAACTGGTAGATTATAAAGGATAGTCAGTGGTTTGATTTGAACAGATTCAGGTTCACACTTAACGACCCACTGGGAATTGTGCTGTCACCCTAAGTGCTTGTAAATTTGCAAGTGGGAAGTCAAACTGGTTTCAGCCATAGGATCTGGCAACCCCCTGTGTGAGGCTCTTTCAGCTTTCTCCAACTTCTACATTAGTGCAAAGCAGCATTGAAAAAATAAAGGCGCATTATGGAACTTTTTATGCGATTTATTTGTGTAGTTATATGTGTACTTGACCTTTTAGAGACCCACTGGTCACACTGGTTTCTGTGACGCTCCAGGTTCAATTGTTTTTGTTTTTGAAAGCCCTCGGAAAAGCACCGTGTCTTCCTTGTCTGCATGTTTTGCTTCCACATACACAAGGGGAGCGGGACTGTGTCGGAATCATCTTGGGAGCAAACAGAAATGACATGTCTAATGTAAACAAACACTTTGATTGAACTTCTTTATTGGGTTGCGTATGAGTCTTCACAGTGAGTGGAACACACGCTCTGTTCTGTTAAAAATCCTTCAAACTCTACCACTTAAGAGTTTAGAGGAAGGCGATCTGAGTCATTCTGACTTGGGTAAGAATCCTTTAATTAACAGAACACATCACACAATGATGAAGAGCAGGTTTCGTCAGAGCACACATTAAAACTCAAAAAGTGCTACCAGATGGTAATGAGCCATGTCAGGGCTGTGTACTTTCCCCTTGGCTCTTCTCCCTGTATACAAACTGCTGCACCTCCAGTCACCACCCTCATCGGGCTCATCTCGGACGGTGATGAGTCAGTCTACAGGAGAAAGGTGGACCGGCTGGCGTCCTGGTGCAGCCACAACAACCTGAAGCTGACCGCCCATAAGACAATGGAGATGATCGTGGACTTCAGGAAAGACACAGCCCCACCGTCCCCCCCTCGCCCTGACAGACTCTTCCATCTCCATCGTGGACTCCTTCGGTTTCCTTGGAGCATCAGATCCCTCATCAAGAAGGCCCAGCAGAGGATGTTCTTCCTGAGACAGCTGAGGAAACTTAAGCTGCCGACCAAGATGCTGGTGCAGTTCTACACGGCCATCATCGAGTCCATCCTCACCTCCTCCATCACCGTGTGGTTCCCCGGCGCTACAGACCGGGACAAGCACCGACTGCAGCGCATTGTGCTGCTGCTGAGAGGGTGATTGGCTATAAGCTCTCACCTCTCGAGGACCTGTTCACCTCCAGGACCCGGAGGCTTGTTTGTCGGATCACTGCTGACCCTTCTCACTCTGGACACAGACTTTTCACCCCTGTCCTTTTGTCCCCTCCGCCATCAGACTCATGAACGATAACAAGACCTAACAACTCAGTGTCAGAGTCATGAATGTAATAATAATTAAAGCCGCGCGCGGCGATAAAGGCCCTCGCCCCTGGCGCACTCCCCACTCGCTCTCATCCCTTGCGACCCCCTCCGCTCGCTCTCATCCCTTGCGACCACTCTTCATCACACTAGGTCCTTGCAAGCCCCATGATTGAACTCGCTCATTTTGACGCGAAAATCCCTATTAAGTTGCATTATTCTGCTTTATATGCGAAAGTGCCTTTAAGTTGCATTACAGTTTATTATATGCGAAAGTCCCTTTAAGTTGCATTACAGTTTATTATATGCGAAAGTCCCTTTAAGTTGCATTACAGTGCATTTTATGCGAAAGTCCCTATTAAGTTGCATTACAGTTTATTATATGCGAAAGTCCCTTTAAGTTGCATTACAGTGCATTTTATGCGAAAGTCCCTATTAAATTGCATTACAGTTTATTATATGCGAAAGTCCCTTTAAGTTGCATTACAGTGCATTTTATGCGAAAGTCCCTTTAAGTTGCATTACAGTTTATTATATGCGAAAGTCCCTTTAAGTTGCATTACAGTTTATTATATGCGAAAGTCCCTTTAAGTTGCATTACAGTGCATTATATGCGAAAGTCCCTTTAAGTTGCATTACAGTGCATTATATGCGAAAGTCCCTTTAATTGCATTATAGTGCTATTGTGAAAATCCCTATGTAGTGGCATAATTGTGTTGTAATTGCAAAAATCACTATTTTGTTGCAGAAACTGTAACAACTGTTGAAATTGCAGAAACTCTTAAAACTGTATAAACTGTTAAAATCACAGACAGACCTCACTGTATCATAATCCTATTAAAATGCCGGCAAGAAAAGAGAAAGCATTAGAAAAGTGTCACAGCCATATTTGAACCAGCAACCTCCTACACCAAAGACAAGCACACTATCACTGAGCTGCAGGTCCATGGTAGTTGGACTGTGATGTGTGCTACTTTTGTCTAAGTTATCGAGCAGAAGTTAGTTCCCAGCATCCCACTGGAGGGGAGAGGTAGCTTCAAGTCATGCCCCCCCCATACATTTCCTCGATTGTTTTCAACATTTTCCCTAGTGTTGCCTCAATTGTTTTCCTACGATCCCCCCATTTCTAGCTCTTTAGTGACGCATATGAAAGCGTTTTTCATGAGAATGGGACCGTAGGTGCGGTTAAAAAAAAAAAAAAAGAGCAAAGGTCAAAATTGACCCAGCAATCTCATGGTTGGAAACCCAATGCACAAGCAATAACGCTACACAGGCACAGCAAATCTTATGAAACGTGCTGTTATCATGTGACAATGTGTGCAGTGGCCCATGTAAAAGGTGAAAGCAATAGAAAAGTGTCAAGGCTGTGTTTGGACTAGCAACCTCCTTCACTTGAAACATGGGCCTGTTGACAGCTTGGCTTATTTAAATTCCCAGGCTGCAATTTTGTACCAGCAACACACTGGAGGAGAGGTTTTTTCCCCGTTTTTAATGAGTGTGGGACCATAGGCAATGATTCATGTTCTTACCGGAAGGTGTTGAGTCCAAAAGAAAAAGGAAATTAAAAACAGCTTAGGTTGGGATTTGATCCAGCAACCTCCTGCACACTAGCTCAGCACTCTACCAATGAAGCTACTCAGGTTGAGTGAACTTCTAGGAAACGTCCCGCAATCATGTGTTTTAGGCTGTGACAATGTGTGCAGCGGGCAATGGAAAAGGTGAAGGCAATATTAAAGTGTCAAGGTTGTGTTTGGACTAGCTACCTCACTTGAGACAACCATGCTATCACTGAGCTGTAATTCCAAGCAAACATGGGCCTGATGACTGCTTGGGTTTTCTAAATTCACAGGCTGAAATTTGATCCCAGCAACACACTGGAGGGGTCATTTCCATGTTTTTAATGAGTGTGGAACCATCGGCGACGATGCATGTTCTTCCCAGAAAGTGCTGAGTCCAAAAGAAAACAAAATGAAAAAGAGTCAAGGTCAGAATTTGATCCAGCAACCTCCTGTACACTAACCCAGCTCTCTACCAATGGAGCTACTTAGGCTGAGAAAAATATAGCGGATGTGAAATAAATGTCATGAGAGACTCCGCACTTGTGTGTTTGCAGGAAATGGATTAACAGCTTAGAAAATAATATATTGTATCATTTTGTAATTGGGGTAAATTCCTGGCTGCCCAAAAAATCGTTGAGAGGGGGTTTCAGCCCTGCAGCACCCTCGATATTGAAGCAATTATTTGGTAAGACCCATATAGTATGAGGAACACACAGAGAGACGGACAGGAAACAGTCGAATTGAACTTCCTGTGATGGTACAGTTGAGAAAAACGTGAATTTGGAGGCAAAAACGTCCAAATTCAAGCTGATGTCTGTGACAGAGGGGTAGTATAAGTATATACGAGTCCAAAGGTGTAGTTTTTGTGAAGAAGGGGGGAAATGTGGAATACTGGCGAATTTCAGGAGAAACTCTGACAGAGGCCAACACGCTGCCAGGCTAAGACCTCTGGCGATTTTCACGGAGGATGGGCGGGCCACTTACAAGACATTTAAAGGACTTTTTGGCGATAGTCAAGTCTGTGGAAGATATGAGGCTTTGAAATTTGCTGAAAATGGCCTCTCAGTTGCGGCCTTGTCATGACCACGCCCAATAGTTTAAAAAAAATGTAGTTGATGATTTTGAAAGCCACATGGGTTTGGGACATGTTGGCCAAAATTGGGGGCTTTCCATTGAAAACTCGGGGATCAGGAGCCAGAAGTTCAAGAGGTACGATTTTGAGGTTTTGAGGTTCGGGCCAAGATGGCCGACTTCCTGTAGCATTTAGGGCGGGGTCATAATATCATTTTTGACATGTCCTGACGTGGTCTATGTCCCTGGCCAATGTCACTTTTGTACGATGATTTTTTTTGCGACCACTCCTCCATTGGGTCAATGTAAACCGCCTGTTTGAGGGGGCGCCACAGAGCCAACTTTTATTATTCTCTCTCGCGAACCCCACCCAAAATTAGAGCTTGCGGAGCACTACGTTTTGACCCCTGTTACTTGCGAATCGGTTCACGTTTGCTACGTTAATTCTTGCGTTTTCGTCCCCCGTTAACGGTTTTAATTAGTCCCTCGCGGGACACTGCGTCCACACTTAGATCTGCTGCTAACACATCTGTAAATACACTCACGCTGTTGCTCTATGTCAAATTGCTGTTGCCATAGTTTTTGTAGTTTATTATTTATCTAAGTTATGTGTTAAATGTTTCATGTTGCACGATTGAACCAAAAAAAAAATCCTAGTTTGTGAAAATGGCAATAAATACTATTCTGATTCTCACATGGACATAAGTGACCGCCCATACAGGAACATAATAACATACATTACAGAGAGTACTTGCTGCAAAGCCATAATGGAATCTGGGATCATAATGGGGTACAATGACTCAGTCTACTGAATGTAAGAGTTGCTGAATAGTACACTGCGTTCCAAATGATTATGCAAATTGTATTTCAGTCTTATAAAGGTAAAAAAAAAAGAAAGAAAAGAAAACAGAGAACAGCTGCTACAAACAGCAAACAGGTATTTGAAGCTGCTGGTGCCTTGGGAGTCTCCTGAACATCAAGGTGTAGGACCCTCCAGAGGCTGCATAAACTGTTTATTGAAGCTCATGAACAGAAACGGCTGCAGTGGCTCAGAAATAAATGAAGACTCATTTTTGTCTTGTTCACTGATAAGGCCGTGTAACCCTGGATGGTCAGATGGATGGAGTAGTGGATGGTTGGTGAATGGCCCCCATGTCCCAACAAGGCTGTGACATCAGTAAGGAGGGGGCGGAGTCATGTTTTGGGCCAGAATCATGGTGAGAGCTGGTCGGACCCTTTAGGATCCCTGAAGGTGTGAAATGACCTCTGAAAAATATGTGGAGATTCTGACTGACCACTTTCTTCTATGCTACAAAAAGAAGAGCCGTGCTTTCCCGAACAAGATCATCTTCATCATGACAACGCACCATGTCCTGCTGTAAAGAATACCTCTGCATCACTGGCTGCTATGGGCATAAAAGGAGAGAAACTCATGATGTGGACCCCCTCTTCCCCTGACCTCAACCCTATTGAGAACCTTTGGAACCTCAACAAGAAAAACATCTATGAGGGTGGGAGGCAGTCTATTTGATGCAAGTATTTTGAAGGTGGTATCACAGAAGGGCTCCTATGTTAAAATATAACTTGACCTGTTTAGATGTTTTTGATTGAAATTGCTTTTGAGTTCAGTAAATATGACCACCTCCTATCATTAAATACATATAGAGCCGGTACATGCAGAACTGTTTTGACTGTTTTTACATTGGTCTAACAAAAAGACGGCTCAGAGATCGCTTTTTGGAAAACCAATATGCCAACAGGACGGAGAATCCTAACTATCCGATGCTGCAATATTCAGTCTTTCAGTCAATGTAATATTAACCAACTCAAAGGCACAGGTCATTGACGTCATCAAAAACACTTGCAGAGGCGATGACAGACTCAAAACTCAACAAACTTATTGGATTGAAAGATTAAAAGCTTCAACTCATCCTGGCCTGAGCAAGGGTATTGACTTTTCAGTTTTCCTTAAAGGAATAGGCCACCGTTTTTACATACTAAGATATGTTCTTACCTCACTTTAGACGTGTTAATATATCCCCGTCTGGTCTTTGTCCGTGCGCTCTGCCAGGCAAACGGAGCACATACGCAGCCTCTCCCACATGTCACATAGCTCCAAAAAAGCTCACGATAGAAGCTACCAAGCTCTTCCACGTGTTCCCTATTTAAATAAAGTTACGTGAAGTGTTTTCATGCAAAGTATATTTACACAGAAATGTAACATGTCGATTTTATAAGCAAATAAAAAGGGGGACTATATTGTGAGGCGTAATGATACGAGGAGCACAGCGTCCGCGTAGTAACTCCTAAAGACTTCCCCCGCTCACTTCCGTCAATAACCTTTAGGAGTTACTGCGCGGACGTTTTACTCCTCGTATCATTACGCCTCACAATATAGTCCCCCTTTTTATTTGCTTATAAAATCGACATGCTACATTTCTGTGTAAATATACTTCGCATGAAAACACTTCACGTAACTTTATTTAAATAGGGAACACGTGGAAGAGCTTGGTAGCTTCTATCGTGAGCTTTTTCGGAGCTATGTGACATATGGGAGAGGCTGTGTATGTGCTCCGTTTGCGTGACAGAGCGCGCGGACAAAGACCAGACGGGGATATATTAACCCGGCTAAAGTGAGGTAAGAACATATCTTAGTATATAAAAACGGTGGCCTATTCCTTTAAGAGTGTTTCCTATCTGCTTCTCATTATGGTGTATTTTTTAGTGATCTTTGAATCTCCTGCCAGCAGCCATTTTCCTGCTGTTTTGCTGGAGGGGACGAGGCTCCTCCCATGTTCTCTTCCCACAGCTCCGGCCCTGCATGTATTTTAAATACTTCTATAAGAAACCCCTGGCTTTTGTTTGCCGCATTTATATATACATAAAAGAAGAAAGAAAAAAACGTACTGAAGGGGGAGTGCTCATGGGCGTGTCAGACAGGCATGGATCTTCTTAAAGAGACAGAGGCGAAATCGCAGCATCAGGAACAGTGTTGCTATGAGGGGAAATTATTTTAAGTTGTTTTTCATCTTTGCTGCGATTTCCAAACAATTTTGGGTAGCATAGTTATTTGAGTAAGCTCTAGAATGGTATATGTGCCTGAAAAAACATCATACCCCACCTTTAAAGATTTCTCACAGTACAACGTTCAAGGTTCAACTTTATTTCTGTCCCAAAGGAAATTATTATGCAGCAGGTGTCCACACATAAAAAAGCAAAAACAAACAAAAAAAACACAGTGAGACAACAATTTTGTTTGGGACAAAGATCATACAGTCACAGCATCATCAGTCCGGCTCTGGAGCTGAGAGACAATCAGCATAAGATCAAATAAAGCCTAATTTGCAGCAGCTTCACTGAGCAACATATGATCATTTATCTTCGCCACAGCCTCTGGAATAAAAGAGGCCCTGGCCCGACGAGTTTGAGTACAGGGCATTCTTAGCCTGCGTCCGGAGGGGAGCAGGTTAAACTCCTTATAAAGCGGATGGTCCGGACACTCCATTATCTGTTGGGCTTTACGTACAACCCTTTGGCTGTAAAGGTGATGCAGCTGAGTCTGCTGTGCACCAATAATTTTACCTGCTACTCTGACCAACTTCATCAGACAATTTTTGTTGGTCACAGAAAGAGCCCCAAACCAAGAAACAAAACATTATAATGATAAATCGAGGCTTTTTGTGCAATATACGATTATTGCTGCATCAGCATATCGTCATGTATCGAATCGTGAAGTACCCATAGGTCCCCACCCCTACTTGTTATGTATCTACTTGACATTCTGTGCAAAGTGCAATACTTTACCGGGAAGCTGCTCTGCTTCCAGCTGTAGTCAGCAAACAGCCTCTGGTCAGACAACAGGGTGAAATAATTTGTCTAATCACACTTTCATGGTTGTTAAGTAGCTTACTAATTATACCCTCATGAAGTGGCTCCTCTGTCATCATGGGACTCACTGATGCATGCTGGGATAGGGTCACATCATCACAAATATGTCCACAGTTTTCTCCAAAAATCAGACAAAATATAAGACAAATAATGCAGGAACTATTTAGCTGCATCTATTTGAAAGTAAAACACACCTTACTCCGAGCCTCGCCAGAGACATACGAAGCTTAGCTGATGTTCCTCAGGTGTTGTTTTACATATTTAAAGTCGGACAAGATGGAAATGACATGGTAATGATAACCTTATAAATGTATAGGAGGAATGGCATTTGAGCCTAATGTATGTTGATTAGCATCAACCACATTAGCATGATGTCAAAGCGTGAATTATTATGAATCATTACTGAATGTACAGGAGATGTTCAGTTCTTACTTTAGATTATAATGAATCTAAACAGAGGACCTCTGTCTACTGCAGGCTGAGAGAAAAGAAACATGTCTCTCCTCTCTGGAAGTGTGCTAAATGTGATACTCTCTGTAATCTTGGTAGGATTTTGTGTTTTGCCTATAAGGATTTTGTGAACAGAAGGACACTTGTATTATTGTTTGGCCCCTTGAATTTTTCACCACCACCAGGTCCACAATCAAATACATACAAATATTTTCTAATGTTTATTACCAGATTCATTCATGTTTTCTGTCTGTTTTACGAACAAAAGTGTCTGAAATGATTTCCACAGCTGGTCTGATGGAAGTAGATACAAGTCTCTGAACTTTTGGACAGCATGTGACTGTAGGCTTCTCTCTTAGTGTCCGTCTTCATTTTCCTCCCCTCCCACTTTGATAAGCAGCCAATTAATATTTTCTACTGTGTTTTTTTTCTGATGTAGTTTTACAACGGACGGTGTCAATCATTTTCATATGTCACCGTAGCCAGTGTCGGCCAATAGCGGAGCTGGCGATATTCTACAGTTATGTCCCAGGACATTTGATGGATAGAAGATTCAGGACCGTGAGGAGCGTACGACAGAAGATGCAGAAGAACGTCATTCATTCATTGAGTGGAACAGAGGAGCTGCAATGGAGGAGGACTCATCAGAACGTACGCAGCGCTGTTATTTCTGACCGGATCATTTGTCTGACAGTTTACAGCAGGGCTCTTCAATCACTTTGTTCACTGGGCCAGATTAACATGTTAATACAGAATAATAAAGAGCCTAATAATAAACTAGGGCTACTCAGAACTAAACCAGGATAAACCAGGGCAAAACATGATATATCAGGGCAAGGCCTAATACAGTATAGGAGAGTTACATGTGAGACCATTTCATCTCAAACAACATGACTAACTCCTGCTCAGCCACTGCTCCTCTCAGCTGAGGGGACATACGCTGACCAAACCCCTGAGCCGCTGTTCTGTCCAGACCTCACGCTTCATGAAAAAAGTGAAAGAAGCTCCTCGGAGATGGTGCGCTCATCCACATACTTTCTCTCTTTTACCTGTTAACTTCACAAAGAGCATCTCTGCGCTGGTACATTTCCCACAAAGACGTATCGAATGAAGTCAGAGGTGAAAGGAAGAAAATGCACCTGTCAGATGAATGATTCCTATGTGTTTAGTTAAGTTAGAGCCCAGAGAGCGAGGTTAGGGGTGTTGATCAGCTTCATCGTCCGCTTTACAAACATCCACAACTGAACTGGTGTTCCTTACCTGACAGTAGCAGGTCAAGCCCTTTGTGACGATGAAGACGACAGGGAAACATGTGGTCTTCTGAGTCTTGCTTCTGCACGGGATAATCCGAACAAATAATAAGGCTTGTGTTTTCTCAGTGTACACTGTTTTGCAGAGCCATGTGTTGATTTGAGCCTGCGCTGTAGGAGATGATGCGAGCAAGGCTGCAGGCACACTGCTACGCAAAGAGGTGCGATTCCGCCGCAAACGCACTGTGGGTAATGCCAAGAAATATATTTTCATGGAAAATGAGGCGCGGGCCGGAACTGGCCCCAAATCATCTCGAACTTAGTGGTGCAAAACAAAAATATTTATAGTGATTATTTCATTGTCAGACCTGTTCCTTCTTTATTGTTTAGTTGTGTCTTTTGATAATATTTTAACCTAAAATAATAAAATAAAATGCTTCAAAGATAACCAACTTTAATGACTGTAATGACGTCCTGATGGCAAAGGCAAAAAAACAAAACGTTTGAGCGTGGCCGTGTTGTTTAACTGCAGAAGCAGAGCCTCTCACAGCGCGACATCGCTGCTGAGCTGGAACGCAGTAACATTCACTCTGAATTTCTTATAAGATCCTGAGGGCTATGGAACAAAAAATTAAAGCGGAGGACTCAACAAAATGTCCCAGGGCTGAGACGGAGGATCTGATTAGCTGCTCATCAAGACACTGGACGGTCCTCGACTCAAATGAAGGCCGTTACTGGAGCCTCAGGGTGATTTCAGAAATTCAACATGACTGTTTTGATGTTTTGTTGCCTTTGCCATCAGGACGTCATGACGGTGTGAATATGTCAGAAATTATTCCAATATATCCTTAGAGTTCAGAGATTATGGGTGGACTTGGTTTGCTCACTTCAGCTTAAGAGCACACATTTTGAGGTCTGGAAACAGTGAAACTAAATAAAAAAGGTCTGGTATCTGAATGTATCACTTTGTTGCACTGCCTTACAGAGTGGACCGACGCTGCGATTTGGGAAACAGAATAAACATACAGGGCTAACATCAGATGCGCTCATGAATAAACAGGTGTTAGCATGTGTCAGCTGTTGCACACTCAGATGTCTCGTGTTTATTCAAATGGTGATGACATCAGACAGGCCAAAGCACCTGCCGACAGGTGCGTTTCTCAGAGATCCAGGATAAATAACTGTTGGATGTTGTGAAAACCAAGAGAACGCAGACTGACAAAAATGAATGAGGTGTTGTGTAAGACTTAGAAATGATAGTCGCACGAACACTAATAACACACAAATTCAGTGACAATCAGAAGCCGTCTTACAAAAACAGCTTTTCAGATGTAAATAGTCATTGAAACTTGAGCCGCCTTGCCTCCTGTGTCTGGGGACATTGGTGTGTGAATGGGTGAGTTGTGCCTTGATGTGCAGAGCTTTCAGCTTTGCCTAATGTAGATAGAGAAGTGGTGGGAAATGTGACCATTTTACTTACATATAGTGGTGTCTAAAATTCTAGAGCACTGGTTCTAATCGACATTTTGAAGACAGCATGGTCTCAGAAGCTCTCCGCCTTCAGTGGAAAGCAGCTTCTCTGAAAGGTAACTGGCTGTTGGAGTTTGTCATGTGTAATGAGTCGGCTTATGGCCCTGGGGCTGAGAGTTTTCATAGCCCTCACACTTCTCATTGGCTTATAATACTAGGCCTGCGACTCGTGTTATGTGTACTGATAGTTAGGGATGGGAATCTACATTCTACGTAGACCCAGTTCTGTTTAAGCCAGGGGTGTCAAACATACGGCCCGCGGGCCAGATGATTTAATACGGCACTGCCTTATAGAGCATAAATTCCAGAGTATGAAGGGAAAAAAGTAAGTCTCTAGCCCATTCCTGTGCAGAGTAATGAATTTTTAAAGAATAACAAGAATGCTCATTCTAGCCACTAGGTGGCATTAAATAAAAAAAGAAAGAGTTCCACACGTGTCCAGCAGAGGGCACGTGTGGAGCTCAGGATATGAACAACACATTATATAGCCACGTGGTAAATGGACAGTCTGCCCCAGGGCGGCTGTGGCTTCAATAACAGCTTTCCACCACCGAGTGTGGAGTGAATGAATAATGACTACTATGTAGTACTATGTAGGACACGGGCTTGTACAATGTATTACAATTATAAGCCGTTGTTATTAATGAAGCTACAGTCAAATTGGGGCTTTGGCCAAATCACAGCTTATTATTATTCATTTATTGGTAACATTTTCTCTATTTTATGCGGCCCGCAACCCAAAATGAGTTTGACGCCCCTGGTTTAAAGGGGCTGGATGCAAGTTGGCCATTTTATACTCACTACTGCCACCTCAGGCCATATGTGTAATTGCTCCTTCTATATTAAAGGATCTGTATCCTGCTATTTTAGCCATTCCAAAGTTAAGTATAGGCATTTATATGATATATAGTACCTCTACCACTATGGAGTACTCATTTTTGTGATAAATATAAGTGTTTTCTGGAGGTATTTTTTAAACCCGGAAGACACAACGCTTCGATTCAGTTAACTCCACCCCCTCTCTCCGCACATACAACTTTACCATAATATAAATAAACAGCAATAAGTGAAGTTACTTCACTGCTCTGGTCCATCACTGTTTACATTATGGGGCTCGTGTTAGATATAAAAGTTAATCCACTTTGATTCAGGTGAAGGTTCACCAAACATCCATCAGAGACAGTCACAGAAAGCACTATTTTGGTGAAAGTCGCAGAGTCCCGGAGAGAAAAAAACAACTTCTGGCGAGTGGCCTCTTCTTTAGGAAGGTTGAGTAAAGTCCTCGTAGCCAAACGCGCTTCTTTTTCTCTGTGACATTATCGTTAGGTAAGAAAAAAGAACAGGTGTGTTCAGAGTAAGTTACAACGAGCTCCATCTTCAGCTGCAGCGCAAACATGACGTCTGTTCAGACGCTCAGGTGCGTTTGTTTTGGCCCCAGCTGACCTGGAAGCACCTCGGACACATCCTTTTTTTTCCCCCTTTATTTCTTTCTTACAACAGAAATAATGAAAAAGCTGTTTTACAAATTAAAATCAGGCTGTAAGACATTACATTACAGACGGCGAGCACTTCCATTCCGCTGTGACGACACAACTGAGCAAGTCAGTCGTTCACCAGCAGAGGGCGGAGCAGCTGCTCAGAGAGCAGGATTTAGGAGGATTACTGAGAACTGCGTGAATGAAGCCACAAACCACTCTGGGGCTTTTAGCCATGTTGTCAAATAGCAGGCATGGCTAAAAGCTTAGAAAAGTCAATTTTGCATGAAATAGGACCTTTAAGCTCGTGCATGACTGCACTTCAGACCCGACGTGACACCTTTCTGAGTGACAGTGCAGGATTTTAGAGGCAGTTGTGGTGAACAGGTCTGAGCTCATTCTACACATTAGGACATGGCTGGAACATGTAGGGGGAGGAAAATACTTGGTTTTAAAGGAATAGGCCACCGTTTTACATACTGAGATATGTTCTTACCTTGCCTTAGCCGAGTTAATATATCCCCGTCTGGTCTTTGTCCGTGCGCTCTGTCACGCAAACGGAGCACATACGCAGCCTCTCCCACATGTCATATAGCTCCAAAAAAGCTCACGATAGAAGCTACCAAGCTCTTCCACGTGTTCCCTATTTAAATAAAGTTACATGAAGTGTTTTCATGCGAAGTATATTTACACAGAAATGTAGCATGTTGATTTTATAAGCAAATAAAAAGGGGCACTATATTGTGAGGCGTAATGATACGAGGAGCAAAACGTCCGCGCAGTAACTCCTAAAGACTTCCCCGCTCACTTCCGTCAATAGAAGCTGCGTGACTTGTAGAGAGCCTTTTACGACAAGCAGAAAATATATTTTGGGAAAGTGCTGCGCATTCCTACCTCATGGTAGAGGTCCTGAGTCCTGTGTCGTCGTCCGGGGTGAGTTGGAAATCTGTGAAACATTACTACACTATATACTTTCTGCTTGTTATCACAGCCCGGCACGATGCACGGAAAAGGCATTGTTCACAAGTTATCGACGCTCCTTCAACTGTTCTCTGCTCGCTCTCTACAAGTCACGCAGCTTCTATTGACGGAAGTGAGCGGGGGAAGTCTTTAGGAGTTACTGCGCGGACGTTTTGCTCCTCGTATCATTACGCCTCACAATATAGTACCTGCTTATAAAATCAACATGTTACATTTCTGTGTAAATATACTTCACATGAAAACACTTCACGTAACTTTATTTAAATAGGGAACTCGTGGAAGAGCTTGGTAGCTTCAATCGTGAGCTTTTTTGGAGCTATATGACATGTGGGAGAGGCTGCGTATGTGCTCCGTTTGCGTGACAGAGCGCACGGACAAAGACCAGACGGGTATATATTAACTCGGCTAAGGTTAGGTAAGAACATATCTCAGTATGTAAAAATGGTGGCCTATTCCTTTAAGTCGCTATTTTTAGAGACTTGAGACTTGACTCGGACTCGTCCCCTTGAGACTTGACTCGGACTTGTGCCCTAAAGACCTACCACTCAGTAAAGTGATTAGTGATCAAATCGTAACAATTACGAGGCTACGCGTTTATTTAGGGAATATTTTGTCAGACAAAGACCAAAAGCTGGCAGTGGATATATCAGAGTCCTGTCATGTAGCTCCAGGCTGAAGATGCAGGAGCCTCATGTCAACTGTCTGTAAACCTGCGTCTTCAACGTAAGACTAAGTATTGTTATATGAGCCCAGTGGATGGTGTAACACTTTTTACTGTATGATACAGGGCACTTCAGTAACATGCTGAAGCTAGTACTGCACACATGTTTGTGATAACTATACTGATGTTACTTTTACAAAACTGAACTAAGAAATGTCGTCGTGTTGGAGGAATAGTTGAATACATGACACAGGGTCTGCCTTTGGACAGCTGTAGACAGTAAGTTTGGAAAACACACAGAAATAATATGAACTATTTACCACTATTGCATAGGGATTGACTTATGCTTCATAGAAATATTGTGATGTTGATTATTTGCCCTGGGCTTGTATTTGTCTGACAGTTGTTTATAATTTACAGGTGTATTTTTTATTTTAAAATTGTTTTACTGTGCGTTATTTGAATTAGTGTAAAACATATAGAAACCATGGGACTTGGACTTGACATGGACTTGTGGTCAGAGACTCGGTCTTGACATGGACTTGTGGTCAGAGACCCGGACTTGACTTGGACTTGCGGTCAGAGACTCGGACTTGACTTGGACTTGTGGGTCATGGACTTATGTGCATCTCTGGCAAGAAGTCCATCTGAATCTCTGGAGGCGAGCTGCAGCAGTAATAACTTTGAGCGTTATATTTCAGACACTTGTTGAAAAGTATGTTCAGGAACAGCCTGACGTTGAATGTTCAAATGTTTTTAAGTCGTTGTTGATATCCCATCTTTTTGCTCTGGCCTTCAACACAAGCTGAGCGGGTCTCATGTATTATTATTATTATTATATTTGTTGTTTTATGTTTGTATGTGTATATTTGTAGATTATGTTTGTATAGCTTATCTTATCGTAATTGTCTTTTTACTCATTAATTGCACGTTATAATATTAGTTGTACAGCACTTTGGGCAGATGCAGCGGGTTTTTTTTTAAAGGTGCTATATAATTAAAGTTAACATTGACATCTAAAAACAGATGCAAGTGCTCATGAGTGATATTGCTGCAAATACTGCACATATATGTGAAGAGTTCATCTGCAGCTGAAATCTCCGTTTTGGATATTTGTTATTAGTCTAAAGATGACACTTATGAAAGTAAAGTTGTGTGAATTTAACTATGAACAAATGACTATTTATTTTTATGCCACTGAAACAGATCTTGTTATGAAAAAACAATAAAAGATAAATTTATTTTTATATATACCACTGTATAGTAACCAAGTGAAAGTTAATGTTTTTTCTTGCCGGTAATAAAAATGTATATATATATATATATATACATTTTTATACACAGTGGTTATTATTATGGTTCACACAGTGAACAGTGAACATAATAAAATATGTTCACTCGTGGACATAGATGTGGGATGGCGGAGGTGATATTTGAACGTATAAAGGCCAAACTACAAGAGAATGACATTTCTTTGAAGACTTTAGTGGGACTTTCAGTGGACAGTGCCCCCTATTAACCCTGGAGCAACGGATTTCCACCTGGATACTTCAGGAAAACCCCCAGCATTGGCACGGTTGCCCTTGTCATATTGGGAACAACGCAGCCTTGTCTGCTGAATCAATGACAAAAAGCTATTGTTTTATAGGCTCACAGTCCGAGATAAGAACTTAATCTGTCTCTCCGCCTACTTTGCCACATATAACACCAAAAGGAAGCAGGCTGCTGAAGTGAATGAGCAGGAGAGACCGACCGCCTTCCCCCGGTCACTTCCAACACGCGAGTGCTTCTCCGCTCGTGTCCCGCCCGGCCGCCTGTCTCCCGGTTCTCGCTTCGCCTCATGCGCGGATCACGTCCCCGTGTCCGGGCGCTGCTCTCATGTTTTCTCTGCGCGGACTCGGGCCATCGGCCACACACTCGTTTAAATCTCATCTCTTCTTGTTGTGTCTAGCGGAGAATCAGGACAGTAGTTTGATGGATAGACGAGAGTAAAGCTGTGTCCGTGGCCTTTTTTTCTCAAAGAGGAGTTGAATCCACACGGTTCTCACGAGCACAGTAACTTACAGTAACTCTGGTTCTCTGAATGTGCCCAGTCTAAAACGGGTTGGGCGACTCACAGGCTAATTCTCAGTGGTCAGACAGAAATAACCGTCAGGTGCAGGTTTCAGTTAGTTTTAAATCAGCGGTTCCCAAACTGTGGGTCAGGGCCAGAAGTGAGAGAATGGGCCCATTTGCTATTTTCCATTTTAAAAAATGGGGGAAATAGACTAGTAGTCGTCCTAAATCCCAGTTGGACAATGGCTTAGTGGTTAGTGGTTCTCACACAGAGGTGCAGGGCCTGAATTGAGGTAATTATTTTCCACTTCTGCCCTGCTTTACTGTATAGTGGAACTGTTTTTGACCGTAAATAGGTTCGCCCTTTGCCGTATAACCATGGGATGCGAACTGTAGGGCTCCCATGTGGATTTTTGCTTAGGGCCCCAGAAGGGCTCTGATTACAGTAGTCGATACGACTGGTGATGAAAGCATGCATTAGCGTCTCCGTGTTGGCCCGAGAGAGAATGTGACTCTGGCTATGTTCTTTAGATGATAAAAACCTATCTTTGTGATATTCTTGTCTCCTGATGATATCACCAAGAGGGAGCATATACAGGTTAAAAAGCACTGGGCCTAAGATCGAACCCTGGGGAACACCAGATGTAATTTTATGGACCTTAGAGGAGCAGGTATCCACACTTACCATGAATGTCCTGTCTGTGAGGTAGGAAGTAAACCATTTCCACGGAGGTGTGGGTTCAACTTGTATATGTTTTAGTTTTAGAGGCGCAACCAGGTCAAGGGCTGATTGAAGCCAACTGTCAAAATCATCAACAATAAAATCAGAGCGTGCAGGTGTTAGGGAAATGTACCTGAGACAGCATTAACTGACAGTGGAATGCACGGAAGACAATAACAAGTACAATATGATAACAGAATAATAAAGTACAGGGAGTACAATCACAAAATGGTAGCAAAGACGGTACAGAAAGCGAGGAGAAAGAAGAAGTTAGACTGATTCATCTGAATTTTGCAAACACAGAAACAGATGCTCCCCTGCATGGGAGGCGTCAGGGAGCGTATAAAAAGTGTAAGAGTCAAAGCAGTGACAGAGATCTCTTCATAATAATTGATGATTCTTATATCTGTTTAATGTCTTGATTTATCAGCTGTATGATCCAAAAGAACCGGATGAATTGTTGGAGACGGGTCAAACACGACTAGAAGGCTAAGAGATGCTGTAACTAAAAGTCCAACACATGTAAAACAAAGGTGTTTGTCTAAAACATCGCTGCAGCCACTTCAGGGGTTTGATGGCGTTTCCCTACAGTTCTCAACAAGGTCTCACGCTGGATGGAAGCGGTGATATTAAAAAACACACAGTAGTGGTCAGAGACAGCCAAATCAATGACAGAGGACACAGCAGTGGACAGGCCATACGTGATGACCAGGTCCAGGGTGTGTCCTCTGTCGTGAGTCGGCTGTGTGACATGCTGAGTAAAAGACATAATTAAGAATGTTTAAAAATTCCTTTAAAAGAGGATCTAAAATATTATCTACATGCAAATTAAAATTACCGGCTAAAATGATTCGCTCATAGGAGTTGTTTCTAATCAATAATAACTCTGAAAAGCACTTTTTTGGAGGTCTATAGATTGTGACAAGTAAAATTTCAGGGCTGCTAAAAACAATTGCACTGTATTCAAAGCTTGTAAAATCTTCAAATAAAATCAGCTTGGCAGCAAGGATTCATTCTCCCTTGACATGTTACCCTGTATAATGCTTATTACGTTTGTTGCCAGCGAGGCGGATGTCCCCACGCATATTCATTCACAAAAATGGTAATATTTTATATCCATGCGCACTGCGAAAGGTGCTCGAGATTACGCTATAATCCAAATATGGTCATTCTGTTTCTGGTAAACAGAAAGACTGGAGACATTTTTGCTGGCCCACCCGCGAAAATGTTTTTTGTAGGACAGTTGGTCAACCAATCACAAATTATGAGAGTGAAACATATATCAACCAATCAGCTTAACCCTGCCCTCGCCACTAACCTTAAGGAGAGTGGGCGGGTGCCTCATCTTAAAACATCTCTGATTGGATGATGTCTGTCACCAACTATCCTACAGAAAAAAGACCCTGGCACCGCTTGTGCTATTGAACGGTTTGGGGTCTCTAAAGGGAGCGCTGGTCAACCCCGCTGTACAGTTCAAAACGCTGCAGTCCAGCTCCTTACTAAAACTAAACTGTGTGAACACATTACCCATCCTATTAGACGGAGCTGTCGCAGCCTTACTCACCTTACGCCGAGGGCTATGAGGACCAGCTCATCTTGGTTGTGCCTGAAACACGACTCAAATCGGTGCCCATTAGTGATGCGCGGGTCAGGGTTTTTTTCAACCCGCGGGTCCCGCATTTGGAGCAGGTTCTAACCCGACCCGGCCCGCCCCGCAACGTTGTTCTATTTTTACAGCCCGCCCCGCCCCGCCCCGCACCCGCAACCATTAAAAATTACGCGTTACAACTATGATCCGTATGAACAGCACCGGCGTGTCAGCCCCTCGCGCGCGCGCGCGCTCTCTCTCTCTCTCTCCCTCTGAAGAGCGCTGGCAAGAGGGAGATAGGAAGAGAGCAGAGGTCGGCCTAACGCGAAGTCACACACAGTCGCACATACGGTGGAAAATGGGAAACATGAGCTCCACAAAAGCGTTCTCTGGATCACAAGCTGCAAAACGCAGCTTGTTTTATGAAAATCCGACGTATATTTACGCTAAAAACCTGCTGTAAAGACGACGGAATAAGTTGTGAATGAATTCAATGAATGCGCGTACGGAGGCATAGGGAGCCAGCGACCGGCATTTTTTGACCCGCCCCAACCCGCCCCGCGATCGAAGGAGAATTTCACGACCCGACCCGACCCGAACCGCGGGCAGACCGCGGGGCCCGCGGTGGAACCCGCAACCCGCGCATCACTAGTGCCCATACTGTGGAGCGGCCTTTCTCTGTCGGTCAGCTCCTCTCAGTCTTTAGCAAAATTTAAGTCGAGACTGAAAACCTGACTTTTTAGCCAGGCCTTCAAAAATGTCTTGGTTTAACTTTTACTTTATATACAAGTGAACTGTAAATGAATGTGTGTTCCCGTTTGCTGCTGTACGCCGCATTCCAAATTGTTATGCAAATTTCATTTCATTTCATTTCACATTGTGTCATAAAGGTAAAATAAAAATGTTTCTCAATGAAACTCATGGATGGTATCGTGTCTCAGGGCTCTTTGAATCACTGACATCAATCTCAGACGCCTGTGATGATTAGTTGTCAGGTTAAGCCCAGTTAAGGGAAAACTACTGAAAAAGGATGTTCTACTAAGTATGAAAACCTTCGACATTTTACAAAAGATGAAGCGTAATCATCACACTGATAAGAGATTTGTGGCTGATTCAGACACACATGGGTTTGAGCAGATAGAGGCACAATATGGACGGTTTCTGCCTCACAAATACATCAGATGAATAGAACAGCTGCTACAAAGCAGCCGACAGGTATTTGAAGCTGCTGGTGCCTCTGGAGTCTCCCGAACATCAAGGTGTAGGACCCTCTAGAGGCTGCAGTTGTGCATAAACCTTCTATCCGGCCTCCCCCAGACTGTTAATTGAAGCTGATGAACAGAAACGGTTGTAGTGGCTCAGAAATACATGAGGACTCATTTTCAAACAGTCTTGTTCGCTGATGAGGCCGTGTAACCCTGGATGGTCAGATGGATGGAGTAGTGGATGGTTGGTGAATGGCCACCATGTCCCAACAAGGCTGTGACGTCAGTAAGGAGGGGGCAGAGTCATGTTTTGACCAGCAGCACGGTGAGAGAGCTGGTCGGTCCCTTTAGGGCCTTTTAGGCTCCCTGAAGGTGTGAAAATGACCTCTGAAAAATATGTGGAGTTTCTGACTGACCACTTTCTTCTATAAAAAGAAGAGTCGTGCTTTCCTGAATAAAATCATCTTCATCATGACAACGCACCATGTCATACTGTAAAGAATACCTCTGCATCACTGGCTGCTATGGGCATAAAAGGAGAGAAACTCATGATGTGGACCCCCTCCTCCCCTGACCTCAACCCTATTGAGAACTTAGGAGCCTCAACAAGCAAAACATCTATGAGGGTGGGAGGCAGTTTTCATCCACACAGCAGCTCTTTCAGGCTATTCTGACATCCTGTAAAGAAATCCAAGCAGAATCTGTCCAAAAATTTTAATGGATTTAAGAATTTTGAAGCTCCTATTAAATAATGGTCCAATATTTAAATGTAACTTAACCTGTTAAGATTTTATTTGATTGAATTGAATTTGAATTTTTGGAATTTGATTTCAGTAAATTTGACCTCCTAATGCTGCAAATTCAACAAAATTTTCAGTTCTTTACAAAAATGTATCAAAACTATGAGTTGCATAGTAATTTGGAACAGTAGATTTTAAGTTGTTTATTATATTTATTTTTGAATAAAATGCTGTTTTTTTTTCCAATCACATTCACATTATCCTCTAACGGTTGACTGTCATTTAAGTAGAAAAATATTATTTGCATAACAATTTGGAACGCGGTGTGTTTTGCAACTCTGGAGAGCACTTTGTTCAACAGTAATTGAAAAAAAAATGTGTAATAGCCATTTCCCAGTGTGATCATTGAGCAGGAAAAAATTAATTAAAATGCTAAGATTATTCTGCTCAAAATCTAAACAAATCCAAAATAGTTTGTTAGTAATATATCGACAAAATAAAACATTATACATATATTTGGCTCCATCCATTATTTAGATTCCGTTGCTGAAAATATCGGCAATCTTATTTTTTATAAGCTGCCTCAAAAAGATAACAAATGCTGGGTGCAGGTTGTTCAGGTTAAAATCATTCATATCTTATTCAGTGCATTATTAATGATGCATTATTACAACATGAAAGTGCAGAGGACGACCTTCGGGTGAGCTGATAAGCATTCACAGTTTCTATAAAACATTATCCTTGAACCTCACTCGAAGTAGGCCATGCATTGTTAAATCTCCAGTTTGTGCACGAGTTAAAAGAAAAGGCTTGTTCCGCCTTTAGCTTTAACTCCAGCACATTCTCTGTGACTTTGTTTCAATCATAGACTTTAAAAGTAAGAATGGACAGAGGACGCGTGGCTTTCCCCCAAAGCGTTCAGCGCGGGCTAGCTGAAGCTCGCTCATGCTAGCAATTTGGCTGGTTTTCTGAAGCCAAAAAACACATATAGCAAAAAGATGAAATTTAAAGGAATAGGCCACCGTTTTTACATACTGAGATATGTTCTTACCTTAGCTTTGACGAGTTCTTTAGGACCTGTCTGATCTTCACCCGTGCCTTCAGTCACGTAAACACAGCGCAGCATTTAGCCTCTCCCTCTCTCCTCTATAGCTCCAAAACAGGTCAAGATAGAAGCTACCAAGCACTTCCACGTTTTCCCTATTTAAATATGGTTACGTTAAGTGTTACAGTGTTACTACAAAGTATAATTACACAAAATTAAACAATGTGGATTTTCTAAGCGGATAAAAGGGGGGACTATATTGTAAAGCGTAATAATACCAGGAGTAATTTGGCATCCGCACAGTAAAGTGAAGATTACTGCGCAGTAAAGTGAAGATTACTGCGCTGTAAAGTGAAGATTACTGCGCAGTAAAGTGAAGATTACTGCACGGATTTCGAACTACTCCTGGTATTATTACGCCTTACAATATAGTCCCCCCTTTTATCCGCTAAGAAAATCCACATTGTTTAATTTTGTGTATTTATACTTTGTAGTGTAACACTTCACGTAACCATATTTAAACAGGGAAAACGTGGAAGAGCTTGGTAGCTTCTATGTTGACCTGTTTTGGAGCTATAGTGGAGAGGGGGAGAGGCTAAATGCTAACGGCGTCTGCGCTGTGTTTACGTGATAGAAGGCACGGGGGAAGATCAGACAGGTCCTAAAGAAATCGTCAAAGCTAAGGTAAGAACATATCTCAGTATATAAAAACGGTGGCCTATTCCTTTAAATTACGTGCGAATGTTAAGACAAACACATTTGATGTCAGAATGATAAGTCTGTGTTCAATGACTTTAAGAGGGATAGATACTAGAAAGTCCATGGAAGAGCCAGGAACTACCGGAGCCAGCCACCATCTGCCTACGGTTACGGGAAGAAGTCGGCCGCAATAAGTCCATTCTTCATTTTACAGTCTGGTTTCAATAAGCTTCTGCAATGTCCAACGATCCAGCATCGCATTCATTTCTCACCCAAGATTTTCGTATTGATGACGCGAGAGTGTGACCACTGTGCAAAGCCTTCTCCAGCACATCCCTAGGGATTAAGATCTGAACTCTTTGATGGCCAATCCATCTCACACTCCCTGAACCACTTTTCCACAATGTCAGCTCCGTGAATCCTGGCGTTGTCATCTTGGAACACAGTGGGAGGAAAAAGTAAGTACACGGTTTGGAATTTCTCACATTTCTGCCTAAATTGGTCATAAAATGTGGTCTGATCTTTATTAAAATCACAAGAATGAGTAAACAGTGTCTGCTTAAACTAATACCAACCAAACATTTACATTTGATCATACTTTTAATGGCCATAACATTCCCGCAAACCTTCACAGGAGAGCGTGGAATAAGTAAGCACACCGCCTGAATCTCACTGAACTGCAGCAGTTTTATACAGAGGAATGGTCCAACCTAATGTCATCAATAGAAAAATGAATTCCCAAGTTTATTAAGATATTTTGCAGAAAGACCTGAGACATTGACAACAGTGTGGAATAAGTAAGTACACCCCATATTAAAGAGCTGGCTGACCCTTCTTTAGCAGCAATAACTGCTTTCCTGGGTGGTATTACTTTAAGCAGACACTGTTTATTGGTTTATAAGGTGTACTTACTTTTTCCTCCCACTGTACGGCAATGCCATTGGGGAAGAAGAAATCCATTGGTGGAATAACCTGGTCATTCAGGATGTTCAGCTCATTCTTTGGGCACACAGTGTTGCTGACCCTTAGCCTGACCAACTGCTGCCGCCCCAGGTCAGAGCAGTTCGCAAAATCCAAGTGGTGACTTTTTTTTTCTTTTCAAAATGTACCCGTGTTTGGCCAGTTTGCTCACGGTAATGTCAAGCCCCGACTGTGTTATCATCAGGGGACCAGCCTCTGGGCATGCCGGAGTATTTTTGGAACCACACCTGCTGTTGTGTCTGGGCTTTCAGAAGTGCAGATTTTTCCAACATGAAGCGTTTAAATTGAAGCTATATCATGAATTCTTTTTATGCTACACATGATTCTAATGCCACATATAGATGGTACGGCATGTGCAAATCACTTTCTCCCGTTAATCTAAAGCCAGTTACATTGATATGGTAATCTCTTTTGACAGAATTAATTCAAGGATTTATTTTCTGCCTCTCTCTCTGCCTCATGAAGCTTTCTTTTCATTAAAGAAATTGTGACATCTACTGTGTAACGTGTCTCTTGGTGAAAACATACCAGGTTACATGTTATTGCTTCTTCTCATCAAAAGAGTTATGGAATTGTCGTCGAACTCGAAGCATAGTAAAAAATGCCAGTGATGTGCCTTAAAGCGGGGGTTGGGACCCGGGTAACTGAAGTGGGGGTTGCAAGATTTTGAGACGTTTTTTATTTCTGACATTGAATGTGATGTTTGTTTTTTTAATTAACATTTGATTAAATTACTCATTATAAAACAAACACAAAAGCCTAGACTTGAATATGGAGTATTTTTGATTGAAAACAGCATATTTTTGTGAAATTAAGCCAAATATCAAAATACAATATCCAAACTAATACCATTAAATCAGATTTAAATGTTGTTCACTTCAGGAGGAGCCGCTGCTGCGCAATTCTGAAAAAAGTAAACAAAACAAACCTCTGTGCTGTTTCAGGATCTAAAGTTGTGAATCAAAATGTCTTCCTGATTCTCTGCTTGTGCTTTGGTGACAGTGTAATAGTTTTACCAGCCAACCTTTCAATCCTCTTGTCCTTCTCTTTTCAGGAGGTGTTTCCATTTCACTTGTGTCTTTATGATGTAATGGAGGTGGTTATGTTGCTCCAAATTTGAGCAGATGATCTGTGTCAGTCATCACCCACATGTGTGCGTGCATGTCACGTAACAATAAACAGCATTCACCCACAATTGCAACTTTCCTGCCTGTGGGTCGGAGTCACCAATACACACTAATGGAATCACATAGAAGAAGCTAACAGGCTAGTGGGCAAAGCTAGCTAAGGTCCAGCGCCACTTAAACAGTATTTACAGTTTGAATGAAAATAATGATCTCCATTGTGTAACTGGATTTACAATATCCCTCTGTCCCTTTGTCTTAGTATTTACTAACGGACAATTAATGAGTAAAAAAAACGCGACATGCTACGACACCTGCAGTGTCGCTTAGGGCCTCTAGGGGCATGAGTTACTTACTGTAGTACTGCTTTAACAGGCACGGCTTTTGATTGAAATCATCCAAAATTACAATGTGACAATTATATTTACAATGAGTTTGCCAATTTCAACTTTACAAACAATGAGTGCACAGTGAAGCTGGGCTGATTCTTCTGTTTGTTTGTTTGGGGGAGTCCAGGAGATCCTGCTCTTTTCACAATAGGCTATATGCACAGTTTCCCCATGTGACGTGTTCCTGTAAGACAGACGCTATACTTCCTGTCAGCGACACAACTAGCAGGTCCCACACAAACAAAGAGAAGCTCAAGATCTGGTTAAGGACAGTGAGTTACTGATGGACAGTCACAGCAACGTGTTACAAACATCATGTTCACTCTGAATCCTGCCCCAAAGGAAATCGCCAGCTGTCGTTAGGGCGGAGCTTTTATCTTGGAGCTAAAGGCTAGTGTTAAAAAATTATAATATAACATATAAACAAGTAAATATAATTTAAACTACTAACAGGACGATTCTTTTTTGCACAGGCTCATTCAAAACTTTGCGCTAGTTTTTATTTTGTTAGCCTCGCGTTTGCCTCAAGACAAAAACATCCACCGTTATGAACATGGAGTTTCCTCCAGTGAGGTCGTTACGTCTCATGTAATATTTTTAAACCTGCTCCTTCACATCTGAACCTTTACTCGCTGTCCTTTACTAAATCTTGAGCTATCGCGTCACTTCTTTGGGACCTGCTAATTTTTAATGGGAAGAGATAACAGACAGGAAGGACAGCGTCTGGCTGACTGTCCAGACGGAAATCACGTGGGGTCACTGTGCATATAGCCCATAGAGATATGGTCTGAAGCGTTCACTTTAAAGAGCCGTTCACCTTAAAGAGCCATTCAGAAGAGCCGCTCGGTCATGAACGTCACATCACTAAATGCTTTCCTCAAGCATCATGTAACACAAACGTTTTCCATCGTCTTGTCCAAAGTCCGAAACGAGGTGCTGTTTCTACCACTGAACCATCTGTAAGCCTTACCATTCGTAAAGTCCAATGATGATTATTTCAATTAAAGGGGCTAGATGCAAGTTTGCCATTTTATTCTCGCTACTGCCACCTCAGGTCATACGTGTAACTGCAGCTTCTATATTGAACTCGTGCATGCCGGCACTTCAGACCCGAATTAACAGCTTTCTGAGTGACAGTGCAGGGTTTAAGAGGCAGTTGTGGTGAACAGGTCTGAGCTCATTCTACACATTAGGACATGGCTGGAACATGTAGGGGGAGGAAAATACTTAGTTTTGACATTTTTAAACTCCGTATAGTCCCTTTAAGGTTAAATCTCCTACTCATGTCAAAGCAAATCAACAACACATCATCAACAAACCGTGAGGCAAGCTGGTAAGTCTATAGTTTGGGCATTTAATGGGTGAATGTGTTATGTGCTAGGCCAGGGGTCGGCAACCTTTAACACCGAAAGAGCCATTTGATCCGGTTTCCACGGAAAAGAAAACACTGGGAGCCGCAAATACTTTTTGACATCTAACGCTGGGTTTACACATAACGACAACAAGTCACGAATGCCACAAATCCACATTTGTGGCCGAGGATCACGAATGTGAGTGATTCGGGGTAGAGGTTTCACGGGCCGCCACGAACTGTTGCGACCTGTTACTGCGTGTTACGATTAATGGCATTAATTATTGCGCACGGTCACGAATATGCGTCCCGCGCTGCTGCGAGCGGTGGCACGCTGTTGCGAGTTATTGGGAATTGTCTGGTTCTGTCAAAAATCTGTCAAGAATTGGGCGAATGTGGACAAGATCGCCTGCCGCGCGCACCGGGTTGGAGGCGGAGCAGGGACGTCTCGCTCCGCCGTGCGCCCCTGACCCGTTGGGCTCTTGCCAAATCGGGGTAAACAAAAAGCAAACCAGCTCAGGCCTGTCCATATACTGAAGAATAGCAATAGTTTTTTCACTCTATGGGACAGTCACACCAGTTCAACCCCGCTCCTGTCAACGTGTAACACGGGGCAAACGCATCAACAAACGCACGCGCTTCATGTCAGATAAGTCCGTGCAACAGCCACACAATAAGGGCTGACTTTACTCCACAGAATAAGCATAAAAACACTACACTCACTGTGCACCTGATCTCCTGAGGAGCCGTCGTAGAACTTGCTGTGATTGCAATGATTCTCACTCGTCTGGTCAGTCATCAGCTCCAGTTAGAAAAACTTTATAATCCACAAAAACAGGCCTGTCTCCACCTGCCCCGCGCCCACCGCTGCTTGTTTTACGTGTCTAAGGTTGTAAATAAGCCTTAACGTATCCATGGTGTAGCTGCTGGAACCACGCGCTGTTGTTTTGGTCAGTGGAGGCAGCGTGGGAGATGCATTCAGGGACCGCGGGAAAGGCGCACTTCTTACTGTCCCTTTTTCCCCACAAACGCAGGAAAATCGGGACAAATATATAACAGTGGGGTTCTCCAGCGGGGGGGGCAATAGGGGTGGCAGGGACTGGCTCCCAAACATCAGGAGGAACGACCGCAGGAGGAGGAAAAGCCGGCGTTTTGGCGGGTATACCGGCTTTCGCGTGTATGACGTTTATTTTGAGCGACGAAAAACAATAAAATATATTTATTCTAACATGTCAAGATCACAAAAATCTTCCAATTTAGAACTAAAATGTTAAAGAACTAACACAAATAAAACACACTTCAATTAAATACTTTTTTTTTTTTTTTTTGTAATTTATTTTCCCAAGCCACTCAGAGCCGCAGTATAAGGATGAAAGAGCCGCATGCGGCTCCGGAGCCGCGGGTTGCCGACCCCTGTGCTAGGCAGACTAGTGTCTTTGTCTCCCTCTTGTGTTTGTTCCCCTCTGTTTTTGTTTTTCAGGCTTGGCTCTTGGCTGGTGGGAGTGTCTCTGAGCAGGCAAAGCTGACATCCATCTTCAATCAAGCTCTGTACATAGACTCCTGGTTTTCCTGCACTCACTGCCAGATTGTTCCGTTTTCTTCACGGTTAGTACCCAAGCTTAGTAGTCCAGTTTTTGGTCATCTGTTTTTGTGGCTAAAGTTTATTTTGTTCCTTTGCGCGCAGATCCTTCCTGCCTCAGAGACACCCTGCCAGACCGTGTAGAGTCAAGCCTGTTTAGTTTTTTGTTACTTGGAGACGTCTTATTAAATAAAGACATTTTTTGTTCAACTTAGTTGCCTTTTGTGTCTGCTTTGGGGTTCTCTCACCAACCCTAACAGAACAATCTGGCCAACTATGGACCCCGCAGACTCAGAGGCTATAGTCAGGGCTCTATCTGCTCAAGGACAAACCATTGGACGCCATGAACAGGGCATCACGGAAATCATCGAGTCTCTCCAGGAACTCACCAACCAAGTTGTGGACTTGGGAACAAAGATCACAGCGTTGCAGTCTCCTGAACCTTTAGTGTCTACTGCTGCAACTCCTACGCAAGCTCTGCTCCAGGATTTTCGGACCCCTGCACCACTTGAGCCCCTAGAGCAAGGTAAATTTGTAAAGTCTGTAGATGGTCGACTCATTTCCAAAGTTACTTCCTGCACCATACCATTAACACTGGTTTTATCTGGAAACCATAAAGAATCTATAAGACTGTTTGTGCTGCCTTCGCCACTCGCACCTGTTGTCCTTGGAATCCCCTGGTTAAGACTCCATAACCCTCAATTTGACTGGCCCTCTGGTTCGGTAGTTAACTGGAGTGTATTTTGTCACTTGAATTGCCTACGCTCAGCTCTCACTACTTGCCATTCGGCAACGGCTCCTTCTGAACCACCTGATCTGTCCAACGTACCTCACGAATATCATGATCTGGCTGAGGCATTTAACAAGGATAAAGCACTCTCTCTTCCCCCTCACAGACCCTATGACTGTGCTATTGAACTTATTCCTGGTGCCCCCTTACCCTCAAGCCGGTTGTACAATCTGTCTCCTCCAGAAAGAGAAGTCATGGAAAAATACATCAATGGTGCATTAGCTTCTGGACACATACGTCCATCCTCGTCACCTGTAGCAGCAGGTTTTTTCTTTGTTGAGAAAAAAGACACTACTCTAAGACCATGCATTGACTACAGAGGTCTCAATGACATCACTGTCAAAAATAAATATCCACTGCCACTAATTGACTCTGCTTTTGAGCCTCTTCACAGTGCCACCATCTTTTCTAAGTTGGATCTCCGCAACGCCTACCATCTGGTACGAGTCAGGAAAGGAGATGAGTGGAAAACTGGGTTCAATACCCCCCTGGGGCACTTCGAATATCAGGTAATGCCTTTTGGCCTTACTAATGCCCCTGCAGTTTTCCAAGCCCTTGTAAATGACGTTCTTAGAGACATGCTCAACAAGTTTGTTTTTGTCTACATTGATGACATCTTAATTTTTTCTCGCAACCTCCAAGAACACATTCTACACGTCCGTTTGGTTCTACAAAGGCTACTTGAAAACAAACTTTATGTCAAAGCTGAAAAATGCGAGTTTCATGTCTCCTCAGTTGGCTTCCTGGGATTTATCATTGAGCAAGGCACACTCAGAGCAGACCCTGCTAAAGTTCAGGCAGTAGAGAACTGGCCAACACCTACTTCTCGTAAACAATTGCAACGTTTTTTAGGTTTTGCCAATTTTTACAGGCGCTTCGTCAGGAACTTCAGTCAAGTTGCTGCTCCACTCACTCGCCTCACCTCTACCTCGTCGCCCTTTCAGTGGACCCCTGAATCCCAAGCAGCCTTTGACCAGCTGAAACACCGGTTCACTACAGCACCTATCCTCGCACATCCGGACCCAAGTCAACAGTTTCTCGTGGAGGTAGATGCATCTGACGTTGGGGTGGGTGCTATTCTGTCTCAACGTTCCCCTCAGACCGACAAATTTCATCCGTGTGCATTCTTCTCCAAACGTCTTTCGGATGCTGAGAGGAATTATGACGTCGGAAACCGTGAGTTGTTGGCTGTGGTTTTAGCCCTACAGGAATGGAGACATTGGTTGGAGGGGGCAACGCACCCATTTGTTATCTGGACTGATCATAAAAATCTGTCTTATCTCCGTTCAGCCCGCAGACTCAACTCTCGACAGGCACGTTGGGCTCTTTTCCTCGGACGTTTCAAGTTCAACCTTACTTACCGACCTGGATCTAAGAACACCAAACCAGACGCTCTGTCCCGACTTCACACGGCTGATGGTACGGATACGCCTCCTGAAACGATAATACCTACCTCCTGTATCCTCGCAGCTGCTCATTGGGACATAGAAAACCTTGTCACTGCAGCCCAACACACCGAACCTGATCCTGGAACTGGCCCCGCTAATCGTCTCTTTGTCCCGTCCACTGCTCGCTCTCAGGTTCTCCAGTGGGGGCATTCATCTAAGCTTTCTTGCCACCCAGGTATTCACCGCACACTGTCCTTTATAAAACAAAGATTTTGGTGGCCTACTATGGGTCCAGATGTGCGTGAATTTGTATCTGCATGTGATGTTTGTGCCCGTAGTAAATCTTCTCATCTACCTGCTGCTGGCTTGTTGCTTCCGCTCCCAGTGCCTTCTCGTCCTTGGTCCCACATTGCTGTGGATTTTGTCACCGGTCTACCCCCCTCAGAAGGTAACACGGTTATTTTGACAATCATCGATCGCTTTTCTAAGGCGGTACATTTTGTCCCCCTCGTGAAACTCCCGTCGGCCCTGGAGACCGCTAATGTCCTAGTCCAACACGTTTTCAGATTACACGGCATCCCTATTGACATTGTGTCCCAGGTTTGGAAGGCGTTCTGTCGAGCCCTCGGTGCCTCTGCCAGCCTCACGTCAGGTTACCATCCTCAGTCTAATGGACAGACAGAGCGTGCCAATCAGGATCTGGGTACTGCGCTTCGCTGTGTTACTGCCCGTCATCCCTCTGCCTGGTCTTCCTTTCTTCCTTGGATAGAGTATGCTCACAACTCTATGACCAGCTCTGCTACTGGGATGTCCCCTTTCATGGCCTCCCTGGGCTATCAACCACCCTTGTTTCCAGCCCAGGAGGGTGAAGTGGCCGTTCCCTCGGTTGCGGTTCACCTTCGTCGCTGCAGAAGCATCTGGCGGACTGTCAATGCAGCCCTGATTCGTTCTGCAGCTCGTACTAAGCGCACCGCAGACAGACACCGTGCTTCCGCTCCGGTTTACCAGCCGGGTCAGAGGGTGTGGCTCTCATCTCGGGATCTGCCTCTTCAAGTAGCTTGCAAAAAGCTTGCCCCTAGGTATGTTGGGCCATATGAAATTGAGAGGGTCATTAACCCGGCTGCTGTCAAGCTGAAGTTGCCAGCGGCCTTGCCTGTCCACCCTGTTTTTCATGTCTCGTTACTCAAGCCTGTCTTGTCTAGTTCCTTGTCCCCTCCGGCCGAACCCCCTCCGCCCGCCCGTCTGGTCGATGGTCATCCGGCTTTTACTGTATCCCGGATCCTGGATGTGCGCCGCCGTGGGCGTGGTTTTCAATACCTGGTCGATTGGGAGGGCTACGGTCCGGAGGAACGTTCCTGGATTTCTCGGAGGCTCATCTTGGACCCTGGGTTGCTTCGGGACTTCTATGTCCGGTTTCCTGGCAAGCCCGGTAGGACGCCTGGAGGCGTCCATTAAGGGGGGGGTCCTGTTATGTGCTAGGCAGACTAGTGTCTTTGTCTCCCTCTTGTGTTTGTTCCCCTCTGTTTTTGTTTTTCAGGCTTGGCTCTTGGCTGGTGGGAGTGTCTCTGAGCAGGCAAAGCTGACATCCATCTTCAATCAAGCTCTGTACATAGACTCCTGGTTTTCCTGCACTCACTGCCAGATTGTTCCGTTTTCTTCACGGTTAGTACCCAAGCTTAGTAGTCCAGTTTTTGGTCATCTGTTTTTGTGGCTAAAGTTTATTTTGTTCCTTTGCGCGCAGATCCTTCCTGCCTCAGAGACACCCTGCCAGACCGTGTAGAGTCAAGCCTGTTTAGTTTTTTGTTACTTGGAGACGTCTTATTAAATAAAGACATTTTTTGTTCAACTTAGTTGCCTTTTGTGTCTGCTTTGGGGTTCACTCACCAACCCTAACAGAATGTTCCACAATATGACTCCAATAGCAGATGTTCAGTTGAAATCATACAGTCAGTCTCATGTGGCGTGTGAAGGGAACTGAGATTTTGTGTCTAATCTCTACGAAAGCCGCACAAGTTCCACACTGAGAAGATTTATCGAAGCGAACTCTGAATCGGTCTTTATTCACTCATCTCTTAATCACACTCCCGGGGTGATGAGCTACCCCTGCCCTGAGGCGAATCCACGTTGATGTGCCTGCTGACCCGCGCCTCTCAGATCACACACACGTGCTTTCACATGCTAAGTAGGCGAACTGTCTCACTCAAGGACAGGATGAATGTGTAAACTGCCCGGAGCTGGGATGAAACCTTCAATGTTCCGAACGCATTACTGCCACCGTGAACTAAATGTGTTATGATGTGCGTGCTATGTAAATGTGCACGGTACAGCACGAATAATGTTTCAATAAATGATGGGCACTTCTGGGTAAAAGAAACTGCGCGGTGGAACAGACACAATCTCGGATCTTTGAGCCAGTGATAAAAAAAAATACCGATTGCTCTGGTCTGTCAAAGGTCATTACAGGCTCATTCATTTAATTTCATTAATTTATTTGAATGGGACAGTGCATATTAATGAACAGACTAGTGCTGTAAATATGCCGGATTTAGATTTCACAGCAGTACATTACAGACAAAACAGGCAAGGACAACGACTACACAACACATAAAGTGCATCTCTTTCATAGACCACTCCCCTCGTCCCTCCCACTCACACACCTGTACCTGCAAGTATTTAAAAATATGTTCCTGCCTAATGCCTCTTAATGGTTACACCTTTGTTGGCAGAAAAGCCGTTCTTTCAGTTGTCTCTTAAATGAGACGTAGGTGCTGCTTTCTCTAACTGTCATGGGTAGAGTGTTCCAACTAGAACAAGCCTTAATGGAAAGCCTCCGGAACTGTACCTCACCACACCTGACTGTTGATCGAGTGCTGGTCTCACAATTTCTTTTTTTAAGAAATTCCCGAAGAGGAGGCGGGGCTTGGTCATGTAGCACTCTAAAAACAAGACAGTTCATTTTAAAACATTTTAGATTCTCAAAATTTTAAAAATGTATATTTGTTAACCTCTTACCACCCGCCAAAACCAAATGCATTCTCTCCTCTTTGCCATTGTCGACACTTTTTATTTCCCTTATGTGTTTTTTTCACTTTTGTATTACTTTTCTGCTGGATTTTTGTCTTTTTTGCTGGATTTTCGTCTTTTTTCTGCTGGATTTTTGTCACTTTTTTGCTGGATTTTTGTCATTTTTTTTGCTGGATTTTTGTCTTTTTTCTGCTGGATTTTTGTCACTTTTTTGCTGCCCTTTTGTCACTTTTTAGATGGATTTTTGTCATTTTTTTGCTGCCCTTTTGTCACCTTTTTGTTGAGCTTTTGTCACCTTTTTGTTGAGCTTTTGTCATTTTTGTCACTTTTTAGAGCTTTTTTGTTGTGTTTGGAGAACAGGAGAAAACCCCTTCTTTTAATGTTTTTTAAATGTCTTAATGGTCTTGGTCCTTCTTATCTTTCAGAACTGCTTTTACCCTATGAACCTTCACGGCCCCTTCGCTCCTCCAGCAGGGGTCTCATGGTGAGACGTCTTTCCAATATTACGGCCCTCGCCTCTGGAACGACCTGAGGAGGAGCTCAGGGCTGCAGAGAACGAAAATGTTTTTAAGAGCAGCTCACGACCCACCTTTTTAGCTTAGCCTTTAACTGACTAATCTATTTATTTAATCCTATATAAAATGTATGTATATGAGAGGTTGTGCCAGGCACATTGTTTTAAATGTTGTATTCTGTAAAGCACTTTGTGATACCTTTCGGTATGAAAAGCGCTTTATAAATAAAGTTTGATTGATTGATTGATTGAAAACACATGCTAACACACACGCTAACACACACGCTAACATACACGCTAACACACACCCTAACACACACGCTAACACACACGCTAACACACACGCTAACACACACGCTGACACACACGCTAACACACACGCTAACACACACACTAACACACACACACGCTAACACACACACAAACGCTAACACACACTAACACACACGCTAAAACACACTAACACACACGCTAACACACACGCTAACACACACGCTAACACACACATGCCAACACATACACTAACACACACACTAACACACACCCTAACACACACGCTAAAACACACGCGAACACACACTAACACACACGCTAACACACACTAACACACACACTAACACACACGCTAAAACACACTAACACACACGCTAACACACATGTAAACACACACGCTAACACACACACGCTAACACACACACCAGCACACAAGCTAACACACACGCTAACACACACACTAACACACACCCTAACACACACACTAACACACACACACTAACACACACGCTAAAACACACTAACCCACACGCTAACACACACGCTAACACACATGCTAACACACACGCTAACACGCGTTTTGGTTGACTCCCCGCTCTGTCCCGGCCGCTCCATCACATTATGGGACTCGCGTTGGTTATAAAAGTTAATCCAACTTTTCACCAAACTTTGGAGTGAGACATTGCTCGGTCTCGAGCTGGGCGGCCTTTTTCATGGCGAGAGTGTCTCGTGATCGTATTTAATTCTAAGCCAAAAACAAGTCTTCGATTTACTTAGCACATCAGGAGCTGCATATGGATCAGAGGGGGTTTGGCACCACCCCACATGACCATCAGAACCCATTGGAAGTGTGGGAGGGCACTTTGAAGGGGGGGTTTGGGGGTCCTCCCCCAAGAAATGTGTTATTTATAGCACGGCCTACCACAACTACTAGATGCACTCATGCAGTGTTCATTTTAATTGAGTTTTAGCGTTTTGGAACAGGGACAAAGCCAGGAGACGGAGCACCTTTTGAATAATTATTATATGGGCGACAGAGGCGCAGATGGTAGAGCGGGTCGTCTCATGATCGGAAGGTCAGGGGTTCGAATCCCACCTCCTGAAAGTGTACACTGTTGTTGTGTCCTTGGTCAAGAGACTTCACCCACATTGCCCCCAGTGTCTGTGTACATTGGTGTATGAATGGGTGAGTGGATCCTTGCTTTAAAAGCGCTTTGAGTGCCTAATGTAGGCGGAAAAGCGCTGTATAAGTTGAGACCATTTACCATTTTCAGTTTTAGCCAAGTTTCTGTAATTTAATGTTAATTTGGTGCAATGTACCATGACCTTTGACCTGGGATAGTGGAATCTACCTTGTAACCTAGCAACAGGTCATATAGATACAGACGGCATCTCGTCATAGAAGGGGGCGTGGCTTCGCCGAGGGGAAAATAGAATCTTTTGGGAAACACAATTTTTCACTCTTTTAAGCCATTTTCTGGTGGAATATGAACTTATTTATCACATAAATAAAGTCAAGTGTAAATTGCACCCATATGGATATTTTCTCACAGCAGATTGTTCAGTAGAAGTGAAAAAACGGCAGTTGTAGCTAATGCTAGCTAACTGTTAGCATTAGCCCGATGCTAACATGTAGCATCATGTTAGCATTCTCCGTTATTTATGTATTTATGGGCTGTTGAACCACTTTGCTCCTCTCCGTTTCTTTGTTTCTTTATTTAGTAGAAACTATATTCATAATTCAGCATTTGTTAAAGTAGTTTTTGCATAATTAGAAAAAGTTTAGATTTTTTCTAAATTGTTTTCCCCCTTAACTGTTTTTAAACATGACCATATATGGGCGATTCCAGAGATGCCGTCTGTATCTATTCCAAAATGTGTTATGTGACTTTTCCAAAGTCACATTCCTTCCTGGTCCATACGGAATGCTGTGTCTGTTGCTATGGTGAGTCCAGGTCATTTCTGCCCATCTGTTAGTTTAGTTCACATTGCGACGCCGTCTTAGCAAACGCACAGCACATTTTTGACAGTTTTGATCGACTTTTAGTTTGTTTGTACAAACATTTGTGACATTAGCAAAATGGAAAACGCCCAAGACACTTCCTACAGTGTTACAGAAGGAGCTGAAGCTTTTTCTGAAAAAGACAAACTCAAACAAGAGATCCAGGAGCTCCATGACAGAGAGCGTCAGTGGAGAGAGGAGAGATCAGATCTCCTTCAGAGAGAAAGATGGAGACAGGAGCATGACAGGCTCTGGCTGTCGTTCTTTCATGCCAGAGAACGACAGTGGTCAGAGACGCAATTTGAGAAAGAAAGACGTTGGTGTGAGTGGAAAGTCCTGCATGAGCAGCAGTTACAAGACTTTGAAAGCGCCGCACGAGAGTCTGCAGTACGTGAGGAGCTTCTCTTAAACGTGTTAAAAGAGGATAAAAGGCATCTCATCATCGAAATTGAAAGAACATCAGAAATATTAATCCCTCAGACGACGAACACACAGGGTTCAGGAGCAGAAAACGTCCAGCAAACATTTACGCCAGTGAACAGCGCCAACATGAGCGAAGGCCACAATAACCACGCTTTGCTCACATTTGGGGATTTTCCCCCGGAGCTAGAACGATTTCTGAACGATCCTTCAGTGATGGTTGTAGAAATGGCACCACTAAGACCCAAGTGTCAACAAATTAATATGTAAATAGGTCTAAATTACTTAAACTAATAATATTATTCTTAGTTTGAAATGAAGAAACTAAGAATACGGATTAGACCACTTTTAATAGTAAAAGTTGTTTGGTCAAATGAAAACTGTGTCTTCTAAAATATGAATATATTCTTCTCAGGGATAAACACACATCTCAGCTCCCGTTGGTTTCCTCCGCAGGCCGGAGCACTGAGGCACCAGGGGGCCATCCCAGGAGGAGAGCGCCCCCTACAGGAGACCAGGGCCCAGACAACGTTGAGCTGAGGAAACAGCTTAATGCAGGTGCAAGGACGATGCTGCTCGAACGACGGCGGGCCACAGAGCGAGGACCTGCAGCTGCGTCCGGAAGCCTCTGACCCCGGGGTCCCGCACGGCGGAGTGGGAGGGGCCTCTGCGGCGAGCGGACCCTACGAAAAGCTGATCAGTCGTCAGAGAAGTAAATTTGCTGCCATTGGCGTGACAGGGCCGGTGTTAGGACAGGGCTGTGGTTGTAGGACTTGGGGGGGAGGGGGGGGGGGTTTAGGACAGGGCAGTGGTTGTAGGACTTGAGGGCGGGGGGAGGATTAGGACAGGGCGGTGGTTACAGGAGTAGGGGGGGGTTGGTTCTCTCACATCAATGGCATCAAATTTGCTTTAACTGAGCTCAGTTTGTTAGAGATTTGATAGTCCAGGATGGGACTATCAAATCCCATCGTGGATGGCATGGGGTAAATTAGTGAGGGCTAGGACATTGCGCGGGGCACTAGCGAGGGCTAGGACATCGCACGGCCTTTAGCGAGGGCTAGGACATCGCGCGGGGAACTAGCGAGGGCTAGGACATCGCGCAGCCTTTAGCGAGGGCTATGACATCGCGCAGGGCACTAGCAAGGGCTAGGACATCGCGCGGGGCACTAGCGAGCGTTAGGACATCGCGCGGGCTTTAGCGAGGGCTAGGACATCGCGCGGGGCACTAGCGAGGGCTAGGACATCGCGCAGCCTTTAGCGAGGGCTATGACATCGCGCGGGGCACTAGCGAGGGCTAGGACATCGCACGGCCTTTAGCGAGGGCTAGGACATCGCGCGGGGCACTAGCAAGGAATAGGACATCGCGCGGGGCACTAGCGAGCGTTAGGACATCGCGCGGCCTTTAGCGAGGGCTAGGACATCACGCGGGGCACTAGCGAGTGCTAGGACATCGCGCAGCCTTTAGCGAGGGCTATGACATCGCGCGGGGCACTAGTGAGGGCTAGGACATCGCGCGGGGCACTAGCAAGGGCTAGGACATCGCGCGGGGCACTAGCGAGCGTTAGGACATCGCGCGGGCTTTAGCGAGGGCTAGGACATCACGCGGGGCACTAGCGAGGGCTAGGACATCGTGCGGGGCACTAGCGAGGGCTAGGACATCGCGCGGGGCACTAGCGAGCGTTAGGACATCGCGAGGGCTAGGACATCACGCGGGGCACTAGCGAGGGCTAGGACATCGTGCAGCCTTTAGCGAGGGCTATGACATCGCGAGGGCTAGGACATCGCGCAGCCTTTAGCGAGGGCTATGACATCGCGCGGGGCACTAGCGAGCATTAGGACATCGCGCGGGCTTTAGCGAGGGCTAGGACATCACGCGGGGCACTAGCGAGGGCTAGGACATCGTGCGGGGCACTAGCGAGGGCTAGGACATTGCGAGAGAAGATAGGGCGTGACATTATGGGCGTGAGGGTACTGCGTGTAACCAGACTGGGCAGCGACAAGTTAGCTTTTCTGAGTTCAGCTCTGGGACAGATGTGTCCCCAAACCCCCTGTGTGCAGGACCCGGGGCAGGGCTCCACGCAGCTGCAGTGGACCTCGTTCTGTGGCTGCTGTCGCGGGCAGCATTGCTTTGTACCTGCATTTAGGTTGTTTCTTCAGCTCAACGGTCTAGGCTCAAGTCTCCTGTGTTGGGACACTCTCCTCCTAGGACGGCCACGTGTTGCCTCAGAGCTCAGGCCTGCAGAGGGAAATAAGGGGAACAGCTGGTGTGAGTTTAATCACTCCTTCCCTCTTACCCAAACTGTACAGAGTTCTGTACAGGGATCTAATCAACAAGATGGATGATTTCCATCCTCTCCAGACTGGCACTCCTTTGTTTCTCCTTTTGCCAAAAGCAAGACCCCCACTGGGATGGCAAGGAACCCGCTAGAAGTAAAAAACAGGAACTGATACTAATGTTAAAACTCATTCACAAAGATGAAACTTCCTTGAGCTTTTAACATCTGCTGAAAAGCCACACTCCTCTGGATTCAGGATTGAAATGGAGGAAGGTGGCCAGCCCTGACTCTGCTAAATCTCCAACATCTTGGCCTTGTGTTTAAGCTCAGACAAAGTTCCCCCCCACAGACAGTGGATTTCCATGCAAAGACTGTCCTATCACAAAGAAAGAAACAGAATTCAACTGTTTGTTTCTTTTATGACACTCATGAAACAGGTCTGAAGCTGCTGCTGGCCATGGACCCTCTGGACGAGACCGAAGACTCTTTACTGACAATGTGACTAATGTACATATTAACTGCCTCACTATGTGTGTCACACAAATGTTTTACTCTTTGGTGAATATTTATCAGTAGTTGATGGAGTGTTAATGTTGCCTTCAAATTTAGAGATACGTTCCTCCTGATCTCGCTCTCTTATAAAACTTCTCTTTGTTTTGGTGACCATCCTCATGGTCACGCTCGTCTACCCTCCATTTCAAACCTCGTGTTTATTTATTTTTCTTCATTAACATATTCATTTTTGAGCTCAGTATAATCGTATACGCTCCTGTTAAGTCGACAATGGACCATTTGGAGCAAATCCTGGTAAAAAAAAAATTACAAATGTAATTTTCTTTTTATTTTGTAGTTCATTTTTCTATTGGTTTATTTGGTCGGGACAGTGCGTGTTAATTAACATACATGGGTCTCGTGCATGTAAACATGCCACACTGGATTGCAGCCTTGGGCTTATTTCCATCCGTTTTTAGTGGTAGGGGAAACTGTTTTTTGATCACAATTGTTAAAAGCACTTTTTGCAACATAATGAAGCCCTGGACGGGCTCGACCAAGCGCCGGCCGCAGTAGCTCTAAAGAGCAGCTCAGCGCGGCTCCACGAGAGTACCCGCGCTGGGCCTGAGCGAGTATACTGGAGAGCCTCTGGGGACCCACACAAGGAGAGAAGTGGTCAAACCAGGCGCACCTGGCTCCTCTCGGGCGCCACCAGGCTGACCACCACGGTGCCAAACCCGTCCTCCAAAACAAGTGCTGTCCACCTCCATGGCCTCCAGGTGAAAGATCGCCTCCATCCTGCGGTGTCTGTCGGCTTGGTGTTGAGCGCAGGCTACTCCAGCTCTGACCAAAATGTCCCCTTTGAGCTCGCCATCGCCATCCGTAACTCCGGCCAATGATTATGTCCCTACATGTTTCGTCTGGCAATCAGCGAGCAGGGGAGGCGGGGCTTGTAGGTGTAGCATTTGATCGCTCGCTTCACTCACTTGGGCGCATTACATCGCCTACGTGACATCAGATCCAATCGTCTCAAACTATCAAAGGAGTTCACCCCTCCCACCTGAAAATGGAGCTCAGCTGTGAAGATCCAGACCCTCTGTATGAAATGAGTACGAGGTAAAACCAGGCTACCTTTGACAATTTTTAATACATTATTTTTAAAAACCCGTCGTAAATCTATCGATCAGGCCAAACCGTGTTAAAGATAATTAGACCAATGTAACAAAGATACTCCATCCACTACTGTAATTGTCATTCACCCCATTTAAGACCTGTTATACATTAAACTTTAATAATGTTGATGCTTAAATTGTGTGTGTGACCTCAAATTTTGAATAAATATTCACATTTGCATTTAAAGTTTGGATTTCTACGTGTTATTGTGCTTTGATTTCGTCAGTATAGTTAAAAGATTCAAGATTTCATTCCCTCAGATCTGCGTTAATAGATTTATATAAGACTTTCTTCCTGAATGTCCATATTAATCTGTGAAAGAACAGAGTTTGAGCGATAGTGTTTTAGGGTTTGTTAGGATCTGGTTCTTTTGTATCACGCGAGAACAGTTATTTGGACATGGCCAAAGCAAACACTGGAGATATAAGTTGCCTCAAAGAAAAGGCTTTTATTGCCATTGTTCCAGTTACAAAGAAGTAAAACCAGCTGGTGACATCAGAGAAAGAAAGTCCAGACCTCTGTTGACCTTTTATCCCAGTCTTGCTCCTCTGTGCTGAGGGTGACTGTCTATCTGTGAGTCAGTTGTTTGTGTCTATGTGTTTGCAGATTATCTGTACTTTACGTTATGTTCAGAAGGATTATGGTGTTGATCATTGTGTATCAGCTGATCTCACTGACATCTTGTTCTGTAGCTGTGAGCAAAGCCTGCTTCAGAGGCTTGTTCAGATTTCCTTACAATCCTGACAGGCTAAAATGTTACTATCACTTTTGTGGGTAAAGCCGAACTGGAGAAAATACGCTCGGATAAGTTGGGGGTTCAGAGGTTCATAGTAAACTTGTGATTATTATCTTATTTTGAAGTCATTTTTTGAAGCCAAAAACAAGTATACGTTTTCATGACTGAGCACATCAGGAGCTGCATAATGGATCTACCAGAAATGAGCTGTTCACCTCCGCGAACCCGTTCATATCGTTCACTGTAAAGACTCGTTCAGAGCCAGATCTTTCACGACCAGGGGCGTAGCACCGAATTCTGGGCCCTGGGTACAAACTATCTTGGCCTGAACAAAAAACTCAAGGGCTTCAGCCTGATTTAGTCTCACCATATTTGAAGCCTATACCTTTAAGTGTATTGTCAGTAAATTGTTGTTGTAAAAAGTTACGTTGGAATAGGCTAAATGGCACGAGCTCCACCTTTCACTAGAACCAGGTTGACTCGTCTCCAAAGCTCCTAGTGTTGAATAAAATCACATAAGAGCGAGGCAAGACTAATATCTGTCTTTTCTCATAGCTCTGTGTCATTACATTACAGAGTCCACCTCATCAAGTCACTGCTGAGTTGAAGCGCACGGTGCTGAACACCGGTGTGTGGGCTGAACCATTTGGCACATTTTTAAAGGGGTGTCAGGGCCCTGAGATATTATCAATCATTATTGTTTGTGCAAAATTCTGTGTAGCAACCAATGTATTTTAGCCCGGTTGTGTTCAGTTCTTATAGTATCAATTATGAAGAAACTTAGAAAGTACAATACAGAACGCTTTTTGCAGCATTTTTGAGGGCCCCTACCCTGCTCTGGGCCCTGGGTACTCAGTACCCTTTACCCCCCCCAGTCCGACGCCCCTGTTCACGACCAACACATCACTAGCCGCCAACAGACACACACACGCCAGAGGAGCTTTGGACAGGCACACAGACAAAATACAGCGTCTGCAGCCTCACTGCAAAAAGTCAGGGATATTTTTGGGTTGAGCGTGTGATATGAGGAGTGTGGCGTGAGAGCGTGTGAAGGCACTCAAATGCGTGTGTCTCACGGTGAAAGCGTGAGAGTTGGCAGCCCTGTTCTGGTGAAGGTTCACCAACATCCATCAGAGACAGTCACAGAAAAACACTATTTTGTGAAAGTCGCTGAATCCTGGAAAGACATTCCAACTTCTGGCGAGCGGACTCTTCTTTATGGTTGAATAAAGTCTGTAGTCTCACAGCCAAACGCTCTTTTCTCTGGCATTATCATTAGGTAAGAAAAAAGAATAGGCGTGTCCAGAGTGGGTTAGAAAAAGCTCCTTCACAGCTTGCGGAGCAAACATGATCTGTTCAGACGCTCAGGGGGTGTGTTTGTTTTCCCTTTAGGGGCTGCGCGGACGAGTCAGGCAGTTATTTTTTTTCTCTTCCTTTTTCTTTTGACAGAAATAATGTAAAAGCTGTTTTACATATAAAAATCAGGCCGTCGAGCACTTCCGTTACACTCACACACAACAGAGCAAGTCAGTTATTTACCAGGAGAGGGCGGAGCAGCTGCTCAGAGAGCAGGATTCAGGAGAAATCAGAGTCACATAAAGAAAAATATATAAAGTAAAAAGGCATTGTAAACTAGAAAAAACTAGAATAAAATGCTATGCTTTATTGTGTGTATACAATATGGATAATGACCACACACAGGGAAAACAAAAGAAAATAAATAATTGTGTACAATGTATTACGTCATCAGATTTTTATGTTGTTTTATGTCTGCTTTGTAAAATTAACATTGGTTATACATATAAAATGTATTGTAACAGGGCCCCCATGAAACAGAGATGGTTCATCTCAATGGGGCTCTCCTTGTAATACGTGTGGGATAATGCACTCCAAGGTGTCCATTATCAGACTGATCAGAATAACCGGTTCACAACTCCACGTCGTCCAGCTATGTCTGATAATGGAAGCTGTTCATTGGGCCCTATTTACAAGAGTTCTCTCACTTTGGTAACACTTTATAATAATGGTACATGAGTTCATGCATGATTTTCATGAACTTATGCATAAATTAATGCATGATTTCATGAAAGATTCATGCTTTACTAAATCATGACTTCTCAGTAACAAACATGAGCACATGTTCACAGGTTCATGGACGACTTCATCTCTGAATTAAACGTCTCACTACTGTAATGAATGTACATGAAAATCTTAATGATTCATCATGATCATGAGGATCACATAAGAATACCATGAATTCACTAAAACAGCAATGAAATGACAATAAAACAATCAACCAATCAGGATCATGAGGATCATACATGAACATCATGACTCATATGGAGGAAATCTACTTACAAATGATGTTCCCTCAACTACAGTGGTGCATTACCCTAAACTTTTAACCTGTTAAAGACCAGTTTAGTCCTGAAGAAGAAGCAATGATTTCTGGATTTTTTTATCAATTGGAATTTTTGTGTGAAAAAAACAATTAAAAAACTTTTATAACAAATTATTACAATTTATTACAAGTACAGCATCACCAAATAAGATCTCCAGAGCTGGTCTTTAAAAGTTTAGGATAATGCAGCACTTCAGTTGAGGGGACACAATCTTAATGAAATTATGATGTGTTAAGGATTAACAAATGATAAGTTTATGATTGTCGTAAATTGTATCCTATAAAGTTATATTTTGTGTTTTTGCTCATCATTTGTAAGTAGATTTCCTCCATGAGTCATGATGATGATGATCCTGATTGGTTGATTATTTTATTGTCATTTCATTGCTGTTTTAGTGAATTCATGGTATTCTCATGTGATCCTCATGATCATGATGAATCATTAAGATTTTCATGTACCTTCATTACAGTAGTGAGACTTTAATTCAGAGATGAAGTCGTCCATGAACCAACATGTGATCATGTTTGTTCCTGAGAAGTCATGATTTAGTAATGCATGAATGTTTCATGAAATCATGCATTAATTCATACATAAATTCATGAAAATCATGCATGAACTCATGTACCATTATTATAAAGTGTTACCGCGCAGTTTCTCCATCCTCCAAGGTCATGCGGGTGGAGTGGCTGAAGGACAACGAGATCATCGACCCGGCCGAGGACAGGAACTTCTACATCACCGTGGACCACAACCTGATCATCAAGCAGGCACGTCTGTCCCACACGGCCAACTACACCTGTGTGGCCAAGAACATCGTGGCCAAGCGCAAGAGCTCCACCGCCGTGGTCATCGTCTACGGATTTCCCATCAACCAGTGCTCCTCCTGTGACCAAAACAGTGAAGATGGCGGCCGCGACACAACGATCTCTCACCAAAGAAAAAAAAAGAGTGGTGCGCACTGAATGGGTGCTGCTGCCGGATGCTCTCTCATCGAATGCAATTTCTCCATCTGTGAGATCAATAAAGTACCATCTTATCTTATCTTATATAGAACGGGATTTAGTTATTTTGTTATTTCACTGTTGCCGGACTATTTGTACATTATCACTTTTTAACGGACACCCTCCAGCCAATCAGAATCGAGTATTCACCCAGACCATGAACACAGGGCTCAGTGGTACAATGACCAATCACAGGCGAGAGATGGTTAGACAGACAGGCAGGCTCTCACATACACACACATGCTGACTCGGACCAGGGGAGCCACGGACAGGAAATGAAAGCATCTGCAGCCGCTCACTGCTAAAAGTCAGGAATATTTTTTGGTTGAGTGTGAGATTTGAGGAGTGTGGCATGAGAGCATGTGGATGAACTCCAATGTGTGTGTCTCACGGTGAAAGCATGAGTAGACAGCCCTGAACATGTCTCAATACAGAGACAGATTGAGCTACTGCTGTGTCGTCAGGCTTGACAACTAGTGACAGACAACATTATCAGCCAATCAAAATTTGACGTACAATGACAGTACGTCCCACAGGCCCTGCTGTGTCTCCCTTTGTTTTTCTCGCTTGGGAAAACTGCGAATGTGACTACGCATGGGCAAGATGAATCAATGAATTAATCACGGATATTGATCTTCCTCATGAAGAGCTTTGCAAAGCAGTGAGAGACAGCAGGACACAGACACTTGACACTAGTGTTTGTCCCTGGACAGGAGAGGAGTTTGGCCCTGGACAGGAGAAGGGTTTGGCCCTGGACAGGAGAGGAGTTTTCTGGGGGACTATGAGTGCTACAAAAGCATCTCACACAGCACCAAACTGTAAGTTTAGTATCTTTTTATTACTTTGGATTTTGCATTTGAGTTGATCTCTGATGTCTCGCTCCGTCAACAAAGCATCTCATAAAAACAGCCGCCTGTTTCCACATTTATAATGCGCTCGTCTCCGCCTGTCATGTGTTTCCGTATATTACGAGTGTTCCCGAAGGGCAGAGGCACCGCTGCTTTGGTTTGCGTTGTTAAAATAACATTTGGTGTACAAATGCCACATAAGAAACTGTTTTATCCATATGGCTTTCTAATATGGATTGTCAATTAATTATGTGTTTGAGTGAGTGAACCCAGGTAACTCCCTAATGTAGGCCCTGCCTGAAACCCCACAGCACACGACTGAGTATTAAATACGCAATCAGGAACTCACTCTCCACATTTTTAGAAAATGATTTTGCTGGAATGGGTCTGATGCCCACAGGAAATGAATAGGATGTGCAGTGTATTCTGCCAGACTTTTTTGTTGTTGTGGGTTTTGGCCGAGCTGCCTTCTATGTTAAATATGCAGCTCCTTTCTAGGTACAAATTGTTTTTTTGCATGACAAGCCCAACCCAAGGCAGTCGGAGCTGCTCTTTCAGTGAGAGAGAGAAAGGATATGTTTTTCAGCCAACTCTGAATCTCATGATTGAAAATTTCATAGCGAGCATTAAAACAGTTCCCATTCTCTTGAGCCGGGTGCCCGTTAACGGCTTTCATCCTGGACCAGGCTGAACCCACCGTGTTTTTCAGATTTTTCATTGACCAATAGATTTTTATAGTTCCATTATTTGCTTTGGAGAGTTCTATTAAAAAAAATGTATTTGCCTAATTGTACTCATGCCTCTCTTATGTGCACGCCTTTCCCCCATGCAGGCCTTGATGCTGTTTTTATTCAGGGGAATAAGCATGCAGAATGTTGTATTCAGCTGAGGATATCAGTCAATTCATCCAAATCATCACATGAGTCTTTAAATGCAACACTGTATAGACCAGGGTCTCCAACAGGTGGCCCGCGGGCCAAATCCAGCCCGCAAGATAATTCAATCCAGCCCCGGACTTGTAGAGCACAAATTCCTGAGTATGTAAAAAAAAAAGTATGTCTTAAAGCCCATTCCTGTGCGGCGTTATACATGTTTAAATGAATAACCAGAATGCTCACTCCAGCCACTAGGGGGCAGCTTAGATAAAGAATGGAAAGAATTTTACACGTGTCCAACTGAGGGCACATAAGAAGAGATCTGTAAAAGTTTCCTCAATCGTATATTTTCCCAATGAAAACATATTTTACTGGAGCTTTTGATCATGGACCTGGGAAAGAAACTCCCGATATACAGTATTTTGGCCCCGAGCAAAATTTACTTACCTCTGGTATAGACTCTGAGTGTAGGATACTTCCATGTGATGTTCTCCCTGTTGAGTGGCCATCACGCTCCAGGAACACTTTATTAGTTTTTGCGTCAATGGATTATCTGAATTTTCAGCTTTTCTAATCACAAATCTGCCCATTGTTCTGGTAGGTTTTTGTTAGTGGTTTTATTTAAAGCCCATTGGCATTTTTTCCCTTTAGTCTTGACCAAAGTGATGGACACACATACACGATTTTATTGTTGATTAAATGAATTAAAAATTGAGGATGCCTGGCCACACGCTCTGTCACCACTCACACAGTAGCACAGGCGTGAGGCGTGGTATAGTCTCAGTTTAGATATTTCCAACAATCCAGATACGCCTTTCATCCTTGAGGCATGGTGGCTCAGTGGTTAGCGATTGTGCCTCACAGCTCGAAGGTCCCGGGTTCGATTCCCACATAGAACGGGGCCTTTCTGTGTGGAGTTTGCATGTTCTCCCCATGTCTGCGTAGGTTAGTGGTAAAAACATGTGCAATCATGGAGATGGAGGGCTGGAGAGAGCTCACTGCTCCTGCAGGTCGCCCGGTGACATTGAGGATGGATCAAATGCAGAGAACACGTTTCTCTGCAGAGATTAATAAAGTATAACTTAAAATAAAAAAGATGCTTGAATTAAAGTTACCATGAACCTGTGTATGGAAAGTAACACACGCTCCATCTCAATATATGACACTAAAGTAACATGGTCATTTCATTGAGCCACACTGCCTGTGCTTATAACTCTGCACTTGTACGTATATGATGGACTGATAGAAATTCAGTAGTATTAAAAAGGGACAGATTAGTGACAATTGTCTCTCTTCCTCTCTAAGTCTAGATTAAAGACTCATCTTTTCAATCTTTCAATCTTTTCACCCCCTCTTTAATACTTAAAGAGGGGGTATTATGCTTTTTTCAATCACATAGCACCAGTCTATATCACACTACAATGATGACGAAACCTTCTGTTGGTCTGTAAATGCAGTAAATTAAAATAACTGCCTTGTATAAAATTGCTCTCTCAAAATGGCTGTAGTGAATGTCTTGAAATAGGCCTCTGTCTCTTTAAGAACCTCTGACTCTTTCAGACACGCCCCCTCCACACTCTGTCTGTGGCATCAGTGGGGAGGGGGTTCTGCTGAGGAGCAGTGGTTGGTTACTCGGCTGGTGACGAATTTTAGAGGCGTCTCCAGGAGGTGGGGGCGTTCCTTGGAGGACTCAGGCAAACCTATCCCTAAAATGGCTGCCAACAGAGTTTTTACAGATTACTCAAAAATACGTGAATGTGCCAAGGCAACACTTCAGGCATGTTTTTAATGAGGGAATGACATCATAACATGATGTAAAGCTTGAAAAAGTCGATTTTGCATAATACCCCCCCTTTAAAACACACATCCATCCATCCATTTTCTTCCGCTTTATCCGGGGCCGGGTCGCGGGGGCAGCATTCTCAGCAGAGATGCCCAGACTTCCCGATCCACGCACACCTCCTCCAGCTGTTCTGGGGGGACCCCGAGGCGACACCAGGCCAGCTCAGAGACATAGTCCCACCACCGTGTCCTGGGTCTTCCACGAGGTCTCCTCCCAATAGGACATGCCTGAAACACCTCCCGTGGGAGGCGACCAGGAGGTATCCAGAACAGGTGCCCTAGCCACCTCAGCTGGCTCCTTTCGACGTGAAGGAGCAGCGACTCTACTCCGAGCTCCTCCCGGGTAACTGAGCTCCTCACCCGATCTCGAAGGGTGCGCCCAGACACCCTGCGAAGGAAACTCATTTCGGCCGCTTGTGTTTGCGATAAAACACACTTATCTATGTCTAGCATGTAATGATTTTTGTGTGTGTTTTTAAGTTGTTTTATCTTTGTGTAAAGCACTTCCTTGTGTTCTTGTAAGGTGCTATATAAATAAACTGATTGATTATAAGCCATGCGTCATTTTGCAAATTCAGGGCAAATCTGTGTGGATTCTCAAAGATTTGACGTAGATCGGCGCCTATATTTACTGTAACCACATCTTGCCCCCCCCCCTACCCCACCTTCTCACCCTTTTCTCAAAAGATTCTCTTTCATTCTTCGCTCAGGTCAGCTTCCTGGCCTAACACACTCCTTTCAGCTTCAAAGACATCGACTCACAAAGGTACACCACAAATAGCTTTCCCTCTTCCCTTCACGAACACACCCATTTTCAATGCCTCCTTCACACTCTATAACAACCATGCTGCTACCAGGCGCCGATGTATGTTCTTCCCTGTGGCTGCCCAGTCTAAACAACAAAATAAAACAAAAAGACGGGGTCAGGATCAATCCCGCAATCTCGTGGTTGGGATCCCGGCGCTCTACCTATGGAACTAAACAAACTAAACTATACTAAACACTTTGTGGGACCTCACTTGGGCGAGTTTGTAACATGATTAATTGGATGGCTATATTAATAGTTTTTTTCCCCCTATTCCTGTCCTTTCAGAAGCTCGAGGCAATCACTCAGCATGTCCATTGTGAGGAGTGTATGTGCTGAAGGCCATGTTAGAAGGAGAGGGACACTCAGTAATGAGGGATATAAGCTCTGTATAAATAGTGATAACGGTAGTGATGGGATTTATGGCTCTTGGAAAGGAGCCGTTCATTCGGGAGCCGTTCACTTTAAAGAGCCAGTCTTTTGAACGATTATGCTTTTTTTTTTTTAAGTAAATGGACTTTATTTGAACGAAAATGTCACTATTTCACACAATATAACATTGATATTTCCCTCTATGGAGTTTGTTATCACAAAAAACAATCACACGACCCGATTAAGCTTCTATTTCTCTCATTCATGTAACTTTTAATCTGCATCTCTCTCCCTCGCGCAAGAAGGGGGGGAAACTTAAGTGAAAGAGGTCTAGCTTCAACACGATCTCCTCTATAACCGTTGTTTATTACTTCATTAGGACTTTTATTTCTCAAACTCGTTGCCTTTCATGCGTGCTCACTTTGAGCTCCTCGTGGGCCAGCGGAGATGACAGGGGCGGACTGACCCCAGGCTCACATTAACTACGGTCCGGGTTCGGTCCTGATCCAGTCCGGGTTTGCCCCAAACTACCACTCACAGTGAGTCCGGCTGACACTATGGTTCCGGCAGCTCTGGCGCCAGACACTGCGCCAGGCACAGAAATGTGATGTCGCTTCGGCCAAGAGCGGAGTGGAGCTTAGCAGGTTGAAGATGTGAGTGACGGGGCTCCTGTAGCCGCCTCGTAACTCACGGACCTGTAACAGGTCATGCTGTATCGTCCTTACTACCACTTTAAGTTGGGTGTGGGTTTTCTTGTGGGTGTGTTTTTCTTTGCTGTGGGCCAATGGCCATGCTTTTTATGTTAAGTGGGTAGTATTAGGGGCGGGACTCAAATTATATAAAGCACCTGTGCACCTTCTGCTCCCTCTCTCTCACACTCTGTCTCCCTTGGTGTTCAGGTCAGTCTCCTCCAGCAGCAGCACTCACATTCACATTAAAGGCACAAATAATAGTGAAAATGGGGTGGTTAAGTTATTTGTTCCTCTCTCTCACACTCTGTTTCCCTTGGTGTTCAGGGTCGTCCAGGCTGTTAACGAGTCGGCTCCTCTGCAAGGACCAACTGGGGCACACTGGGGACCAAGCACCACACCAGCTGTGCCAGCCGTTACGCTGCAGAGCCCCACATTGCCGACCAAAGCCTGGACCCCCCAACCAACGGGCCCGCCATCTTCCAACGCTCCTCCTAGCCTCAAGTTGGCCCAATCATTCCACCAAGCTCCTCCTACTCCTCCGGGCACCAGCTGAACAACATTTGCCGAACCTGCTCCTCAGTTTTAAGTGATTTTATGAAATAAACGAACATAAAACTTTCTCCTGGTCTTGGTCTCCTTGTACCCTGGTGATCGACCCAGAGGGGGTGTTACAACTTGGCGTTGGTCGGCAGGATCACCAGAAAGTACAAGGAGCCATGCCTGAGACTGACCCATCTCAAAACAGGGAGGCCTCCACTTCCGGTGAAAATACAGGGGCAGCCTTCAGACCTGTTGCAATGTTTCCCATGCTTAACATGGTCAATAGTAAATTTAAAGGAAAAGACTCTGAAATCGGCTTAGGGGAGTGGAAAAGTAACTTGGAAACAATGTTTGTACTGCAGGGGATACCACAAGACTACAGAGCAGAGTTAACTCTTTGTTGCTTGGAGGGGAAAGCAAAGAGGGAAATTTTAATTTTGCCAAGAGAAAGACGCAGTACTGCACAACTGATTTTTAATGAATTGGAAAAAGTGTATGGGGATCGAACCACTGCCTCCGTCCTACGCTCTCAGTTTTTCAACGCTCGTCAAGAACCACATGAAGATGTTGGCTCATTTGCCCTGAGACTACAAGAATGTTTCCAACGTCTCAAAAGGAAAGACTCGAGGGGCATTGGCAATGATGACGTTTTGCTTCGAGACCATCTTGTGGAAGGACTTAGAGATGCATCTGTGAGGGGTGAGTTCAGAACCAAGATTTTAATTGATGACACACTGACTTTTGATTCTATCAAAAATGAACTTGTCTTGAGGGAACAGGCTTATGGGGAAGCCGCTGGACTTTTACAATGTTTTACTGCTAGAGGGGAAAATTACACAAATAAACCTAATGTGAAAGATTTGGAGCAAATTAAGATGGAGCTGAAAGATGAAATGACCAAACAAATAACAGACCAGTTTAATGAACTGTCCCAGTCACTAATCAAAGAAGTTAGAGCTGAATTAATCCAAACCCGTGGCTCAGCTTCTGATTACCAACCTACAACCCGGGGGGGTTTCAGGCCTCGTTTTAACTCAAACAAATATGACGAGCAGGGTAATCCTATCTGCAACAGGTGCTCGCAACCTGGACACATAGCCCGATTGCCAAACTAGAGCTCGGTCGGCATCTTTAAACTAAATGATCCTGCTGTTGTGGCTCAAACAGTGGGTTGTTTAAAGGCAAATGGGCCTCAGGTGCAGGACATGGACAAATTGATTGGTGAAGTTCCTACAGTAGATGTGCAACTAGACAATGCCCCTATAAAATGCATTTTGGACACTGGGTCTAATGTGTCTATGATCACCGAAGGCTTTTATCAGAGACATTTCGAAAGTGCAATAGGGCTAAGGGATGCCAGTAGTTGGCTGGCCCTGGAAGCAGCTAATGGACTAAGCATCCCATATGTAGGCTATGCGCTGTTGCCTGTAAAAATAGGTGACGTTGAACTTCCTGAATGTGGCTTTCTAGTGACTAAAGACTATTGTTTGACAAGCTCGGAGGGGGTCTTGGGCATGAATGTCATTTCGCGGTGCTTCGAGGAAGCAGAAAGGCCCATTGCCTGCTTCTCTATGGACAAGACCCAGCAGGCTGCATGGACTTCAGCTTTTCAAATATGTGCCAAACAAGCCCAGTTTTCTACACCAGATGGCTCCATTGGATACGTTCGCACCATCAGTCGCCATCCCATCTTGGTCCCTGCCCGGAGTGATGTGCTAGTGTGGGGCCGCACAAAGTCTGGAGTGAACGACCAAGATTACGAGTGCCTGGTGGAACCTCTGGAGGTGGGTGACTTTTTTATTGCCCGCACATTGTCTACTGTTAAAAATGGACGAGTGTTATTGCGGGTTCGAAACGTCAATGACTCTCCAATATACCTTTACAGACATCAGAAGTTAGCTAAGACATTCACAATTGAATCTGCTGACATTGTACGTGAAAATGATGTGACTATGACTCGTGTGGGAGTTAATGCTGTAAGAGTGAGTACAGGCCCAATAAAACCTGAGCCTGAGCCATGTGTCCTCCCCGATCTAACCAACACTGATCTCCCAACAGAACAAAGGCAAAGGCTTGAGGACCTGTTGTACAAACACAGAGCAGTCTTTGCTCAGCACGACGAGGACTATGGGTTGACGGGCACCATCCAGCATGAGATCCCCACAGGCATCGCCCCTCCAGTGCGAGAGCGCTATAGGCAGATTCCACCAAAAATGTACCAGGAGGTCAAAGGCTTAATCCAAGGTATGTTGGATTCTGAAGTGATAGTGCCAAGTTCCAGTCCATGGGCTTCACCCATTGTGTTAGTCCGGAAAAAAGATGGCACATTGAGATTTTGTGTGGACTACCGTAAACTTAATTCAGTAACCCACAAAGATGCATATCCATTACCAAGGATTGAAGAGTCCCTTGCCAGCTTAGGAAATGCAAAGTTATTTTCCACACTTGATCTCGCTAGTGGATACTGGCAGGTCCCGGTGGCTCAAGCAGACAGAGAAAAAACGGCTTTCACTACACCTATGGGCTTGTTTGAGTTTACGAGAATGCCCTTCGGACTGTCAAATGCACCAGCAACTTTTCAAAGATTGATGCATGCCTGTTTGGGAGAACAAAACCTACAGTCCTTGTTAATATATTTGGATGACATAGTGGTGTATTCTCCTGATTTTGCTGCTCATCTAAAAGATTTAGATTTTGTATTTGAGAAGTTGTCAAAATATGGTCTTAAATTAAAGTCCAACAAATGCCATCTCCTGAAAAGTGAAGTTCAGTATTTGGGCCATCGGGTGTCAGCAAGTGGAGTATCTCCTGACCCAGATAAAGTGAAATGTATTGTGGACTGGCCTACTCCAAAGACTGTTAAACAGTTACAATCCTTCTTGGGTCTAGCGGGCTATTATCGTAGGTTTGTAAAGGACTTTGCAAAAATTGCCCAACCTCTAAATCAAATGTTGGTCGGTGCCACACGTAATCCTAAGTACACAGATAGTAATTTTATTGCTAAATGGAGTTCTACTTGTGATGAAGCGTTTAACACCCTGAAAATGGCTCTTACCTCCGCACCCCTTCTGGCCTTTGCTGATTTTAACCTCCCATTTATTCTCTACACTGATGCCAGCTACCAAGGCCTTGGTGCAGTACTTTCCCAGGTCCAGCAAGGTAAAGAGAGAGTAATTGCCTTTGCCAGTCGAAGTCTAAGCCCAAGCGAGAAAAATGATAAAAACTACAGTTCCTTCAAGCTTGAATTCCTGGCGTTGACATGGGCTATTACAAAAAAGTTTGCTGAGTATTTGCATTTTTCCCCGTTTATTGTGTACACGGACAATAACCCACTCGTACACTTAAACTCTGCTAAACTTGGCTGTCTGGAACAGAGATGGGCCGCACGCCTTGCCAGCTTTCAGTTCGAGATCAAATATAAACCAGGACGCACTAATCAGAGCGCAGATGCCCTATCTCGCTTTCCACCAGGTGTCAATGTTGGAGAGGCCATGGATGAGGGTGACGGAGTGGAGATTCCATCCTTTGGACACGTTGGTGCCTATGTGGCCAGGGCAATGTGTGGCGCTGCAAGGGAGGTGAACCAACCCAGGCATCCACAGCTACCAGGTATCTCACTTTGTCCAGAACGTACTGCAACCCAGTGGGCCGAAATCCAGCATAGTGACTTAACCTTGAGAAAAGTGGTGGAATACGTACAGAGACAATATAGGCCCAACAAGCAAGAGAGGCAAAAAGAGTCAAAATCTGTTCTAACCATCTTGAAACATTGGGACAGGCTCATACTGGTTGAGGGAGTGCTGCACCGCCAAAGATGGGACCCCAAGGAGGTTGACCCAGTACTACAGCTCCTGGTTCCTGCAGGTGAGCAATACAACATCTACCAGTTGTACCATGACCATGCTGGCCACTGGGGCCCAGAAAAGACCACTTCATTGATCCAGAGAAGGTTTTACTGGCCAAAACTGAGTGAATCCATTGCCCAATGGTGTTCACAATGTCAAAACTGTGTGTTGCGGAAAACCTCTGCTGCTGCTCGTGCCCCTCTAGTGCCTATTAAGACTTCTGCCCCAATGGAACTTGTGTCGACAGACTTTCTGTCCATAGGTCCTCCAGACGACCCGTATCATAATGTACTGCTCATGGTGGATCACTTCACAAAGTTTGCGTGGGCTTCATCGACCAGAGACCAAACTGCACTCACAACGGCGAAAGTTCTGTGGAGCCAGGTAATCCAACCATTTGGAGTCCCAAAACGAGTACTGTCAGATCAGGGACCAAATTTTGAGTCCAAACTGGTACAAGAGTTGTGTGAATTGTATGGAATACAAAAAGATCATACTACACCATATCATCCAGCAGGAAACGGAGCGTGTGAGAGGCTTAATCGGACTCTTTTAGGTTTGCTGGGCACTTTGGGAGAAGAGAGGAGGAACTGGCGTGAACACCTGCCGGAAATGATCCAGGTATATAATAACACCACACACAGTTCCACTGGATACTCTCCCCACTATCTCATGTTTGGAAGACATGGTTTTCTCCCTCAAGATCGTATCCTCGGCCTTACAGACACTGTTGCGTGTTCCTCTGTGGACAGCTGGGTAAAATGCCATCAGAGACGTCTGCAATATGCCTTCACCAGAGCCAGTCGAACAAGAGACTCAGAGATGGCTAGACAAAAGCGGCACTATGACCAAAGGACCAAGGACTCTGTACTGGCCCCAGGGGACAGGGTCTTGCTTCAGGACATGAGAGCAAGGGACCGGGGCAAGTTGGCTGATAAGTGGGAACAGCAGCCCTACGTTGTGGTCAAACAACCAAACCCTGAACTCCCGGTGTATGTGATTCAACAAGAGTCTACACATAGAGAGAAAGTAGTACATCGCAACCTGCTCAAATTATGCCCTTTGCCTCCATCCACGCCCATGCAAGCTCCACGTCAAAATGCTGAACCTCCCACCCAATCGCAACATGGCTCTCAGGACTCGCATTTCCAAGCCTGGGTGGGATTCTGGCCGGACCCCAATCCTGCTCCTCGGGACGCTGCCTCCGCTCCACAACATCCTCCTGCTGCTGTTGCTGCTCCCGGCGCTCCCGGTGCTGATGGACCAAGGCGCTCGACCAGGCCAACAAAAGGCCTGCCTCCAGGCCGATTCAGAACCTAGCACCATGGAGAGTGGTCATTGGGACAATGACATTTTTAACAGGGAGGGGTGTAACAGGTCATGCTGTATCGTCCTTACTACCACTTTAAGTTGGGTGTGGGTTTTCTTGTGGGTGTGTTTTTCTTTGCTGTGGGCCAATGGCCATGCTTTTTATGTTAAGTGGGTAGTATTAGGGGCGGGACTCAAATTATATAAAGCACCTGTGCACCTTCTGCTCCCTCTCTCTCACACTCTGTCTCCCTTGGTGTTCAGGTCAGTCTCCTCCAGCAGCAGCACTCACATTCACATTAAAGGCACAAATAATAGTGAAAATGGGGTGGTTAAGTTATTTGTTCCTCTCTCTCACACTCTGTCTCCCTTGGTTTTCAGGGTCGTCCAGGCTGTTAACGAGTCGGCTCCTCTGCAAGGACCAACTGGGGCACACTGGGGACCAAGCGCCACACCAGCTGTGCCAGCCGTTACGCTGCAGAGCCCCACATTGCCGACCAAAGCCTGGACCCCCCAACCAACGGGCCCGCCATCTTCCAACGCTCCTCCTAGCCTCAAGTTGGCCCAATCATTCCACCAAGCTCCTCCTACTCCTCCGGGCACCAGCTGAACAACATTTGCCGAACCTGCTCCTCAGTTTTAAGTGATTTTATGAAATAAACGAACATAAAACTTTCTCCTGGTCTTGGTCTCCTTGTACCCTGGTGATCGACCCAGAGGGGGTGTTACAGACCCCGCACGCCTTTTTCTCTCCCATGGCCCGGGAGACCTAGCCTGGCTAACGCCAGACTAAAATCACAAGTGCACGTAGCCACAGCCAATCGTATCATTGTATGAGATGACGTATGACGTCTCCGCTGCAAACTTTCGAGCTAAACTATTTAGAACACGACCTAAAGCTTGATCGAAAAATAGCGTGTCGCGTCTGCTGCTGTCATGGTGGATCCGTAAATAAACTTTTATTTTTATCTGTAAATAAACTACAAGCTTTCGTATATAGAATAGCTCATCATCGTCTTTCCTCGTCCCTCCTCGTTCTGTGATTGGTTCCCAAATCCATGCGAAAATTTCGGCCATGGTCCCCAGGCTGCTGTGCAGTTCGAAATGATTCGAGCGCACACACCAGTCTGGCGTTAGCCAAGTTAGGCGCTGGGAGCGTTCAGGCGCTCTCTCTCTCTCTCTCTCTCTGTTTCCCCAGAGCTGTGCTCTAAAACCCTTTCCCCGCAGGCCACGCTCACGTCCTGCGGTCGTGCGTTCACAAACTGTCCCTTTGCCTCTCCTCTCTGCGTCCGCCCCACTCAAGCAGTGACTTTTGTTTCGCAAAATAAGCATGCACAACTAAGTGACGCCCCTCTCCCGAAGAGAAATGTTTTTAAAAAATTCAAAAAAGAGCCGTTCACCTCCGCTGGATCGTTCTCGACCAACATATCACTACTATACGGAGCGACTACTATATAGGAGCAACATCTTACTGGTTTTAAAGCAGGTCACTGGGACAGTGAGGAGGTTCTGGCCAGGGGACCTTAGGGTGCGACCGGAGGAGTAGGGGCACAGAAGGTCAGACATATTTGGGAGCCTGACCATGCAACGCTCTAAAGGTCAAAACAAAAATTTAGAATTCAATTTGAAATTTGATGGGAATAAAATGGGAGAAATGTGTGACTGTCAGCTAGATCCTGTTAAAAGGATCTAAAAGGATTGGGCAATGAGATCTCTCTAAATATTTTCATACCTAGTCTAAGGCATTCAACTATTTCATGTTTTTCATCAACAGAGAGATCCCTTTTCTTTCCCATATTGCTTGAAAATTATGAACATGCTTTTTCAGTAGTTTTTCCCTTAACTGGGCTTAACCTGAAAACTAATCATCCCAGGACTCTGAGATTGATGTCAGTGATTCAAAGAGCCCCATCCATGAGTTTAATTTAATTTATTATTATTATTTTTTTTAATCTTTATGGCACTGAAATACAATTTGCATAATAATTGTTTATGCAGTGTAGGTTTGAAAAGTTTTAATTGCATTGTCCCACGGCCTGAACAGACTCTGAAAAGGGGAGAAATGGCAGAGATGTTAAAAAAGCGCTCAATAATAAGAAAGTATATTCCTTGACATTGAGAAAGCTTACGATATGCTCTGGAGAGGGCTTGGTTATATACATGGCTTGCATAAGTATCGCCCCCCTTTAACTTTTCAACATTTTGCCAGGCTATGGACCATAAACATAAATATATTATATTGAAATGTTATGTGAAAGGCACACACTAAGTGACACACAACCGTGAAATTCATTCAGGATTTTTTTTTATGAATAAAAACTGAAAGTGGGATGTGCATAAGCACCGGCCCACCTTTCCCTTTAGTGCAACCAATTGCCTTCAGAAATTACCTGATGATTTCTGAATCATCACATGTTGACCTAATGACTAAATAGAGTCTAATTGTGTGTAATCTTTGCGTAAGCTTTAAACATCTCTCGAAGTATTGTTAAATACTTATAATGTACTTTGAGAGATGTTCAAAGCTTTTCGAGCGTTTTATAACCTAACCCGGCTCTATAACTTTATAACTTTATCTCGGACCTGTCTGGTGTGTTTGTGTTCATGATGCTTCTGCTCCACAATCGTCTCTTCACAGACCTCTGAGACCATCACAGAGCAGTTTTAGTTTTTTTAGATTCGTACGAATGAACACAACGTCAGTGAATGTAATGAATAACTTTATTACACTCGCCGTCCAAGAACAGCACTGAGCTCAGGGCCACTTCGGCTCCAAATCGTGCTCTTTGATTACGTTTTCAATAGCCAGGAGTTTCACCCGTAGTCTTTCATGGCAGTGCTTTTGGAGACTAGAACGTGAGTATGAACATGAGTCCAATATATTCATTTAAAAAACTTAATGAGAATGTTTTTGGGGAAGATACACAACTTCTATTCACCTTGTCGCAGTAAATATTTTTAAAGCACTTTTCACATGACACAAAGCCCTCTTAAGGGCTTTGCATTCGTTCTCCACACTCGCTGGTGATAAGCAAAGTCTAATGCTTTTTTTCATGCCATATTAAAGGGATATTTCAGGATTTTTGACATAGGGCCTCATTTCCTAGTTATCCAGTGTTGCTGATTTCTGGAGATATTTTTTTTTGTAATTGAAGCAATTCTTATATTTGAAGAGTTACGTGGCGCTAGGCTGGGCTGCATTAAAAACAGTCTGACCCGCTCCACAGTGCACTTGAGACAAATCACATATAACACCAGACTAACCATATACAGTGCCTCTCGAAAGTATTCATACACATTGAACTTTTGCACATTTAGTCATGTTTACAACCCTAAACATAAAGATTTTATTTTGATTTTTGACTGAACGTTCACACACAAGTAACAGACAACTGTGAAGTGAAAGCTAATTGATACATGATTCTGTTATTTTTCAAAAAATAGAAAAGTGAAAAGTGGGGCGTGCATAAGTATTCATACAGCATTTTCTGAGTGCATTAAATTGCCTTTATAACATTCATAATGACTCCAGAATGTTCACACCTTGGCCTAACCATTAAATAGAGGCCACCTGTGTGTAATTTACTCTCAGTTTAATTTCAGCTGTTCTTTTAGGCCCTCAGAGCTATGGTCGGAGTGTATTGGTCACTAAACAACATCATGAAGGTCAAGGAGCACCAGAGAGGTCAGGGATAAAGCTGTGGAGAAGTTTAAAGCAGCGTTAAGTTACACAAAGATTTCCCAAGATTTAAACATCTCACGGAGCAACTGTTCAATCCATCATTCAGAAATGGAAAGAGTAAAGCACCACTGCCAACTTACCAAGACACGGCCGTCCACCTATACAAACAGACCGAACAAGGAGAGCACTGGTCAGAAATACAACCAAGTTCCTCAAGATAACTCTGGAGGAGCTGTGAAGTGCTGCCGCTGAGCTGGGGGAATCTGTACATGGGACAACTATAAGTCGTATCTACACAAATCTGGCCTTCATGGACGAGAGGAAGAAGAAAACCATTATTGAAAGGAGGCCATAAGAAATCCCGTCTGAAGTTTACTATAAGTCATATGGAGGACACAGCTCCATGTGGAAGAAGGAGCTTTGGTCAGATGTGACAAAAATGTAACTTTTTGGCAAATGCAAAATGTTTTGTATGGAGCAAACCTAACACTGCTAATGGTCCTGAGTGCACCATCCCCAGTGTCAAATATACGGGGGGGAGCATCATGCCCTTTGGAAACCCCTGGCAGAAGCTGTCATATTCAAATTTTGACTCTACGATAGTATCATGACACTCAGGGATGAAATACTGGGTCTGGTCTGCCCTCGATCTGCTTTGTCCTTGGATTTCCTGCACACACGGTCACGGTCGTACCTCTCCTGGGCCCCTGTTTGGCTTCTGTGCGCCTTAACGCATCACTGGAGAGAGCCGTCAGCACCTCAATCTAAAGCTGTCACATGAGGCGCCACTAAATCGGCTCTACTGACATTTCTGATTTTCCTTTGGGGACACCGTCACAGCACGTACTTTGTTTACCTGCACAGGAGAAGGAGCAAACAACAGTTGTGGAAGGCGTCACAAATGTGCTGTTTATCCATGTCTTGGGAATGTTAAATCCTTGATCAAAACAATCTTTCTGAAGTTTCCCTGTTTGTCAAGTAGTATAATGAGAACCGAGTGCTTCTGCTCTTGTTGGCCTTACAAAATACGAGCACTACAAGAGCCTTTGTTGTGAAAGGCATGACATAAACAAGGCATCTAAAATCATAGATGCAAATGCTCAAATACTGCAAATACTTCGGAATCAGAATAGCTTTTATTGCCATGGTTTGAGAACAGGTTCACAAACTACACATTTTTCTCAGTGACAACGTGCAACAAACATATACCACAGAATTAAGATACAAATAGCCTAAAGATCTGGTTATGAAAAACACTATAATGTCACATTGTACCGTCAAGAAAACAAAAATCTACTTTCACCTCTGGTTTGTCGTGAAAAGTATCATCAATATTCACCAAGATCAAGCATTAACAGAGGAAGTATTTGAATCACCTCATAGGCGCCATCATTCAGTCTGTATAGCAGAAGCACAGTGCTGCTGCTGGAGCTGGACTGACTGTTGGCATGGCATAATGGCCATGTTTTTGGAGATTGCCTTCCTAAGTGATATTTGTCATTGCGATTGGTGATGATCGTCCCACCCCTACAGCAGAAGGCACTAAAAATGGCCCTTATGAGGTTTATGTATCTGCTTATACTTCACACCCACTGCACAGACATCTAAGCCAAGCAAGTGGAAATGACTGAACAGCACTGGACATGTATCACTGGCCGCTCGATTTTCAGCCTGTTCTGAGGAAGCAAATCATTGAGGTTTTAAATCATAGGTCATACGTCAAACTCCAGACTGGTCTAAGATGACTCACATTAAGGTCAGACCTTTGTAATAAATATCGGACAGATGTCCTTCTGCCTTGCTCTCATTTTGGCCACAATGACAAATTAGAACTTGAAAGCCTGCACTTTAATTCTTCCATTTCTCAAACAATGACAGAAGAAGCCGCAAGTTCTTTCTGACTCTCTGAAACCCTTCTATACATCTTCCACCAACAAATCCCATCACATGCTGTACTTCTCGATGAGAGGAAGAATGATACTCGCTGTGGCAGTGAGGAACACTTGTCGAGGAAAAACCGAAACGCATAGTTTCAGGTCACATAGATATAGAGCCTTTCTACCTGCTGTAGGCACTCAAAGTGCTTTACAGTAAGGAACCAGTCACTCATTCACACCCTCATTCACTGGAGGCAAGGTGGGTGAAGTGTCTTGCTCAAGGACACTGCGACAGGGTGCACCTGCGGGATTCAAACCGTCAACCCTCCGGTCACAAGACGACCCGCTGCACTGTCTGCTTAGAGTTCAGGTATGGAACTGGGTAAACTCTGAACAAAGACCCAAAGACCACCCGGGTCCTCCTTTATAAAGCTTGCTTACGCCTTACGCATAGCAAGCCCCGCCCTCTGCGGCCAACGTGCCATTTATAAAACTAATCTTTGGCTTGGAACTTTGCTTATCTCCACGCCAGCGCTGAGCCTGCTTATGCTCTACGCAAAGGCTGAAGGCAAGTGGGAAAGGCGACACACACAACGGCACGGTAACGCCGAGGTTAGTACTCAATCTTCACAGCAAGAAGGTCCCGGGTTTGACCCCCGTCCGAGCGGGTCTTTCTGTGTGGAGTTTGCATGTTCTCCCCGTGTCTGCGTAGGTTTCCTCCGGGTACTCCGGTTTCCCTTACCTCTAAAAACATGTACAACAACCAGGTGATTCTGACAATCAGCCTGGCACCACATCTGGAGATGGGTCCCCGGGTGTGGTACTCTGGTCGCCCACTGCTCCTCACGGGTCGTCCCAGCAGCCTCCAAGAATGGGTAAATGCAGAGGACAAATAAAGAACCTTTACAGGAAGGAAATGTTTGTCTATGTTTTCTTTCATTTTGAAACCTATAGAAAGTACAATAAAAAGAATTACTTTCACACTTCCTTATTTTAGCGGGAAGACAAGGAGAACGATTTAGATTTAGATATTGAAAGTCGTGCGTACTCATGTGCATGTACATCATCAGAGCGCAACACTCATGACTCATGCATGCGCTGTGAATTAAAGTAGAGTCGAACCTTGAAGAATGACCGAACATGGGCAGAAAGTCCTCATGTAAACTGCACATACAGTCAGGCCCATAAATATTGGGACATCAACTCAGTTCTTATGTTTCTGGCTCTATAAACCACCACAATGGATTTGAAATGAAAAAACAACTGCGTAAACTGCAGACTTTCAGCTTTCATTTGAAGCTATGTCTGAGATTAATGTCAGTGATTCAAAGAGCCCTGAGACACGAGTTTCATTGAATTTCTTTTCTTTCTTTTTTTACCTTTTATGACACTGAAATACAATGTGCAGAATCATTTGGAACACAGTATATGTGAGCCTCCCACTTTTTAAGGGACCAAAAGTAATGGGAAAATGAACAATTATAATCAAACTTTAATCAAACTCAATGACAGCCTGAAGTTTAGAAGGCACAGATGTCATCAGACACTGGGTTTCATCCATGGTGAGGCTCTGCCAGGCCTCTACTTCAAATATCTTCAGTTCCTGCTTGTTATTGGGACATTTTCCCTTCAGTTTTGTCTTCAGCAAGTGAAATGCAGCTCAATTTGATTCATATCAGGCGATTGACTTGGCCACTGAATAACACTCCACTTCTTTGCCTTAAAAAGCTTTTTGGTGGCTTTGGCAGTAGCTTTGGGTCATTGTCCATCTGCACTGTGAAGCGGCGTCCAAGCATTTGGCTGAATATGAGCTCATACTATTGCCCGAAACACTTCAGAATTCATCCTGCTGCTTTTGTCAACAGTCACATCGTCAATAAATACAAGGGAACAGTTCCATTGGTCCAGACAAGTCCATGCCATGATGCTGCACCACCATGTTTCACTGATGAGGTTTTCAATCATGAGCAGATCCTTTATTTCTGCATACTTTTCTCTTCAAATCACTCTGGTACAAGTTGATCCTTGTCTCATCTGTCCTAGGATGCATAACTGTAATCAGCCTCCTGTTTTTGAGGCTCACCAGTGGTTTACACCTTGTGGTTAATCGTCTGTGTTCTCTCTGGTGAAGTCTTCTCCTGATTGTTGACTTTGACTCACACACACCACCTCCTGGAGAGTGTTTTTGATCCGACCCAGCCTGGCCTTAGCCATTCGTAAACTCTGGTCATTTATAACTTACTACATCATGACCAAATGCTAGCGATTGTGTCCCTCTGTGTCTTGGTAAAACCCGCTCATTATCGCCTCATGTTTGCATAAATCATAACTCAGTCTTTATGGTGAACTGAGCTCGAGGGGGAGTTGGTTCTACACACCTGAAACATCACTTTTGGAGCTCTCATCATTCTTTGGCAGCTCAAGCTGTGCAGAGTATTTACCATTGTTTAGATGTAACTTTGAGCTCTTGTGCGCTACTGTACGTGTTTTAGGACGTGAGCTTATGCCACACTACTTGAATTCAAGTTTCAGAGAAACACATTGTGCACACAATTAAAGTTTGGGGGGAAAAATCGCTAATGCTTTATAATAAGCCTATTGTAAGCCTGTGTAAAATTCAAGGTAATGTGCCCTGAAAAATGAATAGGCATTCAGAGCGGCGACATCAATCATGTTGTACCAAAGCACCATGGGCCACCTCTGCTGTACTAAACTGTATTAGCTAAATACAATACTGTTAGCAAACAATGAAGGAGGCTGATCTGATCACACATTTCACACATGTGATCAATTTGATCACACATTATGATCTGTCAATGAAAAATAAGTTCATAAATGGAGGTAGTACTTACATGTATGTTGCTGTGTAAACATGCGCTGTGTGGTGAGACGGCTGACATCAGGTGTGTAAGTGGGACAGTCAGAATTAAAGGTTCATAGAAGATTCCATAGGAACTGCTTGGGGTCATTTTTGACCCCACTTGTAGGGTCAAAAGTAGTGATACAAAAACTGCAATTTCTTAAAATTTATGAAAAGATGATGCAAATGGCCTCATGTCACAAACATGTTGTATGAGGAATACTTGGAATGTGACTATATTACATTATATTACTTTTCATTTTAAAGATTTTGAAGATCAACAGGTCATCCAAGGGTTGAAGGATGCCTTCAGGGTCACAGACAGCTTCTTTTTGGCTGTTTTCTTAGCCTGGTCAGAGAAGGACGATGCAAACAATTCGGAGGTATCCTCGGAGTCTTCACTCTTGCCCTCTTGTGGAGGCACCGCTGACAACATGGGGGTCGTATCCTTATCCTGGTAGTCTTATGTCTTTGCTCCAAGAGCTACAGGTAAAACAAAAACATTGGGCAAGCGTTTTTCTTTTACCTCTACTTCAGTAATATTTTAATGAAGTAACTATACTCTTACTTGCGAAGAGAAAAACAAGTTACTTGTCCCTCTTTGGGTAAATCTTCTTACTTAAAAGGACTATACAGAGTTTAAAAATAAAATTATCTAATTTCCTCCCCCCACATGTTCCAGCCATGTCCTAATGTGTAGAATGAGCTCAGACCTGTTCACCACAACTGCCTCTAACATCCTGCACTGTCACTCAGAAAGGTGTCACTTGTGGTCCGAATTGCGTGAGTATTAAAATGGTTGACTTGCATCTAGCCCCTTTAAATCTAAGTAGCAAAACTTGCAAGTGACGTAAAATAGATGTAGTTGGTGATTCATGTCTTTTCCAGAATTACATATTTTTATATATTTTATTGCATTTTCTTTTTGCTTGAGTAATTATTTGGGACACTGCTTTTTATTTCTACTTCAGTACAAATATTTAAAAGTAACGTTACTCTTACTGTATCTAATCTAAATGCAATTTCTCCATCTGTGAGATCAATAAAGTACCATCTTATCTTATCTTATCTTATCTTAAAGCACTCTCCCAGACCATCAATACTCCTCACTGTACTCTCTATAACTATTGTGGAGTTTTTTTTTTCTTGTGTGCTCAGAGAACTGCAGTCTTTCCTCACCCAGCATCTTCTGCAATAACCCTGACCTTCATTGAGTCTTTTTCTCCTCCTTGAGCATCGCCATGGATAGAGGTTTTTGATTTTCGACGACTCCCCAAACTTCCAAGGAGTGTAGATCTGCTACAACATGCCCAGGTGCATTAACAACAGTTCTGTTTGGATTTGCCACACAATTTGCAATGTTGAAAGTTCTATTTCTATTATGGTGTAAAATGAGCATGAATGTCACCAGTCATATGAAATAAATACCACTAGCCTGTATTTGGCTTGAGGTCAGATGTGGCTTATCCAGGCCCTGCTGAGCAACAGAAGAAAACGAACATTACTTTTGGACACAACTGACCCCATGTGCAAAAACATTCCCTACTAGGATTTAAGTACTGAGCTGGTGATCGGCTCTGGGTCAATCTTTGTCACATCTGTGTTGTAAGAAAGTAGGAGAAATAAATTAAATGACAACTTAAAACAACCTGGTTGTTAAGCCAACTTTTTTACTACTGTTTTGAAATGGTAAAAGGCCTCTGTTAACATAGCACTTTTCCACCGACATTAGGTTTTGAAAGTGCTTTACATAAAGAGACCACTCAACCATTCACAATCTCACTCATACACCAGTATATGCAGACACAGGAGGGAGGGGAGTGAAATGTTTTGCCCAAGGACACAACAACAGCAGGTATTTGGACAGGATTTGAACCGCCAGCCTCTCAATGATTGGACGACCCTCTCTACCACCTGAGCCTCAAATCTTTTCATAAGCAAATACAATACAAATACACAAACACTTTTTTACACCTTACTCTTGCCTTTTTTCTGGCTGCTCTTTGTGTGATGGCCCTGAATGTAAAAGAAATCAAATATTACAATTTTAGACTTCAAGGTCTTCTTGTTTTAAAACATTTCATCATTTCTACAATTTAACAACACTGACGCCGAGCACGAGGCAGCGTAGTGGACAGCAGAGGCTACAACAGAGTCATGAAAAGTCCTGAGCAGAGGCCTGTTCACTCTGAAGGACCTCAGTCTCCTCAGAAGGTGGAGGCCACTTTGGCCCTTCTTGTACAGGGAGTTGGTCCAGTTTATTGTTGAGGTGAACACCCAGGTACTTGAAACTGTTCACCTCCTCAATGTCCTCCCCCTGGATGTTCAGCAGTGTGTGCGGTAGTGCCTGAAGTCAATCACCATCTCCTTCGTCTTACTGGTGTTAAGCACAGGTGGTTGCACTCACACCAGTCCACAAAGTCCATGATGACTGACCGGTTCTCTAGGTCGTTCCTCTCAGACACACAGTGCACAGTGGCAGAGTCGTCGGAGAACTTCTGCAGATAACAGCTGTCCGATGTGTAGATGGTGAAGAGAAACGGTGAGAGGACGGTGCCCTGAGGGGCCCCGGTGCAGCAGACGACCACCTCAGACTCACAGCTGCGCAGCCGCACATACTGTGGTCGGTCCGTGAGGTAGTCGATGGTCCATGCGGTGAGATGTTCATCCACTCCCGCGTCCTCCAGCTTCCCCCGCAGCAGCGCCGGCCTGATGGTGTTGAAGGCACTGGAGAAGTCAAAGAACATGACCCTCACAGCGTTCCCGGCGTGCTCCAGGTGCGTGAGCGCCCGCTCCGACAGGTAGATGACAGCGTCCTCTACTCCGATGTTGGGTCTGTAAGCAAACTGCAGCGGGTCGAGGGTGGAGCTCACCAGAGCGGAGGTGGGTGAGGATGAGCTGCTCCATGGTCTTCATCAGGTGGGAGGTCAGGGCGACTGGTCTGTAGTGGGCCGGTTCCCTGGCTTGTTTTTAATGACATTTTAGTGGACGTTCAGCTCCCCTTGTTAGTCAGTGCGGAGTCGCCCCCGGTGAACCACGGATAGCAGTGCAGACCTTGCTGAACGCCGCAACACAATAAATCCAATTATTTACAGTGTATACAATCAAACATTAAAAAGACACTAATTGAAATGGAAGGCCCTTGTCAAAGAACTGAAAACAGAAAACTTCACTTACACCAGGAAATTCTGTGACTTGCAAAATTTCTATCAACATTTCTCTTTGAAAGAGGGTTTGAACTTTTATGTGAATGACATCAATAACCAGGACGTCTAATCGACTCCTGCTGTGTGGGGTTGAAAGTTTAAAGTGTTAGCCCTGCTTTTTCTTTTTACTCAAGCTTTAACTTTGAGCTTTACTTAACTCAAAATCGTATAAGAATTATTGCACAATATGCAGATGACCAGTGCGCCCTTGAGCTCCAACTCAAGAGATGAAAGAAAGTCTGTGTACACACTGCCAATACTTGAATACGAACTACGTACTCTCAACAGCAAGTGCATGGCAAACAGAGGAGCGGAGGAAACTCAAGTGTTTCTTTAATGGTGAGGAGAGGCACATGTATTCATTCCCAAAGAGTGGGTCTGTAAATCCGGAGCTGTCTGAAAGCCGACTTGTTCAGCGCTAAGATTTATACTGCAGTACCATGGCTCTAGTACTCTTTGGAAGGAAGATAGTTTAGTTTATGTGCACTAACTTCAGGCTTCTTTGTGTTGGTGTTGGTAGTTTCAGTGTAAGCATGGAGTTCTTTATTCCTGTGTGCAATACTTAACCTTCAGCATTATTTGCGGAGCATTTACTGTTGTCTGGTGCTACTGTTTACAGGGCCAGGCTGCTTAAAGTCTGTAAGTTTGCAAAGTGAGGAAAGATAGAGTGAAATTTGAAAGTGAACAATGAAATTCCTCCCCTCTTTAACCAGAAAGCCCTTCTTAGTCTTTAAAATGTACATATTATTATTATTATTATTATTATTATTATTATTATTATTATTATTATTATTATTACATACATATTATACTTACTTTACATCAATATGCAAGACCAGGTGGTCGATTGTGCACATGATCATGTGGTGGTCAATGTAAGGATTTGTATCTAGTTTTCTCCCAAAACATCTTAGTTTTCAAAGTGGCTACAACATTGTAGCCCCCTCACTACTTCAGCTCCTACAGACTTTCAAAAGTCTTGGACTTAACAACATGTTTTAATATCTGATTCCTATCCTGATTCATTGAGCTTTGAACACAAACAAACAAGGTGAAATCACAATGTATTTTTTACAGATTTTTTCACTTATAGATAGCTTATTCAAAAATAAAAATAGGATTTTAACTAAAACTAATATGCAAACAAAATCATACACTCAATTTAAACCTGGGTCTATCCATTATTTAGATTTCGGCGCGAGGCAATTTTGACAATTTTAATTAAAACATTTCTTATTTTTAAATGAAAACAAAAATGACAGAAAACTTGCAATCATTTTTTTTACTCATATTTATGTCAGTAATCTACAGCAGAAGTTTCTAATTCTATCATTAAATGATTTCCTTTTCTTTAGACACCCATCATACATTAATACTGACACTGAAAAATAAAAATGATAAGGAGGCCCATCCTCTCATCCTAAAACGAACCACTGGTCCAAACTTTACACATGCTGAACGCCAGGAGAGTCCATTTCAAAGTGTTCAGTCTTTGGTAGGTACTGAAACTTTCAGGGGGGGGTCATTCGTCTCTGTCAATGCAAGTAGAGCGTAACACAAGAGGCTGCATACCATTAACACCTGACATTCACAAACACCGTCAGCGTTCAGGTCGGCTGCATGGCTAAAGGAACACACTTACATTTTTTTCTTTCAAAAGTATTACATCTCATGTACACATATGTATTTGTCTAATAATTCATGTACAGTCTTTATACATATTAGTCAAATGTGTGCGCTCATGTATTCACATATACACATGTAACTGTTGCATACTCACATCAGCACAAGATCATCTGATCCAACAGTCCGTGTTGCTTTGACGTACACTCCACACTTGTGTTATTAATGTGATTTTTAATGTGCTGAACTCAACGACTCAAGACTTTTCCTACAAACACAATAGGACCGTGACATTCGTCTCACCATTCCTCCAGGGAGAACAACTTCCATCTCAACAGCAGCTAGCAGTGTGTCCCTGTGGGCCCCAAAAGCACTCTGGCCGTCTTTGAGAAGTGGGATGGTTATTTAGTGGAAAGTAGCCAAGTGTAAAGTGCTTGTTAAAACAAGCGAGCAAAGAGCACCTGAACAATCATTAAAACCAGCACAGTTTCGAGGCCATGTTGTTTCTGGTGTAAACACAGGCCACTTGTGACGTCAGCAGATTTACTCACAGTGACATTCAGCCTCAAACTCTGCTTATGTATGTCCACACTCAAATGCATAAAACCAGAGTATTCCTACCTCTTCACTTTTCCTTCAGAAACCTTTGTTTTTAGGGACAGACATCAGTGGTTCGGTGTGGATCGGCCAAATCATAGGGAAATATCTTTCTCTCATGTGGACAAGGCCTTAGATAGATTTGGGAACAATATTTAGGAGAATTGGGTGTTAATACAAAATGTTTCATGACTTTGAGTTCAGTCCATGAAAAATGTATGAGTTTTTTTTTTTTTTTCTGTAACTAATTAACACTGACACCAGCATGCCAATATAAACATCCATCCATCCATTCATTTTCTTCCACTTGTCCGTTGCCGGGTCGTGGGCTGTTGGAGCTGCCCAAATCACATTGCACCAGCCCCTTATGGCTCCTCCTGCAGGTGGTGGGTCCACGGGAGGACGGCCTCACGGTTCTAACCGGGCCTGTTGGTCTCTCATAAGGGGCTTCTGAACCGCTCTTTGTCTGACCCGTCACCTAGGACCTGTTTGCCCTGGGAGACCCTACCAGGGGCACGAAGCCCCCGACAACAGAGCTCCAGGATCTTTCGGGCACTCAAACGCCTCCACCATGTTAAGGTGGCGGTTCCAGGAGGGGCCAATATAAACATGTACCAGACAATGTAGACCTGATAATAAACTAAAGTCAATCTCAAGGTCTTTTAGCGACCCCTACAAGGCACCCTCCACATGACCCTTTCTGGTAACACTTTACATTACGGGCCGGTAAGTCCATGGTACTTACAGTGGTAATTACGAGTAATGACAGTGGTACCTATTGTGGCACTAAAAATTACTAGTAATTGGGGTTAGGGAGTCACAGAGTTACCACTGTATCTCTCATTACTAAGAGATACGGGGTAACTCTTAGTAATGAAGGTTGTACTTCTATTTACTATGGTACTTACTGGTAATTCAAGGATACTACAGCAGCAATTCATAGTTAGTAAATGAGGTACTTCTACAAACAGAATTAGGGAAAACAAGAAGTACAACCTTCATTACTAAGAGTTACCACTGTTTCTAGAAGTACATACCTTGTAATTCTCACTATAGTATCCTTTAAGTACCACAATAAGTACATGGAATTACCACTGTAAGTACCACCATAAGCACCACTGTAAGTACCACACAAAGCACTCATCTCTCATAAGGGGCTTCTGAACCACTCTTTGTCTAACGCCGTCACCTAGGACCAGTTTGCCATGGGAGACCCTACCAGGGGCACGAAGCCCCCGACAACAGAGCTCCAGGATCATTCGGGCACTCAAACCCCTCCACCACGTTAAGGTGGCGGTTCCAGGAGGGGAGTACCACTATTGTTACTAGTATTTACCACTGTAGGTACCACCATAAGTATCTAGAATTACCACTGTAAGTACCAAGGACTTACCGGCCCGTAATGTAAAGTGTTACCGCTCAGGCTCAGCATTAGACTAGAATGTTCACAAAGCCTCGTATTCATTTGAGTCCAGCTTGAAATCACGTCTTTTTTCAAGTTCACAAAACCATGCGGCAACTAAGATAAACTTTGACAAGAACAATTTCAGAAGACTCCAAAGATGCACTGTGATAGTCTCAGGTACAAGAGTAAGTCATTTGTCCCGTGGAATAGTGGATGAGGTGCGGCCGACAGCAGAGAGATGGATGGGCTGAGCGGCAGGAGGCTATTACTGAAGGAGCGCACGGGCAGATTGATGAGCTTTGTCAAAATCCATCCAAGTAAATCCAATCATGTCGAGGCAATACTATCTCCTCGTTCATTAGCCTGTCATGTACCCGCTTCACACCCAAAGCAGGACTGGAAGACCAGGTTCAACTTTTGTTTTGGGGGGTTTGAAAGTTAAGTCAGGCTAAAAACAACTGGATATCAACTTTTCAGAACACAGAACACATTTCCACTTATCGAGTTTATGCAAATCAGTCTTTTAAAAGTCACTGTTATCGAAGTAACTCCCCCGAACATCAACTTTTCTGCTCAGCTGTTTCATGGTCTGCTTTTCCCTCATTATCACATTTATAAGGAACAGATGAGACATCCAGAGTTCATTTCAAGTGTGATATTTGCATTTTGGATACTGTTGCTATTATTTTCAATATGAGATCCAAAGAGTTTTCACTATCAATGAAGCAAACCATTATTAGGCTGAAAAATCCAAACAAACCCATCAGAGAGATGCAAACATATTAGGCTAAATCTACAGTTTGGAACATTATAAAAAGAAAGAACACACCGGTGAGCTTAACAACACCAAAAGACCTGGAAGACCATGGATGACAAATGTGATGGACTGAAGAATTCTGTCCCTGGTGAAGAAAACCCCTTCACAACAACAGGTCAGATCAAAAACTATCTCCAGGAGGTGTGTATGTGAGTCAAAGTCAACAATCAAGAGAAGACACTTCACCAGAGAGAACACAGACCATTAACCACAAGGTGTAAACCACAGGTGAGTCTCAAAAACAGGAAACAGCATCCTTGGACAGATGAGACAAAGATCAACTTGTACCAGAGTGATGGGAAGAGACAAATAAAGGAAAAATAAAGGAACCTGCTCATGATTGAAAACCTCATCAGTGAAACATGGTGGTGCAGCATCCTGGCCTGGGCTTGTCTGGACCAATGGAACTGTTCCCTTGTATTTATTGACGGTGTGACTGTTGACAAAAGCAGCAGGATGAATTCTGAAGTGTTTGGGACAATATTATGAGCTCATATTCAGCCAAATGCTTGGACGCTGCTTCACAGTGCAGATGGACCAGGGATGAAACCCAGCGTCTGGTGACGTCTGTGCCTTCTAGACTTCAGGCAGTAATTATTTAAAAAAAAAGTTTGAATGACAATTGTTGCTTGAAAAGGAGGTGGCTCCCCAAAAAACACTTGTAATTCCTACACCGGTCATTTGATTTGGAACTAGACTCGAGCTCCAGCTTGTGCCCAGTGGGTCGACACCGCCTCGCGCTGACGTGCACGTGGGAGCAGGGCTGGACTGGCCATCGGGAGATTCGGGAGTTTTCCCGGTGGGCCGACGTACTTTCGGGCCGGATGGGCCAATCACACCGACATAAGGCCCATAATACCTTACGCCGGCCCACAATTAACGGGAAAGGCCATCAGAATCTCTATCATTACTTTTATGCAATTACACAACTCCTTCACTAGAGGGAGGTGACGCCTTCTATACCCCTCTAGTAGCACGCTTTCTTGAGTTATGGTTCCCAGATAATCTCGTATAATGAGCGATGGGCCTCTGGGACATAACACTCATGCCCCTCACATTGTGAATATAAGAGGAAATTGTTTATTGTAACTCCCTCCAGGACCCACAGAACCTCAGATCTCTTTTTTTATACATTTTAGACAAATGTTTGCAAAGAAGTGCATGCTGGGAGTTGTCAGGTGACTCTGTCTTGCCCCTCGTCGTCAGTGCGCGCAGTTTGTAAATCTTCTAGTTTCCATTGAAAGGATTTACAATGTTTGGCCTTTTTGGGATTTCTATCTTCACTCCACACCTCTATAACTCTGTGGTGAGTTTTACCGTTTCATCTTGAATCTACAGTGCGATAATTTGGTTGGTTTTGAGAAGTTTATTTGTGTTGCAGTCGCGAGTGGAACTTCATTAACGGAACGCACATTTTAAGATTGTTAAGTAATTTTACAAAAGTTCCTTCAAGTTATGAATGACAAGATTAAAGTGTTGAATGCCATGAGGCGTTAGCTTGAATTCGGCAGAAACAAAATGCAACTATTGTCCTCGATGTGTAGCTTATACTGTTTTAGTTCAAGCCAAGGGTTTATTGTTTTGCTCATCACCTCGACTATTGCATTGAATATGACTGTTTTTTTTTTTTTTGGAGGGCCGGTCTTGACCCAAAAGTCCCGGGCCGTTTTTTTTGCCAGTCCAGCCCTGCGTGGGAGTGTGCATGCGTGTGCACGTACACACGGCTGTGTGCGCTGTGTGTGGAAAACCAGATTCTGCCCGAAACTCTTAACTTGGAGTATTTGTGAAAGAAGAAAGTGCGCGTGGCTCGTCTGTTACGTTTTGCTTTTGACAGCGGGTTAGCGGCAGCAGCTCGGGGGGTTCGGAGTCGAATAAGCACGTTTTGAATGTCTAACACGGCACCTGTCTCGCCGCACACGGCTGCACAGGAGGGACAGGGCAGTGCCAGAGCGCGGGGACGGGCCGACCCCGTGCACTCGTGTGGGGAAGCCGGGATCAACAGCTCCATGAGAGCAGAGAGAGACTTTTATTTGTGAATATTTGAGCCAGCTTGATCAGAAACGAAGCGGCCCCGTTAAGACCAATAAGGCTGGACCTTATCAGTCCGGGTGGACCGGCCCACGTGGCCCCAGGGCCGTTATAATACCAGGGCTAGGTACCAATCCCTGCACGCCAGTGTAATATCCTCCAGTGTAAGTACTGAGAGAATCACAACTGGTGCCAAATCTATATTTTTTGTGGATAACTGTTTATTTAAATGCATTTGTCCAATGCTCACTACTCACTAATGATTTATATGATGTTTTCTTTTGTGACTTTGAACGTCTAGAAAAGAGGAGGAAGAGGAAAAGAAGAGAATATTTAAAATACACATTTAAAATAAAAACATTAAATATAATTGGTACTGTGTGATATCCTTAACTGAATTGAAAATCAATTAAATTGAATCGTGATTCAAATCAGGCCCTTGTGAATAACCAGAATTCTCACTACAGCCACTGGGGGGAAACAAGGAAAAGCTCTCCCTGGCTAAGTGCAAAAGTGGCAATGGTAGCAATTATTGGGTTATATTATGTATAATCTATACAGAGAATAAAATATCACGTTTCCGGGGGTCTCATTTAAAAATTAAAAACACGCTTTGATGAAAACATTTCAAAGGGTGAAAAATCCATAAACCACACTGAAGTGGAAATGCTAATGTGCTATAGGAACAAAAGGACGTCATTCAGCGTTTGATGAGAAGAAAAAAAAAACATTTACAGAAGGTTGACATCAAAAAGAGGCCGTAATCAAAGTGGGAGCGACCATCCACCCCACCCCGGTGCGTGGGGGCTTTAGAGCGAGACTGCTGGTGAATCAAGGCCTCTGTAAATGACCTTTTAGAAGTCCCAGAGTGGAAAGGCACCACACTCCTCTGTCTTTCTTTCTTTCTTTCTGTATTTTCTCTTCACTCTCTTCCATTGACAACAGGGGAATTCCCGCTCACAGGAGGCGCTAACACAAAGAGGAAATGCTTTCGCGAAAAAAGTGAACGGGGCTTTGTCATGAAAGCATTTCAAATAGTCTCTGCAACTTTTCCTAAAACGATGACATTCCTCAGCATTTTTTGGCAATACACAGAAGAGCTTGACAATAGACTGTGATCTATTGAAGTACTTACGAATGACCATTTTTTGTATCATATTTTTTGTACATATGTATATGTAATGATGTGTTAGAGTATATTTCTCGTATGTAAACTGTTTATCTGTTATAGCAACTGTTTTTGTGAAAGGAAGTAACCACTGAAGGAGCTGGTGGTTGTAGCTGGTCCTGGGTGTGTTGGGACGGTGGGTGATGGCAGGGTGGTGACCGGTCGCGTGATGGCTGTGGCTGGTCCTGGGTGTGGTGGGACGGTGGGTGATGGCAGGGTGGTGACCGGTCGCGTGATGGCTGTGGCTGGTCCTGGGTGTGGTGGGACGGTGGGTGATGGCAGGGTGGTGACCGGTCGCGTGATGGCTGTGGCTGGTCCTGGGTGTGGTGGGACGGTGGGTGATGGCAGGGTGGTGACCGGTCGCGTGATGGCTGTGGCTGGTCCTGGGTGTGGTGGGACGGTGGGTGATGGCAGGGTGGTGACCGGTCGTGTGATGGCTGTGGCTGGTCCTGGGTGTGGTGGGACGGTGGGTGATGGCAGGGTGGTGACCGGTCGTGTGATGGTTGTAGCTGGTCCTGGGTGTGTTGGGACGGTGGGTGATGGCAGGGTGGTGACCGGTCGCGTGATGGTTGTGGCTGGTCCTGGGTGTGGTGGGACGGTGGGTGATGGCAGGGTGGTGACCGGTCGTGTGATGGTTGTGGCTGGTCCTGGGTGTGGTGGGACGGTGGGTGATGGCAGGGTGGTGACCGGTCGCGTGATGGTTGTGGCTGGTCCTGGGTGTGGAGGGACGGTGGGTGATGGCAGGGTGGTGACCGGTCGTGTGATGGCTGTGGCTGGTCCTGGGTGTGGTGGGACGGTGGGTGATGGCAGGGTGGTGACCGGTCGCGTGATGGCTGTGGCTGGTCCTGGGTGTGGTGGGACGGTGGGTGATGGCAGGGTGGTGACCGGTCGCGTGATGGCTGTGGCTGGTCCTGGGTGTGGTGGGACGGTGGGTGATGGCAGGGTGGTGACCGGTCGTGTGATGGCTGTGGCTGGTCCTGGGTGTGGTGGGACGGTGGGTGATGGCAGGGTGGTGACCGGTCGTGTGATGGTTGTAGCTGGTCCTGGGTGTGTTGGGACGGTGGGTGATGGCAGGGTGGTGACCGGTCGCGTGATGGTTGTGGCTGGTCCTGGGTGTGGTGGGACGGTGGGTGATGGCAGGGTGGTGACCGGTCGTGTGATGGTTGTGGCTGGTCCTGGGTGTGGTGGGACGGTGGGTGATGGCAGGGTGGTGACCGGTCGCGTGATGGTTGTGGCTGGTCCTGGGTGTGGAGGGACGGTGGGTGATGGCAGGGTGGTGACCGGTCGTGTGATGGCTGTGGCTGGTCCTGGGTGTGGTGGGACGGTGGGTGATGGCAGGGTGGTGACCGGTCGCGTGATGGTTGTGGCTGGTCCTGGGTGTGGTGGGACGGTGGGTGATGGCAGGGTGGTGACCGGTCGCGTGATGGTTGTGGCTGGTCCTGGGTGTGGTGGGACGGTGGCGTGCTGGGGGGCTGGTGATGTAGTGAGGTTGTTGTGCGGGTGGTGCTGTATCTTTCTACCACTATATTGACATGTTGCCACATGAAAGACAACAAAAAAATGTGATTGGTATACTTAGTTGGAAAAGAAAACGCAAATTCAAGCATTGTACTCATAATTGTTTAAAACTACAAGCCAATGTGCATTACTGGAAAAAATATATAAAGAAAGAAGAAAATAAATAAATAAAAAAGAAGAAAACTAATCCAATAACTCCAATAACATTAATGAAATGATGATACTCACAGGGGTGGGAACTTGTAAGTTTTACAAGTTCTCCTTTTCGGGTTTATCTACAGTATTATGTATGTAGGCCTTATCATGATAACAAATTTGAAGTTCAATATATTGAGGCAGGAAAGTATCGTGATTAACGATATTATTGACTCTAATGATACTAGATACTGTCAACTCCCAGGCATGAAAACGACAGTAAACCTTTGCTCTAAAAGTGCATCATCATATCCTAAAATACCACACAAGCTCCAATTAACATGAAATATACTGAAACTCAATTTGCTTCAGTGAAAAATCTAAGTTTTACAAAGAAAGAATGGGGGAAATGCTAATAAATGTACAGACGATAAATATCAAGCCCAAAACGGGATTGTATCTGTTTTTTTTAAATTGAACGATAAGTCGATATAGTAATTATCGTGACAGCCCTATACGTATGGAAGCATGTGGAAATGTCATGAATGCATGTAAAAAATGTGTAAATTTGATTCTATCTATGCAAATAACATGCTATATTAAAGCAAATGTTAACTATGGCAAGACCTTTGTTTTAGTAGAAGAATATTAACAATTGCAGCATTATAGTGCAAAATGTAAACAACAACAACACCTGTATCTACAGCACCTACAGTGACTTTACCTCATTGATTTGTTAACTCAAAGAAAATTACATATTTGACCTTGACACTAGGGATGGGCAACACCTAATTTTTTTGAATCGATACGATGCCGATAGTTTTGGGGTCTTTTTTGTCGATACCGATATTGGTTATTTCATATGGGTGAATGTATTTCAATCAATATACATTTCTAAAACTGGTTATTTTATATAATTAAGTGGTCCATTAAAATTATATTGCTTTAACTGGTTAATTAAACGATGTTAATGTGAAATTAAATGCATTAACAACATTTAAAATGAATACTTAAATTACAAACAGAACCTAAACCAGAATGATATGACAGGTTCAGTTCAATCCTTTGCTGTTGTGGACTGTTTTGGCTCAGAACAAAGAAATAAATCATCCTTTTGTGTTGATAATTGCTGCCCCTCCTTCCTTTTACCTTTGCAAATTAGTATCGATACTTTTTGCCCAATATCGATACTTAAAAAAGTAGCCATTTGGTATCGATCCGCCCATCCCTACTTGACGCATGTGCCGCACAGGTTTGAAGAGCTGCTGATATGACTCTGTGTCTCAGTAGTTGGAACTGGTCGTTGAGCGGATGGAAAGGCTCATTTATGGCGCTCCTCGTGCAGACCTCTGTGGCTGCTCATGTTCACGTTTCTCTGGAGTCCACTCTTATACCTCATGCTCCGGGTACCGCACCACATCAGCATGTTAAAGCAGTACTAAGTAACTCTTCCCCCTAGAGGCCATAAGCGCAACTGCAGGTGTAGTAGCAAGTTACGATTTTTTTAACTTATTAATCGTCTTGGAGAGCAAATACTACGCTGACAGGAAAGGCGAAGGGAGAGAGGGTTACTGTGCATCCAATTATACAATGGAAATATTTTTTTTCACTCAAACTTGGCTGTAAATACTGTTTAAAGTGACGTTGGCCCGCAGTTAGCTTTGCCCGTTAGCCTGTTAGCTTCTTCTTCGTGATTCCATTAGTGTGTATTGCTTTCTCCGCACCCTACGAAACTACGAAAAGGATTTATTAAGGTCAACACGTTACTTAGTACTGCTTTAAAGGTGAGGATCTTATAAAATGATTCCGTCTGCGAACCATACACAAACGTTGTCAGGGTTCTTCTGTCCACACCCCACTGTTGTAACATGGAAGTAATAAAAATACTCTCCATCACAGTGTTCCCTTTCTGTAATCGAGCATCCGGCGCCTTATCATCATCCTCACCCTGAACTGGAAAAGCATTTGTGTGAAGATAAAAAAGCAAAGGAGATGAGAGGAATTGTAACACGTGAATGCTTTAAGAGCAAACTGAGCCATGCCTGCTCTATTCTTCTGAAATCTCACTCCAGCTGATAACTATGGTCCCCTGGTTTCAGCGCATGTCTTATAATAGTAAGATTCTGCTCTTTAAAGACCACAGGGGGTCGTCTAATTCGGGTTCACCTGGAGGGCGTCATGCTGTCCTGCCGCGCTCATGAATCTGTTCTGCTTCTTCCGGTTCTTTAGCCGAGCTCGTCCAGTTCCTCCTTGGTTTGCCTTTAACTTGACCTTTTGTGAAAAGTTAACCTCTTAACCCCCACCTCAACGGAGCACATTTTCTCCAGCTTGGCCATACCCAAATCTAAAAGCTTGTTGAAAATAGGGTCACAATAGCGGTGAAAATGAGGGTGAAAAACACACAACAAAGAAGCAAACAAAGAGCAACAAAAACGTGCCGGAAAAGCAACAATAACGCAATAAAAAAAGAGCTACAAAAACACGACATAAAGGTTATGACAGAAAAAAGCAACAAAACGAGAATAAAAATACAACCAAAGAGCGAGAAAAAAATGACAATAAAAGTGATTACAAAAAAAATGTATTAAAAAAAGAGACAAAAAAACAACAAAAACGTGCCGGAAAAGCAACAATAACGCAATAAAAAAAAAGCCACAAAAACACGACATAAAGGTGATAAAGGTCATGACATAGAAAAACAGCAACAAAAAACGAGAATGAAAATACAACCAAAGAGTGAGAAAAAAAGTGATTACACAAAAATGTATTAAAAAAAAGAGCCAAAAAAAAGCAACAAAAAGGTGCAGGAGAAGCAACAATGAGAAAGCAAAAACAAGACAAAAAAAAAACCTACGAAAAGCAGACAACACATGGCATAAACGCGGCGGCAAGACAACAAAAAAAGTTTTGAATCTTTTAGATTTGGGTAAAGCTGTTGAAAATGCTCTCGGTAGACTTGTCCACTCCCATCATCAAAGTAACGTTAAATATGATCCATTCAGGAGCTTGGGAGCTTCTAAACCCGCCTAACCCTGAAGGTCTAGTTTCTTGTTTTCGAGACACGGCGGGTGAAAATATACATTTTTTCACGCAGTGGTCAATGTTGAGATTTTTAGCTAGTTTTTTCCTTTAAAGGGACTATACAGAGTTTAAAAATGTTAAAATTTAGTATTTTCCTCCCCCCACATGTTCCAGCCATGTCCTAATATGTAGAATGAGCTCAGACCTGTTCACCACAACTGCCTCTAAAATCCTGCACTGTCACTAAAAACTGTGTTACTTCGGGTCTGAAGTGCCGCCATGCACGAGCTTAATATAGAAGCTGCAGTTACACGTATGACCTGAGGTGGCAGTAGTGAGTATAAAATGGCTAACTTGCGTCTAGCCCCTTTAAAGAGACTAAATACAAGTTGGTCATTTTATGCTCACTACTGCCACCGCAGGTTGTACGCGTAACTGCAGCTTCTATATTAAGCTCGTGCATGACGGCAGTTGTGGTGAACAGGTCTGAGCTCATTCTACACCTTCCATCCACGTGTCATGACGCTATAATCCAAATATGGTCATTTCCTTTCTGGGAAAATCCCATGGGCAAAATAGAGCAGAAATTTACTCACGCACACAAGTTAAAAGACTTTCAGGCCGAATTTCTCCAAATGAGGTTTTTGCTCCACTCTTGCATAGTAGTGTAGAGTAGTGTTTTTTCCCCCCAATACCACTACTTTAACGATACCTGCTTTTTCGGTACTGGTGCCTAAACCACTTAACTCCCACTTGAACATTTTCTCCAGTTTGGCTTTACCCCAGTCCAAAAGCGTCTGGAAAAAAGCTGTGAAAATAGGAACAAAACTGAGACGAAAACAATGATGGAAATGTGACAAAAATGTCACAAGAAATTGACAAAAAATGGAAGAAAAAATGACAAAAATGTGACAAAAAATGACAAAATGTGACAAAAATTTGATAAAAATTTGATTAAAAAATGATGAAAAAAATGAAAAAAATGTGACAAAAAAATGACAAAAATGTGATAAAAAAAATAGAAAAAATGTGACAAAAATATGACAAAAAAAATACTAAAATTTGACAAAAAAAATTACTAAAATGTGACAAAAATGAGTTGAACACCCAACAAAAAATGATGAAAAAGAAAATCTGATGACGTGAGGAGAAAAATCCTCTCGGTTCAGGCGGGAGTTAAGAGGTTAATGGTACTTTTTTCGATGCCTCTGTTATTTTAATTCAACTAAAATAACGTGTATAAAAAAGTATCGTTCAGGAAAAAGACCGAAAACAGCACAGCAGAGGCTACACAGGCCGCAGCAGCGTCGCCTGTAACTTCGTGTTTTGAGCACAATTTCCGCTTAAGCAGTGATAAAAAGAGAGAAAGGACATTATTACCTCCTGAGCTGCAGAGACAGATCCACATCAGGCACCGCTTTTTTTATTTTTTTTTATTTGGTTTATTTGATAGGGACAGATACAAAAACATGGACAAATTGTGACATAAGTCTGAGCTAAACTTTTCTAAACACACTGCTCTGTCCGACATAGACAAAGATCGTTACATGGTGTGAGCGCTCACTCTGCCACTAATAATTTACCAAAACTGGACCAACAATGTCTAATACAGAGTGAGCGCTCACGTTTCCACAAACAATCTTTGACATTCCCCTCTCTGCAGCTGCTTGTAGCCTATAAGCTCCGCCTCCGGGTCTGTCGCTAAAGGTAAAGACGCCTTTCTTCAATTTGCCTAAAAACTCAAGTTTCTTATTCAGTCCTGGTTTAGTCCTGGCTTAGTTTAGCTCTGGGTTTTAGTCCTTAGTACTTTAGTAAAAAGAACTGAAAGTTGGCACCGAAAGAATTTTTTCGATACCACCCCCAACCGGAGCTTTTCAGTCGGTACCCATCCCTATTCATGCAACGACTTCACCTCTTTCGTGGTTCCTACAGACTCCAGACGTCCGGTCGTGGACTTAGCAATATTTTGAAGGTTTTTTCAGAGGGATTTTATTATATCTAATCCCTAACCTGATTTATTGAGCTTTGAACACAAAAAAAGCGATATTCGATCCAAAAATCTTAGTAACTAATACACATACAAAACAAAACCATCATTTAAAATCTGGGTCTATGAAAACATAAAATGACAGAAAACTTGCAATACATTTTTTTGTCATATTCATGCCAGTATTCTATTGCAGAAGTTTCATAGTCATGCCAGTATTCTATTGCAGAAGTTTCAAATTGATATCACTAAATATATATTTTTCCCTCTTCACTTGCAGCGTCTCATCTTGAATGTATTACAAATTGTCATCGCTCATGAACTGTATTAAAAGTGATGTGCGACTCAGTTTGGACAGATATTAACTTTGATGACTGTGCGGTGTCCTGCGGTGCGACACTGCTCTGCGCCGCGTGAGAGTGATTGGTGATGATTGGAGAGGAGGCGGAGATTGGCAGCCATGTTAATGTCAATCAGCCCCTGGGCAGCTGTGGGTGGTCATCGAACAGCGGCCTACTGTCGCGCTTTGAGACACTGGTCAAAACCTGTGACGTGCAAAATATAAACGAAGATAAATGATACTTCAAACACATCAAAACGACGACGACAACAGGAGTCATAGCACTAAAACAGCAAATAACAATGAAATAATCATAATCATACATTTCATTTCTGCCTTTCTGGACACCCTTTACATCAGTGGAACAAAAAAATGACACATTAAATGCGAAGTTCCAAGCAGCATACATGACGACGGGGAGCACGAGGTGATGAGGGGGTGGCAGGAGGTGACCAGGGGGCAGCACGAGGTGACGAGGGGGGGCATGAGGTGATAAGGGGTGGCGAGGGTGTGTGAATTGGTAATAATAAACATACTCAACGTTATTTAGATTACTTGTACAGCTTCCCTCAACCACAAAACCAATGAGAGTTTGTCAATTAGCTTGGGAGGACCAATACTGCCCAAAGCTACGTGTTGTTGTTTATGAGGCCGGGGCGAGCTTCATCGGGGTTTTCCTCTTTAGCTTTGCCTCCAGCGCTGTATTGTCCTTGTCTCCAGTAAGTTGAAAATAATGTAAGTATTTCCACGATGTGAACACGCTCACTGCAAACTCTGCCATGCTGATTTGATGTGAAAACATAATAGTACTCTAATGCATGACTAAGTTGCCCCTTACCCCCAACACTGGTAAACACCTGGCCGGACGAATCTGAAAAAATGCTCATGCTATTGCTGAGCACTATTTTGTGAATGAAGTGTAGGTTTTACTAGCCTGCCTTTCTCTGTCTGTCCAGCTATCATGTCATGAAAATCATTGTAATGGTGTTTTGTGACCTTTTTTGATGCAATTTATGATATGCTAATGTTAGCATAGCATTAGCTTTACCTTTTTAAATGTATCGGTTTTCTAGAAGAAAGCATTGTTGGTCCATGCAGGCCAGGTGCCCTGTCTTGGGTTCCAACTCTGTGGAAGGCGAGCAACTGTTACGAAACGAAACCCGGGTTGAACTCAAGAGCAGAACCAAGCCAAAGGTTTAAGAAGATTTATTTTAATTATTAAGATGGGGCAGAGCAGGTAGGTGTCAGGCCCGGAGGTCCAGGGGGAGCAGGTAGGTGTCAGGCCCGGAGGTCCAGGGCGGAGCAGGTAGGTATCAGGCCGGAGGTCCAGGGGGGAGCAGGTAGGTATCAGGCCGGAGGTCCAGGGGGGAGCAGGTAGGTATCAGGCCGGAGGTCCAGGGGGGAGCAGGTAGGTATCAGGCCGGAGGTCCAGGGGGGAGCAGGTAGGTATCAGGCCGGAGGTCCAGGGGGGAGCAGGTAGGTATCAGGCCCGGAGGTCCAGTGGAGAGCAGGTAGGTATCAGGCCCGGAGGTCCAGGGGGAAGCAGGTAGGTATCAGGCCCAGAGGTCCAGGGGAGAGCAGGTAGGTGTCAGGCCCGGAGGTCCAAGGGGAAGCAGGTAGGTATCAGGCCGGAGGTCCAAGGGGAAGCAGGTAGGTGTCAGGCCCGGAGGTCCAGGGGGGAGCAGGTAGGGGTCAGGCCGGAGGTCCAGGGGGGGAGCAGGTAGGTATCAGGCCGGAGGTCCAGGGGGGAGCAGGTAGGTATCAGGCCGGAGGTCCAGGGGGGAGCAGGTAGGTATCAGGCCGGAGGTCCGGGGGGAGCAGGTAAGTATGGGCTGGGGGCTGGTTGAGCCAAGGTGTCTAGCAGGGCTGGAGGCTTGGCTGAAATCACAGTTGTAGTTTGATGAACTGGCAAGGAGTGGAAGTTGAACCGGAGTATATGAAGTCTGGATTGTAGATGACTTGCAGGTGATAGGGAATCAGCCAGCAGCTGGGAGAGAAGGACTCTGCCCATGTAACTCCACCCAACACACACCCACAGTGAAGGGGAGGAGGAGAGAAGAACAGCCAGGGATATGACAGCAACACATTGAGGCCAGGAGCCTCAGGACGTCCCCTGTTACAGTCAACCTCTACGCCCATGGTCTGGTAAGATTAAAGGACAAAACAAACAAAAAAAGTCAAGTGGAAGACCCCCAAAAATGTCCCCAACACTGAGCCAAAGGATCCGATTAGTTGTCCGTCAAAACACTGGACGATGCTCGACCCAAATGAAGGCCACTGTGCTGCAGGTGTGGGGGCTCTTGGTGCCTCTTCAGTGTTTCAGAAGAAAAAATGTCCAGAAGACCATTATGGACTTTTGCAGTAAAAATAATCAGCCAAACCCCACAAAAAAAAGACAGACGTACAAAAGCATCCAGTAAAAGAATGTAACACAGAAACCACTAATGCAGTTCACAGAAAAAGGCAAAAAAGTGCAGCTCAACAACCAAACCAGGACGTCTTGACAGTGTGAATACTCAGAAAAAGGCACTTGTAGGGTATGAGGGTTTATTAATCAATTAATTTGTATATTAATTAATTAATAGGTTGTAGATTAGCCTTAAAATTTAACGGGGCACCAGTTCTAAAAGCGAACAAAATAAAAGTAAGAATAGGAGGCTAAACTACAGATTTATCTGAAGGAAATGAGGTCTTGGACGTACACATGGACCCTTATTCTGGAATAATAAACACAGACATTACCAAAGCAAACTGTGGTTTATGGAGGTTTAATGATCAAAATCAATTAACAGACGGCATTAAATATTAAAGTGCAAACAGAATAACCTAGAAGGCTAACAGGATGAATAATCAGATAAAATGTTCTAAAATTGTATCTGAAAGTCAATAAGGTGGTTTTCTGAGAAGTTATGTGAGTCTTATTGAGCTAGGTCTATGAGCTTACGACCGTGAGAGAAAGGCTTTCCACTCCAACTGTGGTCAGGCGTCCGGCGTTCTGGGTGGTGATTCTCCAACTGATGCCGGCGCGGCCTTGTCTGCAGCTCCTCTGGCCTTGGGCGTCAAGCAAGACTCAAATTGGTTTCGCTGAAAGCTCAGCGATCAAAAATGTTGTTGTCTTGTAGGAAAAATGCAAATGTTCTTAAAAGAAGTAACTGGTAGTTACAAAATCACGTCAACTGACGGGCTCAAACTTAAAGTTCTTGTGGTCCATCTGAGACAAAGGAGAGGTCAGAGTTCAGCGGGGGATGTTAGCCATGTGCTCATCCTGCCGTCTCTTTCTCCTCCTCCTTCCAACTCAACTCAGAAGCGGTTTCAGAAAAGAAAAGCAAGGGTAAGGGGAGTTTCTGGCTATTTCTCCTTCCTTTATACCAAGGGGGCGGCCCCTTTTTCTCCGTGGATTCGACCAATCGGTCGAATTCAGTCCGTAACTCGATATGACGATCCCAAGTGGGAATGTCTTTGGGAGAGAATTCAAGAAATACATTTCTATTGCGATAAACACATTAACAACTTCACAACTTTCCAAACAACATTTCGACAGTATGTTTGTACATTGCGTCTTTGTTGACCTGGGGAAGAATTCATCATTAGAACAGATTGGTTGAGTTCATTCTCACTGTCCATGAATTAAAGAATTGGCTTATTACTCAAATCGGATGTTTGAGATTCAGTCTTTAGTCCAATTCGAAGGTCAATAAAGAGTTCTCGTCTGGTTGTGAAGTCTAAAGGAAAGATCGTCACAGTCTTTTTCTTGTCCCGAACTGTGTTCAATCTGGTAGGCCATTCACAAGAGTGAAGACGCGTCTTGAAGTGGGGGTTTTGGTTATCTCTGGAATGCGGTAACCACGGTGAAGAGGGCAATAGGTCACCCACATGCTACAGTCCCCCCTTCGTGGCAGGCTCCACCCTACGGCGGAGGTTGGCACGCCATTTCCGTGATGTGATGGGATGGCCGTTGACTGAAGACGATGCCCGATGTCCATTGACACAGAGTTGGCTCAGGAGTTTGCTAACCGTGTGGCAATATTAGGCTAAATGTGTGTAGCAATAGGCTAGTCTATTTACAGACTAGGTTTAGCCTTACGTGTTTGTTGCTGTGGCTACAATGTTAGCTAAAGGCTATATGTGTTGCATTGTGTGCAACTATGCACGACTTAAGTCCTAAGGGTTCAGGTTTGACACCTAAATTTGGAAAAGCGGTAGAAGCGCTAAATTTACTGAGGCGGTCCATTGAAAACAAAGTCTCTAGAGTTGCTGATATCTAAGGCTGCGAGTTCACCAAGATTTTCTTTACAACAAAAGATTTTGCACAATGGATTGGAGAGTCTTAAGCGATACTTGAGCATTGACAACTGACTGCTGATTGAATTGTATTCTGTTGTCCAGAGTTTAACTGCAATCAAACTGAAAACAAAGCCTCAATAGTTATGACAGCATGCATAGAGGATAGCAGAGGTTAGTGAAAAGTTTAAAGTAGCTCCCCCCTTTGGTTAGAGAAGGAATTGCTATTGAAAAACTTTAGTGATTGCTATTGACACTGAATAGACTGGCTAGTGTCTATTTACAAACAGGAGCTGTGTTTCCTGTTTATTTACAAGTGTGCATCTGGAGCACCAAGTTCATCTGTCCAGTGGACTAGATGTTTTGTTTCAGAGCTTGGAGGCAGTTGCGATAACTTACCTTGTTCCCTGATAACTTACCATGCCATACTGGTTTGGTAATGGCAGGTGTTAAGTGTCTCTGTTTTTGGAGATCGTTCTGTTTGTCTCCAAACATTTGGTTTGTGGGCTTTACCCATTTCTTCAGACCTGATGTCTGACATTGGCTGCAGGTTGACCTGTTAATCGTGCCTTTATCATATGCATTTGTACATGCATGTGGGCAGCAGGATTCCTTTTGCCTTATTTCTCGCATTGTCTGAGTGCCTTTGTGGGCCGACAGAGAGGATTTATGTACTTGAGCCAGCGCTACCCCCCTGTGGTTCGGGTGCACCATGAGCATAAGAGAAGTGAGTGTGTCCGGGCCAGGCTGGATCCGTTGGCGGGACCAAAGGCCGAAAACATGAGGTAAGGATCGTTCACAAGCAGCGTCTGTGTTAGGGACGACATTGGAGAAAGCATCAGACCGAGGTGAGGCAAGGTCTGATAAGAATGAGCAGGGAAGCTCAGAAAGGGTGGAGGAGGGGGTTGAGGTGGTCAATGAGGCAGCGTGAGGGGCCACAATGGAAGATAGGGTGGGAAGGGTGGGAAAAGGCTGAACAGAACCTGGCTGGGTGAGTTGGGGTTCTAGGCTAGCCTTTAAAGCGTTGTCATCAACGACTGCCTGCTTGGATAAGATCTTCAATGAACTTTGAAGTTCATTGTTTTGTCTGGGGTCACAAGGGTGACCTTGAGTCTTCTCTGGGTGCATTTGTGGACAGTTCAGCTCAGGTAGAGCTGTGTCCTTGTACAAGAAGTTGGTTTGGGGTCTCCAGACGTTATTCTGAGACTGAGGTGGGTCAGAACCTGACTTCTTGTGTTTGTAGTCCTTATGTTTTGGGACAGGTGTATGTGTTAGAGTGGCACACTGAAAGATCTCACCATAGTTTCCTGGATGTGAGAAAGGCCAAGGTTTCAGCACCTGTGCATAGAGTATTGATTCTTTGAAATCAATAAGAGGCTCAAATCGATTGAGGAGATCCTTTCCGATAAGGAGAGGCATCATATCAAGTGGAGACACAAAGAATGGATGGACCACTGTCATCGGTCCAATTGTCAAGCGAATGTACGCCATTTCTGTGAATGCAGTTTGAATGTCTGCATATGGCTGGATTTCAAGGAAGCAAGAGTGAAGATTTATTTTTCTTCTTTTATGTTGTAGTGCTTCCTGAATTTCACTAAAAAGAGAGGTTGACATTATGCTGACGTCAGCACCTGTGTCAAGGATTGCTTCCTCTTGGAGAGCATTCTCAATAGTGGTTGGCATGTAAAATTTTCCAGCCAAACCTTTTTCAGTGAGATTACACAGAAAACGTTTGAAAGGTTGTTTAATTGACATTTTATCACAGCTCTAATGGATTAAAGAGGCTAATGAGGATAGCTCAGCTTTACCATCATTGTCTGGAGTTTGTTCAATAAAAGTGTCATTTTCATCACTGAAGTGAGTCAGATCAGTTGAGCTGTCAAGTTCACTGACTTGGTTTTGAAAGCCATGATTCTGATTTCTTTCATGTTCTCCTGACGAGAAGAATTGAGAATGTTTGTGTATTCGGAGATGCTTTGTGCTATCCCGATTTTCTCTGTTCTTACTGTGATGAGTGTAATGACCCCCCTGTTGGAGATGCTGTTTTGTTTGGCACTGTTTGCCATAGGCGGGGTTTTGCCTACACTCAAGTTCAGGGCTGGAGAGCAGCGTTTGCTTATGCTTCTCATTTGTCTGTTGACATTGGGCCGGTTTTACTTCACTTTTGCGTTTCTCTGCTGGAGAAGAACGCATGTTTGAACTGCTTGACTTGCAGTTTTGAGTTCTTATCTGTTGTGAGTTCTTTAACTCGAGATTAAGAACTGGGGAAGGTTCTGGATGTTTTATCATCGATTGTTTGTGTTTCATGAAAGCACGCATCGCTAGTTCACGAAGCTGGTAGCTTGTTTGAGTAGCGGGATCTGCGGTGATGCCAAGGTGGTACTTTGTTGTGGGATGAAGATTTAGAACAAAAAGTGTTTTAAAGTGGAGGTCTTCCTCCATCTCAAGTTCGTTTGAACTAAAGTAGGCATCGCGCAGTCTGCAGTAATAAGCCTGTGGAGACTCTTGTCGAGTCTGCTTCACATTTAAGGCTGCAGTTAGGCCAGTAGTCAGGCAGTTTGAGAACTCTTTTGTGAGAGCTTGGCAAAGGCGACCATAGTCTGCCTTTGTGTGACGGGCCTGTCTATCAATGAAACTTCCCACATTTCTACTTGAAGTAAACCTGATTAGGTAAATTCTATCTTCTGCCGTAGAGTCTGGAAATCTACGCAGGTAAAAGTCAATGTCATTTAAGTAGGTGCTTGTGTCGTTAGCACCATCAGACTTGGGATCAAAGCGAATGACATGTTGTGCAATTTTGTCAAGATCTTTGATTGGAACACGATATCCACGCTCAAACTCACCAGTGGAGATCTTGACGGGATCGTTTGTTTCCTGTGAAGCATAACATTGATCAGGTGGCTCAGAGATGAGCCTGTCCAACCGCTGCAGGTGCGGTGGCTTGGGGTTCAATGTTAAAGCAGGTGGAGGAGAAAAGTCCCTGAAGAACTTATTTGTTTTCTCCTGAAGTGTTCCCAGGGGATACACTTGAGATCTCACTCCTTGTTCAGGAGGATCTTCTTGCTCTCTTTTAAAGCTCTTTTCTTCCTCACTGATCGTGCGCCGTAGCGTCGTGTGATCTATTTTAATCTGAGCTGCTGTAAGCTGGCTCTGAATGTGAGTTAGTTTTGTTTTGTCCTTTTCTTGGTTTTCTTGGAGAATCAAAATTTCCGATTTTAAATCTCTTACCTCTAGGGTGGCTTTATTGAGAAGGCACTCAGACCTGTTAAGGTTCTGAGTCGTCCTGTCTAGCTCAGCATGGGCTGTCACTAGCTCCTCTTCTCGTTCCGAGAGGGTTCTGCTAGTTTTGTCAAGTTCTGAATCTGCAAATTTCAGTTCTTGCTCTTGCTCGAAGAGTTTTTGTCCTACCTCTTGCTGTTGGTTTTCTAGATGTTTAGTTTCTTTGTCATTCATAAGCTTTGCATTCTCTTCTTGGAGAGAGGCATTTTGTGATGTAAGTTCATCATTTTGTCTCCTTGTGTCAGTTAATGCTTCTTGTGTTTGTTTAAGTTGTAAATGCATTGCAACTGCCATTTTAGCTAACAATGTCAGATTCTCCTCTTGTTTTCCTGTAAGTGATGTTATACTTACTAAAGATGTAATTATGGATTCAAGTTCAGAGGGATCTGTTCCCTGCATTTTGTCTACACAGTCAAGGACGTCTCCCTGGCCTGGTCTGTAGACAGCGGCTAGGTTTCCTGGAGGCATGTTGCTTTATCAAAACTCAGACAACTTTAAAGTCTGACTTGACCTTCTGTGGGTCACAATGAAACAAACCAGTTTTAATTGTGCTTAACTAAAACCAGGGTTGATAGATGGAATGAAGCAAGACATGAAAGGAGAATGGGACAAAATGAATGAGAAGAAAGGACATGGACATTTTGGAGAGTGATTATTGAATTAAAATCAAATTAATTAATTAAATTCAATATCAAAATTTGACTTAACTGATTGATGACTGTCCAGCAGTCAGTCAGTTAAAATTGATTTCAAGAGGTGGATGAAAATTCACTAAGTTTTACTTAGAGAGGGTAAATTTGAATTGAGCCCTTTAGCTTAAAGATTGTAAAATTTTATGCGTTACAATTTGAGATTGCAATTTAAATTGCAAGGCTGAGCATTGGTCTAGATAAAGGCAAATAAGAGCTTGTAGTGTGGCCACAAAACAAGTCATTAAGTTAGACCCAATCAGAAAAGACCAGTTAAAGCCGAAGACAAGTGTTAGTCTTGAGAAGGAAGAACAGTACAGTAACTGTTAAAGATGGAAAAGGACAATGTTTTGGCTTTATTTTCAATAAAACAACAGTAAACTAAGGTACAACTGAATGTGTATATAGTTTAAGTTTTATTGTCTAAGTTACTCAAGTAAAGCTTACTTACTTGGAAGAGAGCGTTGTGATCAAAGCTCACTTAAAATCACTTCTGCCTCTGTCTCCTCCTTCACGGTAGGGGGCAGAGATAGTGGCACAGCCTTCGGTAGGCGGGCTCTAAGGAAGTGATGTCATTAAGACCGGCCCACTCTGGGGAATGATTGACTCATTCTGGCGCCAAAAGCTGCCAGTGGAGGCATCTCCTCTTGACCAGAGCTGTAGGGAGGGGGTCTAGGGTGTTATCTGTATCAGGAGGGGAGAACAGTTTAACACCAGTGCAGTTTCAAGTTACAATTTCTGGAAAACTCGCAGACAAATTATATTACTTACTGCAAAATACAGGTAATTTTTAATACTGGAAAATTCGCAGCTATTAAAATTTGATTACCTTAAGGCCTTTGAGAATTGTGCTTTTGATAGCACAAGGAGAACATGCATGTTTGAAAGTCACATTTAAAATAATGTGCTGCGACCTGTAACGGTAGCATTGAGAGAGAGTTGCGCAGAGAGTTTTGTTTCCAATGGACACTTTTAAAAATGCATTTTTCTTTCTTTTTCAACAACTTTTTGATAAGATTGAACCTCAAAGTTTGCTTTGGAATGATCAGTGATCATTAATAACAGATAGAGTTTATGACGGCTCACACGGGGGCGCCAAATAGATGTAGGGTATGAGGGTTTATTAATCAATTAATTTGTATATTAATTAATTAATAGGTTGTAGATTAGCCTTAAAATTTAACGGGGCACCAGTTCTAAAAGCGAACAAAATAAAAGTAAGAATAGGAGGCTAAACTACAGATTTATCTGAAGGAAATGAGGTCTTGGACGTACACATGGACCCTTATTCTGGAATAATAAACACAGACATTACCAAAGCAAACTGTGGTTTATGGAGGTTTAATGATCAAAATCAATTAACAGACGGCATTAAATATTAAAGTGCAAACAGAATAACCTAGAAGGCTAACAGGATGAATAATCAGATAAAATGTTCTAAAATTGTATCTGAAAGTCAATAAGGTGGTTTTCTGAGAAGTTATGTGAGTCTTATTGAGCTAGGTCTATGAGCTTACGACCGTGAGAGAAAGGCTTTCCACTCCAACTGTGGTCAGGCGTCCGGCGTTCTGGGTGGTGATTCTCCAACTGATGCCGGCGCGGCCTTGTCTGCAGCTCCTCTGGCCTTGAACGTCAAGCAAGACTCAAATTGGTTTCGCTGAAAGCTCAGCGATCAAAAATGTTGTTGTCTTGTAGGAAAAATGCAAATGTTCTTAAAAGAAGTAACTGGTAGTTACAAAATCACGTCAACTGACGGGCTCAAACTTAAAGTTCTTGTGGTCCATCTGAGACAAAGGAGAGGTCAGAGTTCAGCGGGGGATGTTAGCCATGTGCTCATCCTGCCGTCTCTTTCTCCTCCTCCTTCCAACTCAACTCAGAAGCGGTTTCAGAAAAGAAAAGCAAGGGTAAGGGGAGTTTCTGGCTATTTCTCCTTCCTTTATACCAAGGGGGCGGCCCCTTTTTCTCCGTGGATTCGACCAATCGGTCGAATTCAGTCCGTAACTCGATATGACGATCCCAAGTGGGAATGTCTTTGGGAGAGAATTCAAGAAATACATTTCTATTGCGATAAACACATTAACAACTTCACAACTTTCCAAACAACATTTCGACAGTATGTTTGTACATTGCGTCTTTGTTGACCTGGGGAAGAATTCATCATTAGAACAGATTGGTTGAGTTCATTCTCACTGTCCATGAATTAAAGAATTGGCTTATTACTCAAATCGGATGTTTGAGATTCAGTCTTTAGTCCAATTCGAAGGTCAATAAAGAGTTCTCGTCTGGTTGTGAAGTCTAAAGGAAAGATCGTCACAGTCTTTTTCTTGTCCCGAACTGTGTTCAATCTGGTAGGCCATTCACAAGAGTGAAGACGCGTCTTGAAGTGGGGGTTTTGGTTATCTCTGGAATGCGGTAACCACGGTGAAGAGGGCAATAGGTCACCCACATGCTACACACTGAATCCACATTTTTCCTCAAATGTGGCTTTTTAAATCAACTTTTGATCAGCTGCAAAACTATTTTCAATAAAAGCTTTGCTCAAAAAATGTTTTGTCTCACTCCCCTTTCTTCTTGTTGCATATTGACTTGGAACCTTGTCAAGATCTAACCAAGAAAAATTTGAATTTTTGCCATTTTTCAACTGGTTTTAAACTTTTGATCGGGACTGCTGTGTGATGTTTCATTCAATAAAAGTATGAGCTTTGTCCTAAATATTCATTCAGTCATGCAGCGTTAGAGCAACAGCAGAAAGTTTACAAGAAATCTATGAAGTTATCGCTACATTGCGCACTTTTTACTGTTTACAAGAACAATAATTAATTGATGTGTTCACTACCAAATAATTCATGATTTAAAGGAAAAAAATAAAAAAGTTGTATGGTCAGTGAACATCTTGCCTGCCGCCTGGGCCCTTGGCCTCAGGTCAATAAGCCATTTGGCCAATGGCAAATCAATCCATTTCTTCCCATTCTCGGCCGGAGGATGACTGACGGGCGCTGTGATTGATCACGTTGGCTGTAGGATTTTCCTTGGAGCGCTGGTCGCCTGGCTCCTCCTTCCCTCTGTGCGTGCTGGTGTCTGTGGCGCACAGCAGCATAATGTGAAGCTGCAGACCGGAGGAGCTGCTGTTTTGAGGCTGCCATACAGTGGTATGCAAAGGTTTGGGCACCCCTTTAACTTTTCCACATTTTGCCATACTATGGACCATAAACATAAATATATTTCATTGACATTTTATGTGAAAGACACACTAAGTGACACACAATCGTGAAGTGAAATGAAATTTATACATAATTTAGATTTTTTGTTATAAATAAAAAACTGAAAAGTGTGATGTGCAAAAGTATAGGCACCCTTTCCTTTTAGTGCAAACAATTGCCTTCGGAAGTTTCCTGATGATTTCTGAATGATCACATGTTGACCCAATGACTAGAGTCTACCTGTGTGTAATCTAATGTCAGTTCTCTTAACAATAGTCTCTGTTCAGAGACTGTTGTGGAGAAGAAGAATCATGAAGTCCAAGAACACACCAGGCAGGTCCAGGATAAAGTTATTGAGAAGTAATAAAGCTGGGTTAGGTTATAAAAGGATTTCCAAAGCTTTGAACATCTCTCAAAGTACAGTTAAATACACCATCCAGGAATGGAAAGAGTTTGACATCACTGCAAACCTGCCAAGACCCGGCCGTCCTCCTAAACTTACTGACCGAACAAGGACAGCACTGACCACAGCTGTTACCAAGAACTCTATGATGACCCTGGATGAACTGCAGAGAGCTACAGCTCAGGTGGGGGAAACTGTCCACAGAACAACTATTAGTCTTACACTGCACAAATTTGGCCTTATAGCGGAGTGGCTAGAATAAGCCATTTTTAAAAGAAAACCATAAGAAGTCCCGTTTATTGTTTACCAGAAGTCTCCATGTGGCCTCTATGTGACCTCTTAACTGTACTTTGAGAGATGTTCAAAGCTTTGGAAATCTTTTTTTAATCTAAAAAGATGTTGGGGTGTGTTGGGGTGAGGGGTGTGTTGGGGTGAAGGGTGTGTTGGGAGTCGGGTGTGTTGGGGGTGATGGGTGTGTTGGGGTGAGGGGTGTGTTGGGAGTGAGGGGTGTGTTGGGGGTGATGGGTGTGTTGAGGTGAAGGATGTGTTGGACTGAGGGGTGTGTTGGGAGTGAGGGGTGTGTTGGGGTGAGGGTTGTGTTGGGTTGAGGGTTGTGTTGAGGTGAGGGGTGTGTTGGGAGTGAGGGGTGTGTTGGGGTGAGGGTTGTGTTGGGGTGAGGGTTGTCTTGGGGTGAGGGGTGTGTTGGGGTGAGGGTTGTGTTGGGGTGAGGGTTGTGTTGAGGTGAGGGGTGTGTTGGGAGTGAGGGGTGTGTTGGGAGTAAGGGGTGTGTTGGGAGTGAGGAGTGTGTTGGGGTGAGGGGTGTGTTGGGAGTGAGGGTTGTGTTGGGAGTGAGGGGTGTGTTGAGGTGAGGGGTGTGTTGGGAGTGAGGGTGTGTTGGGGTGAGGGGTGTGTTTGGAGTGAGGGTTGTGTTTGGAGTGAGGAGTGTGTTGGGGTGAGGGGTGTGTTGGGAGTGAGGAATGTGTTGGGTTGAGGGGTGTGTTGGGACTGAGGGGTGTGTTGGGGTGAGGGTTGTGTTGGGATGAGGGGTGTGTTGGGGTGAAGGGTGGGTTGGAGTGAGGGGTGTGTTGGACTGAGGAGTGTGTTGAGGTGAGGGGTGTGTTTGGGTGAGGGTTGTCTTGGGGTGAGGGTTGTGTTGAGGTGAAGGATGTGTTGGAGTGAGGGGTGTGTTGGGACTGAGGAGTGTGTTGAGGTGAGGGGTGTGTTGGGGTGAGGGGTGTGTTGGAGTGAGGGGTGTGTTGGGACTGAGGAGTGTGTTGAGGTGAGGGTTGTGTTGAGGTGAGGGGTGTGTTGGGGTGAGGGGTGTGTTGGGACTGAGGAGTGTGTTGAGGTGAGGGGTGTGTTGGAGTAAGGGATGTGTTGGGATGAGGGTTGTCTTGGGGTGAGGGTTGTGTTGAGGTGAGGGGTGTGTTGGGAGTGAGGGGTGTGTTGGGAGTGAGGGGTGTGTTGGGGTGAAGGATGTGTTGGAGTGAGGGGTGTGTTGGGGTGAGGGTTGTGTTGAGGTGAGGGGTGTGTTGGGGTGAGGGTTGTGTTGGGGTGAAGGATGTGTTGGAGTGAGGGGTGTTTTGGGAGTGAGGGGTGTGTTGGGGTGAGGGTTGTGTTGAGGTGAGGGGTGTGTTGGGAGTGAGGGTTGTGTTGGGAGTGAGGGGTGTGTTGGGGTGAGGGTTGTGTTGAGGTGAGGGGTGTGTTTGGAGTGAGGGGTGTGTTGGGGTGAGGGTTGTCTTGGGGTGAGGGTTGTGTTGAGGTGAAGCTTTAAAATCCGATGCAGATGCTCCGGCTTGTCAGAAAGAGGTTGTAAGAAGGTCAAACAAAACAACATATACACAAGTAACTTTAAAGTTATGGAAAAGGCGTCAGATATTTGGGAATCAGTCAACATGCTTTTTTCATTTGTTTAAGGAGAAGTGAACGGCCGGCCAGTGTGCCTGGTATGTGGCGAGGGCTGGCAGTGATGAAGAAGGCAAAACTTAAGCGCCACTACACCTCGATAAATAAGAGGATTCTAGTCACTGCTGTTGATCCAAGCGTAGGAACGACTGCCCCTTCCGCTCCTGTCGTGGCGCCAAAACATCCATGTGTCTGCAGGCGTAAAACAGCGCGGCCGTGAAAGCGCGGCGCCTCCGGTGCGCAGGCGCTTCACCCTGGCGGAGCGGGAGGCGAGGGGAAAGCGGCGCGCACACATGTGGGGACAGAGGAGAAGAGGAGACGGGAGGGTGAGGATGCTCCTCGCCGCGCGCCGCTCTACGGATACGGACCGGGTTTGGCGCAGCGCGGACGGGGAGAGCCGGGGGGGAACTTTCTTGGAGACGCGGGTCGCGGGTGGAATTTGTTCAGGGACACTGGCACCGGCAGCATCAGCGCACGGTCAGTTACGATGCCTAATTGTGTACCAGTGTTTTTTTTTTTTTTTTTTTTTCTGATTTGAGATGACATATTATGATCTGAAATGATTTTAGTACAAAAGTTTAAATACTGTGACATTTACGACGCTACGATCATGTGGAATTGGAGCCTTAATAAAAAAAAAAATTCACATTGGTCAACAAAACATTTTTCTTTTTCTGATTGTTACAGAGTCCTCACATTTGTGCATTTAATCTTTAAATTATTGGAATGTTGGATTAGAATTGATTCCGAACACTGAAATATCACATTCTGGTCCCCGCTGAGCAAAATTAGTATTTTGACCATCGTGTACGTGTTGTTCCCTGATCTAAAAAAAGACCTGGGGATGTGTTTGGTTTCTTGCATGTTGGATTGTGACACCTGCTGATGTCACGATCGGTTTAAAGGTCCTGTTAGTTTTTGGACACTTTAGCCCGGGTTGGTATTTTACTAACTTAAAGGTGCATTATGGAACTTTTTATGTGATTTTCAATTTTTTTTTTTTTTTTGTCAGTGTATATTTAACCTTTCAGTGACCCCTGTGTGGGCGGTTAACATACCGCCTTTACTTTTCGTCACAGTGGCCTCTAGGACGCTCCAGGATCAATTGTTTTCAAGAGTTTCTGGTAGGGTTTCACTGCTGTCGGACCCTCTCACAAGAAAACCTACAAAGCAGTTGATCCTGGAGCGATATGGAGGCCACCATGATCCAAAGTAAAGGCGCCATGCTGACCACCCACATAGCCATTGGGTCATTAAAAGGTCAATTATGCACAAATATCAAGAGTTTTTCTCCAAAAAATTTTACATAATGCACCTTTAGGGCGACGGAATCTAAATAATGGACAGACAAGTTTATAATTGTGGTTTTCCTTTGATATATTACTTACGAAGATTTTGGATCTTGTTTAGTTTTTTAATTAGCTTGTTAGAGGCGGGAAAAAAAGGTTAAACAAAATACAGCAGTACTTTTGTTTTTTGCTGTTGTATTTTATGGGGTGAACTCAAAGACAAAGCTTTCTCTATACGTTTGTTAAGTGATGATGTCATCACCCTACTACCGGATCCAACGTAACTTTAGCCCTATTCACTGTAATGAGATTGAGCTGATTTTAACCTGCTGTAGAGCCGACCTCGAGGCTCTTTTTAAACTGATTGCAACACAATTACATTTACTCTGAATTCTCCTCAGCCTTTTCTGACATTAATTATCTTTGTTTTCCCCATAAACAATGAAGGCTTATTTTAATTATGAAAGATATCGTCATTATGCCTGGAGGAATGGTGAGATATACGATTCCAATTAGGTGTAAAACAGTCTTTTATCTGTTGTTATTTCAGCAGGAGATTGAGATAAAGTTGTGTTTTTTGTTGTCTTTGTCTATGGAACGTTCAACAGTTTGGTCCCAGAAGCAGCTTCTTATTGTGAGTGATGTCACACTTAAACGCATTAAAGGAACAGGCCACCGTTTTTCCACACTGAGATATGTTCTTACCTGAGCTTAGACGAGTTGTTGCGTATATTTCTTGTCTTTGTGCGTGCGCCCAATCACGCAAAAAGACCAAAGATGTTGTTAGCATTTGGCCTCCCCCAATGTATTCCTATGGCTCCAAACGGGGTGAAGTTGGAAGCTACCATACTAAGACCAGACAAGTACGTATCAACTCGTCTAAGCTCAGGTAAGATAAGATAAGATAAGATAAGATAAGATAAACCTTTATTGATCTCACAAAGGAGAAATTCACTTGTTACAGTCGGCGTAACATAGGTAACATATCTCAGTATGTAAAAACGGTGTGCCCTCAGTCATGCAAAAAGAACAAAGATGTTGTTTGCATTTGGCCTCTCCCAGTGTATTCCTATGGCTCCAAATGGGGGTGAAGCTAGAAGCGAACACGCTCTTCCACGGGCATGTATAAAGATCAGACAGTTACGTATCAACTCGTCTAAGCTCAGGTAAGAACATATCTCAGTATGGAAAAACGGTGGCCTGTTCCTTTTATTTCGGCGGTTTGAAATCCCAGCGAGTGCAGACGATCGTCGTGTCCTTGGGCAAGACACTTGACCTGCCTGGCCAGTGTGCGAGCGAGTGACGTTGTTGGGAAGGGCCGAAGGCGCAAACTGGAAACTTTGGCTCCGTCAGTCTACCCCGGGGCAGCTGTGGCTTTCCACCACAGATTATATGTTGTTGCACTTTGAGAAACTTGTCATCTTGAGCCTGTAGAGTACAATGCAAGTGTAAGTGAGTAGATCTGTTCCCCACTCAAATTGATTATTTATTGTATACATGAGTGTATCTTTTTGTATTTAAAAGAAGAAAAGGCAAGGCATGTTTATTTAGAGCACACTTTTCATACACAAGGCAACTCAATGTGCCAAGAAATAGATGTTGCTTTCCCTGTAGTGATTGGTGAACATGAACAGGACAGACCTGTAAAATAACCCTCAGCTCAATCACAATTCAAAACATCGCATTGTCTCCTACTGACTGATGAACCGTCCTGACAGCTGCTCACAGTCAATCATTTCCCTGTTTTACCAATATCGGTCAAGAGGGTCTGAACGCAGCTACGGAGTGTCACGTGCTCCATGGAGCTCCAGACCTCCACAGGAAATGACCCCTGCGACATTTATTTAACTAAATCTCATTCAAACACTTTTTATAACCTCCGCTATCCTTAAGGATAGGATTAGGGTTAGGTTTAGTTTGGATTAGTTTAAGCTAGCGTGTTCCTGCAGAGGTGACGCCATTTCCTGTGGAAAAGTGGAGCTCCACTGATCACGCGCCCCTCCATCGGCTGCGTTCAGAACCTTCTCATATTGGTCACTCATGGACCAAGAGGCGGGAGTTCATCACACCAAGAGACGGAAGTGGTCACCACACTCTTCCAAAACTTTAAAGGAACAGGCCACGTTTTTTCCAGATCGATATATGTTCTTACCTGAGCTTAGACGAGTTAATGCGTACCTGTCCCGTTTGGAGCTATAGAAATACAGTGGGAGGGTCCAAATGCTAACAACATCTTTGGTCGTTCGGCACGCACAAAGACCAGACTGGTGTATCAACTCGTCTAAGCTCAGGGAAGAACACATGTCAGTGTGGAAAAACGGTGGCCTGTAGTTGGTTGATCCCGTCTGTCAATCTCACCGGGAAATGGCTGAGATCGCGCTCGCTCCCAGACTACATGTCTTTGAAATAGCATGGCAGACCAGGCAGCCTGACTCCTGGAGTGTGGGCCAGCCTTTGATGCGCGGAAGAGGATTAATGGTTACTGAAAGCAACAAAACACCATTTTTGGTATGTCTATGATGAGGGTAACAATATTTTGCTCAACATTTTGGTTTTTACTCCCGTTTTTCATGTGCTGAACTCCAAGAGATTAAACATTCTCTATAAACACAATAGACCCATTTCTCTCAAATATTCTTCACAAATGTGTGTAGTGAGAATCCGTCGCCCTCATAGCTGTGGCATATCGAGATGCTGGTTAGACCAAATGAATAAGCGGCATTCACACCTATAACGTGGATCCTGCAGCAGGTGCCAGGGATTACTGTGTATCGTCCATGTGTGCTGATGAACAGGTTTGGTTGGGGCGGTTTTCGTAGTAATGGTGGAAAACGGGGATCAAGGAAGGAAACCAAAAAAAAAAATTGCTTTGCTATGCTAACCCTGAACCCACATCCGGGCATAGCGTCCGGCGGCGCCTTTCATCATAGCCACATGAGAGAGAGGCACCTTCACCGGAGAGTGTGTGTCAGTTTTATAGATGGATCCACTGTTCAGATGTTTGAGGCGTGACTAAAGCAAAAAAGCATCAAAGTGACTGTTCTGCTTGATTATAAAAAGCTTGTTTTTGGCTTTTTGTCAGAAACCAGCATTTTGGGCGATTTCACCTATTTTCTATGGACGATTACTAAAGAATGTAAAGAGGTACAGACAAACTTTTTTTGGATGAAAGTAGAGCTGCAACTAACGATTATTTTGTCATCAATTATTTTTTATGATTGGCTGTGAATGGTGTAGGAAAAGTAGATTTTTTTCTATTTTTTTATCCAATAACGCTAAAGTGGGGCCGCTTAAGGACGTGTTGATGGAGTAAACTTAAAGTAAATGTTTGTTAGAGGCTCTTAGCGCTAATTCTGCTTCTGATTGGATGAGACACAAACAGATATTCATGAAATTTACAATGTACAAAACACTACACTAACAATGAAAAACAAAGTCGATCATTTTTGCTCTATTTGAATCAGAAAGTGATGAATCGATTATTAAAATTGTTGTCGACTATTTCAATAATCGATTAGTCGTTTCAGCCCTCGATGAAAGAAGAGAGATCTTTCTTTTGGTGGGTTTGGTGTAGACACACTTTTCTGTGGGTCTTGAAAAAACAGTCAAAATCCTGATAAACCTCTGGCAGTGGGGAGCTCTCTGGTTTGAAAATGACTGGCAGTCGATGAGTTAAGGAAGTTAATGAGACTGAATACGACTCCGGTCTGTTTTATATGTCAGAACACTTTACAGCTCAAACATTTTGATCATGAGTCATATGTCCCCTTTAGAGGATGTCCAGCGTTTAGAAAGCATTGTTTTGTCTTGGTCCTAGTGAAGCTGAGGGTAAATATATATCGCTTCAATAAACAGAAAGACTGTAAACCAGGAGAATGATGACAGGAGAGAAATGTTGCGCTGTGTAATGGCGAGTAATAAAAATGGATTCTGTTTAGTGCATCAGAAAACACCGGAGCAATTCCACAGCAGGTCAATATGTGCTTTGACTTGCCAATTGTGTAAAAATAAGTGATCATTCTGCAGCTACGCGACGGACCAGAAGGTTGTTTTAGCACTTCAGCAGTTGTCTCTGTTCAGAAAAGAAGATATTAAAGAAGGAATGTGCTCGACGGAGGCTTCAAATCAACAGGCCTCATTCATGAACATGTGAAGAAGCTCTTAAGACCCGCACTTACGAAGGTGGTGTCAGGAAACTGCCACAGTGATAACCAACAACAACAAAATGTCATCGGTGCCACGTACTCAAGTATCCTCCTATTCTTTGGGCGACTTTGCTCCTCTTACAAAATGTTTAAATAGATATAACCTGTACATCGCAAAAGGGTTCTTTTCTCGCAGGTCAGTCCTTTAAACAGATGTGGCAGCAGCGACATTGAGAGGTTTCAGCGGTAATACATCAGTACTTTACTCGCCATTAAAGGAACAGGCCACTGTTTTTACATACTGAGATATGTGCTTACCTGAGCTTAGACAAGTTGATGTGTACCTGGTCTTTCTGCACGCAAATGTTAGCAAACGGGGTGAAGTTTGAAGCGACGAAGCTGTTTCACATTTTCCCTATTTAAATTACACAAATTAAACATATCAATTTTCTAAGCGGATAAAAAAGGGTACTATATTGTAAGGCAAAATAATATCTTAGGAGCAATTCGACATCTGCGGAGTAAAGTCAAAGTCCTCCATTATGTACGTGGCTCATTTAATAAAACTTCTCTCATTTATAGCGATTTCTCGTCTTTTTCACATATTGTTTTGGTGAAAATGTTGTGACTTTGATGTAAAAAGTTAAAAAAAACTCTTCCTTCACAGAGAGCGCCTGCACAGCGTTGTTTCTCTGAAATACTCTTCGTATTTTAATGGAGATAAGTATTTATATTTATCTGAGGTTCGAGAGCCGGACCACACCTCCCATACGCCTCTTCCGCCCGCCGGCCTATTTAAGCCCCCCGATTACTAACCTCGTCCTCTCGTTCGGAGTTTCCGGCCGTCTAGCTTCCGTCCCGTCTCTGTTCCGTTTCCGGTTTGAGTCCCAGGTGCTGTCCCCTCCGCACGGTATGGATCAACTCTCCCTCAACCCGTCGGACGATGAATTCTTACAGCCAGTCCCGGATACCCAGTTTTCCCCCGTGGGGAGCGCCGCTCCGGACTCGGTCCCGCCAACACCGGTTACCGGCAGGCGTCGGCCTGCCCGGAGGAGTCGTTTCTGTCCTTCTCCTCCTCGGCGTGGCTCGTCAAGCCCCGCCACGCCACAATCTGTTCCTCCCAGGTCTCCCGCACGTTCTCCCCGCCGCACTCATCCAGGCCAGCATGACGGCTCCCCTCCTTCTAGCGCAAGCTCCAGGGTTAGCTCCGGGGCTAGCCGCCAGCCTAGCCGCCGCTCTCCGCCGACTCGGAGCTCTCCTCGTACTCGGTCAAAAGCGCCAAGACCACGGTGGCGGGATTGCAGAGAGCGCTGCGGACCGCCTCGCGCTGTTTCGGTTGTTGTTTGGCTCCAGCGAGCAGCCTCCTCGCGATCACCGCTCCCGAGCTTCCACTTCCGGGTTGACCTCTCTCTAGGTCGCAGCCGGCTCCCTCTGGGAGCCACGTCAACAGCGCCCCTGGCGCTGCAACTACAGACTGCGTGTTGCCAGTTATCTCTCCACCTATCCCTTTCACCACGGATTTGCCTATGGTTTCACAGCTTGTTTTCACTTTCGGCCCTCGTGCCTCGTCACCTGGCACTGCGTCGGGCTCTATTCCTCTTGCATCTACCTCAGGCACCGGGTTGCCCTCTTCTTCTTTCTGTTCTCAAGGTTGGGCTCTGCTGGGTCCACCTTCTGCACTTTTCGGCCATTCTAGCGGGCGCGGCGCAGGCCTTAGCCTGCCCCGGGTTTGCCAGATACCTCGGCTAATTTCCAGCCCGCTTTTCCGACAGGCCTCAGGCCTTCGGTTTCCTTTCTCGGCACCGGGTTGCCAGGTCAGTCCGTTGCATCTAAGGCTCATGCTGCTCCCGCCGGTTCATCCAGTGGTTCTCCAAGCTGGCTACCGGTTGGAACCGCTTCTCTGGACTTGACTTCGTACTCAACAGTCCTGGCCTCGTCGGCCCCGCCTCCAGTCGCTTGGGCTCCGCCCATTTTAGCGGAAGCCCCCCCCCTCTGCCGTTTTGGCCCCGCCCCGGCCTCGTCAGCCTCGTCGGCCCCGCCTCTGGCCTCGTCGGCCCCGCCCCCAGCCTCGTCGGCCCCGCCTCCAGTCGCTTGGGCTCCGCCGTTTCAGCGGAAGCCTCGTCGGCCCGGCCCCCGGCCTCGTCGGCCCGGCCTCGTCGGCCCGGCCCCCGGCCTCATCGGCCCCCGGCCTCGTCGGCCCCGCCTCCGGCCTCGTCGGCTCCGCCTCCAGTCACTTGGGCTCCGCCCCCGGCCTCGTCGGCCCCGCCCCGACGTCGGCCCTGCCTCCGGCCTCGTCAGCCCCGCCTCCAGTCACTTGGGCTCCGCCCCCGGCCTCGTCGGCACCGCCCCCAGCCTCGTCGGCCCCGCCTCCAGTCGCTTGGGCTCCGCCGTTTCAGCGGAAGCCTCATCGCCCCGGCCTCGTCGGCCCGGCCCCCGGCCTCGTCGGCCCCGCCTCCGCCCTCGTTGGCTCCGCCTCCAGTCACTTGGGCTCCGCCCCCGGCCTCGTCAGCTCCGCCCCGACGTCGGCCCTGCCTCGTCGGCCCCGCCTCCAGTCACTTGGGCTCCGCCCGCCCCCCGGCTTCGTCGGCCCTGCCCCCGGCCTCGACGGCCCCACCCCCGGCCTCGTCGGCCCCGCCTCCAGTCACTTGGGCTCCGCCCCCGGCCTCGTCGGCCCCGCCCCCAGCCTCGTCGGCCCCAGCTCCAGGCTGCAGGAGAAGCGGGGCGGAGGAGCCGAGAGAAAGGCAGCGAACTGGAGCCTCAGATTCAATGCCATTTGAGCTTATAATTAATTATAATTATAAGTATATTAATTATCTATTATAGAAAACGCAATCTCAATGGCCGCCGCCTGGGCGCCGCCATGTTTATTTCCCATACCGACTTTGAAGCTAAGCAGGGAAGTGCCTGGTTAGAACTGGGATGGGAGACCGTTCCTCGGAAGCTAAGCAGGGAAGGGCCTGGTTAGGACTGGGATGGGAGACCGTTTGGGAACACCAGGAAGCCTGGCGACAGTACTGAGTGTGTACGTGGTTGGTGTTGGGGGCTGATGTGCGCAGACTGGTTGCCTGTCCATGAATAATGCACCAAATTGTTAGGCGACTTTGAGCGTCTGGAAAGGCGCTATAATGCATTATTACTCTTATTATTATTATTACATCCGCCTGGCCACGGGTCCATATGGACCGCGGTGCTGCTGTCCGAGGACAACCCACTGTCACAAAAACGCGAGTGCACGAGATCTGACTGCCGTGCGTGTGCACGCATCCAAACAGGGCGATGTGTGTGCACGCATGTGTGTGTGTGTTCGTGCGTGTGTGTATGTATGTGTGCGCGCGCATCCAAACAGGGCGATGTGTGCGTGTGTGGGCGTGTGTGTATGTGTGTGCGTGCGTGCCCAAAACCTGCTCAAACACGAGCCTCTAATCAAACGTGCTGCTCCGACTGATTTATCCTCCGTGTGAGTAAAAGCGAAAATGAAACTACCACTTAACGAGCGCATGGCCTGCACTGCGTAGTTTTTTTCTTTTTTTTTTACGTTGCTGCTGGACCATTTGTTTTCTATTTTGCTTTCACGTATTGTGAGCCCAGAGGTACATTTTATTCTAAAGCAGCTTTGAAAGCATTGCCAATTTTATTGTAAGGTTATAAATACTGTCTAACAACGATCATTAGGCTATTTCAGTTCAAAACCAACTTATTACTTTTTTTAGTGCACACTACCGTGATGCACCAAACCACGGGTCCTGCACCGTGAACCAAACCGTTAGAGCTGAACCCCTAATATTTATCCATAATTATTCCACTGTCTCTTCAATCCTGTTCCTCGAGTTTAGCGAAAATATTGTCGTTGTAGTTTATAAGAAAGGAGCACGGGTGCATCAAACACTCCAATTGCAGTTTGTTTGAAAAAAAATTTAGCATTCATTATTTTACACATTTGTAGTGGCCATAGTTTTTGGAATGGGTTGGGAACCACTGGTCTACAGCTGAACTGTGTGACGGGTTGGACATTTCTTTGTAATCACTCACAATCTCAGAATATCAAATGTGGAGACTGGCGAGGCCCGGCCGAAGGCCGGGTCTCGACATGTTTATGCGGATACCTCGACATGTTTATGTCGAGGTATCCGCGACATAAACATGTTGCGGATACCTCCGCACGATGGCACAGTGCGTTACGGGGCTCCCGGTGGCAGATTGCAATAGATTCACTCTCGCCGCAGTTTTATGAATTTAATAATGATGGCATTTTCCCAAATCTGCAAAGTGAAAGCTCACTGAAAGGACAACAACAATTTTCCTGATATAGACGGTTTATCTTCGTTTCTGACGTTATAAATAGTACATGGAACACCCTCGAAACGATCAACAACACATCGTTATAGTTCCTTTACTTTGATGTGAAAAGGCTTTGTCTGTATTTTTATTAATGTAATAAGCACTGTTAAACTTTTTTGAAACGATTTCAGTTTGTGTAGGACTATCAATGCTTTCTGAACATATTAACACACATTTAAAAAAAATACCGCGATAGTACCAAAAACCGTGATAATTTTGGTCACAATAACCGTGAGGTAAAATTTTCATACCGTGACAGCCCTAATTGGGGATGGTGTCAAAAATGCAGATAATTATCGTCGGCCGACATTACTGTGCATCCCTATTATATTTACATGTTTTATGGAAATAATTCAGATCTCATATGTACAAATATATACAATGGGTTGCATAAGTATCCGCCCCTCTTTAACTTTTCAACATTTTGCCACACTATGGTCCACAAACATACATATATATAATTGAAATGTTATGTAAAGACACACACTAAGTGACACACAATCGGGAGGTGACATGAAATGTATACATGATTTTGAATTTTTTTTTAGAAATAGATAACTGAAAAGTGGGGTTTGTCAAAGCATCTACACCCCCTGAGTTAATACTTTATGGAACCACCTTTTGCTGCAATTACAGCTGCAAGTCTGTTGGGGTTTGTCTGTACCAGTCCTGCACATCTTGAGACTGGATTTTTTTACCCATTCTTCTTTGTAAAACAGCTCAAGCTCAGTTAGATCAGATGCAGAGCGCTTGTGAACCGCTGTTTTCAGATCTTTCCACAGATTCTCGATTGAATTTATGTCTGCACTTTGACTTGGACATTCTTACACATGGATACTTTTTGTGTTCAACCATTCCATTGTGGCCCTGGCTTTATGTTTAGGGTTGTTGTCTTGCTGGAAGGTGAACCTCAGCCCCAGTTTCAAGTCTTGCACAGACCCCAACATGTTTTCGTCCAAGACTGCCCTGTGTTTGAAGAAAAGCACCCCCCGAGCATGATGCTTCCACCACCATGTTTAACAGTGGGGATGGTGTTTTCAGGGTGATGTGCAGTGTTACTTTTACACCAAACGTAGCATTTTGCATTTAGGCCAAAAAGTTAAATTTTGATCTCATCTGACCAAAGCACCTTCTTCCACATGTTTGCTATATCCCCCATGTGGTTTCTGGTGAAAAGCAAATGGGATTTATGGTTTTCTTTCAAAAATGCCGCTCTGCCATAAAGGCCAGATTTGTGCAGTGTACGACCAATAGTTGTTCTGTGGACAGTTTCCCCCACCTGAGCTGTAGCTCTCTGCAGTTCATCCAGGGTCATAAGAGGCTTCTTGGTAACAGCTGTGGTCAGTGCTGTCCTTGTTCGGTCAGTAAGTTTAGGAGGACGGCCGGGTCTTGGTAGGTTTGCAGTGATGCCAGACTCTTTCCATTCCTGGATGATGTATTTAACTGTACTTTGAGAGATGTTCAAAGCTTTGGAAATCTTTTTATAATCTAACCCAGCTTTATACTTCTCAATAACCATGATGCTTCTGCTCCACAATAGTCTCTTAACAGACCTCTGAGACCATCACAGAGCACCTGTAATTGAAGTGATTAGATTACACACAGAGTCCACCTGACGGCTTTTAGTATTTGTTCTGACAAACGAACGTTTCAGTTAAGAACAAGATTTGTGAATGCCAAAAACCTTCCTAAGACCGAACTATTTTGTGCGTAAGAATGTGTCGTGAATGAGGCCTACTGTTCTGGGCGCCCCAGCGTTTATATTCTGCATTTGATCAAATTTTTGTAAAATTATATTTTCATATTATAACATTTCAAAAATTGCATTTGAAGGGATAAGACAGCGACAGAAAGGGCAGAACTGGTTGGGACTTCTCCTGGTGCTCCCTCTGCAGGCACCAGTAGGAATAAAACTGTTGTGATCTGATGTTGGATGAATAGAATAGAGTAGAGTAGAGTAGAGTAGAGTAGAGTAGAGTAGAGTAGAGTAGAGTAGAGTAGAGTAGAGTAGAGTAGAGTAGAGTAGAGTAGAGTAGAGTAGAGTAGAATAGAAAAACTTTGGCTTGCTCACACATTCGATACATTTACCCAGCAAAGTTCATTATAAAATCAGTTCATTGCAGACACAGCAGCAGCAGATTCACTTCATCAAAAGAATAGGAACAGACTGACTGAATGACATTAGTTCAGCTCCTTGATGGCAAAGGGAACAAAAGAATTCCTGTATACACTTTTCTTGGCACAAGGGGGTCTGTATCTCTGCCCTGATGGAAGGAGCTCAAAGTATTGGGACAATGGATGGCTATCGTCATCTGTGCAGACACGATGCACTGCTTTATTGTAATGCTGAGACAAATTGGTTTGTTGTGGCCCTGTTCAACTCTGCCAAGTTTAGCTTTGTCTTTGACCGTTAAATGACCAAACCAAGAGACAATGTTAAATATTAGTACACTCTCAATGAATTAGGACAGTTCTGTGTTTCATAAACGCACGTTGAAAGTTATTTTTCACTGTTGGTGATCCCGCACATGAGCAGTTCACTAGAGGGCAGATATTTAATGAAACACTAGATCGGACTTGACGTGGCAAACGTGCCGGCTATCTTGTGACTGGCCGACGAGGCTAATCACTATAGCAACCAGTGCAAAACCAGGAGCAACACTGTCATTAAGACGAGACGCGGCAGGTGAAAACAATGACTTTCCCCTGCAGTGGTCAATGTGGAGATTATTAGCTCGCGTTCTCCCTTAAAAAAACTTACCCCGTTCATAAGTGTGTCCATGTGTCCTGCGAAGGGTCCCTCAGCTGACGCTACAATGCATATATGGTCATTTTCTTTCTGGAAGTCACAAGACCTGGGAAATGTTTTGGCGTATGTGCACTCGTGCAACTTCAGGGCTGGTTTTCTCAAAATGAGGTTTTTGCTAGTGATGTGTCAGTCGCGAACGATCCAGCTCTTTTGAACGAGTCTTTACAGTGCAGTGTTAATTTTGACAACATACTTTAATTTAGTTTAAGTCTTAGTCCTTTGATGAACATGTAATTCAATTTTAGTCAAAGTTTTTAGTCAGTTTTAGTCAAAAAAATATCTTCAATTTTTGTCTAGTTTTAGTCGACTAAAATTGCAAGTAAATTTAGTCGACTAAATTTAAGACAAATTTAATTTATTATAATCATATTTAATCAGGTCCTCTGCTTCACGGCTCATTTTTTAATTATTATTTTATTCCTCTTCGGAGGAGGGCCATCACATAGTTGTGCATGCTTATTTTGCAAAACAAAAGTCACTGCAGGAGAGGGGTGGAAAGAGGAGCAGCAGAGTGACAGTGAGAACATGTGTCAGTATGGAAAAACTGTGGCCTGTTCCTTTAAGCCTTAGGCTCTCACAGGTCAAACTATAAACTTTATTAACCCCATCAGGGCCTAAACAATGGTTGTGTCTTGAGAGAAAGAGATGTTTATGGGCCTGGCCGTAAACGTGAAACATGTTCACACACATGACGTTGTGTGTTCCTCCCAAACGATTCAACTTTGTGAAAGTGCTCTTGAATGGTCCACAGCGCAACTGGCAAAATATTCCGTGGACTGATTAACCTGAAGTAGAAATGTTGATGCGTTTCTCACTGGTCCTTAATTCCTTAATTTGTGTGATGGGTAATAAAAATGTTTTATTTTTGTTCTGAATGTACAGAAGACAGACTGCAAAAAAATTATACATACAGTATTATAAATAAACAGTAAAGTCAAGTTATTTTCTTTAATTGCATTGAAATGTCACCTAAGACCACTGAAGCACAAGTAGCTCTTTAGCAGTTTTGCTACATTAAAGTAGCTCAGCGTTCTGAATTAGCTTAATAGTGTCCCCTTCTTTGCATATTATATATATATATATATATATATATATTCCTCTGTTTCACATTGCAACACATTGTGCCTTGATCTGGGTGATATTGAGTTGGTATTGCATTGGCTAAGGGGGCGGGGCTTCTGTGAAAGGTCAGTTTCACAGAATGATCTATAGGAAACTAGATCATTTTGATACTCAACAGGACAGGCCCTTCTGCCGTCCCGTTGGAGCAGTTCAGTTTCTCTTCGAAATCAAAGACGTTTTTCTCAGATCATTTTAACCTTCTCGCTTCTTTTATAGATTTCATACTTGATTTATTCCCTGGCTTAGGATGTTTTCCGTTTGCCTGCCTTCTTCTCTTCCCTTCAAAAGCTTTTTTTCCCCTGCTCCTTGATTCCATCACACACACCGATCTTTTATCTGCCACGCTCCATTCAAAAGTGAATGATAAATCCGCGCAGAAATGCCCCAGTGATTCAGAGCGAGTGTTATCATTCCTCTCAGCTCTGATTAAAGCTCCCGTGCATTATTCGGGCCGCTAAAACTTCTTTTGAACAACTTACTTTTGAAAAACACTCTCTTGGGTACTGCAGCATTGACATTTTACCTCATAAAAGGTAAAATAATATGTCTTTGTGGAGAAAAAACAGTAATATGTGAGAGACTGAGCGCATCAGGATTTTGAAATGGCCTGGGGCACCATCTGCAGGCAGGACTGGGAATGACATGCATTTCACTTTTACCTTATGGCATGCTAACACCTTGATGAATACACTTGTGTTTCCAAATGAACCTCAGTTGTTGTGGGTGGCACTCTCATGGATGCACATGCTAGAACACACAATACTGAAGGAAAAACAGAACGCAGATGAAAATCTTTGTGAGCCGCAATGAGAACAATGTGGACAAATTGGCCTAACTGCCTTTTGATGGATTTCATTTAATTATTCAGAGGTGCCAAAGCAAACACTAGAGGAAAGAAGCAGCTAAAAGACAACTATGAAGGTAAGCTAGGTCGTGCTAACAGCGGCTAAATCAAAGCTTTTAATAAAACTCCAGATCAGACATGTCAGCATGGCAAATGTGGCGGCCATCTTGTGACTGGCGCCGAGGCTAACCCCTATTGCGACCAATGCAAAACCAGGAGCAACATTTAAATTGATTCAACATCACAATGTGAAACACACTCATTGTTTGTGATTAGTTCATTACTTCTACTGTAAGTCTCATATCTCAGTCAGGATCAGCTCATTTCTTTGAAACGTTGTGTTGTTTAGTCGTATTAGCTTTGTTTTCTCCATTCATTCCCAGGGTTCAGTAGTTTAGCATTCACTGTATCACTGCCCCATGTTCAATAATTATTGGTCTTGTCATTTTTAAAAGTACAGAAATACTGTTTTAAAGTAGAAAACAAATGTTCTACTTGATATAAATAGAAGTGAATGATTTGAAGTGTTTGACAAAGGAAAATCTATGAACAAATAGAGCTTAAGTCTGTGCCTCCTATAAAACTGAAATAACATTTGAAAAACTGCGAAAACTTTATTTTCTTGCCAGATCTGACACAAGGTCAGTCACAATTATCAGAGTCATGAAATACCTCAAAACAGATGAAAGTAGTATCAAGGAAATAAGTGTTGATTATTTGTGATTCACAAGATGGCCGCCAGGATTGTTGGGCTAAATACTATCATCAGCAAAATCACCTTTTTCAACAACTATGATGCTGACATTAGAATCCATATGAGCAGGCTGTTTTAGTGAGGGCAGGCCTCTCTCCTCTGGCCAATCAGAGGCCAGCTCTCTCTTCATGTCATGTTAGCATCAATTTAGTTCGCTTTGGCCCTTTGGCTTAGCTCTGTCCCAAACTCTGTACATGGTCACCCCCAGAGCTGGGTAGGGACTGCCAGTGGAAATGGAGCTACTTTGAGGGCGGACCTCCTCAGATGGGGTCGGGTGACGGATTATGGGCTGTAGAAGAAGATAGAGCGTGAAAAAAAAGTTGTTCTGCAGGTGAAAACATGTGGTCAATGTTGAGATGTTGAGATTTTGGCTAACAAATGTTAACTATGGCAAAATCCTAGTTTTAGTTGAACAAAATCAGCAATATGTTGCAAAATGTAAACAGCAACAGTTTTACAGTAGCCTACCAACAGTGACTTTACCTCGTTCATTTGTTAACTCAAAGTGTAAATGCTACTGCTGGTCATTTTGAAAGTCAGTTCAGCATACATTCTTTTATAAGTCCATTTTTAACATGAACCTTTGCAATTCAAGTTGGAAAACTGAGAAAGCTGATGCTACAACACTCTGTGATAAACACCAAGACACCAAAATTTCCATAACTTTGTGAAAGGAGTGAAACAGCGCCCCCAATGTGACGCTGGTGACCAAAAAGTGTATTGCATCCACACTTACCATTGAGAATGAATGGGAGAATTAACCAGATGTGGCACAAAAGTAGGTTGCTCTCTGGTGGGCCAACAGAATTGGCCCAAATTTGGTCCACGAGCCCCACTTTGGGCACTCTAGACTGTGCCACTCCTTCTCAAAAACATAACACCAGAAGGAAACCTTTATTAACAGGGAAAAATGGTCATCTGAAGTGTAACAGCTTTAGTGTAGCCTGTAGAGAGATCTGGAATGAGAATGACGAGGGTGAATTGTAGCAGTTTCTGTTTTCCTTTTGTCATAACACTGTCATAACATTGTCATAACACTGTCATAACTCTGTCATAACTCTGTCATAACACTGTCATAACTCTGTCATAACACTGTCATAACTCTGTCATAACTCTGTCATAACACTGTCATAACTCTGTCATAACACTGTCATAACTCTGTCATAACTCTGTCATAACTCTGTCATAACTCTGTCATAACACTGTCATAACACTGTCATAACTCTCTCATAAGTCTCTCATAACTCCACTAAACCAAAGCTTAAGAAAATCTGTACTTTTTAATCTATTGATTTTGAAAAGTCGATTGGGAAAAAAGCTCTCGTTGTAGTTCCAGATTACGTTTTTGATTGTAGGAGTAATTACGAGCACAGCACGAGCACTGGGTTTTGTGCATGTAGTGAATGAGAAAACGTACACGTAGTGTGTGCTGTGACGCGCCGCTGCGTTGGCCTTAAATGTATCACATTTGTTGTAAAATGTGCAAAATCGACCACCTGGTTTTGGATTTTGATGTAAAGTAAGTCATAATATATATTACTTTTTGTAAAGTCCATCCTTCCCGGATCTCACCAGTTATTCAGAGTCTAGTATCCTCCCATGTTGACCAATGAGACGCGCTTTTCCTGTGGACCAGCCTGTCAGGTCCAATCAGGAGGGAGGGGGAGGAGCTTGATTGATAGCTTCAGAAAATTCTGTTCCTGCTCTCCTCATTTTGCAAACTAAGAACTAAGGGCTTCCTGGTTTAAGAGGGGAGGAGTTTGATTGTGTACTTTATAATTTCACTCCATCTCTCCCCCTTTTGCAAACTTACAGACTATCACTTTAAGCTATTTGTTTTTTTCTGTTTTGGACATGGTTTACACCCAGTTTAGACGACGTATGGCTACAGTACTTGGTGAAATATTTCATGACGTGGTGCTTGGAAGGGTTTCATTTTTTATGAGATGGTTCTGGTTAAACTGAATAAATGAAAACACAATATTGTCACAAGGGAACATCATTATAACAAAGAACTGAAAAAGGTCAGGTTGGCCTTAAAAGCATCGCGAACATGACGACAGGCCTTTTGTGTCCTGATGCATCTGCTCCTCGTTTACTCGCGTCTCAAACAGCAGGCGCTTCTTTTCTTTTGCTGGGAGCTGTTGAAAGCATTTCGCTGTTTCAGTCCGTGAGTGCGTTGTGTTCTGTGTCTGAACAGATCTGAGCCCACACACCGAGGGGGGCAGACGAAGAGGGGGGGGGACTCTCCGTTGGGACAGCGTCGATGTCAGCAGCCGGGCCGAGGACCGTGAGGGAGCGGCATCACACTGTGGGTCTGATTGTTGCAAATTGCTGCTGGTTGAAGTTTCTGGAGGTTTGTGGCAATGATTTGCTCGTAACAACAGCGAATACAGATAAGGAATTAAACCTCAAAAGCCAGAGCCGCAAGAGGAAAACTCATAGTAATTTGGAACAGAAGGGAGGATTTCTATTCTGTCATTGGAAGCCAAGTCATTTGTGTAGACCCACCAACCACTTTCACTTTAACTACATATTGTGACCAGATGCCAACAGTTTTAACAGCTTTGCATCAAGGTCTTTGTGGGAAATGTAAAATATAGATTATATACCCTTGAATAATTGTCCCGGAGAGGAGAGAAGTTTACAAAAGAAACATCTGAGTGACCTGCTCTGATCCTCATGAAATGTCCATGTCGTTGTTTGTTTAACTCATTGACTGCCAGCCATTTTCAAATCAGAGAGCTCCCCACTGCCAGAGGTTTTTCAGGATTTTTACAGTTTTTTTCAAGACCCACAGATAATGTAGGTCTCTCTTCTTTCATCTAAAAAAAAGTTTGTTTGTACCTCTTTCCATTCTTTAGTAATCATCTGCAGGAAATAGGTTAAATCACCCAAAATAGTGATTTCTGAGAAAATGAAAGAGCAATGCTGCCACCTAGTGACTCAATAAAAGAACTTGTCACTAGAGTCACTAGGTGGCAGCATTAGGCAGCACAACTAAGATTTTAACACCAGACATCAAGGCTTTGCTGCAGCTGTTCCCATTGAGAAACCGAATTGACGTTTATAGACGTCATTGGCAGTCAACGTTCGGATTTCAATTCATTGGCAGTCAATGAGTTAATAATCCAATATCTGCAAGGAGCTCAGGTCTAGGGCTGGGTATCGTTCGTTTTTCCCCCCGATGCCACTACTTTAATTAAACCTGCTTTTTGGCACCAGTGCCTTAACAGGACTTTTTTTGATATCCATGTTATAACATAGGATGTCAAAAACAGCACAGAAAGCAACTTCTACCGCAGCAACGTCACCTGCAACTTCATGTTTTGAGCAGAATTTCCACTTAAAGGGACTATACAGCATTTATTTTCCTCCCCCCACATGTTCCAGCCATGTTCTAATGTGTAGAATGAGCTCAGACCTGTTCACCACAACTGCCTCTAAAATCCTGCACTGTCACTCAGAAAGGTTTAAATTCGGGTGTGTAGTGCCGTCATGCACGAGGCTAATATAGAGGCTGCAGCTACGTGTATGACCTGAGGTGGCAGTAGTGAGCATAAAATTACCATCTTGCATCTAGTCTCTTTAAAGCAATAGGCCACCGTTTTTACATACTGAGATATGTTCTTACCTTAGCTTTGACGAGTTCTTTAGGACCTGTCTGGTCTTCACCCGTGCCTTCAGTCACCTAAACACAGCGCAGACGGCGTTAGCATTTAGCCTCTCCCTCTCTCCACTATAGCTCCAAAACTGGTCAAGATAGAAGCTACCAAGCTCTTCCACGTTTTCCCTTTTTAAATATGGTTACGTGAAGTGTTCCACTACAAAGTATAACTACACAAAATTAATCAATGTGGATTTTCTAAGCGGATAAAAGGGGGAACTATATTGTAAGGCAGAATAATACCAGGAGTAGTTTGGCATCCGCACAGTAAAGTGAAGATTACTGCGCAGTAAAGTGAAGATTTCAAACTACTCCTGGTATTATTCTGCCTTGCAATATAGTTCCCCCTTTTATCCGCTTAGAAAATCCACATTGTTTAATTTTGTGTATTATACTTTGTAGTGTAACACTTCACGTAACCATATTTAAATAGGGAAAACGTGGAAGAGCTTGGTTGCTTCTATCTTGACCTGTTTTGGAGCTATAGAGGAGAGAGGCTAAATGCTAACGCCGTCTGCGCTGTGTTTACGTGACTGAAGGCACGGGTGAAGACCAGACAGGTCCTAAAGAACTCGTCAAAGCTAAGGTAAGAACATATCTCAGTATGTAAAAATGGTGGCCTATTCCTTTAAGTAAGGTTGTGCCCCACTTAAAATTATTCTGCACACCACTTTTGGGTTTTTTAAAGGTTTTAAGAGTACTTTATCATGTATTTTATCTCTTATTTGCATAATAATATTTCTTATGATCATCTTGAGGGCCAGAGGTTCTGTGCTGGAGGGCCGGATTTGGCCCCCGGGCCTGACGTTGCCTACCCCTGAACTAGAGTTTGAATGGGTGACTGGTTCCTTCCTGTAAAGCGCTTTGGCTTCATGGAGGTCGAAAAGTGTTATGTGAGTTGAGACCATTTACCTACAGACAAAACAAATTCCTAAAGAGACGGCTGAGTGCAACTTAAGTTAAAAAGCTTCCCCTTCATTCTGAGTGACTGAACAAGACCAAAATAGATGATATAAATAGATTTCCGCTGCTTTAGACTGTGATTCCTGTGCCTGTTCTGGCTCACAGACACAAATGTTTGACTGATGTTCGTCCCAACTTCCGGACTGCTCTCCCATATTTCGGAAGTGAGGAATTGGCTGGAAAGCACAAAACCAAAAAAGTGTTGAAATTCAAAGGAATCCGGAGCTGCTTTGACATTGATTTTCAAACTATGCCAACGGCTGACATCTGAGCCACGAGAGTGAAAATACACCAGTTTGATCTTTGGGCCGCTGAGTGAATGTGACACTCTCCATCTGCACAGGAGCAGATGAGCAGATGCAACAGCCTCTTCTGCACATCCAAGTCTCACTGAATCAAACTGAATGAATGTGTAAGATCTGAGGATAAAAATGATAAATGCTAATGAAAACCGGTCCGACTTTACCGTCATCTGTTCGGAGTGAGGCAAGTAGTAAAGTAGAGTGTTAGAAATAGGTGATCCAGGTTTTTGCCCTTGTTTGCAGTGCAGTGAGGTTCACTACAAAGTTGGTCGAACTGAACCTGGATTAGTTCCTCTGACCCGGGTCGACAAACCCAGACATAAGAAAAGAGATAAGATAATCCTTTATTGATCTCACAACGGAGAAATCCACTTGTGACAGTCGGCGTTCAAGAAGATCACTCAGAGTGTGCAAAAACAGACAGGAAATGTGCAAACAGTTAAATAGTAGAAATACAATAAGTAAAGCAAAAATCTTTAGGGAATAATGATAAATAAAAATAGGATAAAAAAAGAACAGGTTATATAAGAAGAATATCAGGGTGTAAAGTTACAGTCGTAGTGCAGGTTGTCAGTAAGTGATGCCGGTACAGGGAATAAAGTGCAGCTGATACATAGATTATTACACGTAGTTTTGCAAGGGGGGTTATTGCACATGTTACTTCACAGTCTTGTTGTACAGTCTGACAGCAGTGGGGATGAAGGACCTGCTCCTTCTTGCACTGAGGGTGTCTCAGTCTGCCACTGAAAGAGCTGCTCAGATCCTCTTCAGTCCCGTGCAGTGGGTGGGAGGTGTTGTCCATGATGGAGGTGAGCTTGGCTAACACCCTCCTGTCCCTCACCTCCTCCACAGAGTCCAAGGGGCAGCCCAGGGCAGAGCTGCCCCTCCTCTTGTTCAGTCTGCCCAGCACACGGCAGCGTAGTGGAGAGCAGAGGCGACCACAGAGTCATAAAAAGTGTTGGATCTGTGGTACCACAAAATGCGTCGGTTTAGTTAACCTCATTTTCCTGTTGCTCTTTCGTCGCTTCTTTGTCATTTTTTGCTGCGTTTTCGTAACTTCTGTCTTATCGTGTCTTTTTTCAGGAAGCTTTTAGATTTGGGTAAAGCCAAGCTCAGGCGGGGGTTATGAGGATAACTGTTCATGTGGAACAGGAGGAGTTGGTGTCAAGCGGCCGAATATCAAAATCCATCCCTAAACTCATGACGAATATATCCTACAGCGTAATGAACGAGTCTGAACCGAGCAGCGCAACAATCTTTATTACCACTGAAATACAACACCCGTAATAGTAATATTATGTGGGTGTGAAATATAGTCGACTAAAATCTGCGTCATGTTAGAAAAGTTACAACGTGATGTCACTACTTTATAAAAAACATGTATGCTTTCAAATAAAGGTATTTTAAAAATATGTATGTATATATATATATTGTTATTTTGCTCTTCACCATATCAAAGTAATATACAAAACAAAACAACATACTTCACTGATACAGCGGGAGAGCCCCCTTTAAGAAGGTACCATGGTTACAGATGCTCTTTGTTCTTTTAGACTGAAACAGGAGCACTAATTTAAACAAAGATGGATAACTACAATAATATTTCGGCAGCTATTTCTCTCTAAAAACTGATATCTCATTGTTTGTACACTCTAATATGACATGTAATTAATCTTCAACACAATTATTGACAGCAATTTGTACCAATGACCTTAGGAATCCTTGTGTTATTTGTTGGGAAGTTGGAGATGACTTGCCGTTATTTGGGATTTTCACAAAGCAAATATCCATCGATCCATTATCTTATGCTTTATCCGAGGCCGGGTCACAGAGGCAGCAGTCTGCAGGCTGGCTCCTTTCGACATGAAAGATGCACACTAAGTGACACACAATCGTGAAGTGAAATAAAATTCATGTATGATTTTCAACTTTTTATATAAATAAAAAACTGAAAAGTGGAGTTTGCATGACCCCCCCCCCCCCCATTGGGTCATGTTGAACCAATGACTAAATAGAGTCTACCTGTGTGTAATCTAATGTCAGTTCAAATACAGCTGCTCTGTGATGGTCTCAGAGGTCTGTTAGGAGATGGACAGCATCATGAAGTCCAAGAACACACCAGACAGGTCCGGGATAAAGTTATTGAGAAGTATAAAGATGGTGAAAGACTGTTGTGGAGTGGAGGAAGCTGCAGGAGGAAGAGGAAGTAGGAGGTGGGGAAGCTGACCAGTGCAGGACACCACGCTCTTAAACAGGGACAAACCCTGGAGGCCGTGCACCATTTCAGAGGATCAGTAGAGACAGTGGGCAGCCAGCCAGGTTTCTTCCGGATGTTATAGTTTCCCCGACCTCCAAGGTCATGCGGGGCAGCCGCAGCAGCCGCAGAAGCTCAGGACTGACACCTGAACACTATTTCGTTGTACGCTTGTACAATGACAATAAAGCACTTACTTATTTAAAGCTGGGTTATATTATAAAAACATTTCCAAAGCTGTGAACATCTCTCAAAGTACAGTTAAACACATCATCCAGGAATGGAAAGAGTCTGACATCACTGCAAACCTGCCAAGACCCGGCCGTCCTCCTAAACTTACTGACCGAACAAGGACAGCACTGACCACAGCTGTTACAAGAAGCCTATGATGACCCTGGATGAACTGCAGAGAGCTACAGCTCAGGTGGGGGAAACTGTCCACAGAACAATTATTGGTCTAACACTGCACAAATCTGGCCTTTATAGGGCTTTATTATAAGAAAACCATAAGAAGTCCTGTTTGGAGGATACAACAAACATGTGGAAGAAGGTGCTTTGGTCAGATGAGACCAAAATGGAATTTTTTGGCCAAAATGCAAAAACGCTATGTTTGGCGTAAAAGTAACATCCTGAAAACACCATCCCCTCTGTCAAACATGGTGGTGGAAGCATCATGCTCTGGCTGTGCTTTTCTTCAGCAGGCACAGGGAAGATGGTTGGAGTTGATGGGAAGATGTATGAGGCCAAATACAGGGCAATATTGGAAGAAAACATGTTGGAGTCTGCAGGAGACTTGAACCTGGGGCGGAAGGTCACCTTACAATGAATGATGGAATGATTGAAAAAAATATATATCCGTGTGTAGAATGGCCAAGTCAAAGTCCAATCGAGAATCTGTGGAAAGATCTGAAAATGGCACTTCACAAGCACTTTCCATCTGATCTAACTGAGCTTGAGAAATGGTAAAAAAAATCCAGTCTTAAGATTTTTTTTACCATTTCTCTGGCATAGACAAACCCCAACAGACTTGCAGCTGTAATTGCAGTAAAGGGCGTTTCCACAAAGTATTAACTCAGGGGTAGATACTTTTGCACATCCCACTTTTCAGTTTTTTATTTATGAAAAAAAGTTCAAAATCATGTATACATTTAATTTCACTTAGTGTGTGTCTTTTACAGAAAATGTCAGTTTAATGTATTTATGTTTGTGGAACATAGTGTGGCAAAATGTCAAAAAAGTTAAAGGGGGCGGATACTTATGCAACCCATTGCATAACTATTTATTGGGGGGCCACGGACTGGGAGAGGCACATGTAGGGGTTCCCCAGAGCTGAAAAGGTTGTGAACCACGGATCTACTGGATGAGGCTGCAGTATTGTGTGGGTTTGAATCCCAGCTCCAACTGTTTGCTGAACATCTTTCCACGCTCTTCGCCTCCTTTCACCCTGAACTGTCCTATCCAACAAAGCCCACCAAAAAGAAGAAAGTGTAGGAAGCTCACTGTGGCAGAGTGGTTAGAACAGTTTGATGAGCCTGTGCAACAAACCTTAGAGAGATATTAATCATCTGTGAGCAATGGAGCATACGCAGTTCTCTTAATGACAAAATGTGAGTTCTGTGTGAGCAATTATGAATCTGCCTGACATTTCCCTTTCCTTTCCTATTCAGGGTTTAAAAACACTTTGGCGCCCTTGGCATCTATTTTATCATTGAACACATATTAGTACAAAAGTGGACATCATTATCAGTATGCAATGAACAGTCTCATAGCCCTTGGAATGAAGGTCTTTCGGAAACATTCAGACTGGTATTTGGTGATGTCAGTCTGAGACTAATGGCACTGCTGTTAATCACCTCCAGGCATTGCTTAATTTGTTAATTAGTTGTTTCAGGAACACTTTCAGATTGATGTGATGGAGTCGGGAAACAGGCCAAAACCAGTTTCCAGAACACCATGATATCATCTCAAATCGTTGCTGGATTGTCCAAAATAAATAAATAAAACTGAAAGATGGGGTCATTTTAAGCACTACCTCATGGTCTTGAGTTGTTGTTCCTATAAGAAAACAGTGTATGTTTAAGTCTTCGGGATAAAGAGTGAAAAAACGTTGGTGACCCCCGGTATTAAGTGTAGAGGAATGGTGCCAACACTGTTCCCTGTGGGACCCATGCTATTGAGAATGGTGTCTGAAACACAGCTCTACAGACGAACAAACTCTGGTCTGTGGAGAGATGGTCCACTCACCAATGGACCACTGCCATCCTTCTCTTACATATTGTTACGTCCTCTTTGCTCTAGGGTACAAAAAAGGAACACAGGAGATGGAAATTAACTAAAACGGCAGGTTTTAATTTTAACAAAGCAAAGGTAAATGGGAACAAAATTAGCCCTAACAAAATCCAGAATAAGCAAACAAACAAAACAAGAAATACTTAGAAAAATGACAAAAACGAGTTCCTATAACCAACAGCAACCTAGGGAACTAATATATCAAACTAAGCGTCTCAACAAAAAATAAACTAGTCACTAATAAACATAGCTAGCATTTGGTGACATAAACCAAGAGACACACAAAGGGTATGGGTACTGGGTCCCACTACTTCCAGCCGCCTCGAACAGGGGAACAGTCCATGCATTTAAAGGCGTGGCAAGCCAGGTGCAGTGGCACGGTTGGGCAGCTTGTTGATGGCCGGTTCCGTTGATTGGTCTGCCCCGTGGGATGGTTCTCCAATCAGCAACGAGCCGGCGGGACAGGAGCGAACCAATGGTGCAGCGGGTCTCGCCGAGCGGGTGTGCATAATTTAAGAAACAAAGCACACAGGTTGCGGACAGAAATAACGGGAGTGTAACTGGGGCCGAAGTCACCAACCGTAACACATATATACTTATATATATTACACACACGTACAATTAGTGTGCCTATGCTACACAAGTGTGCCGCATTATGAAGTAACTGTATCTCTTTTATCCTTTTCAGATCCAAATCAAAACCCTTGGCCTTGGACATCGGTGGACACAAATGGAACTTGAATCCCACTGGTTTCCCAAGAGGCGACAGACCCTTTTTCTGGGAATATAATTTTATTGCTTCCACGATCTTTGGAACACACTTGCACAGAATCTCACGCAAACTTTTGCTGCTGAGTCTTTGGTCCAGATTGCGGAGCATTATGGATTGCCCTCTGAACAGTATGGCCGATGACGGAGCAGACGTACCGTAACAGAACTGTTTGCAATGAGGTGTTTGCTGTTGGTTTTTAGATTGATTTGGACTTTTTCTCCAGTTTTTATTTTTTTCCGTTTTTTTTGTAAGCAAGTCTGAGGCGGAAGTCATCTTTTACCAGCTGCAATTGAAACAAAGGAACTGTTGACGGATTTCCAAACCACACGACATGACTTTTTTTTCAAAGGTAGTTGGTTCTTAGCATTTGGAAGACCTTTCCCCAGATGTTAAGCTAGAATCTTTGGGGATACCTAACGGGAGGATAAGCCTACAGTGCATGTTTTTTGTTTGCGTGGGTTCCGACAGTGGAGCAGTATGGACCAAGCATTGAACAGTCTATCAGTCCAGCCCAGCTTCTCCCCCCTGCTGCAGCTTCACACCCCTGGGGGGAACAGCAGCTCATCCCTCCCCTCTACAATCACCCCCACCGAACCCACCTTATCCCCTCTGCAGAATGTCTCTCTCCTGCCGTCCGCCTCGCCGCCCTACACGTTCTCCCCACATGACTTGGCAGATCTCGAGAGCAAACTGCTGTGGACGCTCCACGAGCCCGGCACCATCGCCCTGACCGCCATGTACTGCGTGTCCTTCATCCTCGGCTTCATCGGGAACCTGATGTCGCTGCGGGTGCTGACCAGCAGGCACAGCCGGCGCCTGGCCGGGGTCAGCGCCACGAGGAACCTCCTGGTCAACCTGGCCATTTGTGACTTGGCCGTTGTGTGCGTCTGCATGCCCATCACCCTCGGGAGCCAGATTTACACAGCGTGGGTGTACGGCGACTTCCTGTGCCGGGCTGTGCCGTTCACACAGGTAATTTGAGCATTATGATTATTGCAAGAATAAGTCTTTGTTTACTTGAAGAGGAGAGGCAGAGTGTTCACTGGATTACCGTAGTAGCACCGGAAATGCTAAAAAGTGCAAACAAACTAACAAATCAGGTGCTCTTCAGGCTCATGAGGGGAATGAGGGGGGGCAGAGGCACTCTGAATTTGCAGAGTATTTTATTTACAATGTGACTCTCATTTTGTTCTTTTAAGTTTGTTCTTTAACAAATGAAGTAAGGAAGGTGACTTTGTTGCCTTTCATATTAGACGTAGACCGGCTCTGTCATATTCCTGCTATAATGTGTTGAGCAAATGGTTGTCCCATTGGGGAGAGCCGGAGTTTCAGAGAAGGCAGGAGTCTTATGTCCAGGTGGGAAAGAAAGAAAGAAAGAAAGAAAGAAAGAAAGAAAGAAAGAAAGAAAGAAAGAAAGAAAGAAAGAAAGAAAGAAAGAAAGAAAGAAAGAAAGAAAGAAAGAAAGAAAGAAAGAAAGGAAGGAAGGAAGGAAGGAAGGAAGGAAGGAAGGAAGGAAGGAAAAGTTACAAAAAATAAGTTTTACATATTGCCAACGGTAAATATTATTATGTGCAATATGTGCTTAAAGTAGTTAACTTGGAAAGGTCTAAATAGCTCAATATACACCCTTTCAGTATCATCACAGGACTATAATGAAATCATTTCATTATACTGTAGCCTGTGAAGAAGAACAGTGCTTTTAATAGTGACAAACACAGCTTTATTTTGCTAATTTGCTTATTATTGCTTATTATAAGAAAAACAAGTATTTTTTTCCAATGATGATAGGGATTTCTATGATTTTAATCAACTTTGTGCTTAAAAATACCTAATATTTTTATAAGTTGTTGATATTGGAGCTGAGACGAGTCTCCGGTGTCTCCGCACACACTGACCTCAGCGCTCTCTCCCATTCTGTGTTTTAACTCCCTCAAAGTATAGATAAAGTATATATATTAATAAAGTGATATAATGTGTATATTATGTGTGCACTGATCTGTATTGGACCCAGTGAGCTGCTACCTTAATTTGGTGGGGTTGTTTGAGTGCCCGAATGATCCGAGGAGCTATGTTGTCTGGGGTTCATGCCCCTGGTAGGGTCTCCCATGGCAAACAGGTCCGAGGTGACGGGTCAAATGAAGAGCAGCTCAGAAAACCCATATGGACGTGCAACATACAAGCACCGTGACGTCGCCCAGTATGGCACAACCGGGCCCCACCCTGGAGCCAGGCCTGGGGTTGGGGCTCGAATGCGTGCGCCTGGTGGTCGGGTCTCTGCCCACGGGGCCCGGCCGGGCACAGCCCGAAGTGACGACGCGGGCCCGCCCTCCTGCGGACTCACCACCTAAAGAGATATCCGTAGGGGTCGGGTGCAGAGAGGACTGGGTGGCAGTTGAAGGCGGGTGCCTCGATGACCTGGTCCACATGCGCAGCTTCTGGCGCTCGGGACATGGAACGTCACTTTGCTGGGGGAGCCTGAGCTTGTGCGGGAGGTTGAAAGATACCGGCTAGATATGGTGTGGCTCACCTTACCTCCTCTTGGAGAGAGGCTGGACTCTCCATTTTTCTGGAGTTGCCCGCGGGGAGAGGCGGCGGGCCGGGGTGGGTTTGCTTGTAGCCCCCAGCTCAGCCGTCAAGTGTTGGAGTTCACCCCGGTGAACGAGAGGGTCGCGTCCCTGCGTCTTCGGGTCGGGGACAGGTCTCTCACCGTTGTCTCGGCCGACGGGCCCAACACCCGGCCTTCTTAGAGTCCCTGGGAGGGGTACTGGATGGTGCTCCGACTGGGGACTCCATTGTTCTACTGGGGACTTCAACGCCCACGTGGGTAACGACAGTGAGACCTGGATGGGAGTGATTGGGAAGAATGGCCTCCCCGATCTGAACCCGAGTGGTGTTCTGTTATTGGACTTCTGTGCTAGTCGCAGTTTGTCCGTAACGAACACCATGTTCGAGCACAAGGGTGTCCATAAGTGCACGTGGCACCAGGACACCCTAGGCAGGAGGTCGATGATCGACTTTGTAGTTGTGTCGTCTGACCTCCGGCCGTGTGTCTCGGACACTCGGGTAAAGAGAGAGGCTGAGCTGTCAACTGATCACCACCTGGTGGTGAGCTGGATCCGCTGGCTGGGGAGGAAGCCGGTCAGACCTGGCAGGCCCAAGCGTGTTGTGAGGGTCTGTTGGGCACGTCTGGTGGATCCCTCTGTCAGTGGGGTCTTCAACTCCCACCTTCGGAAGAGCTTCACCCAGATTCCGAGGGAGGCTGGGGACATGGAGTCCGAGTGGACCATGTTCTCCTGGACCAGGAGGTGTGGTGGATCGGGAAGTCTGGGCTTCTCTGCTGAGACTGCTGCCCCGCGACCCGGCCCTGGGTAAAGCGGAAGAAAATGGATGGATGGATGGATGGATGGATGGATGGATGATCTGTATTGGGTGTTTATGTTATATGGCCAGTGTACCTTTTATTTTGGACACATGTTTGCGTCATCGGCCACTCCTTTTTGAGATGGCTCCTCACCACTCTACAGCCATTTGCCTGAAAAGGGCCCAGCTGTTGAAACGTTGTAAATAAATCTCCCTTTTTTTGCAAGATTTACATTCAAGATTCACATGATATGAGCACTACGAACAACCTCTCCTACGCACCTGTTATGTAAAAGATGTTTAACCTGTTAGTTTGACTTTAACTTGCGTTTTGAAATACCCAAGGTAAGACCTGTCTCTGCTGCACTGCCCCTGTAGATACAAGGGGGGCGTTGTATCTCCGCTACACATTTACTTTGTTTTGGAGGCTATACAACAAGTTTCTCACCAGCAACAAACCTCAAAACGCACTGCATCACTGCAACGTGTCACATGTGAAACATCTGTGTCCTGTAAATAAATGGCCATAAGCAAATAAGGCTAGTATTATGTCAAAACCCAAAACTCCAGCCTACATAAGATTTCTCATGTTTTTATTCAATGATTGGCACAATTCAGCGACTAACAATGGTCACAGAAGCCAGCACTCAAGATAGAAGCAATTCTTCTGTAGTTAGTGTGCTTCTTAATTGCTGCTATGCTAACGCTAGATCTTGAAGCTCATGTTAATAGTTCTGAAGTCCTGGCAAACGATAGCGAGTAGAAACTTCTAAATAATCTAAACCCACTTGTCCCCCAGCACCAATAAAACTATATTATTTTAGCCTTGTAGGCTAGTTCTTGCATTCATTCATTCATTCATTCATTCATTCATCTATTGCATTGAGGTCAATTAAAATTTGCCAGTTTTATGTAACCCAAACCAGCTCAATGTGTTTAAACCTCATCTAAAACCCACAGAAACCAATTGAATTGACTTTGCACACATTTTCCGGGTAATTTAACCAAATAAAGGCATTAACTCAGTAATTATAGATAGGCCAAAGGCTGCAGAGAGAGAGGGAGTACACAGCCTGAAGAAGCCCTGGGTCACATGTTGTAATCTGGCCTTTGGCGTTAGAAATTTGCTTTCTTAGAGAGGTAGGCCCAAGTGTTAGGATCTGGTTCTTTTGTATCACGCGAGAACAGTTATTTGGATATAGCCAAAGCAGACACTGGAGATAGAAGTTGTCCAAAGATAAGGCTTTTATTGCCATTGTTCCTAGTTACAAAGTTGTATAACCAGCTGGTGACTTCAGAGAAAGAGAAGAAGTGAAGTCCATTCCTCCGTTGACAGTCCCCTTTAATCCTAGTCTTGCACTTCTCTACGCAGAGAGGGTGACTGCCTATCAGTGAGTCATTTTTTTGTGTCTATGTGTTTGTATATTATCTGTACTTTGCGTTATGTTCAGAATGATTATGGTGTTACCATTGTCTATCAGCTCATCTCACTGACATGGTCTTCTTGTTCTGTAGCGTGTAAGCAAAGCATGAGTCAGAGGCTTGTTCAGATTTCGTTATAATCCTTACACAAGTATCTGTCACATCAAAAAAATTAGATAAGTTCATGTGGATTTTAGGAGTCAGCCAGGGTCGATGCTTCAAACTCACTTTATATTCCTATATTCGTGTGGGCTCTCGTCCAAAAAGTATGAATCGAAGTGAAGCTTAAATCAGCGACTGGACTGAGTTTGGTTAACTTATGGATGTCTCGCCTCTATCCGCAGAAGAAGCTTCTTGTCTTGTGGTCAGAATGTGACACTACACCCAAGGAGGAGACCAACACTGCCAACAACCTCCTATTCAAGTAGTTCACTTCATAACAGCATCCCTTCCTAATTGAGTGCTACTTTAAACAACTTGAAGAGGTGGCTGTTGGCAGCTTTGGTTCCTGAGTCTGTCACGCGACCACTCTAGATTGGGTGTAGTGTCACATTCTGACAACAAGAACAAAGAAGAAGCTTCTGCGGATAGAAACAAAAAATCCTCAACTTAACCAAAACCAGTCCAGTCGACAATTTAAGATTCATTGCGATTATAATCCAATGTTTTATAGTGTTATTTATTTCGTCTGAACAATTCTTCAAAAATAATACAAATGTAAAATTATAATAAGGTTTGTGTTTAAATTTAGAAGTGTGGCTGAGATGAGATGGTGTGTGTTGTGGTCTGATTCAGACCTTCGGCTCTGATGACAGGTAGTCGCTGAATGTGCCTGCTGCAATTCAGTTTCTCTTGAATGCTTTGTGCCATGGTTTTGCAGTGGGAGGATGGTTCAGTGAACTCTTCAGGTGGATCTGCAGCCTTGATAAAATCTTCCTCACTTTGTGATAAAAGTGTGGAAGAAGAGCCCAACTCCATCAGCAGGCCTTTGGCGGCTGCTTTGCCGATGGTTTTCAGCATTTTGGCTCTGAACTCAAGCTTCTCAGAGACCAAGACTCTGCTCGTCTCTGGCGGCGGATACAAAAAGTAATGGAAGCTCTTCAATCTGTTCTGGCTCGGCTCCCAAATATACAGAAATTTAAAACGGAAACCTGAAAACGGAGCTCAATTGTGAAGATCCAGAATACAAAATGAGTACGAGGGTTTGGCAAGACCAGGCTAGGTTTGACCAAACAGCGGAAATAAATACACATTTGGCAGACTTAGGCCATTAGCAAACAAACCTGCAGCATTTCTGAATGCCACAGCATTTACTAGCCTAGCATAATAAAAAAGGATCATTGGCTTCAGGGAAAGACTCAACCATGACAGCAGCACCAGGGGCTGAGGAACGCGTCAAGGCCCTTGGTAAAGTTCGCAAAAATCACAGGGACTTTCTAAAATAATTAATAAATAAACAGTGAAAAATAACACTGAATATCCTCAATGTGTAATTTGTTCTGAAGTTTTGGCACACGAGAGCTTGAAACCAGCTAAGGTTAAGAGACATTCAGAGACAAACACAGCAAATATAAAGAGAAGTCATTACAATTTTTTTCAGCACAAAGCCAAAAAAACGCGGCGACAGTTAACACGGCAGTCCCAGCAAAAGCCCTGGCAGCTTCTAATGAGGGGGTGTATCTGGGCTCTGCAGCTTTTGCTAAGACGAGGTCTATATGCATGTGGGAAAAGATATCCCAAACCCTCCATGAGCAAAGGACACCGTGGGTCGCTGAATCCAAGACATGGACACGAAGGATCGGAGTGAGGGGAAAGATTCTCAAATCGATGAGTGCACAGATGTGTCGGGAGCCCCACAGCTTTTAACTTTCATCAGGTGCACATTTTCAGGTCTTAAAGCAGCTGGACAGCGACCTGGAGAGGGCAGGACTGCGTGTGGTTGCTCCTCATGTCAAATTTCGACACCGCATGATCCACAAGGAAGGTTAACTTCAGAGCAGCGAGGCCAGTGCCGAGCTGATTGTTTGTTCAACTTTGTCAAGAAATGGGATCAGAACACAAAGCTCAGTTGTTCCACACAGAAGTTTGATGGCTTTCTTGTGGTAAAGTGTTAAAGTAAAGTGTTTGAGCTGTGTGAAGAACGCCCATTTTTATCTGACTGCGGCTCCCCACTCGCTGAACATCTTACTGGCCCCAAGTGGGTCACAAGCCTCGCATACTTAGCCAGTATTTGTGACCGACTGAACAGCTTAAACATGTCTCTTCAAGGCCCAAATGCAGATGTCCTTATACACTTTCTGATTTAAAGACAACTGTGGTGATGGGTCGTGTGCATGGATCACGGCTTCACTGATTTGTTTTCCAAGCTGGATGACTTCATGGACAGTTACGACATAAGCACTGGCACACTTAAAGGTGTTCTCATACTAAAGTTTCAACAAGTGCTTTTGGCTGTCTCCTCTTGGAACCGCCACCTTAACGTGGTGGAGTTGTTTGAGCACACGAATGATCCTAGGAGCAATGGTGTTGGGGGCTTCGTGCCTCTGGTAGTGTCTCCCAGGGCAAACAAGTCCTAAGTGACAGGTCAGACAAAGAGCGGTTCAGAAGCCCCTTATGAGAGACCAACAGGCCCGGTTAATCATGAGGCCGTCCTCCCGTGGACCCACCACCTGCAGGAGGAGCCATAAGGGGCTGGTGCAATGTGATTTGGGCAGCTCCAACGGCTGCCCCCACAACCTGGCAACGGACAAGTGGAAGAAAATGGATGGATGGATGGATGGATGGATGGCTATCGCCCATTATTGGAATTGATATGATATCAAAGCTTTTGGGGTCATTTTCATCTATACCAATACTGGTAATTTCATATGGGTGAATGCATTTCTATCGATATACATATATAAAACTGTTTTTTTTATATTATTAATATGTAAAGGAAAATTACTTTTCTATGACCGGTTAAACAGTGACAATGTGAAATGAAATACATAAATAAAGTAAAACTAATTTAAAATGAATACTTTCATGACAAACAGAACGTAAACTAGGCTGTGGAGCGTTCTTTCATCTCTTTTTTTTTTACATATGCACATTTCTATTTATTTATTGATTGATTTGATAGGGACATGTGTGAACAATAAACATGTACCACACAACAACATTTATAACCAAGGCTAATTTGCAAGAAGGGCTTTTCAAATGCACACAGAAAGTACAGAAAATACATTTACAGTAAATCCGTGTACCCTTCGATCATTAGTTATCCCGTTTCAAAATAAAATCAGAAAACATTTCCATTTGTTTTTGTTTTTTCCCTTTCTAAACTTGAATTAGAAAAAGAAATATTGTATATGTCAATGTCAATGTGTTTGTTTTGGCTCTAGTTGTTTTAAATTCCCCCCCAAATTATGACGTTACTATTATTTCGTTTTATTATTGTTTGCGACACCGGAAGTGAGGAGAGACCTCAGCTCAGAGCCGCTCCTACACTTGTTTGGAAATTTTTATGCATATACTTTTAAAAAATTGGGCAACACATGCAGAGATCAGAGATGCTTTATATTACCACGGAGGGAATGGTTGCTCAGAAATATCCGTGAGGAGATTCTGCTTGGAAAACAACCTTAAAAAGCTGGGCAGACACTGTGCGTCTCTGTCGTGCAGTGTACAGGGGGCTACGAGCCACGAAAAGCTGCTCACGACAAACGTACGAGTGAAAATCGCACGGTCTCAAGGTTTTCAAACATGTTTGATATTTTTTGCGAGTCGTGCGGTCCTGGCCCTGTGGCAGCGACACTGAAGCCGGCGGAAAGCAAATATGACCAGACCAACTACAGCTGTAACATGAGTCCTCGTGGTGGAAACGTCAGTAGGCCTACAGTTGCAGGTGGCGTTTCTCTGAGTTGAATCTCCTCATCAACACATCCTTCTACTCAGACTTGAATTTATGAGAGTGAGGTCCTTTTCAAAAGCAGCTGAATGAGCAGGGCCTCGCGTTTGTGCAGAATACTGCGCCGATGCAACGGAAACACGTTTCTGAGTGTGGAAAACGATCGGACTCTGGGGCTGTAGACCGAGCGCCTGTATTGTTGTGGTTGTTGCCTGTGACAGGAGGTTATACAATAGAGATGCGCGGGTCGACCCGAAACCCGTGGTCAACCTGCGGGGGCCGCGGATTCGGTCGGGTCGGGTACCTCAAAATTATGGCAAACTTCAGGTGTAACTTAAATTACAGCGGGTCGGGTTGGTGCGGGTCAGAAAAAAAGCCGACCCGCGCATCTCTATTATACAATAACTGACATGAGAGAAAATCATTGCATGCATAAATACATTTGCTGCATGAAACGGTAAACAGTCCTGTATGATTCTGAAACTGTACAAGTTTGCCTTGGCTGTTCTTATGATCTTTTTGACTTGACTTTCAAATGATAAATGGGAGTCCAAGAAAGCAAAACAAACGGACACTGTCTTGCTCAGATTTAGGGGTAGTCCTGAATTTTGAAACCATACTGACACAGAGTTAAGGTGCTGCTGCAGCTGTGCAGTAATGGCTTCAACACTTTTGCCACTCACAAAAACAACTGTATCATCTGTATACATTTGGAAACCTGCGCCCGGACAGATGTTTGATAAATACTTTATGTACAGTGCAAAAAAGAGAGGCCCAAGAATTGATCCCTGGGGGACACCTGTTTTTGCAAAGTAGTATCGGTACTTTTTACACGGTATTTAAAAAGTAGCCGTTTGATATCGATACTATGGTATCGATTTGCCCATCCGTACCCAACGTTAGCACAGGCTGCAGCTAGTGGACTTTGTCCGTTTGCATGAACGTGTGAAAAGACATTTTCTGCGCTGACGTTTATTAGACACAAATATAGATCTAGGCTGAGGAGAGTTGAAGTTGACCTTTGGTGGCAGTGTCTGAAATAAAGCCAAGAATACCACTACTTTGTTCAAAGAAGCAGACACAACCGTCTCATTAAATTTAATGTCATGAACAAATATAAATAGTTAATGTTTCTTTCTGTTATAATGGGGTCACGGCTCCAAAAGGTTTAGGCTGCGTCCACACCAAACGCGGCCGGCGCCTCTTGTGCGGCACGTTTTGAAGCTTTTCACGTTTGACGCGCCTCCAGGGTGTCCAGCGCGGCCGGTGCTAGAGTTGGGAAATGTTAAAGGATCTATATCATGCTATTTTAGCCATTCCAAAGTTAAGTAAAGGCATGTATATGACATATTGTACCTCTACCATTATGGAGCACTCATTTTTTTGATAAATATAAGTGTTTTCTGGAGGTATCTTTCAAACCCGGAAAACAAAATGCTTCGCTTCAGTTAGCCCCGCCCCCTCTCTCCGCACATACAACTTTACCGTAATATAAATAAACAACAATAAGTGACGTTACTTCACGATGCAGTTATACGGAGTTGACATCTGCAACACAGCTTCACAAATGGTTAACACACAAGCTAATATGCTAACACACAAGCTAACACGCGTTTGGATTGACTCACCGCTCTGGTCCATTGCTGTTTACATTATGGGACTCGCGTTGGTTATAAAAGTTAATCCACTTTGATTCAGGCGAAGGTTCCCCAAACATCCATCAGAGACAGTCACAGAAAAACACCATTTTGGTGATAGTCGCTGAATCCCGGAGAAAAAAACTACTTCGATTGGCCTCTTCTTGAAAAAAGTTGAACAAACTCCCGTCCTCGTAGCCAAACGCACTTCTTTTTCTCTGTGACATTATCGTTAGGTAAGAATAAAGAACAGGTGTGTCCAGTTATAACGAGCTCCATCTTCAGCTGCAGCGCAAACATGGCTGATCTGTTCAGACGCTCAGGGGATGTGTTTTTTTTTTTTTCCTCTTTCATCTCTCTTACGACAGAAATAATGCAAAATCTGTTTTACAAATTAAAATCAGGCTGTAAGACATTGCTTTACAGACGTCGAGCACTTCCGTTCCGCTGTTACGACACAACTGAACACTCAGTCGTTCACCAGGAGAGGGAGGAGCAGCTGCTCAGAGAGCAGGATTCAGGAGGATTGCGGAGAGCTGCGTGAATGAAGCCACAAACCACTCTGGGGGTGTTTTTGATAAGGAAATAGCATAACAACATGGCTAAAAGCTGTAAAAAGCCGATTTTGCATGATATAGGACCTTTAAACTTTCTGGAGAAATTTGCGAGCGTCGACCAATCAGGAGCTTTCCCCCCACAGTGACGTACGTTGTAGCTGAGCCACCGGGGCAGATGCTACGCCGGCCCGCGAACAAGTCACGGAGGTTTAGCTTCATTGTGAACTGGAGCTACAGCAGCTCTGGGACTTTTACAAAGACACACATCAGTGTTTCTTTATCTAAACACCCAGGATTAAAAGCGGCAACAAGAAAACGTATTTCAGTGGCTGCATCTGCGCTGGGAATGAGTTTGGGCCTCGAGGATGCCCACATTACCACCGGAGAAAGCTAATGCTAGGCTAAACCTCTGGTCCTCATGTGAAAACAAGAAATGTGCACAAATAAAGTCAATAAAGAACAATGATCACACACTGAGCTTGGCTGGCTGATGTTGTAGTTTATTACTCACATCATCTACAATTAGCTCTGGGAGAAAACCATAGCTTGTTAGCTCAGTTAGCTCGCATTGAGGTCCGGTTTTCTCCCATGAAAACAAGTATTATGCACTAATAACGTCAATGAAGCCGCAACGACATAGAGCAGCTTTATGATGATCACACACTGAGCCGGCCTTCACGCATTTGTGGTTGTTATTATTCCTTTTCATCCTAAGCTGTAGCCTGTCTATTATTTTCTCTGATGGTGAGGTGTGTGTCTGTGTGATGTGTGAGAGAAACAGATATGCATTCACACACTTTCAAAAGCTCCTTGTGAGGTTCTTTTATAAATAAAAAACAGCAGAGAGGCTTAGACGAAGATAATAACCAAGATAATGTTTCAAATAAGGAAAACAGAAATGTTAGTGGATAATATTATTTGTATTATCAAGCTTCTGTAAAAATCTAGAAAGGGTGTCGATAGAGTAATTTTTGGAATATAGCTGACCTTCCATTACATGAATAATCGCATTTTGAGGGACTATTTTCTAGCAGATTCCTCCGCCGTTGCGTAGCTTATACAACCACAAAGCTGATGCTGCTCAAATATAAGGTATTTTAAATGCAGAATGGTTAAAATTACTCTATCGACACAGACATTTATATGGTTAGTCCGGCGTTATAAGTGATTTGCCTCAGGTGCACTGTGGAGCGGGTTAGACTGTTTTTAATGCAGGCTAGCTGATATCGTAGAAATGCGCTAGCATTAGCCTAGCGCCACGAAACTCTTCAAACATAAGAACTGCATGAATTACCAAAAAAATATCTCCAGAAATCAACAACACTCTGGATAACTAGGAAATGAAGCCCTATGTTAAAAATCCTCAAATATCCCTTTAAAGATTTTTTTGTAGTTTCTCGCACATCTCGGGACACGGAAGTAGAGCTGTGACGTCACCACTTAACAAACGTATGGCCACTTCCTCTAGAGCAGGGGTAGGCAACGTCAGGCCCGGGGGCCAAATCCGGCCCTCCAGCACAGAACCTCTGGCCCCCAATATGATTTTGAGAAATATTATTATGCCAATAAGGGATTAAATACCTGTTAAAGTACTTTTAATAGTGTATTTTTCAAATGTCCTTGCAGAACAGCCCAGTTGGTCATATTCTGAACTGATGGGTTGGGACTCAAAAGTGGGTCGCGAGCCTATAGGGAACTTTTCAATATTTTCCATCTGAAATTACATCGAAACGCACTGGAGTCTGTTAAAATTTATATTATTGGGTTGTTTTTTATCATAATTTCCTTCTTCAAAGCAAATCCAGGGCTTGTTCAATAGAAACATGTGCGGTAAATACAATATTTTACACAATATATGACAAATTACAGTTTTATTTGGGTCGCAGATTGTCATAGGGTAAGGTAAGGTAATGCCGGGTCTCGGGGCCGGACCACTTTAGAACCACAGATGTAAAACATTGGCATTTGCAGATAATGGTTCTTCACTTTAGGCTACACTGGTGAGGTTTGGCCCTCGGTGTTTTGGCAGTGATGAAAATCGGCCCTCCATGACGCAAACTTGCCGACCCCTGCTCTAGAGTTTTACTAAAGATCTTTGAGATCAAGAATAAGACTGTAGATAGCATTAGCTTTCTGAATTCTAAACTAAACTCAGCTGGTAAATATGAAACTTCTCAATGGATTTACGATCTACAGAGCAGACGATGAGGTGGATTTCTTCTTCAGACTCGCGGGACTAAAGCAGAAACACATTCAGTCAGTCCAAAAACACAGACTGGATGGAGGCAAACTGTGCCGTGTTTTCCCTGCGTGTCACCTATGGCTCGCCATGGGGCAGGGGGGCAGAGGACTGTGCAGTAAAGGGAATGATTGGGTCAGTAGATTATGGTCAATAGACACGACGCCGGTGTTTTAGTAAAGTGTGAAAACGTTTTACTAACCCCAAAAACTGTATGGATGATACGCTGGATTGATAGAATATTTTAGCGTTTAGTCCTCCTGAGCTTGACTTCCTGAAAGTCTTTTCTATGGAGGTTTAGTGGCGTCCTGTTCCTCGTCTCTGTGGTTTAGATGTGTAGGCACAGAGTCAGGGGAGTGGGCTGAATGTGCTACAGTGTTTATGAAAAAGCTTCAAAAAGCAAGAGAAACGCACCTTGGTTTCTTGCACCAGCTGTGTTTAAATTTACTTTCCAGTCAAATCCAGGGTCCCTCTGCCTTTCATCATTTTATCTTTCAACTAACTAATCTCCTGCGGGCTTTTATGTTTATGCTTTTTCTTTGAAATCTAAAAACTGTAATGTCACCGGTTGCCCTTTGCAAAAGATGCTTTTGTTGTCAAAGACCATTTAATAGGGAAACATTCTGCCGGTCATTTCAACTGCAAACACGGGCCGAGCATTTGATGCGCGTGGGGCCCTCGCGGCTCTACTGCAGCCACATGAGGACATCTGAGGACAGTGACCTGGAGAATACATGCGTTTCCAATGACATCACCCATAGTCCTGGCGGCCATTTTGAACACCGAAATACAATTGTGCAGTACTACAACAGGTAACAATATCTCTAAAATGAAAGACGAATGAATGACAGTGGAAGTTTTATGTACTCGTAATCATTGCTCAAGAAGAAAACAATAACAACACAGCCCCAGAGAGCGCACGTTTATGTGATAAAGCCAGAAAATGTGGCACAGGCATAGCAGCTCTGTTTCTCTGTGATTTTTACAGTTTGTCAGGTCAACAAAGTCTCAGTCTGAGTCAGTGTTAAGCTGTTGAAGATGTTAGCATGCTAATGGTTAGCAACTGTCATCAATCAACTGTCAATGGCTTCAACACGATAAACACATGTGTGGCTCGATCTATGAACGCCGAGGAAATAGTACAGTAACAGCTCAGCTCTGTCACATGTTGTATCCAAGGCTAGATGTTTGGAGTGGTCAGAGCCAAGCTGTTGAAGCTAAATGCTAACCAGTAGCATGGTAACGTCTTGAGCATCTTAAACACAGACTTACTGGTTTCTTCACATAAACGTGTGCTTTCTAGGGCCAAGTTTTAACTGTTATCTTCTTGAGCAATAATTACGAGTACATCAAAATGCCACGGTCAATCAGTTGTCTTTCATTTATATCCTGAGTAGAGATATTGTTGCATGTTGTAGTACTGCATAATTCTACTTCGGTGTCCAAAATGGCCGCCATAACAACAAGGGTCACATGAATGAAAGGACGGGTTTTCGGTGCAAGATATGGATTGCTCAGAACTAGGCTTGGTTCATTTGGTCAAGTCTGGTTTATTTCGTGGTCATTTCTGTTTCATAAACCAGGCTCACGCTGACTCTGGATCAGTTACTGTGGTAATGTAGTCAGAAGAGAACTTAGCCTGATCTCAATTCTGCAAAAACACTGCGCTTTTCTCCAACAGCAAGCACAAAATGATATCTATTTCTGACACAAATGTTTTATTATTGGATCAGTGCAACTCAGAGGTTGTATTTAGTTGACGTAAAAAGTGGAGCACTCATGTCTGAGTCAGTGTGGGTCTTGTGAAAGTAAAACGCCAGCTTCAGCTTTGAATAGTAGCATTATAACGTTTACCCATTTATTGGCTTGTGTCATTCCTCTCCTCACGTCTCAAATAAAGGCCAAACATTTCCGTGATAGCCTGGTGAATGCGCCTCTCATGTCATAAAAGAGATTGATGCAGAGGTGAGCACTTCCTCCCAGGAGTTTGAACGTATCTCGGAATAATGCTGACTTCATGTGGTCTCGTAGTTATGGTAAATACCACTGTCGGGTGGAAAATTGCACATGAACACCACCTCCTCGTATTTTCCACTGCGAAACTGGGAGATAATTTCAAAGCTTGAGTTCTCGAGATGAGAAAACCTTTGACCTTTCAACACAACAGAGAGCAGCGGTTAATTTTTTGTTTATTTATCGGTTCATTTGGTAGGTACAGGGCAAGTTTATGGAAGTTAAGTTTCATGCGCAGCGGTTTGTGCTCAAAACAAGAAGCTCCTGGGTTTGATCTCCAGGCCGGACTGGGCCTTTCTGTGTGGGCTTTGCATGTTATTCCTGTGTCAGCATCGTCTGAAAAATCGATTGTTAATTTCACCTGTCTCAGCACACCCTTCACCTGTCCCAACGCACCCCCCACCTGTCCCAACGCACCCCTCACCTGTCCCAACACACCCCTCCCAACGCACCTCTCACCTGTCCCAAAACACCCCTCACCTGTCCCAACGCACCTCTCACATGTCCCGCAGGTGAGGTACAGAGCAGGGTTTACTACTGACAGCTACTGACAAAAAGAAACCTGGAGAATAGCTGAAAATAAAAAACAAATAGTATTTATATTGTGATAAATAATGACATACAGATGGCAGTAGAATTTACAACCTGGAAAACTATCCAAATGATAATAGTACAGTGTAAACAAGTCCCAGATATTTTGTGGCTTACAGCGTGTAAATGCAGCAGGTATTATGTTTCAAATGATTACCTTTTCGTATAGGATCTGGTATACGATTAATTCCATGTATTTGGACACCAGCCAAAATCAAAAGTCTGGCCACTGGGTAATTGGGGTTAGCAGTGCGAATACCGTGCTTATGCTCTGCCAATATTTCCTGAAGGTGTCTCTCAGTCATCCCAATGTAAAACAGTTGTTGCATACCAGCCTGTAGGTGCCAAAAGCTGTTACACAGATAATGAAATGTTTTATTGAATATTCCTTGCTTGAATGAAAGTCAGAAAAAGTCTTAGTCTGGTGAATATTGATGCGAGCAACACCCAGGAACTTTTGCTGAGTCCGAATCATAAGTATCAAAACTACATCATAGGCTGCAGACATTTAATTGAATGACAATATAAAAGGGACAGACTGTAATGACATTATAAAGCAACCAGTGAAAAAATTATGCAAGCAAATATCTTTGACATGTCATGATCACAGTGGGTTTACATTAACCATCTTCTCTGAATGAAATATCTGAAGCAACAGGTCACTTCCATGGCTTCCTTTCCGCATGTGATAAATATCAGCAAGATAAAACATCTTTCATATGTAAATCAGAAGTTCTCAGACCATCTCTGCCAATGGTCGATGGAAAAGATCTGCTGTTTTTTTACCCAAAGGGGGCGCTAACCTTCTCGGTGGCGTAGATGTTGCCCCACCCAGGGACGTGGGAACTATATTGTGAGAAGGGGGGGTTCTTGAGCGGGCTCTCTGTTTAGTGGAGTGTTTTAGTGTAGGCTATAGTAGGCTGCATGTGTAATTTCAAATGGAGCTTATGCGCAAATTCAACCTGGAAGACCTACCAGCTGCATTCATTCATCACCGGCAGCGCACTCCAATCATCCAATCACGGACCCCGCTCAAGCCGCACCTTCACAACAGCCAATCACCGCAGCTGCTCATCCCCTCACCAGCCGTTCATCGCTCAGGATCCCCTTTTTAAACTCCCTGGTCAATCACTCAGTTGTTTGCCAGCCGTCCTAAGACCCTCCTCCACCCCTTTCTCCGCCTGGCTCCTCCTTGGCTCCGCTCATCAAGTGGCCAACCCAGGTCTCCTCCACCACCACCACCAGGCTCAAGGCTCCGGGGGAAGATCATGGCTATCATTCGTCAAAGCCATGCATTCCATATCGTTCGTTCAGTCTGAGCCCCAATAATGATTCATGTTCGTTAATCAAACACTCACACCGTCATTCCATTTCTGTGAGTCTTTTCAGGTTGAAATGAATGAATCTTATGCACAGTGCAATGTGTTATAACATATATGTTTCCTGATTGACTTTATGATCAGCTAAATCAGTGTTCTGGGGTAACTGAGCATGTGTGTGACCCTATTGGCTACTACGATAAGTGTGACCTTTTTTGTGAGTGGTGTCGGAGGGTTCTGTCGCACTAACCCAGCCTTCCCTCCTCTCTCCAGGCCATCTCAGTGTCGGCCAGCGTCCTGACCCTAACCGTGATCAGCGTGAACAGGTACTTCAGCGTGCGCTCCCCCCTCCGTGCACGCTCCATGTTCACGCGGCGCCGCATCCTGCTCACCGTGGCCGTGGTGTGGGCCGTGTCCTCGCTCATGTGCGCCCCGCTGGCCGTCATGAACCGCCGCCGGGAGATCAACTTCGAGACCTTCGCCATACTGGTGTGCCACGAGGAGTGGCCCGAGCAGCGCCTTAAGCAGGGGTGAGTGGCCACTGAGATTCTGGGCACCGTCCAACTGCATGGAATATATACGTATGTGCACTGTGGTCTTTTAGGAAGTAGTAAGAAGTAATACATACATTCTAACTTGGACTGATGGTTAGTTGGGCAGGGCAATATGGATTCAAATGATATAAAAGAAAAATGGCATGATGGCAATATACAGTTGTGCCAATAAGTTTACACACCCTGGTGGATTTTTTTATATATTTTTTTTTATTCATAAGAATATGAATGAAAACACCCTTCAGCATCAATGACCGTTTGGATTCTTTTGTGGTAGTTGTGGATGAGGTTTTTCTGATGGTAAAGTGGCCCATTCTTCTTGGCAAAAAGCCTCCAGTTCTTGTTAATTCCTGGGCTGTTTTGCATGAACTGCACGTTTGGGATCTCCCCACTGTGGTTCAATGATATTGAGGTCAGGAGACTGAGACGGACACTAACAGGACCTTCATTTTATTCTGCTGGAGCCAGCGAAACACCTCCATGTGTCGGTATGGTGCTAGATGCTTTACTGATCTCAATAATCTGGATTCAATAGGCTGTGTTGTGTTTTCATTCATGTTCTTTGAGAAATGGGCAAAAAATTTAAAAAATAAATCACTGGAAACTTATCGGAACGATCATAGACATAAAAAGGAGGAGTGTCATTTAATCCTTATGCATTCGAACACTTAGCAAAGAAGCTACTCCGGTGTACTTTTCAGATTCCATTAGCCTCCTCAATGTATATTTCCTCTAGCCGTTAGCATTAGCCACCAAACATCTCAAATTATGAACGATTCAGATGTTTTCAGCTGTTGTCAACCCATCGTCCACATTAAGGGGACGCCCAAGCCTAGTTAGAAATCATTAATAAATGTACAGACCTTTAGATAATTTTTTAAAAAGTGTCCTCCGAGTTACATGCTAAATCACGTTCAAGTTTTGGCTATCATGTGTCTGATTCACAAATATGTATCTAATGGACATTAAACATCATCTTATGACATGTACATAAAGAAACCACAGAAAAGTATATAAATACTGTGAAATATCACACTTGGCCGTACTGTAGCTGCCTTCACTTTTCATATGTAGTTACTATGGGGTTTGGAGCAGGAGCTTTACGGCTCAAGGAGCAAAGATTCCTGTGTAGTTTGGGACTGTTTTAAAAGGACAGTCATTATGAAATAGCAGAGAAGGATCTTTCTCAGGTATGAATCATAATTTAAAGTTTATATTGTTATTTTGGTCACTTTATTTGGTTGCTACAATCATTTTGATAAAACATTAATGGCAGTTTGTGTCGCTGGTATGTTTACTGATAATCAAAATTACCCCATTAGGAAAAGGACTAACCTTACCTTAGCCCTGACCTTAAGGATAGTGGAGTTTTTAAACGAACCCTAACCTCACCTTAGCCCTGACCTTAAGGATAGTGGAGTTTTTAAACGAACCCTAACCTCACCTTAGCCCTGACCTTAAGGATAGTGGAGTTTTTAAACGAACCCTAACCTCACCTTAGCCCTAACCTTAAGGATAGTGGAGTTTACAAACTAACCCTAACCTCACCTTAGCCCTAACCTTAAGGCGAGACACTGCAGGTGAATAGGGGAAAAAAATAAATGTAGAGATATCAATTTGAAACTTTTGCTGAACATCACAGATATAAATATGAGGAAAAAATGTATTGCACTTTTTCTGTCATTTTATGTTTTCACATAAAAATAAGGCATTTTGAGCATTAAAGTGGCCAAAATTGTCTATATTTTGGGCAACAAAATCAAAATAATGAATTGAGCCAGATTAAAATTTATGGTTTTATTTTATTGACATATTAGTAACTAAGATTTTTTCAGAGGGGATTTTGGATATTTTGTTTAGTTTTTCAATAAACTAATCATCAGTGAAAAAATCTGTAAAAACTCAAATTCCGCCTGTTTTTTTGGTTTCAAAGTTGAATAAATCAGGCTAGGAATTAGATATTAAAAAAACTGTCTGAAAAAACCTTCAAAATATTGTTAGGTCTCTGGAAAGTTTGGAGTCTGTTGGAGCTTCTATAAGGGTTTCCTCGTTGCCCGAGTGCGGCTTTTTTTCATTCTGTGAACACCAGCGCTGAAGTTTTCTAACAAATGCGCATGCGCGGCCCGTTCGCCGACTTTTCCGCACCGGGCCTCTCATAGGAGGAATAATACCATATTTGGGTGAAAGCGTCATCACGGGGACCCTTAGCAGGACACGTGGGTGTAAAATTTGTCAATATTTATGAATGAAAACCCGCTTGAAAGACGGACTTTTTACGCAGCAGCTACTTCCGGGTTGCCCCCACCTCGCAGGCGGACAAAATATCATAAAATAAACATCATGCGGGGTGATTTTTGTTATTTTTATACTCTGACATGAAAACTAAGATGTAAAGGGAGGAAAATAGATAAAAAATCTCCACTTCGACCACTACGTGAAAAATCAATACTTTCACCTGCCGTGTCTCGCCTTAAGGATAGTGGAGTTTACAAACTAACCCTAACCTCACCTTAGCCCTAACCTTAAGGACAGTGGAGTTTACAAACTGACCCTAACCTTACCTTAGCCCTAACCTTAAGGATAGTGGAGTTTATGAACTAACCCTAACCTTACCTTGGCCCTAGCCTTAAGGATCTATTGTCGGAATAGCGGTGCCTCATTTTAAATATTCACAATGGACTTAAAAACAATATAAGGATGACCAGTGTCCTGTTTTTATTCGCCCAATAAAAAAAAAAAATCAAAATTACCCTGAAATGACCTCGCTTGCGCGGCCTGACTTTTCTCATCCCAATCCAAAGCCTAAATAAATTATGTCTCCTTCTGGATTCAGTTACATGATCCTCCCAAAAGCAGATGGTCCTCACATGGAAAAAACAGACTGGCCCTTGGGATTTTTTTTTTTCTGCCAGTCCAGCCCTCACTGTCGTAGACCTTTGAGATGGATCAGCTGTGGTGAATCTGTCACAGTTCCAACCTTCTCTTTATGTATAGTTTTGTGTATTGTTTTTATGTTACCGCCCCACTGCAAATAAGCAGGTTGGTACTGTAATTTCATGGATGGATGGAACTCATCTCGGCCCGGATATGTATGTAGCACAATCTCCTGCGTTTGTTGCTTTTCTATGCTGCCGGGCTGCAGAGATGGAGCGTAATAAAGCCCGGTCATGACACCGGCGATCCAGGGGTCAATGAGACTCTGAGAAGGGGAAAGCAGATTGGCCCCCGAGAGGAGAGGGGGAGAGGGCAGACAGTTACAGAGCACACTGATAAGAAAGGCCAAGCCATAACACACAGGGTATGTCCACACACACACACACACACACACACACACACACAGACGCACACGCACACGCACACGCACACACACACACACACTGACTCGACACAACAGTAACAGTTATTTGGTTCACAGCATTCGAGGAGCCCAATATTTGTGATCCGTTTATATAAAAGCGCTGTTCAAAAGTCTGACTCATTTTTATATTGATGTTTTGAAGCCAAACAGAGGTCCCCACTTTTAGGCCGTTTTATGTGTTTGGGTTTTTATTTTTTTATGATCAGATCTACTAAACACATTTACCGCCACTTGTCAGACTAATAAGAAGCATGTAACCACATATCAGCAAATACCCACGGAACAACAGCAATACAGACAACTCTACAGTGGCGGCTGGTGATGTGAAAACCAGGGGGGGCTGTTACCTCTACCTACCTCCAATTATATTTTAGAAGATACTTATAAACATTGTTTTTAACTTAAAAAGTTAAAGTTATCTTTGGGGCATTTAATATTATTATTTTATGTAGAATATATTCAAAACTTATTGTTTAGTTTTATTCAACAACAACAACAACAAAATCTGACTAAAGCGTAACGATAGTCACTATACATATTTGTTTTGTGCACCACTGATATGTGTTTTGTACCACAGAACCAGAACAAAGGCAGGAGGTGTTTCCTCTTTGATTTCATGTACAGTTTTAGTCCCAGACCTGCTGTGATTTCATTATGAGCGTCAGAGCCACAGGTTTAAACCTGTATAAACCGTCAGACAAATGATCCGCTCAGAAATAATGTGCAGCTCACGTATAGAAGAGAGTCCTCCTCCTCCTCCTCCTCCTCCTCCTCCTCCTCCTCCTCCTTAGCACCTGGAGCTCCACCTCTGTTTCCCTCAGTGAATGAATGACGCTCCCCTCACGGTCCTGAATCTTCTCTCCATCAAATGTCCACGTCCTGGGACAGAACTGTCTGTCCAAGTCAGCAAGGGTTGTCCCAAAGTGTATGATAAACAAGCAGTAGCTAAAGCAGACGAGCTAGTTAGCATCGTCATGCTACCTCCAGGAAAGTCCGTTTAGACGTGACGTCTGACTGAAGAAAGTTGTTCCAAGTCCATTAGTTTGACTAAATCCTTTCACCTCCTCTCAGGGAACAACACGAAGCTTCTCCGTCTCTCAAATGAGAAGTTTTTCCTCCGATCGTCCGTGAGCTCAGAGCTGCTCCAACAACGAGCTACTCGCGTTTGTTTACTGGAGACGCTTCCTCGTCTTTCACCTATTAATTCCCCGATGGGCGCTGAGGCCAAGCGCCCATCGGGGAATTATTATTGCGCATCTCTGATTGGTTGAATTAATGATATTTGGTGACGTTTTTATACCATATAAGAGCGCCATTGGTTAGATGCTGCACATTTATGATGCTGTTACAGCACAAGGTGAACCAGGCAGACAAACTGACACGCTCCTTCACCTCCGCTCCCCCTCCCTCAGTGTAAAAAACACCTTTTTATTTTATTTGCAAAATTGATAGGCCCCACCGCCCATAATGGACCAGCCGCCACTGCAACTCTTATTCCCAGAGCATTATTGCAGAAACGTTTACTCTATAGACGGCAGTCAACAGCTCCAAAACATAATTTAAACAGCAGACTATTAAACAGCAGACTACCTAACAGTGCATTTAGCCTCAGCACAATGATATGAGACCACAAAGGAGTTGTTTATGTCCTGAGTTTTGTCCTAAAGTTAACAATAGTTGGACCCGGACAGATGTGAACCGTGGTGTAAACATGGATTCACCCGCAGCATTGAAAACCATCTCGTCCTTACGTCTGTTTAGCCTCATTAAAACTCCATAAACACACGGCAGCTTCCCCACTTCATCATGTGGCGGCAGCGAAAAGTCCCGATGCGAGGACTGGTCCAAAAACAAGTGTTACAGCTAGTGTTTACAGAGAGAGCGTGTAAGGCTGTTTACACACATGTAATCAGCACACGGAGAGGATAGTTTCACTGCAGCAGGAGGAAGGGAAAGATGGAAAAGAGAGGCGTACCTGATGATTTAAAGTTGATCCATTTTACCTCGTCAGAGCAATAATCCTCAGTCAGCGAGTAGTCATTCTTTCTTCATGCAAAAAAGAGACATCAAAGTGAGAATTGTTCACCAGAGGTCGGCCACATTCACACCACACCCGCTCTGAGATCAGCTCCAGTCAGAGCGGCTGTTTAGACCGGCTTAAAGTGCTGTGGCTCGATTCACACTGACCCTAAAGTGCCGCTGTCGGGCTGACCTTTAAGTCGACCTCACGACTGCCTGTGTGAAAATGCCCTTAAGTGAAAGTAACCAATCAGGAATCTTCAGCGTGGTGTGCGTGCTCTGTGCAATCCGGCTCAGCTACATATTACGTATGCGTTTGTAGGGACGGCATGTCTATAATTTCACCGGTTCTTAACACCAGCGTGACAGTGATGTGAATAGGCTTGTGGTTCTCAAACAGTGGAGCAGGGGTCCTTCTTTTGACAGTCCATGAGTGGACCCTCTGTCGCTTGGCCTTCGCATGTGTACTGTGTGGCCCCTGAGAGCCCTTTTCCACCAAGCTGGTTCTTGGCCAGTTCCAGTTTCAGAACCGGTTCTTTCGTTTTTCACTGAAAAAACGCTGGCTCTGGGTTCCAAAATCTGGTGCCCGTTTGGAACCAATTAAAAGCTGGACCAAGAAACGAGCACCAGTGATGTCAGCAGCTGGGGGCGTGGCTCTCTCCTCCAACAAACAATCAATATTAGTTAGTTTGTGCTTAGAACTTCCTGGATAAAGCCAAAACAGTCTCTGTGGAGGAAACTGTTGTTTTGCTTTATGCTCTTTAGCTAAAACAAGAGTTAGAAAGAAGAAATCAAAACGTTAACGGCTGCTGTGACTGAAACATAAACTTATTTTTCTGTATTTTATAACCAGAAGTGGCTGTAGTAAGATGTTACTATCCATTTTTGATGTTGACTTCCCAAAGCGTAGCTCTGACAATAGACACAGCTCTCATTTTGGTGGAAAACCAAGTCAGTATGGAACCAACCCGGCACCAGAACCAGCTCTGAACCAGCCCAGAACCAACACTTTGGTGGAAAATCCCTATGTGTGAAATTTTGCTTAAGGCCCCAGGAAGGTAGGCATCGGTTCTGGTTATATCTCTGTAAGTTGTGAAGTAAGCTCTTACTATATATAATGATATATAACTATATATATCGTTCTCGTATTAGAAAGAATGACAAAGAACTTGAGCTCAGGAAAGCAGTTCTTGACCGATACGTCCATTTGTAGAACGGCCTCTGGGTGGTTCCAGACTGACGACTGTGGCCATTGCTGCAGGAGTCTCACAAAGCAGTGTGTCATCTGTCATAGGAAGTGTAGACAGCTCTGACAGAAACAGAGTTCCCCCTCGATAACAGCACTGGCTTCCCCCGGGTCATTTGAGCTATTGTACTTGTATCCCGCTCATTCGCCATCAGGCGCTGAACATGTACAGAAACACACACTCTCCCTGAATGCACCATCGTTTGTCTCGCTTCAGGAATAGTTACAAATGTAGTAGCCAAATAAGTACACTACTTGTTTGTTTGTAGGAACTCTTTTTTTCCAACTTGAGAGGTAGTGTGCTTGGGAACAGATGGCTTCCGGGTAAGGTCTAAATTTATCCACTTACCCTTTGCATCCTTTCATCCTTACCTCTGTTTTTAACTCTGAAACTCTAGTCAAGATTCATTACAACGTGGCCCACATTCAAACCAGTAAAGTTGTTTTTCGCACATTTGTTGTATTATTATTTTCACCATCTGTTATTTGTAGCTATTGTAAAACCATAGTCCCATTTGGTGAACATTTTACATTACTGTCATTGAAAGTCTGGTTCTCTAAAATGATCTCTCCAGCCAGGGTATGCATATTTTTGTACCAAACTGATAAATATACAAAAGAAAGAGCAATCAAAGTGCACATGTAGCGCTGCCCCTCTCATCAACAAGGGCCCTGGCCCCTGAGCTCTATCCACCAGAGATTTACTTACCAGCTCCAGAAAGACTTGACTTGATTTAGGACTTGTCTTTTGTGACTTGAGACTTAAAGGAATAGGCCACCGTTTTTACATACTGAGATATGTTCTTACCTTAGCTTTGACGAGTTCTTTAGGACCTGTCTGGTCTTCCCCCATGCCTTCAATCACATAAACACAGCGCAGACGGCGTTAGCATTTAGCCTCTCCCTCTCTCCTCTATAGCTCCAAAACAGGTCAAGATAGAAGCTACCAAGCTCTTCCACGTTTTCCCTATTTAAATATGGTTACGTGAAGTGTTACACTACAAAGTATAATTACACAAAATTAAACAATGTGGATTTTCTAAGTGGATAAAAGGGGGGACTATATTGTAAGGCGTAATAATACCAGGAGTAGTTTGGCATCCGCACAGTAAAGTGAAGATTACTGCGGCCAATGACATTGAGGCCAATGACTTACTGAACACTATATTCATGACTGGTTTGAGTTTGACCGATGAAAGAACAGGATTCATTGCGTAAACCAGCGCATCTATGTTTACATATAGTAATTAGCCACATGTTTTTCGGTTTCCCGACACAGCGCGGCAAATCAATACAGGGGGAAAGGCCGTAGAAAATGAGCGTTTCTTCGTATGCATTACAACACTTTCAGCAGTGACTGGAGAGCTGATGAGTTAGAGACTTCAGAGAATATCGAGGACCGGAAAACGGTCGTAGCTGTGGGTGACCAGACTGCCGGTGCAAATCTCTTTTCTTTCTTAGCTGAGCACAAACACACGTGCAAGTTTGTACCACATTTGGTGACTGTTTTTTACGCAGCCACACAGAGCCCTGTTACAGCAGGACTGAAGACTGTGCAGAATGTACTTTGAACAGCTGCGGATTCGAGCATACAGGGGCTGGGGCGTTATGGGGAACCCCTGACTCAGAAACTGTCAGAATAAGCTAAATATTATTATTAAAATATTACAGGGCCCCCCGTTTTTAAATGCTATCCTAGTATATTTGGTACACAGACTGGAGCTTTCAAAATAGATGTTCTTTGATTTGTGACAATATATGCTGGCTAAACTTTGAATTCATATGCATTAGATTTTGTAGGCAAGGCATGTTTGAACCTACATTTTCAAAAGTGCAACATTTCAAGGAAGCACTTGCACATTTTTATATTTTCAAGCAGATTTTAAAAACAAGTGAGAAAGTTCGGCCTGACTCCGACGTGTGTGACTTGAGGTGACTTGCCGACTATAGTGTGACTTGACTTGACAAAAGCTTCAACTTGACTTGACCCCATGACCAATTGATTTGGACTTATTTGGGACTTGGACTTTCACGACTTGGACTTGACCCAAGACTTGAATTAAGGGACCACCTCCACTTCACTCGATCAAACTACAAAGATTATGGATATAAAGCCAACCTGCTACCATCAAGTATGAACTGCTAGTTTTGAAAGCTTTAGTGATTCAAACATATAAAAAATCTGCACCTGAGACACAGTGTATTTATCCAGAAACAAAACAGCACCAGAGTCACAGAGGCTCCATCAATAACAACTGTACAAGTCCTCGTTTGGTCAGTGCCTTTTTCTACAAAAGTGTAAAGTTGTGGAACGTAAAAGCATATTTGAGTTTGAAGAGTTCACCTCTTGCGTTAAGTTTGTCTAGTCTGCCAAACTACATGCTTTTTCAAAAATATGTAGTTGTAGTGAAGACAGCATCAACCAATCAAAGCAACGGTGGGTATGTCGCAGGTCCAAGCTGCAGGAGGCCTTTTCAAAAACGCCCTTTTTCACAAGGAACACTTCGAGCGTGGTTTCTTACTCCGGTTTGCTCTGAGGGAGCATGTTCCTAAAAAGGGCATAAGGGTGGGATCTTCACTGTAGACTCGGCCCTCGCGGGGCCCGTAGTTCGGTTGTCGACACGGCTCATTCAACAAGTGATTTGATAGAGTTTAAAACTTCAGTTTCATTACTTCTTCCACCGAGTGTGGAGTGAATGTACAACTGTCTCATGTAAAGCGCTTTGTGACTATGTCTGTGAAAGGCGCTATATAAATAAAGATCTTCTTCTTCTTCTTCTTCTTCTTCTTACTGCTCTCGTTTTGACGTTGTCCTGGCTTTACGCTCAGACACATCCTCGTCCCTCTGTCATCACCTTCTTTTCATTTCGTGCCCCAAAATAAGGCCGCGTGCCTCGGCCTCAGTCAGACAGTTTACGTTACGTCACCGCTACAGACTATTGAATGCTTTGTTTTTTTATCCTCCCGCACTGGAGAGCACTTGTGTGGGTTTAATCATTTCTCAGACAAGCCGGAGGGATACAGACTGCTCAGGTCGGCCCAGCGCGAGTGACAATGTGACGAGTGAGATGAATAACAGAGGCAGAGCCGAGAGGGAACGGAGAGAGACACGAGTTCATGATATACGTCCAAGCAATTTAACAACCTTTGTTCTCCCAAAACATGTTTGCTCTGAGTTTGGTCAACACTGGCAACTGTGGCTGCGCCAGTGGTATATACAGTAGGTAGATTCTTAGAAAGAATATGCATATACATAAGGAATATAATGTAGAGTAGGAAGGCCAAAACAGGAAATGGAGTTGAAAATTAGCACTAGCTATACAGTCTTTTTGCACAGCATCAGCAACAAGCTTGTTTCAACTATGAGCCTCTCCACACAAAGTCAAGCTCGGCACTACACGCAAAAAATATTTTACCAATCCAGCGTATCATCCACACCATAGTTTTGGGGGTCTGTAAACGAACATTTTCCAAACTAGATTCCAGAGTGGAGAGATCTCAAAACGATGACAACACAGCACCAGCTTGGTGTCTGTTATCCATAATCTACAAACCTTATAATGACTTTTACAGCACAATCCTCCACTCCTCTGCCCCACAGCGAGCCACAAGCGACACGGAGAACATGGCAGAGTTAGTCTGTGTTTTTGGACTGACAACGAAACTCCGGTCACTGACAGTATTTCTGCTTTAGTCCCATCACGCCTGAAGAATAAATTCAGTGGAAATTCTTCCATGGATCGTAAACTGAGAAGTTTCAAACAGGTTTTCGTTTTTACTCAGAAATTGTATGGCGCATGCGCTACCTACAGTCTTTACTCTACTATAGTCTACTATTCTTTGGTAGCGCCACAGCGCCTCACACAGGCATGGAAGAAAAAGTTTCTGAAATTATAAGCGTTTTGTCTTCGTGTGGATACAGCCCTTTGTTGAACTACAACATCCCTGTCAAATAAATACATAAATAGATGAAATAAACAATGGATGTCCACGGAACTGCCCACATTTCCTATCAGGCGTCAGCAGCTAATAGAGATGCTCATGGCTGGTGTTACTGTCCTGTCTACAGCATAGACTGAAATCATGGAGGATTTACAGACTCCCCCTCCCCAGCTCTGACGAAGCATGTTCTTAAAAAGGGCATAAGGGCGGGATCTTCACTGTAGACTCGGCCCTTGCGTGACGTGTAGCTCGCGCTGCTCCAATGCTAACAGTCCGAGCCTCATTAGTACGAGATTTCTAAAATTCTTCTTACGAAAACCAGCCTGGTTTCTTAAATTGTGACTAACCCAGCGTTATCTCAGGAGGAACATCTAGCCTAGTCTAGTGTTGAAAAAATAGAAACCAGGCGTTAAAGTTGTTTTTAAGGTGTCTAAACTCCAATGCTTTTCAATGGGGCCTAGTGGCGATATGGAGGTACTACAGCAATGGCGGAGCAATGGCAGCCCCCAGTGTCGTGGTCATAAAGCAGAACAGCCGGCGCCCATTGGTCTACAGTCTCATTTCTCGGCTCCATTTTCTCTTGTGACGTGGTAACATTAAATCTTGAACCTTCTGCAGTGCGGCTTTAAAATGTCGGTGGTCATCGGTTCAAATCCCAACTCCCACAAATGCTCACTGTCGTTGTGTCTTTGGGCAAGACACTTCACCTTACTTGCCTCCAGTGTCTGAAGAAGAAGATCTTTATAGCGCCTTTCACAGACATATAGTCACAAAGCGCTTTACATGACACAATTGTACATTCACTCCATACTCGGTGGTGGTAAACTACATTTGTAGCTTCAGTTTCCCCTGGGGGAGACCGTCAGAAGCTCTGTCGCGACTGCACACGTCTGCGCCAACGGACCCTCTGACCACCACCAGACATTCACTCACACACATCATTCATCCTGGCCTATTGTACATGTTTTTAGTGGTAGGGGAAACCGGAGTACCCGGAGGAAACCTACGCAGACACGGGGAGGACATGCAAACTCCACACAGAAAGGCCCCGTCCTGGTGGGAATCGAACCCTGGACCTTCTAGCTGTGAAGCAAGAGCACTAACCGCTGCGCTACCGTGCTGCCAAGTGTCTGCGTACACTAGTGCATGAATGAGTGTGTTCCTTCCTGTAAAGCGCTTTGGGCCTGATACAGGTAGAAAAGCGCTGTACAAGTTGAGTCCATTTACCATTTAAAATGTCAACGTTCCTGAATGTCATGCTTAACACATCCAATTACCTAAAGATCTGTACATTCTACTTCCATCTCAGCAAAATCATTTCTAAAAAGGTCAAAATCCCGTTCCTGGGAATTCCTGTCACTTCCCATAATCGTTGGAATAAATCTGTTTCCTTAATAATCAGACTTTGATACAAAACTCGATATGCGCTAACTCAGTCCCAAAAGGATTTGACCTTTTTGGTGCCGGAGCGAGCGCAGGAGCGTGCTCATAATTGGCGGCGACCCTGAACTGCTGACGGCGTCGGTCCAAAGAGCAGAGTTATTAGAGCTGCTTTACCAAGTGGAGAAATGTCATGCGGCAGCGGAAGAGCCAAACAAAACACAGGCAGAAAACTTTCCAAAAGAGCTCTTTATTTCAGCATGTGAAAGCGCTGTGTAAATGGATTGTCATCTGTACTTCTATAAAAAGCTGATTTAGTCATCGTGTATCTGGCCTCCGTGGATGATCTTGGGTTTACTGTTGGCCAAGTTACTTTCAAATTGAAATACAGTCTGTATGACTACGTACAGCAGGGGTCGGCAAGTTTGCGTCATGGAGGGCCGATTTTCATCATTGCCAGGGGGGCCGAACCTCACCATTGTAGCCTAAAGTTAGGAACCATTTTCTGCAAATGCCAATGTTTTACATCAGTGGTTCTAAACTGGTCCGGCTCCGAGACCCGCCATTACCTTAATGACAAGCTGCGACCCAAATAAAACTGTCATTTGTTATATATCGTATAAAATATTGTATTTACCACACATGTTTTTATTGAACAAGCCGTAGATTTGCTTTACAGACTGAAATTATGATCAAAACCACCCAATAATATTAATTTTAACAGACTCCAGTGTGTTTCTGTGTAGTTAGATGGAAAATATTGAAAAAAAAGGTTCTCTACAGGCTCGCGACCCACGTTTGAGTCCCGACCCACCAGTTGAGAATCACTGTTTTACATTATATATGACCAAGTGGTATGTTCTGCAAGGACATTTAAAAAATACACTATCAGAAGACACTATTTCCCTTATTTCCATAATAATAATAATCAAAATGTACAAAATCTGCATTACATTGGACATTCCATATTCATCAGTAATAAGTGGGAGAATGTACACAGGCACAACAAACATACAACAAATACAGGCAGGACTTAAAGGAAAGCTATAAATAAATACTTGGCCAATAAATAGAGAAATCCAAATAAACCAACACAAATACAAGTAACAGGTGAACAAAAATGTTTTACACATTATTGTTTATTATTGGATCCCCATTAGTCTTTACCTTGGTGAAGACTATTCTTCATGGGGTCCACACAAATACAATACTAAAACATAATAGAAACACAGCTCCCAGTTTGGTCAGCACTGGCACACAGGTAGGTTTTTAGAGAGAATGTGCCACAAATGTAATTCAACAGTTCTGTTCCTGAACACCACAAGAACATGAGGTTTCAACAACAAAGCTTCACAGACCTTTAACGTATCACGACATAATTACATTTCTTAAAGGAATAGGCCACCGTTTTTACATACTAAGATATGTTCTTACCTCACTTTAGACGTGTTAATATATCCCCGTCTGGTCTTTGTCCGTGCGCTCTGTCACGCAAACGGAGCACATACGCAGCCTCTCCCAAATGTCACATAGCTCCGAAAAAGCTCACGATAGAAGCTACCAAGCTCTTCCACGTGTTCCCTATTTAAATAAAGTTACATGAAGTGTTTTCATGCGAAGTATATTTACACAGAAATGTGACATGTCGATTTTATAAGCAAATAAAAAGGGGGACTATATTGTGAGGCGTAATGATACGAGGAGTAAAACGTCCGCGCAGTAACTCCTAAAGACTTCCCCCGCTCACTTCCGTCAATAACCTTTATGAATAACCTTCATGTAACTTTATTTAAATAGGGAACACGTGGAAGAGCTTGGTAGCTTCTATCGTGAGCTTTTTCGGAGCTATATGACATGTGGGAGAGGCTGCGTATGTGCTCCGTTTGCGTGACAGAGCGCACGGACAAAGACCAGACGGGGATATATTAACACGTCTAAAGTGAGGTAAGAACATATCTTAGTATGTAAAAACGGTGGCCTATTCCTTTAAATGGCTGACATTGTCCCAACATTCAGGATATGCATTTTCCTTTTAAAGTAGCATTTATGCATGAAAGCAGTTACAGAGGAGGGCAGTTCCTTCCACAGAGCCGTCGCACTGTTCTCTGTGAAGCCTGTCGTGTGTTTAAACTGGAGGTCGATCGATATGGGTTTTTCTAAGGCCGGTGCCGATTTATGGAGATTTTAGTTGGCTGATGCTGACATGCACAGACGGTAATTTTGACCGATATATTAGACCAATTTTCCCAAATTTCTCGCCATAATCCTGTATATGAAGGATTAAAGGGACTATACAGAGTTTAAAAATGTTAAAATTAAGTATTTTCCTCCCCCTACATGTTCCAGCCATGTCCTAATGTGTAGAATGAGCTCAGACCTGTTCACCACAACTGCCTCTAAAATCCTGCACTGTCACTCAGAAAGGTGTAAATTCGGGTCCGAAGTGCCGTCATGCACGAGCTTAATATAGAGTCTGCAGTTACGTATAAGACCTGAGGTGGCAGTAGTGAGCATAAAATTACCAACTTGCATCTAGCCCCTTTAAGTAAAGCTAATTTATTAAAAACTTTCCTGTCTTGTCTTTCTCTGAGTGAAAAAGTGAATGGTCCTCTTTTCTCCACAGTCACATCAGTACAATCTTCATTTAAATTACATTATTTTAATAACTTATGTAATTGATAAATGGTAACATCTCGTTTGCAAGAAAAAATGATCATTGTGCTATTCCACACTAAATTTCCTTGGGTAAATGGCAGGCTTTAGGTAGCATTAATATTAACTCACATAAAGTGATCTGATCATATTATGCCAGATCAGTTTTCATAAACTAAAATAGGAAAACACTTGACCACTGCAGCAGTGGAACATTGTATTGTATTTACTTAAGTGATCCAGTTATAGTTTCCCAGTCTTGATTAGTTGACGTTAGCATTAGCATCCTGCCGCTAGCTTTAGCACACTGTTGCTAGCCTCGGCATTTTTCGTGGCGATCAAAAATACAATTGCAGAGATTAAAACTAACTCAATAAGCGATTCTTCTTGTGCTGAATGGTAATGAAGCAACTTTATTATTCTTTTATTTCATGTTCCTCAAAACACTGGTGCAATCTTCTGTCACCGGCTGAGAGCAGGGCCTCTTTAGTGTTCATTACATTTGCAAATCAACTCTTTATTGCCCCAACAGCCAATGGACATCTGTATGAGGTCATCTTTAGTCGTTCTGCCTCTCAGAACGTCTAAAACATACTTGCCAACATTGGGTTGTGAAAAATAGAGAGATTTTTTTTTTACATCTGCGTATCGGCCCAAGAAACAAGATTTCTTTGCCAAGTGTGCGAACACTTTTTATTTCAATGAAACAAGTAGTTTTAGTTGCACTGCATTACTTTTAGTTTGCAATATTTACTGCATCATCAACTTAAAATACAAAACGTGTACCACCATCTCTGTACATAAACACAATGTTGTACACAATGTGCAGAAGCTGCCTTACAAAAACATTAATAAGACACTAAACTGCATTTGAGTGTGAATGTCCAAGCCTTAATCCTTAATTTTGTAATTCTGGGCCCTGGGTACAAACTATCTTGGTTGGACCCCCCCCCATATGAAATTCACATTTCATATTCTATGTTCTTTGACCACATAACAGTGGTTTAGTGGTTTGACAGTGCAGTTCATTTATATTCTATTATAACTTTATTATATATAACTTAACTAAGTGAAAAATGGGTTGGCCAAAAAAGTGCTTCATATACAAACACATATCCAATCCAATGAGTACTTAGTTCATGGTTTGTTTGTTTATTTGTTTGTTTGTTTGTTTGTTTGTTTCAAGTCAGTGTTTGACTTGAAATTGCATGTGATTTGGCTTCAGTTACAGAAATTGAATAACCTGTAATCCTGTAGTGACATAAATATTTAGATTAGGTTGGAATATTCTACTTTCATTGGGTAGAGCATAATGATTATTATCAGACCACATTAAACAGGAGGGCTGCACCAGGGACATGGGATATTTGTGCTGAGAATAACACATTTGTGACTTTAAAATAGGCATTAAAATGCTATTTTACAAAAAATGATGATACTATATGATGTCTCTGTGGCCCACAGGCCTGAACAAAAAACTCAAGGGCTTCAGTCTGATTTAGTCTCTCACCATATTTAAAGCCTATACCTTGAAGTGTATTGTCAGTAAATTGCTGTTGTAAAAAGTTACGTTGGAATAGGCTAAATGGCTCGAGCTCCACCTTTCACTAGAACCAGGTTGACTCGTCTCCAAAGCTGCGCATTTATAATGCCTGAATCCAAATGCACGCGGCTAATTAGCATAATTAATTTGGCGAAAATAGCGTGCGCGACCTGTGGCTTTTGTCACTGTATTGGCCTGATGGCTCAACTATAATAAACATGAGGAAAGAGAAACTTTAGAGGTTAAAACGAGGAGAGAAGGAGCTCTGACTCTGCACCATCCTCTTCTCAGAGCAGGCAGAGACAGGACTCGCCTCACCTCATGTTTAAGTGTCATTTATGAGAAGAAAGTTTCCTCTAAGGTCGGCTAGAACAGGCCAGTGTTAAATAAAATCACATAAGAGCGAGGCAAGACTAATATCTGTCTTTTCTCATAGCTCTGTGTCATTACATTACAGAGTCCACCTCATCAAAGTCACTGCTGAGCTGAAGCGCACGGTGCTGAACACCGATGTGTGGGCTGAACCATTTGGCACATTTTTAAAGGGGTGTCAGGGCCCTGAGATTTTATCAATCATTATTGTTTGTGCAAAATTCTGTGTAGCAACTATTTTATTTTAGCCCGGTTGTTCAGTTCAGCATCAATTATGAGGAAACTATAGAAAGTACAATACAGAACGCTTTTTGCAGCATTTTTGAGGGCCCCTACCCTGCTCTGGGCCCTGGGTACTCAGTGGGCCAGATCTTGTGGTTCATAGCTCAGGCTGTAGAGAAGATGAGTGCGCAGACGGGTGGCGCTCCTTGCAATCTTCAGTGTCATACCTGGTGCAAAAAGTGGGCAGGACAGGAGGGGGGACAGACTCGCATTGTGATGTTGTGGTGCCGCCCCCTCCCCATGCTTTCCCCAGACCTGCGGAAGGTTCTCTTGTAAACGCGTAACATGCATGATGCAGCGCGCAATGTTTAATAAAGATTAAAGAAATAAAACTGTCCCTCCGCTGCTGCAGCCACTCACTGCAGATCCAAGATGAGCGGGCGGGACAGAGAGGCAGCAGCCTCGCGTTTGGCACCATTCGAATGCGCAAAGTTACGAAATGTAAAGGAGTTAATTGATCAGAAACTGTCATATCGGCTGCGGAGGAGTTGCAGAGTTATGAAGCAGTTGCAAGAAAACTGTAGCGTATTGGAACATTTGCGCTACAGCTGCAGGATTCTTGGAGCGGCTGAATTGGAAAAAAAGAAAGTTGCTCTGCGCCCTGTAAAATCCACTTCTTTCTTTTGGACTGAGCTGTGGCTACACAAGGAGCATCATCAGGAGGTAAACATTGACACACGATGGAAATGTCTTCTTAAAACACAGATCAGACCTGGTGTTGTGGCACTTGAAGGCATGTGTGGTTTATTTATGGAAAACTGTTGTTGTTTTGGTGTTACGGGTGAGCGCGTTGATCTACAGTATCAAAGAAAGCCTGTGCTCAAACAAACTTTTCAAGGCAATTTCGCTGTTGTTTTCAAAAAAAGAGAGGAAGAGAGAAAGGAGAAGAAGACAAGGCTATCTAACGTTAATTTTTAAGACCAGTTTACCATGGATTTAGGACCAATTAGGCCGATTTTTGACTTTTTAAGGCCTTAAATTTGGATTCTTGAATTTTAGACTTTTTAAGACATTTTAAGACCCCGGACACCCTGTGAGTCTCCCGCGTGAATCGGGAGAGTTGGCAAGTATGCTAAAGTCAGATGTCGAGTCCACATGTCCTCGCTCTCGAAAATGATCATCTGTGACAAAGAATATGCTGTACATCTTCATCATCTGAACCTCCTCATCCACCTCTTCAAACTCCACCTGTCTGTCACTGAGTCATGGGTTCGTCCATATTGGAGAAAAATGTCCGTCAACGCCTGGATCTTCTTGAGGCGACATCAGCCTCCTCTCATTCTGTGAAGGCCTCTGCATCAGTCTGAAAAGCTTTGATTATTTGCACTTTGATTTTTCCATTGTTTTCTTCAGCTCCTTTGCAGCATGTGCCTTATCCAACTCTTTGGCAGATGCTTTCCTGCTGAAAAGAAAGAAAAGTCCTTATTCAACACATAATATAAAACTACCATTTTTAGTGTATAACAATATTGTTATACATTGTTAATATTTAACATGAAACAATAACACATGTGTACACTTGTTTATTAATCTCATATAAATCAGATTTACTGCAAACATAAGAGAGATGGAACTAAGTGAAACATTCATTCACATTCTTTTTTTGTTTTTAGTTTATTCGAAGTTCATTCAAGTGTAAAAACTTTTTACATTCATATATTCAGATACTGTTGTAGCAGGGTGGGGCTGTTACTCCACACGCCCACCCGCTATAGGGAAACTATCTGTGGTGTTGTATAGTAATGATGGAGGCGCACACAAAAGGAGAGGGACTTCACTGTGTAAAACACAAATCAAATACTTTGAGTACAGAAGCTTCTTACAACGTCTCACATCCTCCGTAATCCTCAAAGCAACTGATGTGTTTGATTTATGATTTGATTTATTTTTATTATTGTGCCCTCATGAGCTTGCAAGACACATTTCAAAACAGAATTCTGATGGCTGCCAAAATAAATTCACAGAAACTGTACATCAATCATAACAGAACAACATCCACATCACACAGGAGGAAATACATTCATTTGTCTTCAGTCCCAGCTTTGGAGATATAGTGGCCTAAAGCAAAAATGTGCTTTTCAAGAAGTTGCCTCAGAACACATCTGAGTTCTCATGTTGCACCTGTTGGAACACAATTTCTCGCAAATCAGAGTAACGCAAACAATACAAAACAAAACTCATCTTCCACCACTTTTAGATCACACAAAGTACAAGCTCTCCTCCTGAGGAAGAACCTGCCCACCTGCACTGCCAAGGGGCAAAGAGAGTATGATTCAGTTTTATATTTGTCCTTAAACTGAATATAAAGTCTTCATTTTGATTTTCTACATATATTATATTTCCATTGATCATAGGGATTTTGACAGTCAATATAATCTCTATCACGACTTGAATATCCTGCCAATACTTAAGTCCTGGGCAATCACAGAGTATATGTGAGTGTTTTTTTTAGGTTGCTATTGATACATTTGTGGCTGATCAAACACATACTGCAACTGCAACTATAACACACTTTAAAAACAACCAGGTTGACCAAAGTGCTACAAAATACACATATCTTAAAATATTTAAAACATATTTAAAACAGTTAAAATTACACTAAAAGCAGATTTTGAAATGTCAACTTCTTAGGTTGTACCAAAGGCCAACTTGAAAAGCCAAGTTTTAAGAAGAGATTTAAAAACAGGTACAGACGGTGCCTGTCTTATGTACAAATGCAAGTCATTCCACAACTTAGGTCCTGCCACTGCAAAAGCCCGGTCCACTCTGAGCTTCCCATTTGTCCTTGGCACGCTGAGGAGGAGCGAGTCAGCCGACCGAAGAGACCGAGAAGGAGAATAAGGTTTGAGGAGCTCAGAGAGGTACAAAGGGGCAGCACCATTTAAACATTTAAAAACAAATAAAAGCAATTTAAAATGGATCCTAAAATACATAGGCAGCCAGTGAAGAGAAGATAAAATATGGTGATGTGCTCAAATTTCCGTGTGCCAGATAAAAGACGTGCGGCTGCATTTTGAACAAGCCGCCGTTGGGAAATACATAACTGACTCATCCCAAAATGAAGTGCATTACAGTAATCCAGCCGGGTAGTGATGAAGGCGTGGATTACAGTTTCAAATACATACAGTATCCTTTCATGTCTTATCCTCAATAACAACATTCAATTTCAGCTCCCATTTATCTTGAAAATCATGCGTATTGTTTCCCAGGTCAGTGTTTTGTACATGAAAGACACAAGATTCCTGTGATTCTCGTTCAGTAAGAAAGTATTGCTCTATACAAGTGGATTTTTTTCTCACTGAATGACTCATTCATATTGTTAAAGCATCTAAATAAAGCACATGAGCGTACCTTGTCATTAGTGATGGGACTCTTGATGACAGGCTTTCTAAAGCTGACAGCGGCTGCATGTCTGTGATGATGGACTCCGCCATGAACCGCCTAACCTCTCGTGGGTATAGAAGCTTTGGAGACGTGTTCGTATGACACTGAATGTGTTTTTCTGTGAAGTTGAAAGCTCCCGCTGTGTTTCACACAAAATGCACTTTTGTTTTAGTCCTTTTCTTTCACAAACTGAAAATAGTGAAAATAATACCACCTGTGATGTCCTTTTCTTGTTTTGTTTCAACGGTGCTACACTAGCTACAGGCAGCCCCCATTCAGACCATCCAGGATTCATCGGGATCCAGGATATCACGTTGTTTCAATTGTGTCTTAATGCAGAGACACTTTTTCTTACACGCAGACAACGCAAGTTAAGTAGGGCCCCCACAGCCACAAGGGCCCTGCTGTGTGCTCCTTCCTTCCTCTATACAAGTTCCCCTTCTCTGCTACCTTCTTAGGCGATAGGCTTTCATAATCGCTTCTTCCCCTTGTGATGGAGTGGCGTTTGTGTGAGGGGCTGGGGCTTTCTTTGCTGCGAGAACTGAAGGAGTCACAGTTCTGTTGAACTGGAGCCAAAGCTCAATGTGCATGTGTGAAATAAATAGAGGTTTGTGCTTTGGTCTGTTCCTCTGTGTCAGGGCTCTGTTTTATCAGGGCTGTGTGGACTCAGAGCCTGCGCTCACAGCAACAGACTGGGGCCTGTTTGCTCTGCCTACTGTCCACAGCAATGCTGCCTATTTGTAACACTGTTAACTTTGCCCATACACCGCGTTCCAAATTATTATGCAAACTGTATTTCAGTGTCAAAAAGGTATCAAACTCATGGATGGTATTGTGTCTCAGGGCTCTTTTGAATCCATATGCTCAGACGAATGTGATGATTAGTTGTCAGCTGAGCCCAGTTAGGGAAAAACTATTGAAAAAGGATGTTCCATTTTATTAAGCAGACCATGATTTTCAAGCAATATGGGAAAGAAAAAGGATGTCTCTGCTGATGAAAAGCGTGAAATAGTTGAATGCCTTGGTCTAGATATGAAAACCTTCGATATTTCATGAAAGATTAAGCGTAATAAAGAGATTTGTGGATGATTCAGAGCACACACTGGTTTGTGCAGATAAAGGCACAATGAGGACGCTTTCTGCCAGACAAATACACCAGATTAATAGAACAACTGCTACAAAGCAGCAAAAAGGTATTTGAAGCTGTTGGCGCCTCTGGAGTCTCCAGAACATTAAGGTGTAGGTCCCTCCAGAGGCTGCAGTTGTGCATAAACCTTCTATCAGGGCCTCCCCTAAACTGTTAATTGAAGCTCATGAACAGAAACGGCTGCAGTGGCTCAGAAATACATGAAGACTCATTTTCAAACAGTCTTGTTCACTGATGAGGCCGTGTAACCCTGGATGGTCAGATGGATGGAGTAGTGGATAGTTGGTGAATGGCCACCATGTCCCAACAAGGCTGTGACATCAGTAAGGAGGGGGCGGAGTCATGTTTTGGGCCAGAATCATGGTGAGAGAGCTGGTCGGCCCCTTTAGGCCCTTTTAGGATCCCTGAAGGTGTGAAAATTACCTCTGAAAAATATGTGGAGTTTCTGACTGACCACTGACTTCTATGCTACAAAAAGATCTGTGCTTTCCCTAACAAGATCATCTTCATGCATGACAACGCACCATGTCCTGCTGTAAAGAATACCTCTGCATCACTGGCTGCTTTGGGCATAAAAGGTGAGAAACCCATGATGTGGACCCCCTCCTCCACTGACCTCAACCCTATTGAGAACCTTTGGAGCCTCAACAAAAAAAACTTCTATGAGGGTCGGAGGCAGTTTTCATCCAAACAGCAGCTCTGGGAGGCTATTCTAACATCCTGCAAAGAAATCCAAGCAGAAACTGTCCAAAAACTCATTAGTTTAATGGATTTAAAAATGTCCTAGGTCCTATGTTAAAATATAACTTGACCTGTTAAGATGTTTTTGATTGAAATTGCTTTTGATTTCAGTAAATGACTGATATGACTTCCATGACAAATTTTCAGTTTCAGTTAATTACAAGCTTTAAAGTGTATTGAAACGAGGAGTTGCATAATAATTTGCAACAGCAGATTTTGAGTTGAAAACTTATGCTGACTGTCATTTGAGTCGACGGTTGAGAAAATTATAATTTGCATAATAATTTGGAACGCGGTGTACAGTATGTCAATTTGAAGGTGCAAATGTGAGTGAACCACAACCATTTCACTTCTGCCCGACAAAAACACAGAACATAATAATTACGTCCGTACTCAAGAAACTGTGAAGATGTCATCTGACTCAAAGTGCTGTACATGAAGGAATCACTCACATGCAAACATTAAGAAACAAAAGAAAACATGTCATACTTTCCCTCATTTCCCGGCCCATAATCAGGAAACACTCTCTCTTTGAGGTCTGTCAGTGTGAGGGAACATGAGCCCTTGTAACCGCTGTGTCTCAAACGTAGCTTTATTAGCCTAGCGACAGCGCTGTTTGTTTACCGCGTGCTAATGGCAGGCTGTTACATGCTGGGGCATCGCAGGCGGCGGTGTGTACGGCGAGTGGCCCTTATCTCGGCGCTCCAGGGCCCGCTCCACCTCGGCCCCCTGATTAGCACATTCTTCATGTCAGTCGGCGTGTGCACGCTGTAAAATGGGATGAAAAGCTCCCATGGGCACTCGGAGCAACTGTGCGGCGCGTGTGTTATTATTGTCGTGGCTCGGCGGGAACAGCAGGTCTTTCACCACACGACAGAATGAGCCGTCCCCAGAGCCACGCGCCCGCCACAACAATGCGCTTCATTCTTCCGGGAGAATAACATTTTACAAGGTCATGGAAAAGGTCTCTGGCACAAAACATTCAGCCATGTTTTAATTTATGGCGCAGCTTTTCATTCTTTAATAGACAAAAGAAAGCGGAAATGTGGTGAGGATGTCTTGGGTTCAATTATGGGGACGGTGGACCTTTTGGTTCCAGTAGGGTTTCAAACATATCCAACAGTTTTGTGCCTATAAAATATATAAATGACTCTGCTGCGGATCGACTAATGCATGTGACTTGCTTTGCACATGAGCAATCTGTGACGGGCCCTCGCTTGGGGGTGCCGTCTGGCAGAGGTGGGAGTAAGTCACTAAAAGTCTCAAGTCAAGTCCAAATCATGAAGGTCCAAGTCCAAAGCAAGTCCAAGTTTATTGGTCATGGGGTCAAGTCAAGTTGAGTCATAGCTTTTGTCAAGTCAAGTCTTTCTTTAGCCGGAAAGTCACCTCAAGTCGCAAACGTCAAGCCTAATTCTTCTTCAACATGTGTTTAATCTACTTGAAAATATTAAGTGCTCAAGATTTAGCAATTTTGAAAATTGAAACAACTTTTTTAATATCTAATGGATTTTGATTTGAAGTCTAATTAATATTCAAATCGCTACAAATTTAACCTATATTTTAAATGCTCCAGTCTATGTACAAAATTACTGGGACAGCATTTTAATGAAGGGGCCCCCGGGGGCCGACTTAAAAAAAATGCAAACAGAGTATTTTAAACATGAGCTGCTTATCCTTGCAATCAGAAAGCTAAATATAAAATAATATTTTTATTTTAGTTAGTTTCTGTCAGTGGTTCCCCTGTAATGCCCCAGCCCCTGTATACTCGGATTCGCCCCTGCTCAAAGTACATTCCGCACTGGGCTCTGTGTGGCTTTGGAAAATGGCTGTAAATGCTGTAACTTTCGAGAGAACGCCTTAAAACACCGAAAAGCTCCAGCTCGTACGCATTGTCGTTCTGGAGGCTCCTGTCTGCCCTGTAGCTTCAGTCCAATGTTTCGAATGTTTTCCTGTCTTTAATAAATTATGAATCCTCATCTCTTTACTCACTGTAGAAAACTTTTAATGCATCCCAAGAAACGCACATTTCCTCCTGCCTTTTTACGCTGCATTGATTGGACGTTCCGTCGGGAAGCCGAAAAAACATGTGGCTAATTACCATATGTAAACATAGATGCGCTGCTTTTACACAATGAATCCTGATCGTTCAACAGTTCCACTCAAATAAATAATAAGTCTCTGCCGCCTGGGTTTGTCTATACTAATATTGTCTTGTTTTGAGGTGACCACGGATGCAACTGGGCTCGGTGTTTCTGGTTTGCCGCCTACCTGGCCTCGGACATGCCACACCGTGCCTGCCGCGTTGCACATTCTGTTTCAAAACTTTTAAACCGTTTCCGCTGCGTCCTGCTCCTCCTTTCTGCTATGACCCTTGAGCCATGAAGAATTACTTAGTCCATGACCCTAAAAGAGTGTTCATCACGACACCATTGAAGCTCACATGTCGTTAGCTGAAAAGTGAAGGTTTTTACTCACAGTTTCGTCATGTAACATCTCCCCATCTGGTTGCAGAGGGTGCTGACCATTTGCGCACTGCTATCGCCGTGTCGTCTGCTCACAGAAAATCTATGCTGCACAACAAATATGACCTCCAAGGTCATGCGGCTCAGGTTGACGCACAGTGGCAGCGCGGCTCAGCTGCAGCAGCTCAGGACTAACACCTGAACACTATTTCTTTGTACGCTTGTACCATGACAATAAAGCACTTACTTACTTACTTAATTTAATCGGGCAAAACATTAAGAACATTTACTTATTTACAGTGTTGGCCTGATAATGAAATCTGACCCACAGTATATATAAGCCACATGCTCCCGTCTTTATTCAAAACATTGAACACCAGTCCACTTACCTGACATACCTGACTATATAAAGACATGCACGACCATCAAGGGCTTTAAAACTGAACTAAAACAACTAAAAAGTAGCCAGCCTTGCACACACTAGCCATATCAACTCTCTTTGGTTTCACATTCCCTATGGTACTGACTTGTTTGTATTTGTATTGTTGATGTGTCTTGTCTGGTTGTATGTGTGGAGGGCGAAGGGTTTTTACCAATCTGTAATTAGTTAGTTGTATGTGTGGTTTGTCTTTCTTGGTCTTGTCCTCTGTTATGGGTTGTCATATTCCCTGCCAGGGACTGCAGATGTAAATTAGCCTCAGGCTAACTCTGGTACAATGCATCAAATGGCAACATGTGTGCCCCGTCGCGAGAACCAGGGACACAAGTCGGCTGACTTGTCAGTTTCCCACAAATCGATTTGCTGATTCTTTTAGTTGAGATCACGAAGAAGCCTCACCATGTTTTACATAACAGTATTGGTATATTTGAAAGCGAGAAATCTCTGGAGTTATGTTATAATTGTACATGGTCCCTTTTAAATAAATAAACTATATATATATACTGTATATTGGGACAGTTCTCTCTAAAATTAGGTTTTTCTCTCTTGCAGCAACATCTCTACTTCAGAAGCTTTTTTTCTTTGTACTTCTGTTACAAATCTACAGTCAAATTTCAACTGGATATCTTAAAATATCTTGTTTCCTGTTCATCTGCAGTGTCTTGCCTTAAGGTAGTTCATTACAGAATATGGCTGATTATTACCAAATGTTATTACCAAGTGCAATTTCATTACACGACAACCCTAACAATCCCTTCCTGGTGTCTTGCAGGTACAATGTGCTGCTGTTCGTCATGCTCTACTGCCTGCCCGTGACCTTTAACCTCACCATCGGCTTCCTGACGGGGCGGAGACTGTGGGGCGGCCGCAAGTCTGCCTTCTCCGACCTGGACCCGCGCAGCCAGGCCCTGCACGACTCGCGCCTCAAGACCCGGCAGAAGATCGCCAAGATGGTGGTATGCCTGGTGCTGCTGTTCGCCGTGTCCTGGCTGCCGCTGTACCTGGCCGACCTGCTCATCGACTGGGAGGAGAGCCCGCCCTCGTGGCTGCTGCAGGCCCGCCCCTTCGCCCAGTGGCTCGGGCTCACCAACTCCAGCCTTAACCCCATCTGCTACTGCTTCATCGGGGACCTGTACCGTTCGGCCAAAGTCATCCGGACCCGATACTACGAGAAAGTGGCGGCTCTTTTCGGGTCGTCCACGTTTTCCAAGTCGACGGGCCCGGGGTCACCGTCCGCGAGGATTACGGACAGCAGCAGGAGGGGCGCGCGCGATCAGCAGCATTTCGCCGCAGCCGCGATGATCGCTTCCACCTCCATGGCGACTATCCCCAGACTCCTAAGCCTGGCCAAGGGGCAAGGCGTGGGGCAGCGGGTACGGGACAGCTCGCTCAGCCGCGGAAGTTCGGACCACAGCATCTCGGACTGGGGGCGCTCGAGCCCCGTATATGACAGGGCCCGCAAACATCCCGCGGATTCTGTCCACGCGAGACGGCACTCGGCCAACGAGGACGGCGGGTCGTGGCCTTCGCAGATAGAGTCGGCGGAGATGCTTCCCTTGCGGAGACATTCCGGGGACCGGTTGTTGGCGCGGTCGGGGAAGAGGGATGCGGTGTTGACGGGGAGGGACGCGGAGCACAGGAGGAAGTCGGTGCGCGGCAGCTACACTCGGGTGGGGGGCGGCGGGGAGGAGAGCGCCGACACCACCAGCCTGTGAAATCTGAGGACTTCAAATGACGTTTTGTTACTGAATTGCCTTCTTGTTCGAGATTGGATTTGATAATGTGTCTAGGGCTGGGTACCGTAAAACGATACAGTTCAGAAAAAAGTTCAGGTACTACTAGTATCAAAAAGATGAAAGCATGGAAAGCAGGTACAATGGTATATCTTTAGATCCAAGTGTTGATACTGTTAAAGTATTAAAGGAAGTGACTTAAATAAATGTTTTATTCCCCACCAATTTATTTCCCTATTTTTGCCCAATTTTTATAAAAAAATTTCCAATTATTTTTTGCCCATTTGTTCAATTTTACACACTTTTTTTTTTTTTGTTTTTTTTTTGTTGCCACAATTTCTCTCAATTTCACCTCATTTTTCACACATTTCTTGGGCATGAACCCGATATTGTAAATTTGTTGATCTTCTGCACATTATTGTTTTGTTTTCTGGTTCTAGACGACCAACACTTTTTTCCAATACCTTTCCTAAAATATTTTTCAGGTATCGGTATCGTTTAAGCGCTGGTATCGAATTTTTGGGTTTTATACGATACCCAGCCCTAAGTGTTAAGGCCGTTTCCCAAAGCCTGGGTTCTTTGCCTTTGTCTGAGCACGGTTAGGAACCCACAGCATCATCACTGTTCCAATGTTCATGTCCTCCAGAGACATGGGTCCTCTCAGGATGGGCGGATCGATACCATGACATTGATATTTCGATAATAAACGGACACTTTTTAAGTATCGATCATAGTATTGATACCGAGTAAAAAAGTATCTGCACTTTCAGCCTCTGACGTTCTGCGTCCAGGGGCTACGAGCCACGATTAGCAGCTCACGACGAATGTCCGACTGAAAATCGCACGGTCGCAGGGTCAGTCGTATACTCCTCGTATGCGATTCAGACGCACGGAGTGGGTTGATGATTCATTTACCTTGTTCAAAATCGTGACTGAAATCGCCCTGAGCTTGAGCCATCCATATCATTCTTTTTATGTGGAAACAATAGATGTGTATTCAGTGACCCAGCAGCTGTACTTTCCATCCTGGTGGCCTCGAGGACGCTCCAGGATCAATGTTGTTTCAGGTTTATTAGGGTTGCTGGTAGGTTTTCTAGATGGATATGTATGTGTATATGCAACTATGGAGACAGATCCATCAGCAGTTAAAACCTACCAGAAACCCTAAAAAACAATTGGCCCACAAGTGTCCTACAGGCCATGTTAACACAAGCTAAAATCAACTTAAAACATTTAGATCATTTTATTGAAACATATTGCACTGCTTCATGGATCTGTTTTTTGGGGCATTACATTTATTCAATATGAGGCTGTTATTACTGGTGTTTTTAGTCCACCTTTCATTTTTTCTTTTATTTAGCAGTTATTTGAAACAAAAACATCTGCAGATTTACTCATCAGTTTCTTTTTGTCGGCAAAAACAATTACTTGATTGCTAGTCACAACAAAAGGCAGGGCGAGCTACCTGCAGGCTTTGGGAAACAGTCTCCAACTTGAAGATCCACAAATGGTCGACATGGTCATGGAGAGTGACTGACCAAATCTACTAGTGTCACACTACGATTAAATGAGGCACTGTATTCTCCGTTTTCAAACTCATTTTATTGGAAGGAGAGTAAAGTCTATCCTGCCCCATGCTGTGTATTGTGTTTGCAAATGTTTGTGAAATAAAAAGACATTGCTGCGTGGATTTTCTTTGTGGATTCATTTTCATAAGGGGCCACATGAGAAACCTGAATTGAGTCTGAACTTATTCTGCTAAATTTAGGAGTCAGGACTAAGACCAACTCAGGCTTAAACCACATGTAAACAGGAGTCAGGACTAAGACCAACTCAGGCTTTAACCGCATGTAACCAGGAGTCAGGACTAAGACCAACACAGGCTTAAACCACATGTAACCAGGAGTCAGGACTAAGACCAACACAGGCTTAAACCACATGTAACCAGGAGTCAGGACTAAGACCAACTCAGGCTTAAACCACATGTAACCAGGAGTCAGGACTAAGACCAACACAGGCTTAAACCACATGTAACCAGGAGTCAGGACTAAGACCAACTCAGGCTTAAACCACATGTAACCAGGAGTCAGGACTAAGACCAACACAGGCTTAAGCCACATGTAACCAGGAGTCAGGACTAAGACCAACACAGGCTTAAACCACATGTAACCAGGAGTCAGGACTAAGACCAACACAGGCTTAAACCACATGTAACCAGGAGTCAGGACTAAGACCAACATGCCTCTCCCTCAGGTGCAGACCGAGGCTCCGCCCGAGTGAGTGAAGCAGCTGTCAGCTATGTTCTTGGGAACATTCCTTGCCCATTCCGAGGCTTCAGTTTTAATTTCTGGATATTTGGGAGCCGAGCCAGAACAGATTGAAGAGCTTCCATTACTTTCGTATCCGCCCCATTGCCAAACTACAACCAGCAAATGCGGTGCAAATGCTTGATGTAACCTACAAGCCCCGCCTCCCCCGCTCGCTGAATGGTAGGTAGAAATTCAACTGATGTAACTCGGCCACTGAGATCAAACCCAGACGTACAAGTAGGGAAATGATCATTGACCGGAGTTTACGGATGGCTAAGGCCAGGCTACAGGTGAACTACTGTGCTCCAAGTCCAGACTTTATGAAAAACAGAACAAAAGAGAGTTAGCGGCAAATAACAGTGACAAGGAGAAGCAAGTGTGTAAATCGTTATTTAGGCTATGCAACTCCCTCGTTCCTTCTACCATCGCACAGACAGACTATGGCAATGGAAACATGTAAGGCGGCAAATGGTTTCCTCTTACAGAGGTGTCCCAACGGACAGCAAGCTAATGCTGTGTGATGTGTATTGTAGAGTGTGGAGGACTCTGAGGTAGGGAAGGAGGCCGAAACATGCTAGGCAACAGCCGAAACGTGCTAGGCGACAGCCGAAACGTGCTAGGCGACAGCCGAAACGTGCTAGGCGACAGCCGAAACGTGCTAGGCAACAGCCGAAACATGCGAGAACGCGGGTTCTCCCTTATGCCTGGTGTCACTGTCACATTACAGTAGTGTGGATGGAAACATCGTGAGCTGCTCTTGTCTCCGCTGTGCAATTGTTCAATTGTTCAATTGTTGTTAAGAGACAATCGTCGCTATGACCAAAGTTTTATCGTATCGTTAAGCTGAGGTCACGCCACATGCTGTTTCTTCGTACCTGCAGAGGCCTAGTCACACGTTTCCCTCCCTCGCCAGCGTGTTAAGCAAATTCAGTTCTCCAGGAAAGATCGAGTAACAAGGTAAGATTGTGGTTTTATTGGGGTTTCGCGTTCCGTTTCTCACTCTGATTTTTAGAGTACAACACACCATTTTTATGGTTCAGCATAACCCTTTAATGTTCTGCTCAACCATTTGGTAGATCACTTTTGAGTCACTATATCTTGAAAAATGTGTGGAACTGAACTCAAGCTGATTGGGTCATCTCTACTACTTGGTTGAGGCATGCTATCAAACATCCACTTGAGGTCACTCTATTTTTTGACAGCAGAGCTTTTCACTCATCCTGCTGCTAGCAAGTTTAAAACTGAAAAATCACCCCTGACGTGGACTATTTTTGGCTGTAATTTCAAGTAAGTTAAGTTCATTTTGTCAACATTTTATATCGTCTAATATGTTACTTAACAGAATAATGTAAATTAATTCAAAACAGAAACATGTCAAAAATGCATTATTTTCCATGGAATAAAAACAGTGCTGTTCATGCATTGTTACCAATATGTTGCAGTTGTAACTTGGTTTAATGTGTGTGATTTTTGTCACATGCTGACATTTATATTTAATAGTGCATCATTTTCTTATTCCCCCCTTGTATCTCTGTGGTTTAGAAGTAAACGATGGATACTAAATCATTGTATGGTTCAAGGCCATGGAATTTTCTGGCTCTTGTACCAGAAGATGAGAAGAGATGAGAAGACTCTGAGGCTGATCTGAGTGATGATGATGATGATGATGATGATGATGACATAATAGGGGATCCTGATTATCTGCCCAAACAAGCAGAAATAATTAACGAACCTTCCACTGAATCGGATGAGGAGGAGATGCCCTCAACAAGCACATCTGCTAAGAGGAAGATAAAAGGAAAGAACACCCTATGTGGATCCTCTGTCACCTCCAGTCACAAAGAAAGTAAATGGCTGAAAAGAAAGATAAAGAAGCCAGGAGAATCTGGAAGCATGTAGATATTGAGGAATTCCAGGTTCCTGATTGAAGTTTTGCACCACCACGCGGGAGTAAAGTAAACTGTAAATTCGATAACTTTATGAATGAGCCAGCGCGACATGACTGGATTATTAAGGGGAAAGGAAACGAAAGGGCCGTCGGGGCGAGACTGTCAGCGCCGCGTGTCGAGACCGTCAGCGGTAAGAATTCACTCACTTTAGCGGTTCTGTTTTGTCGCGCTATAAAATGTTCTGAAAATGAGCTCTATTACTCGGACTAAGTCAGGGCTGAGCGTAGACCAGGGTCAGAGCAGTGTGAGCTGAGCTGAGGAGACAGAAGGGAGAACAGGTGCCTGGGTTCTGGGCACTGTTGTCAGTGGGAGGAGTACAGGAACATGAACAGCCCAGGATTATTGTTGTTTAAGGTATTTTTGACATGGACAAAGCAATGATTTTGACAAACCAGATGTTTTAAGTCTAGGCTTTAGTACCTTTGCATCATTTATTTGTATGTGTGCTAGATTTAAGCGCAGAGCCTTGTGATAGTCTTACATCGTCCTCTAAAGAACATCTAGTTTTTTATTAGGTCCACATAATTGGACATGTTATACTGTCTTAATCAATGGTCTGTTAGTGTCACTAGTTACAGAAAAATCACTTTTTTTCCCCCGGCGGTTGTGCCCTTTTGTCTTGGCTGAGCACCTGCCCCTCATAAAGACTTCCCGATCCACGCACAGCTGGTAAATTGTTGCCAATCGGGCCTATATATCGATAAATGTCGCCTTATATTTTTCAGAAGTTGTAATGTTTATTTTTGTCATGTTCTCATGTAGTTTTTGTAAGACCACCGTTTTAAATGTTCTGTCAAAAATGTTTTGCTTAATTTATAAGTAATGTAGTTTTTACTTTTATCTTGTGGACTGCTTTAGATTTGGGCAGGTCCAGTAGAGTGAAGGTGTGTGAAGGACTTCGGTCTAACATGGGTGATTTTCATAATCAGGAGAAGGTGCACATGTGACTAAAAACTGCATTAACACAGCTGCTCAAGCATTTGTTTCACCTTCAACTATCTGGCGATGCGATAACAACCAAAACAAGGCGCCTATGGGGTTTTGATTATTTATTTATTTTTTTACTGGAATGACAAAAAAATCCTCAGTCAAGGGGAGAGGTATTTACTCAAGTAAAAGTAGAGTGACTTTAAAATACATTGACTCAAAACAAAACAGAAGTGGGAAGAAAAAGTATTTGTACTAAGTGTACTTAAGTTCTTAAGTATCTGTACTAGAGTATTTTCCTAAAGACTTTTTACTTTTAATCCTTAATCTTAAAACTTAAGTATCTGTACTTTGTATTTAAGGTACTTACACAGTATCAAAGTAGGCAGTACATGTTTCTAATGGCTGCTAGATGTACTTATAGTTGTGTAATTACTTGTGTATCAATAATGCCTTTGTACATAATGTACTTACAATCTGTTTAGAACATGTGTAACAAGATTGCGTTATTACACTATGTACCTAATAAACACTGATACAGTTTTCCAGGTTATTCCATTGTGTAGGTACATGTTATTACACATTGTTACATAAACTAATACATTGTACTAAGTGTGGTAGGTACAGTGTATCAAGGGTAGTGTAAAATAGTGTTATCCAAATTGCAACAATATCTCCGCTTTAGTAGCTCCGACAGAATCTTTCAGAGAGATTTTTTAATATCTACTTCCCAGCCTTATTTGTTGAGCTTTGAACCCCCTAAAAACAAGACAAAATTGAATTTTTTTGTAGATAACCTCAGGAAAAAGCTTTGTTACAAATACATGAACAAAATCAGTAATTTTCAGCAAGAGTTTCAATTTGATATTTCTACATTTAAATGTTTCCCCCTATGCATCTGAAGCGGGTATAATATTTGACCATTCTACCTAAGATTTCCCAGCTGTCTGACATCATCCCCCTCTCTCCTCACATCGACCGCTCAGACAGCTTGAGTCTTCATGTAATACGTGTGGGAAAGAGCCGTTAGTGTCATTCGTCCATTGACCGGACATGCCCGGTGCTGGAGGTCGGGATGACAAATGCATATTAGCTACAATTCATGCATAAACAAGAGGCTTTGTTTGCTGGAGGAGCCATGGGGGACATTGGTCTGGTGTGAACTTGTAGGGTCAACCACGACTATTAGTTTCAGTGAGAGACCACACGAGGACGAGGATGAACGGAGCCGGAGTTTTTGATGAAATTTACAGACATCTCCCGCACATTTGTAAAATTTACTTTCACTTGAGTTGATTAGTGAAGCCTATTTTAGTCTTTCACATTTCGCACATCGAATACTTCCCACAAATACTGCTAAAACTTGCAAAAATGCCTGGGTGGGCACAGTCGGCTTCATTCCGTGTTCACTCCCTCTCTCAGGACAGAGACAGCTGTAGGACCTACCTCGCACAACTGATGTCCCGACCCGCGGCTTGTCATCCCCTCGGCGCTGTTTGTGATGGTGCAGAATTGAGTTGGTGATCATTGGTCAATAGTGTTAAAAGTTATTTATAAAGGGTCCTTTCCCCTCCCCCGCCACCTTCCTTCCGTCTCCGCTGTGACCGGCTCCAGACACTACAGGGCGCCAACTTTCTGTTTGGCCGTCTGAACTTATATTTGCTGATGGTTTTATGTTTTGCCTGATGAATGAACAGATGGACGATGCCTGTGCATGAGCTCTGCCCTGACTGCTGGCCGAGTTGGCCCATATTTCTTTTACTCCTGTTTCTCCTGTGAAATTCAGGATTGATTTTAAGATTTTAGTGCTGACTTTCAGAGCCTTAAAGGGATTTTTGACATAGGGCCTCATTTCCTAGATATCCAGAGTGTTGTTGATTTCTGGAGATATTTTTTTCTTAAATTCATGCAGTTCTTATATTTGAAGAGCTTAGTGGCGTTAGGCTAGTGCATTTCTATGGTATCAGCTAGCCTGCATTAAAAACCGTCTGACCCACCACAGTGCACCTGAGGCAAATCACTTATAACGCCAGACTAACCATATACATGTCTGTGTTAATAGAATCATAATAACTATTTTTATTTAAAATAGCATTTAAAATACCTTATATTTGCAGCATCAGCTTCGTGGTTGTATAAGCTATGCAGTGGCGGAGGGATCTGCTCGAAAATAGTCCCTCAAAATGTGGAAATTCATGTGATGCAAGGTCAGTTATGTTTCAAACATGATTCTATTAACATAGACATTTATATGGCTAGTCTGGTGTTATAAGTGATTTGCCTCAGGTGCACTGTGGAGCGGGTCAGACTGTTTTTAATGGAGGCTCGCTGATACCATAGAAATGCACTAGCCTTGCACAAGCCTAGTGCCACTAAGTTCTTCAAATATAAGAACTGCATGAATTTAAGAAAAAAAGATCTCCAGAAATCAACAACACTCTGGACAACTAGGAAATGAGGCCCTATGTCGAATCCTAAAATATCCCTTTAAATGGTCAGGCCCCACAGAACATCCTGGACCTTTTGAGCCCGTACTCCTCTGCCCACACTCTTCAGTCCTCTGGCCAGAACCTGCTTGTAGTCTCTAAGACTCAGTATAAGACCTGAGGGACATGTCTTTTCACACTGTGGAATGTCCTGTCCCTGCGTCCGACAGACTCTGTGGATTGTTTTCAAAAGGATCTGAAGACACGTTTATTTAAGAAAGCTTTTGGTGGATGGGTTTTCACTACTGTCACTTTAATTTTACATATACATTTTATATTGTTTTACCTATTCTCTTGTGCAAAGAAACTTTACTTACTTACTCACTCCTTATCTCATTGAATACTGGGCTGCATTTTTGTCAACTGCATTAATAAAACTGAGACGCAAATACTGTTCATACTGTTTTAGAAATACTGTGTGCGGACAGGGCAGCACCTGTGTGCAAGGCCAAGACAAGGTGACTTTGTGTTGGCATAGGAGGACACCAAGGCTTTAAGTGGTTCAGCTAAAGTCTCTGGGTCACTTTGATCCAAGTCAACAAAGATTTCCATAACTGTTGCACATGTTGGTCTTTGCAAGGTCCACTACTTGATAGTCTCCAGATTGCCTCGCTATACTGCTATAGAGCGGCTAGAACCAAGTCTTGTCGATGCTTTCACTTCCTGTGAATAAAAATGTCGGAATCAGTATACTTATACTCCAAGCTGTAAATGTGTTGAGCAGATTCATGAGAAACACCTTTTTTTTTTTTTTCACTTCAAAATCTGAATGACTATTTATTATCAGGTTTCGTGCGGCCCTGTCTTTGTGCGGTGTATCCGAGGTTTTCTGCCCCTCATAGCAGTCTGCGGATGAATTGATGTGCGGAGTGAGCAGATTAGTCCGGTCCCACCCTCGGGCAGAGAGAGGCCCTGACACTGGGCTGCATGTGGAGAGGAGCTGCTGACTGGGCAGGTTCATCCATCGCAGAGCAGTGTTTGTCTTCAGGACACTCTGACCGGCTCCGCACTCTGCCCCACACCAGACCAAACGCACACGGGACTCTGCACTCGCTGAAGATGAAGAAACATAGTCTGCACATCAAATATGCTCATGAAGAGCTAATAATGAATTAATATATTTACTAATAATGACCTGCACATCATCAGAGAGAGAGATGGAGAGAAGGAGAGGGGGCGTGTTAGACAGTTAAGACAAAGATCTTTAATAAATCTCTAGATAGGACATGGCCGTAGAAATACGTTGGATCAAATGGCAGTTCTGGCGGCCATCTTGTTCCTGGCCCTTCTGACACACGGGTGGTTGCTCCTTTTTTATTAATTCCTATGGAGCTTGCACCAGACAAAAATCGCCTGCCCTCCCCAACAAACCAATCAGCGAGGGTTTGACTGACCAATGAGTCTGGAGCTTGTTCTACTGTGGTGCTGCTGACCGTCGATCAACATGGAGGAGCAGATCATTTTAGCTGTGTCCGATTTTATGATTCTTTTTGATAATTTACGCAAGGATTTTAGGAATGTAAACAAAAAAGCAGCAACTTGGGAAATTGTTGGCACCATGGTTGGTGAATGTCCACCATGTCCCAACCATAGACTGTAGAAAATAATGGACGTCTTATGCTCACTCCTCCCCGTTTACCAGAATGACCACGGCCGTGGGGCAATTCATGGCGGATTTACAGGCTCCCCCTCCCCAGCTCTGACGAAGCATGTTCCTAAAAAGGACATACGGGCGGGATTTTCACCGTAGACTCGGCCCTTGCGTGACGTGTAGCTCGCGCTGCTCCAATGCTAACAGTCCGAGCCTCGTTAAATACGAGATTTCAAAAAATCATATTACGAAAACCAGCCTGGTTTCATATATTGTTATTAACCCAGCGTTATCTCAGGAGGAAGATCTAGCCTAGTCTAGCGTTGAAACAATTGAAACCAGGCTTTAAAGTAGTTTTTAACGTGTCTAAAGTCCAATGCTTTTCAATGGGGGCCTAGCGGCGATATGGAGGTACTGCAGCAACGGCGGAGCAATGGCGGCCCCCACGTTTGTGGTCAAAAAGCAGGGCAGCCAGCGGCCATTGGTCCCAACAAGGCTCTGATGTCAATAAAGAGGGGGCGGAGTCATGTTTTGGGCCAGAATCATGGGGAGAGAGCTGGTCAGTTCAGACAACTTTCTTCTATGGTACAAAAAGAAGAGCCGTGCTTTCCCGAACAAGATCCTCTTCATGCATGACAACGCACCATGTCCTGTTGTAAAGAATACCTCTGCATCACTGGCTGCTATGGGCATAAAAGGAGAGAAACTCATGATGTGGACCCCCTCCTCCCCTGACCTCAACCCTATAGAGAACATCTGGAGCCCCAAGCAAAATATATGTGAAGGTGCGTTCACACCAAACGCAGCCAAGCGTCAGGTTTACATTTAAAATACATGGAGGACGCGCGTCAGGGAGCGTCAAAACATCCCGCAGCGAGTCACGCGCCTCCTGTGCGGCGCATTTTGAGCTCTGGGACTTTTACACCGACACACTTCAGTGTTTCTTTATTTAAACACCCAGGATTAAAAGCGGCGACAAGAAAAAAACTTATTCCAGTGGCTGAATCTGCGCTGGGAATGAGTTTGGGCCTCGAGGATGCCTGTTGTAGCTACGAACACACGCTGACGTGCGGCCAGAGTGTCTTGACGCTCAGTGACATTTGTGACTAGCGTCTGACTTCAGGTGAGCACAAGCGTCTAACTACGGGATTTATGTACACTGTGTTCCAAATTATTATGCAAATGACATTTTTCTAAGATTTTCTAAATTGTCAACTCAAATGAGAGTCAGCATAATTTTCAAGTCTTTAGCTGGTAGAGGATCAAATAAATGTGGTGGAAAAAATTTCCTAGTGATAACGGTATTTTTTTCAAAAATAAATATTGTAAAAACCTCAAAATCCACTGTTCCAAATTATTATGCAACTCATCGTTTCAATTCATTTTAAAGCTTATAATTAACTGAAAATGGTCATTTGTTGTATTTGTAGCACTAGGAGGTCATATTTACTGAAATCAGAAGCTATTTCAATCAAAAAAATATTAACAGGTCAAGTTATATTTTACCATAGGAGCCCTTGTGTGATAGCAGCTTCAAAATTCTTAAATCCATTAAACTTGTGAGTTTTTGGACTGTTTCTGCTTGCTTCTTTGCATTTCTTTGCATGATGTCAGAATAGCCTCCCAGAGCTGCTGTTTGGATGAAAACTGCCTCCCACCATCATAGAAGTTTTTTTTGTTGAGGCTCCAAAGGCTCTCAACAGTGTTGAGGTCAGGAAAGGATGGGGTCCACATCATGAGTTTCTCTCCTTTTATGCCCATAACAGCCAGTGATGCAGAGGTTTTCTTTGCAGCAGGATATGGTGCGTTGTCATGCATGAAGAGGATTTTGTTAGGGAAAACACGGCTCTTCATTTTGTAGCATAGAAGACAGTTGTCAGTCAGAAACTTCACATATTTTTCAAAGGTAATTTTCACACCTTCAGGGAGCCTAAAAGGGCCTAAAGGAGCCGACCAGCTCTCTCCTCATGATTCTGGCCCAAAACATGACTCCGCCACCTCCTTACTGACGTCACAGCCTTGTTGGGACATTGTGGCCATTCACCAACTATCCACTACTCAATTGATTTGACCATCCAGGGTTACACAGCCTCATCAGTGAACAAGACTGTTTGAAAATGTGTCCTCATGTATTTCTGAGCCCGTTACAGCCGTTTCTGTTCATCAGCATTCAATTACCAGTTTAGGGGAGGCCCGGATAGAAGGTTTATGCACAACTGCAGCTTCTGGAGGGTCCTACACCTTGATGTTCGGGGGACTCCAGAGGCACCTAACAGCTTCAAATACCTGTATGCTGCTTTGTAGCATCTGTTCTAATAATCTGATGTGTTTGTCTGGCAGAAACCGTCCATATTGTGCCTTTATCTGCATAAACCCGAGTGTGTCTGAATCATCCACAAATCTCTTATCAGTACGATAATTACGCATAATCTTTCATGAAATATCGAAGGTTTTCATACCTAGACCAAGGCATTCAACTATTTCAAGCTTTTCATCAGCAGAGAGTCCATTTTTCTTAACCATATTGCTTGAAAATGATGATCTGCATAATAAAGTGGAACACCCTTTTTCAGTAGTTTTTCCCTTAACTGGTCTTAACCTGACAACTAATTATCCCAGGTCTCTGGGATTAATGTCAGTGATTCATAGAGCCCCGAGACACGATACCATCCACAAGTTTCATTATTTTTTTTATTTTTTTTACCTTTTTGACACAAAAATACAATTTGCATAATAATTTGGAACGCAGTGTAGGTGCGTTTTTGACGCCCGGAAAGCGTTTGGTCTGTACGCACCTTGAGGGTGAGCAGTTTTCATTCCAACAGCAGCTCTGGGAGGCTATTCTGACATCCTGCAAAGAAATCCAAGCAGAAACTCTCAAAAAACTCACAAGTTTAATGTATTTAAGAAGTCTGAAGCTCCTACCAAAGAAGGGCTCCTACACTTGACCTGTTGCAATGCTACAAATTAATTTAAGTTAGTTAATTACAAGCTTTCAAATGTATTGAAACGAGTTGCATAATAATTTGGAGCAGTAGATTGAGTTTTTTACTATATTTATTTTTGAAATAAATACTGTTATCACTGGGATATTTTTTCAACCACATTTAAATGATCCTCTACCAGTTAAAGACTTGAAAATGATGCTGACTCTCATTTGAGTTGACAGTTTAGAAAATCAGAGAAAAATGTCATTTGCATAATAATTTGGAACGCAGTGTATGTTAAGAGTAGCAAATAAACATGTGTGCCCAAAAACCGTGTACAAGAGGAAGTAAACAGCACAGCAGCTTAGCACAGAACGCATTGACAAAGCTCGAGCGTACACAAACAGATTCTTACCGGCTGTCTCTCCAGAGTCTCTTTCCCGAGTGCCCTGTCCTGCACTGCGTTTTAGAGGATTGAAAGTCGTTTCTGTCCCTTGTTTAGGCAGCAGTTTGCTGGCCTTAAGCTGCCGTGGTGTCCCTGTTGCTCCCCGTGCATGACACCACAGGTGGATGGGTGCATCATTTAACGCAGCCCGGGCAGGATCTGCTGATTGCAGAATTTGTTCCGCCTGGGCTCCGTAGAGGAAGGGGGGTGACGGGAACTTCGCCGCAACAATGGCACCTTGCCAACTGGTGAATTGAAACTGGCTCAAACAACTCAAGCAAAGAGGCAGCATCAATCCAGCATCTCTCATGTTTTCACACTATGCTATCCCTCTCTCTACTTCTTAGTTTTGACGGATATGAGAAAGCCAAACGTTTTTCTTTGTTCTTTCAAGCACACGTGTGTTTCGTTGTTGGCTCCGGCATGAACTTTCCAGTTGTTGAGTTTCCCACACGGTAGTTGAACCCATTAGTGGCAAAGGAATCTCCTGTTGCAAGGAACGTGAAGGAAATAAATACAAACAATTTTGGCACAGTAACAAATGCTGATTGACCCAAATTGAAATGATCTTCTTGTCTAATGTTCATATTATACATCTGTGTGTGTGCATGGCAATGATATATTTACATTTTTGTTTTTCACAGGTAAAAAAAAAATCTCAGAGGCACTTAGAAATAAAAAGTGGCTCAGCGGGTGGTGATCAGAGGCTATGGAGGTACAACATCATGTCCTTCCTTGAACCCTATTTTAACAAGCGGGACAGCAGTGGAACTTGACCAGGATGAGGAGGAGATGGTGTTTACATTAACCTAATCTTATGCACACAGTGTGATGCCCCAAGTGATTTCAGCAGCCTTTGCACAACTTTCCATTTACAGAGAACCTGCATAAATGCTCCCCCAGAGTGAAAAAGCAAGTGGCCCGACCTCTTCACTCAGAAAAGGTCTTTACAGTCACTTTAAACAACTTACTGATATCTCAGTATCTCAGTGCTACGTGTGTTGGAACTCTCCATCGACAAAATGTCAAGTATATATATATGTCAAGTCTACAGTTGCAGCTCCCCGACTTGAAAGGGAATGTCCTCTCTACTTGGAGGCAGAGTTAGCGGCCGTCTTACTTCATGGAGTGGGGGCCTGGACAATGACAAACACCTGTTCCTCTTGGACCTTTAAGGCTTGGATTTGACAGGCAGCACGGGTTTCTATCGCTCTGTGCTGAAAGCGTGGAGCTCAGTGCTGTCGTTCTCCCGAGAGGAGCCTTACGGTCGTGCAGGAGAAGAGCCACTTTTCCACAATCTTGTGGAATGACGTTCTGGACTCTGCTCAGGTGAGACGGGCTTTTGTGTCTGCAGGGGTGACCGGGCTGACCGACCTGTGGACTGAGAGGGGTTGGAAGAGTGCTGCCCAGCTGAGCGTGTGATTGGGAGGCTGCTGCAGGAGGTCCAGAGCGGGGGCCCCCTCACGCTCCAGAGAAGCCTTAGGGATGTACAGAGTCAGTCCAGCTGTGCATCCTTTGCCCTTCCCTCCACTGTCGGTGTGGGCAGTAGGAGCACAGCAAGGAACAGCCGGAACTTCCCCATCTTGCCAACAATGGCTACAGTGGCGAAGAAGGATCCGTACATCACAGACCAAAGTCCACCACAGAGCTGAGCTGGCTGCCTCCCCAGAGTCCAGGTGGTCAGGTGTGTTGGCCCCAGGGTCTTCTCCCAAAGGTACCGGCCTCTGATTGAGAAACGCTGTGCGGATCTCCAGTGGAGAGAGGTGCATGGGGCCGTGGCCACTAACAGACATGTGGCCCACTTTGAACCAAGGTCCAACAGCCACTGTGCACCGGAGACACTGGAACACCTGTGGCTGTCCTGCCCTCGCCTCACCGTCATGTTCACACTCCTGAAGGACTGGATGGAGCGCTTAGGACAGACTCTGACCAGGGAACCTTTTATCTATGCCCATAAGTTCTCCGTAACGCAGCGTAGGAAAGTGGGTCTAGTGAACCATGTCCTGGGTCAGGCCAAAATTGGAATCTGGCTGAGCAGAAGGAACGAAATGGCGGGTTCTGGATGCACAGACCCCAAACTGCTGCTTCAGAGGCTGGTGACGGCGAGACTGAGGGTGGAGTTCCTGTACAGCTCTTTGGTGGGGGAGCTGGCGGACTTTGAGGAACTGTGGGCAGTTGGGGGGTTTTATGAGGTGTTGAGTAAGAACATGACAATAAATGAATGTGCAAAGTCAAAGTATCTCTCTTTCTCTCTGTGTCTCTCTTTCTCCCTCTCTCTCTTTAGCTCTCTCTGTCTCTATCTCTTTCTCTCTATCTATAGACCCTCCTCCTTCTCTACTGTCCACAGAGGATCTTGGTGGATTTCTTCTGGGATGGACTGCACTGGGTGCCGCAGGCGGTGCTGTTCCTTCCCAGGGAGCAAGGAGGACAGGGACTGATCCATCTGGCCAGTCGAAGGGCTGCCTTCAGGCTGCAGTTCCTCCAGCAGCTGGTGGCAGGTCTGGAGGAGCTGGTGTGGAGGCCATTTGCTGTTTCCATCTTTGAGCGAGCTGGGGGCAGGGGACTGTCTCTCTTCTAACCCATTGGAGACAGAGACTTACAGGACAAGACTGGGCCCTTTTGAGGAGTTTCAGTTCCGGCGAGCTGTCCCCTGGACCTAACCAGGAAAGCTCCTCAGGCCTCTTGTTGTCCAGCCCTGTCTCCACCTCACTGGATTGTTCCCCTGGAAAAACCTTCTACAGACTGATGGTGCAGGCCCTGAACCACCAAAGACTGTCCGGCCCCCATCTTGAAGACTGAGGACAGTCTGGCCTGGGGTCACCTCTACAAACCACCACAGACTATGAGGCATGGAGATCTGCAGTGGAGACTGCTTCATGGGGCGATAGCCGTCAACGCTTTTGTTTGCAAAGTAGACTGTACAGTGGGGGAGGGGTGTCCTTTCTGTGGAGTCAGGGAGTCAGTCTTTCACTGTTTCTGGGAGTGTGGGAGGCTGACACAGCTGTTTGATCTGCTTAAGGCAGGATAGGAGGTGCGGATATGGTTTAATGCGTTGACTTATGTTGGGGGGGGGGGGGGGTCTTGGCTAGTGGCAGAGTGAAGAGGAAGGGGCGGGTCCTGAATTTCCTCCTGGGCAAGCTAAGATGGCCGTGTCTCAGCGCAGGAAGAGGCAGGTGCAGAGTCAGGTCAGCTCTGAGGTGCTGTTTGTGAAGATGGTGCAGGCTCGGCTCCTGCTGGAGTTTGGGGTCGCCCAGATGGCCATGAGGCTGGAGGAGTTCGGGGACGGTTGGGGGCTTGGGGGGGGTCCTAGCCTCAGTCAGGGCTGAACAGCTTTGTTTTGGACCTTTTTAAAAAAAATAATTTTGTGTGTACTCTCTATGTGTTGTACATTTTTGTAATTAGCACGAGGTGTAAATGTGAACATGGAAGCCTTTTTTCTGACTAAATAAAGGTTTGGTTAAAAATAAAAAATCTCTATCTCTCTTTCTCTCTGTCTCTCTCTTTCTCTGTTTGTGTCTCTCTCTCTGTCTATCTCTCATTCTCTCTCTGTGTCTCTTTCTCTCCTTTTCTCTCTGTCTCTCTCTTACTTTCTTTCTCTTTCCCTCTATCTCTGTCTCTTTCTATCACACTCTTTTTCTCTCTCTATGTCTCTCACTCTCTTTTTCTCTGTCTCTCTCTTTCCCTCCCTCTTTATCTCTCTCTGTCTCTCTGTCTCTATCTATCTCTAAAGGTTAGTTAAGTGATAAATCAATAGAATAAATTCCTTGCCTGTCTAAGCTTGTACTGTTATTTGCAGGTGCTTCCTTGGAATCAATCCTGGAATCAACAGCGCGATGCGTGACGCTGCCTATGGCGCTGTTTTACCGTGTCCCGTGTGTTGGGTTCCATCTCAGAGGCCATGAATTTCGCCTGTCGCTCCCCGTGTGTCGAGCCCATTACCCAGAGCAGATTAAATGGAAACACCACTTATTTCCTTGATCTATTTTGAGTTATTTCATGACTCTTTGATAATTGTGACTGACCTTATGTCAAATCTGGCAAGAAAATAAAATGTTTACAGTTTTTCAAATGTTTTTTTTGTCTTTTTTTTTATTGGACACTGCGCATGCGTCAAGGCTGAGCATATCGGGAGAACGCCAGACGCGGACAAAACACGAAAATACTGTGGTAATTAAAGATCTTTCTGATTTATAATGACGGCCAGTCAAGTATGAAGGTGGACTTGATCTGGTGAGCAAGCTGTGATATGTCTAAGAAGAAAACAAGGTCGCAAACAAAGCAAATTGGACTCGGCCTCGCTGAACAGGTGCCTGAGATTGACATGGCAGGAAAGGATATCAACACGCAGGAGCTGTCTGAGCTGATCCGAACCATAATTAGGGAAGAAATCAATGCAGCGGTTGATAAACTCCAACCGCAACTTGATGTCGTTAAAAAAGATTTGACTGAGTGTTCCATCAAAGTTGCCGCTATGGAGGAAGCGCTGAACTGCATGGAGATCAGAGTTACGGCGCTGGAGTCTGCAAACGAAAGTCTGCGTAAAGAGAACACGGACTTGAAAGAGAAAGCCGATCGCTTGGAGAATCACAGTCGGAAACATAACATCCGTATTCTCGGCTTGGTTCGAGATACCGAGAAGGGAAATCCAACAAGTTTCGTGTCCGCTTTGCTTAACGAGCTGTTCAAGGACAGACTCCCTCGCGCACCTGAAGTGGAAAATGCCCACCGCATCGGACCCGTGGCTAAATCTGGACAGCGCGCAATGATTGCAAGAATGCACAGGCTTGAAACGAGGGATGCGATTCTACGTTTAGCCAAGAAGGAAAAGCTGTTTGAGATTCGTGGAATGAAGCTGCGCATTTTCCCCGACCTCACTGAGGAGACGGCGAGGGCCAGGGCGCGTTTCCGTGAGGTGAGGAACAAACTGTGGAGCGCAGGAGTGAAGCACGGGATCATTCACCCAGCTACTTTGATTTTGACTTTTAAAGAAGAGACCATGAAGTTTACTGACCACCGAGCTGCAGAGACATTCTATAAGACTGTGGTTGAACCGGAGATGCAAAGCACGAACTGATGGCAAAGCACAGGTATGGACTTTGCGCATGTAGCCTAGTCTACGGATATATTTAAGACTGCTTCTGAAGCTCGAAATACAACGTACATGCTTTCAGTATCCCTGTTTAAATTATTATTGAATTATCAGTTCAAATGCTAATAGTGGGACTAAGTGGTTGGCTTGATTTATGATTATGATTTAATGACCACAGAAGTTATGTGTAAAATATAAGTTTGTCTGAGTTGGCGTAACATCCTATTAGTTGTCGTTGACAAATGTTGGCAAAATGGGGGTGCATATGTGTGAATGTGTGTGTATGTATGTCTTTGTGTGTTGTGTGTCTTTTTTGTCTAATTTGTTTATTTGATAGCTCTTCAATGTGTTTAATCAGAAGTTACTATCTGTGTAAAATAAAAAATGGTGATGGATAAAATACTCTCAAATAAAGGATTAAAAATAGCTCATTTGAATGTCTGTAGTTTGCGAAATAAGATTCAGGATATTACTGGGATTCTAGGAAATAATTTGCACATTTTGGCAATATCTGAAACGCATTTAGATGCAACTATAGACGACTCCCTTTTGCACGTAAATGGTTACCTATTATATAGATGTGACAGAAATATAAATGGTGGAGGAGTGGCTTTTTATGTTCAGGATCAAATACCAGTGAAGATTAGACAGGACCTGGGTTGTATTGGGGTTGAGGCGCTGTGGTTGGAAGTGCAGTTACCACACTTAAAGCCCATTCTTGTTGGTTGCTGCTATCGGCCACCCAATGCACCAATAGTCTATTTAGATCGAATCTGTTACATGTTGGATAAAGTCTGTGATTTAAATAAGGAGATTTATTTTCTAGGTGACCTAAATATTGATTGGAGTTTGAACAATGGTTCAATGAAAAATAAGTTGCAATCTATAGCTGACACTTGCAATCTATCACAAGTGGTCACAAATCCAACAAGAATTGTTTATAATGATGTTGGGACAAAAACGGAAACATGCATAGATCTAATTTTTACCAATGCAACTGACTTGTGTTCAAAAGCAATTTCAATTTGTGTTGGCTTTAGTGATCATAATTTAATCGCAATTAACAGAAAAACTAAAGTCCCCAAACCGGGCCAGAAGATAATAATAAAACGGATTTTTAAACATTTCAATGAGACTAGTTTTTGTAGCGATATAAGAAATATTGACTGGTCGCAGGTACTACGGGAAGTAGATCCTGATCTTGCTTTGCCAATTGTTGACAAACATGCCCCATTAAGACGAATGACAGTGAGAAACATTGCTTCTCCATGGTTAGATGCTGAACTTAAAGAATATATGAGGGAAAGAAATAAATTAAAGTCAGAAGCAATCTCCTCAGGGGATAACGCATTATGGGAAAGGTACAAACAACTTAGAAATCTTGTTACAAAATTAAACAGAACAAAAAAGAGAAGCTATTATGAATATAAATTTGAGAACGTAAAATTAGACAAGAATAAATTATGGAATACATTAAACCAATTAACAGGGCGGAGAGATAAATCTGTACCGACATTTTTAGATGTAGGTGACACTTTTCTGACTAAACCTGCTGATATAGCGAATTATTTAGGAGATTACTTCACTAAGAAAGTTCTGAATTTACAAAAAGACATGATTTCACAGTCAAACCCTGATTTATCTTTCAATACAATTAAAAACACAATTATGCTGAATAAATCGTGTACATTTAAATTTGATAAAGTAAGTCTGACTACAGTAAAAAACATATTACAGTCAATGAAAGATAAACCTTCTGGTTCTGATGAGCTTGATGTCAAGTTCTTAAAGATTGTTGCTGATGTGATTACTATGCCTATATGCTATATTATTAATTTAAGTTTAGAAAAATGTGTTTTTCCTGCTATCTGGAAAAAAGCTAAAATTGTGCCTCTTCCTAAAAACAAAAAGGATAACTTCTCTGGGAAAAATAGCAGACCTATAAGTATTCTGCCAATTTTGAGTAAGATCACAGAGAAAATAGTTTATGATCAAATTAATCTGTATTTCTCTAAAAATGGCTTGAATTCACCCTATCAACATGCTTATAAGAAAGGACATTCCACAATGACAGCCTTAGTTCAAATGACGGATGATTGGTTGCATGAAATTGATGATAGAAAATTAGTTGGAGCTGCAATGCTAGACCTGAGTGCAGCATTTGATTTAATTGATTATGATTTATTATTGGGAAAACTTAGTTGTTATGGATTTCAGAAGGGTGCAATACAATGGATCTACAGCTATCTTACTAACAGGGAGTTTAATGTACTGTTTAATGGTAGTTATTCTGAGACAAAGGTTCTGTGTTGTGGGGTGCCTCAAGGGAGTTGCCTTGGACCACTGTTATTTTCTATTTTTACTAACGATTTGTCTTTTATTTTGGAGTGTGCCACTATTGCCCTATATGCAGATGACTTAACTGTTTATGTGTCGGATTATGACTCTACCAGACTTAATACTTCATTAAATAATGAACTAAAACTAATTGAAAATTGGATCAAAGAAAATAAGTTAATTATTAATGTTGCGAAAAGCAAATGTATGATATTGGGATCTAATCATCTTTTAAAAGAGTCCCCTGTTCTGAATTTGTTTGTTGGTGGGTCGATCATTGAACAAGTGGCTGAGGTCAAACTGCTTGGTGTGACTCTGGACAGCAGGCTGAACTGGAACGCTCACATAAAACAATTAGTGAATAAAATGGGTAGGAGTATGGCCGCAGTTCGGCATTGCAGAAAATGCATACCGACTCGCATACGAAAAACTTTGGTGGAATCAATAGTTTTATAAAAATATAATTATCACAAAAGCACCTGAAATTATTTATAATAGACTGACTCTCTTCAGTGATGTTCATACTTATTCCACTCGCCAATCAAGTGAAGGGCGTTTTCTGCTACCTGCCTGTCGAACAAATCAACTTCAGAGAACATCGTGTTATAGAGCAATGGTGGCATGGAATTCACTCCCACAATTCCTGGTTTCTGGGATTCACAATGTTAGTTTTTCCAAACGACTTAGATTGTATGCACTTACTTTGGAGTAACTGGATCATCTATGTAATGACTTTACAATGAGCTATGTCAGCTGATATGTTTTTGTTATATTTGATATGATACCCCGAGTGTGGTAATATTTGTTATCATAGAAGAGCTTATGTTGTTATATTGTCATGTTCAGTAGGGCTGAAACAGCTAATCGATCGGTCGACTAATAATCGATTATTGAAATAGGTGACAACTACTGTTAAAAATTTGTAAAAAAAAAAAAAGGGAAGAGAAAAGAAGGAAAAATGAAAGAAAATTAACTAAAAAGGAAAGAAAAAGAAGAGAGAAAAAAAGAAAAAAGAAAAAAAAAGGAAAAGAAAAAGAAGAAAAAGAAAAGAGAGAGAGAAAAAAAAAGAAAAAACATTTACCATCCTAATACTCTATTTACAGCCAGTCAATTAGTTGTGTAAATAACTGATGGATTGATCGACTATCAAAATGACCGTTAGTTGCAGCCCTAATGTTCAGTATATATGTGTTATGTTTCGTTGTGTTTCGCTGTGTGTGTGTGTGTGTGTGGGGGGGGGGGGTATGTGTTTTGTGTGCACTTCTGTATTTGTCTTCATTGTTGCACAGCCTTGATGTTAATATTTGTTTAAAATTGTTAAGACCCCAGGAAGAATAGCTGCTTTATTTAGTAGCTAATGGGGATCTAAATAAATAAACAAACAATAAACAATACAGTTTTATAGGAGGCACAGACTTTGGCTCCATTTGTTCATGGATTTCCCTCTGTCAAACACTTCAAATCATTCACTTCTATTTATATCAAATATAACAATTGTTTCCTACCTGTTCTTTTTAACACGACATGACCAATATTTACTGAACATGGGACAGTGATACAGTGAATGCTAACACATAAAAAAATGCTAATATGGCTAACACGAAAAAAGAGAAAAAAGAGACATTGATGGGAGCGACATCTGCATCACTCAAAAGGTTAGCGCCCCCTTTGGGTCAAAACAGCAGATTTGTACCTTTGACATGAATGGGCAGAGATCGTCTGAGAACTTCTAATGTACAAATGAAAAACGTTTTTAGACCCTCTCATTCATCCTGACCTATTGTACATGTTTTTAGTGGTAAGGGAAACCAAAGAACCCGGAGGAAGCCTATGCAGACACGGGGAGAACATAAAATCAAACCTGGGTCTTCTAACTGTGTAGCGCGAGTGCTAACCACTGTACTACCGTGCCTCCCAGTGTCGTGGGACGCTTCAGCTTTTAGTCTGTCCCATTTATATAGTCATTAAATTAAAATCAAACAGCCGACGATATAGTTTGTACATAGATATAATATAATAAAGATGAGCAGGTCCCATTCTGCCTCATTCATTGAAAAAGGTTCCAGAGTCGTGCGTGTGAACCTTAATGGCCGCTCTGTCTCCTCCTACGCAGCCTGGTCCATAAAAGGGCAAAAAGGCGGGAAGCCCTGCACTCATGGGTTGGGTCGTTATTGGGACGTTTGAAAGTGTCTCTTGGAGTCGCCGCTGGCCCCCACCATAAGTACCAGAAGCGCGTTCCTCGCCCATTGAGTTTGTAGCTTATGAGAGCAAATGGTACATGGTTCATTCAGCAGCTAATCTACTAGCGGCTATTGCTGACGTCAATGTGTGTTTTAATCCCGTTTCGCTGAGCACGTTCAATAACTACAGGTGGAGCTATTTCCCCAATAATGAGGTCCTGGGTTCGATTCCCACCTGGACAGGACCTTTCTGTGTGGAGTTTTGCATGTTCTCCCTGTGTCTGCGTAGGTTTCCTCTAGAACCCTACCACAGAGGGGCCGATGGCACAGACCGGTTGCCTCGCTTCCGTCAGTTTACCCCAGGGCAGCTGTGGCTTCAACAGCTTACCACCACTGAATATCGAGTGAATGAATAATGTCTAATTATTATTATTTTTATTGTATAATTTTCCACGCAAAATAAAAAATCTTCCGAGCGTCTTCTGACAGTGAGTTGATGCGTCCGTATCAAGAACGTCCATTTTCCTGTGGTTCTTATACGGGCTTGGAATATTCTATCCCCAGAATGAGAAATGATCCCCGTTCTCCCACACACATTAATGTCATTTTTAACTCTTCTACCAAAAGGGAGGACTTACTTAGCAAAAGTTCCTGAAAGTTGCTCCCATTTATTTCAAATCACATATCAGAATCACATATTGATCGCTCTACTGATGTAATGTAGCCGGTTCATGAACGTGGACAGACCTTTTATACAGACTTCAGCTCAAACACAAACGAATACTTTCCTCCCCTTTGATTTAACTCACAAAAATCTTCAATCTAGGTGCTGTTTTTGCCAAAGAAACCGTGATTATTAAGATTGACCAAAGTAGATAATGCTTGCCATCCATCCCCAATCCATCAGCTGCATTATTAGGTCAATATTTTCAGCTTCTTTTGTAAAAAAAATACGTCAATATGCTGTCACTCTAAGTGCCTCTGTTTACTCATTATTCTAAACCGAATAACCAAATAATATCAACAGCAGGAGGGGGGGTGTCAGATCCTCTCAAAACAACATTAATATTGTGAATGAAGTCGTTGCAAACCCTTGTGGATGTCGTGTTTTTTTGGAGCTGTCACTTGTCATGCACGACTGCTCCGGCTTTAACTCTCCAGAGCGGGAGGCAGAAAGAAAACACTTACACAGCGGGAGCAAGGGCCGTAATGAGCTTTTTGTTTACCATCTTTTGTTTTCCCGGTGTCGAGCGGCTAATGCGTTATTGTGTGCCACTCCTTCAAATGTCAGGCTTGTGTTTGTGGTGGAGAGGCAGTTATTTTGGAGCAGGGAAAGTGGAGATGTCTGGATGGGACTTCTGACCAGTGTGGGCGGAGAATCACGGTCCACTGTACAGCTTTGTACCAAACTGACACGGATAATAGGCAGGTTTACGGAACAAGGGCGGCACGGTGGCGCAGCAGGTGCGGTACTTAGACTTTTTGCCTGCTTTTCATCCAATTGTAGGGCTGCCAACTTCGTCGTTTAGTTGACTAATTGGTCGATGCAGTTGTACTCGACCAAGATTTTCATTGGTCAACAAGACCTAATTAATATGCTTTGACCTTCAATTTTAGCATTAAAGGACCTATATAATGCAAGATCAACTTTTTGAAGCTTTGAAGGTGCGTTCACACCAAACGCGGCCAAGCGTCAGGACGCGCCTCAGGGAACGTCAAAATATCCCGCAGAGTCACGCACCTCCTGTACGGTGCATTTTGAAGCTTTTCGCTCAGCAGATGTTTTGCCGGCCCTCAGATGTAAACAAGTCATGGAGGATTAGCTTCATTGTGAATCGGAGCAACAGCAGCTCTGGGACTTTTACAAAAACACACATCAGTGTTTCTTTACCTAAACACCCACGATTAAAAGCGGCGACAAGAAAACTTATATTAGTGAATCTACGCTGGGATCGTGTTTGGGCCTCGAGGATGAATGTTGCAGCGGTATAAACACACGCTGACGTGTGACCAGAGCGTCTGACTTCTTGTTCGGTGCAACAGGACCCTGTGTCTCGCATGGTGGGTGCTCCACAGCGCCTTGTTGGGCGCCGTGGAGCACCCACTTGTTTTTCCCCCTTAAAAAGGGGAGCAAAACAAAAACGGGGCTACAAGAAAAGCAGGAGCAGCAAAGAGTCCCTCAGCATGAACTAATACAGGATGTGTGTTACGAATCAGGCAAAGAGCCCAGGAGCAGACACGGACGATGGTGCACAATGGTAAGTATATATTAGAGGTTGGTAGGTGTCTTCTTCTTTGCAGATAATTGTCAGTGTAGAATGGAGCGGAACGGGACGGAGCGGGGACAGACCAGGATGGAGTGGGACAGACCAGGACGGAGTGGAACAGACCAGGACGGCGCAGGACGGAGTGGGGTGACAGGTGGCTGGAGCTTGGAGATTACTGACATGCAGAGTTTTGCGATCTGGCACCGCGGAGCTCACTGGAGTGGTTCTTGAATCTCCTTGATTGTAGAGTGAAGTCAGCTGAGGACCCCAGCACACCTGTCTTCACTCCAGCAATGAGAAAAAGGGGAGGGGACGGAGCCAGCCACTCAGGGCAGGGAATGGCAGATGAGCAGTCTGAGGTGCAGGAGGGGCTGTGACAGTACCCCCCCCCCCCCCCCCTTTACGGACACACCCTGGCGACTGATTACACTTCTCTGGATGATCGCGGAAGAACTCCTGGATTAAGGACGGGTCCAAAATGTTCTTACGAGGGATCCAACACCGTTCTTCTGGACCATAGCCCTCCCAATCCACCAAGAACTGCAGACCACGACCCCGGCGCCGAATATCAAGAACACGGCGAACAGTGTATGCAGGGTGGTCGTCGATCAACACAGGAGGAGGCGGTGGAGGAACGGAAGGGCGTAAGGGACTGGACTGGACCGGTTTGACCATGGACACATGAAAGGTAGGATGAATCTTCAGGGAAGGTGGAAGTTTAAGGCGCACCGTCGAGGGTTTGATCACCTTCTCCACCTCAAATGGCCCGATAAACCTTGCCGAAAGCTTCTTAGATTCCACCTTTAGAGGCAGGTCACGTGTGGAGAGCCATACCTTCTGGCCAGGAATGTATGAAGGAGCAGGTGTGCGACGGCGGTTAGCCTGGCTCTGGGACCGCTTAGAGGCACGCACAAGAGCTGAACGTGCACGATTCCACGATTGACGACACCGCCTCAAGTGATCCTGGATCGAGGGAAGTGCTAGCTCCTGGTCTGCAAACAGGGGTGGCTGATAACCGTTACAACATTCAAACGGTGACAGACCCAGATAGGTGTTCAAATGGGTGTTGTGGGCATACTCCACCCAGGGCAGATGTGAACTCCAACTGGACGGACTGGCGGATGACACACAGCGCAACGCCACCTCCATATGCTGGTTAGCCCGCTCCGTTTGGCCGTTAGTCTGGGGGTGGTATCCAGAAGAGAGGCTAACATTAATATTAAGAGCAGAACAGAAGGCACGCCATACCTGGGAGGTGAATTGGGGACCTGTCCGATACGATGTCCGAAGGAATGCCATGCAACCTGAACACATGATTAACTAGCAAGTCAGCAGTCTCTTTTGATGAAGGCAGTTTTGGGAGTGGAACAAAGTGTGCAGATTTAGAAAACCTGTCAACAATGTCAACGAGATGTGAGACCAAGGACGGCCAGGGATTGGTAAAGGTTGTAAAAGACCAGAAGGGGGCTTTTTGAACATTGTTTTGTGAACATGCTGTACAGGCCGAAACAAAGTCTTTAGTGTCCCTCTCCATAGATGGCCACCAGAACCTGCGCCGAAGAACTGCTAGGGTGCGGGTAACTCCAGCGTGGTAGGTTAGGCGGGTAGAGTGGGCCCACTGAAGAACATCAGACTGGACCGGGATCAGGAACAAACAGGGAATTAGGTGGGCCATGGCCAGGATCTGGGTGGGTCTGCTGGGCTAGCCTAACCCGCGACTCAATTTCCCAAGAAATAGTTGCTATATAGCGGGAAGCTGGCAAAATCCGATCGCTGCAGCAACAGGGGAGTCATCAGAAAAAACGCGAGACAAGGCATCTGGCTTAATGTTTTTAGATCGAGATCGATAGGTCAAGGAAAAGTTAAATCGATCAAAAAAAGAGGGCCCATCTAGCTTGCCTTGAATTCAACCGCTTGGCAGTTTGAATGTATGACAGGTTCTTGTGATCCGACCAGACAATAAAGGGGAGATTAAAACCCTCAAGCCAGTGGCGCCACTCTTCCAGTGCCAGTTTTATTGCCAGAAGCTCCTGATTGCCAATGTCATAGTTTCTTTCTGCAGAAGAAAGTTTACGAGAAAAATATGCACAAGGATGCAGCTTTTTATCTGTGGGACAGCGTTGCGAGAGGACTGCACCTACCCCAGAGTCCGACGCATCGACCTCTACTATGAATTGGAGTTCAGGATTTGGCTGAATCAACACCGGGGCAGTGGTGAACTTGTGCTTCAACTCCATAAAAGCCGATTCTGCTGCAGCATTCCATGCAAAAGGGACCGAAGTAGAGGTTAGAGCAGTCAGAGGGGCTGCCAGACGACTGAAGTTGCGTATAAGCCTCCTGTAGAAATTCGCAAATCCCAAAAACCGATGCAGCTCCTTACGGCTGGAAGGGGATGGCCATTCTCTGACAGCCGTGACCTTGGTGGGGTCCATCTGCACTTGACCCTGGGAGATGATGTACCCTAAAAAGGCAACAGAGGGGGCATGAAATTGACACTTTTCTGCCTTGACATACAACTTGTTCTCCAGGAGCCTCTGAAGAACTGTCTTCACATGGGCCTCATGGGTGATGTCATCAATGTAAACGAAAACAAATCTCCCAATCATGTCACGTAATACATCGTTTACCAGATTTTGGAACACGGCTGGAGTCTTCTCAGCGAGTCTGCATCGACACCACACTTAACAGGTGTATGTTACAACGGAGAGCAGTCCCACAAGCAACACACCAAACAACTTCAGTTCCTTGTTTACTTAGGACATAAGTGTTCATTTTAACAACTTTATCGTCATATAGACATGTATTAATGAGAAAGAAAGTGACAGTGAGACTTAATATGATTTTATTGGGAGGGGAAAAGTTCTCACTTGTGAGTTTGAAGAAGCTAAATTATATAATGTAAATACGACATATTTGAATCTGAATTACTTTGTTAACTCATAAGAGAATGTTTTATTTATTTAAAAGTATGATCAGTCAAATTTGTGATTTTTGCCACATTATGGGCTGTACAGTTTGTGAGGGAGAGTGCGTCTGAAAGTCACAGCTCGAATTTCTCTGTTGAGTAAACCTCTGGAGGTGTCCTCACTGAGGCCTGAGTGGAAGGGTGTAGGGGAAGGGAGGAGGGAATGGTTTCGGAAAGGCCCCACCTGTTACGTGTTGGAGCGACTCATTGAGCAGCGCTGGCCAATTACTGCAGTCTTACAAAGCGGGGAGACAGCAGACCATTGGATTTGACCACAGAGCAGTGGAATATGGCACAAGATGTTACTGATGTCCTTAAGCCATTTATAACGCTGACAGAGCTGCTGTCACAGGAGAACACATCACTATCAGCAACCATTCCTATGCTTCTTAATCTGAATAAATGCCTTCTCGTCGTATCACAAGACGACAGTCCCACAAAACCTAAAACGAAGCTAAAAGTTGTGGAGGAAATAGACAGTGTATCCAAAAACATTACTTAAGCACAAAATCTTCATAATAGTTTTTATTTCCACCCATTGGGAACATTGCCCACGATTTACTAAATCAAAACATGAAGAGAAATTTATAATTTATTCAACTAATTTACACAAAACTAGAAGAAAAAAAATAGCAGTATCTGCATATGTCTCTACAAACTCAAATATTTTCTGTGCAAAAAAATGTTCCCCATAGGATTTAGCATTCTAGTGAGTCAATAAACTAATATTTAGTTGTATGACCACGGTTTTTCAGAACTGCTACACATCTGTGTTGCATAGAGTCAACCAACTTCTGGCACCTGTGAACAGGTATTCCAGCCCAAGATGCTTTGACAACATTCCACAATTCATTTGCATTTCTTGGCTTTGCCTCAGACACGGCATTTTTGATGTCACCCCACAAGTTTTCTATAGGATTAAGGTCCGGGGATTGGGCTGGCTTCTCCATAATATTAATTTTCTTGGTCTGGAACCAAGATTTAGCTCGATTACTGGTGTGTTTGGGGTCATTGTCTTGTTGAAACACCCATTTCAAGGGCATTTCTTCTTCAGCATAAGGCAACATGACCTCCTCAAGTATTTTGATGCATCCAAACTGATCCATGATCCCTGGTATGCGATAGATAGGCCCCACACCATAGTAAGAGAAACATGCCCATATCAACCTTTTAATTAAAGAACACTGTTCTTCTGAACAATGTCTTGCATGACCCATTTTTCGTCAGGATCTCAAAGTGAAATGTTTGTATAACAGGTGCTGACTTCCTTAAATAAGGTCCACCTGATACGCGCCTATTTTTGCACTGAATGATTGACCTCACCAATTGAACTACCCACTGCTATTATTTTGAACACACCCTTTTCAATTGAATATTCAACTACACAGAAGTAATAGCATGCATATCATGAATGCTGGGTCTGTCTGTGTTTCTAAGAATCTACTGCACTTTCTGGTAAATTGTTTGCCATGTAGTTCTATGATTTATACCAAAAATTGTGATTAATCTGGTTTGTCATGTTGGACTGCTATTATTTTGAACACTACTGTGTATGAACAACTGATTATGACAACCCCCGATTTAAACTGCTCCCATTTCTCAAAGATGAGAAGCACGATGAAGCTGATGCCGCTGTGGCAGACCTGGCTGACACGATGAACGCGAGGGAACACGTGCACCGAGAGGATGCAAGTGCAGGCGAGCCACAAGAAGGAGATGATGCGCCCGTCTCCAAAAAAGACAGAGAATAGACAAAGAGAAGAACACTGTGATGTTGCTGTGTGGACAAGTTCTAGAAGATGATGACCGTGCAGTGCAAAGAGGATCCAGTTCTGACGAAATTACATACATTACATTACATTCAAGACCAAAGCAAATGTGACTCTACAGGGCCACTGGTGTGGTGGAAACAAAATCAGGGCAGATACCCCAGACTCTCGCTGGCTGCGAGCGACTCCTCTGCATTCATTGTAAACAAATCCAGGAGGTGTCTGCTTCCCAAATATATGTTAGTTTTTAATGTTCCACCATTAGTGCTATGCGAGGCTGGAATCTCAATGTTTGCATTTAGCAGGTGAATCAATGACTTAAATAATAACCTCAAACATGAACTTTAAATAATTGTTTGCTGGGTTGAACCATAAACAGCAAGAAGATCCTGGTTTCGATCCCTGGCCAGAGGCTGGAGTAATAAGAATGATAAAAATGGCTTGCACTTGTATGTCACTTTACAAGCCTGTATTACCAAGTTTACCAAGTGGTTATTATTCATTCACTCCATACTCTGTGGCGGCAAGTGACTGTTGTAGCCACAGCTGCCCTGGGGTAGAGCGAGGCGGCCAATCTGCGCCATCGGCCTCTCCAACCACTCACTCACTACATTCACCCTGGCTTCCTTGTGTTACCGAACGGTCTCCCGTCCAAGTACCGACCAGGCCCTTCCTGCTGAGCTTCTGAGGTCCGCAAACTCCAAGTCCACCCGTCCATTCTCGCCTCTTTTTATAAATGTTTCATTGAATCCATCCTTACATTCAACATCACTGTCTGGTTTGGTTCACTCACTCTCACCCACCGCAACATGCTCAATAAAATAATCAAAATCAGCAATAAAATCATGGGTCAGGAGCAGGACTCACTCAGCAGCATCTATGAATCCAGAGTTCTGAGGAAAGGAACCCAGATCTCCACAGACTCCTCACATACTCTGCACTCTCACTACGCCCTGTTGCCGTCAGGGCGCAGGTTCAGGTCCCGCCCTCTGGGGACAAAGAGGGCGACCTCCACTTTCCTCCCGACCTCCATCCGCCTGCTGAATAAATGACTGTGTGGAACTTCTATCAAAGGCCCATTATATATATATATATATATATATGTTTTTTTTTTTTTTTTTTATGTATTTATTATTGCTGTATGTTGTTGAATGTCTGTGGATGTACTGTTTTTATCAGGCCCGTACTGGCACTTCTCCTGCAAATGAAGTTCCTAACGGATAAATAAAGTGAATTTGATTTGATTTGACGGGATGGGGCAGCACATGTTCTCCCTATGTCTGCGTAGGTTTCCTCCAGGTACTCTGGTTTCCTCTACCACTAAAAATCATCACTCACACTGGGCCAGAGTGAGTGATGTGTGAGTGTAAACGGAGGTGGTCAGATGTGTTTATGTTTATAGAGGGTTTATTTGGTTGGGAGAGGGCGTGTTGAGGAACACGCCACACTGAATTGCAGCCATGGGCTAAATTGCATGTGTTGTCCCCCACTCACACTTTCATTCATCCTGGCCTATTGTACATGTTTTTAGTGGTAGGGGAAACCGGAGTACCAGGAGGAAACCTACACAGACACTGGGAGAACATGCAAACTCCACACAGAAAGATCGAGCCCGGGATCTTCTAACTGTGAAGCACGAGTGCTAACTACTGTGCCAGCATGCTGCCCAGAACCTGAAGTGAAGGGACAAATCAAAGAGCAATGCTGTGTTCATGCAGTCCTCTGGAACTGGGGCAAACCTTTTCCAAAATGCTCATGAATGTTCACTCAGCTGTGGAAAACCTCTGGGGAACTCGGTTAAAAACTAACTGCGCGATTTCTGCACCTGACAGCGGAAATCAGCTGATGTGTTCTTTTATTGTATAAACTAAATACTAAATAACTTTATAGTTCAGTCAATTCATCAGTTTAGATTCATTATACAACACGCCCAAACTGTTTTCCTAAACAACCATTTCTGACCTGTTCCTATCCTTAACCAGACTCATGCATGCACACACACACGCACACACACACCTCACAGTTTGTAGCATGTAGTTTCAGCACGGCGGACAGCTCTCGCAGCCCTAAGCCTTCACTAATGAGACAAATGCCACTCACAAACTCAATGGCATGTGGGAAATACCAGCCACGACCAGTATTTTATAACACCACATAAAGAGGAAATGAGATTTTTAGATAGTTTCCTCCCTGATCCTCCCTGATGTGTATTGGTACAGTGTTTTTCACAGGCCACCGGTCGCCCACAGTGCTTCACCCAGTGCAGGGGGTTGTGTTCTTCATTCACTCCTCACACGGCGGAGGTGTGACAGACAGACAGACAGACAGACAGGTTATAGCTTTAACAAGCAACTCAAACTATATTATGGTGCATGAACATTCAGAACAATTTTAAGTATATTTTCTGAAATTTTCCAGTTGTAAATAAACAAAAAGCTAGACTGTGTTATTGTCTCTGAGAGGAGTCGATGACTTGAAAAGAAACGTGCTTGTTGTAATAAAAAAGAAAGACCGCAGGAAGAGTCAGCCTCTGACGCTAATAGGGTTCTTAATAGAGCTTATGTGATGTCACACCAGGCTGTGTCTGCAATATTATTATTCTAGTGTTATTCATGTGGACTGGGGAGATTATTCCCAGTTGGTTTGTGTTCATGTGCTTTTTCTGTTAGAAAATGGGGACTTTGAAGTCATCAAATAAAGACGCTCTTTTATCACTGATCAGCGCTTAGCTCGGCTAACTGTCTGAATTTTTGCGTTGACATCTCAAAAGCTCATTTTAGAAAATATCACGTACATTTTCTTTTTGCGAGCATTGATGTTACGCCGAAGGACAACAGGTCACACTAAACTCAAGACAGTGCAGTCATAGAGTTTAACCAAACACTTTATTTTACACTAATGTAACAAATGTAGTACAATGTGATCTGCTTTGTAACAATCTGTAATAACTTATATCTATGTCGTACATATACAATGTAATAATGTGTAGGCCTATTTGTACTTTGTAGGTGCATAATGTAATAAGACACAAGACCCTTAGGGTTAGAGTTATGTCTTATTACATTATGTAAAGTACTAATACATATTATTCCATGGTGTATCTATCAGAGAAGTTCAATGAATCAGTCATTTTAGTTTAGTTTGAGAAGATATTTTACTTGTGAAATCAGGAACTTTCTCCAGATAAACAGAAGCTTTTCTCAAGTAAACAGAAACTTTCAATTCACTTGACTGTGAAAAGTGTCATCGTAGCCTCAAAACTATTTACTTTCACAGAACTGGTCTAGATCTAAGAGTTTGAGCGGGCGCTGCAGCAGCAGGGGGCGCCAGCAGAGGCCGAGCGGCTGATGAACACATAAACAAGTGTTTGTCAGCTTTTGAGACTCGTTTGAATGTTTGCTGGGCTTTTGCAAAAGCCAAAAAAGCCTAAAATGGCGCCTCAGGCTGTTCCTGTCCACTGTGCAGGACCGCTGCCGGTTTATTCATCATTCCCGGGTCGTTTGATTGTCGTTTTGCCTCTCGCTGTCTGCTGCGGGGCTGAATAAATACAGTCAGGTCCATCAATATTGGGACATCGACTCAATTCTTATCTTTTTGGCTCTATAAACAAATGGTAAATAATGGCCAGCTTCTCTGACATCTCTTCAATTCACACCAGCAACAGTATCCAAAATGCAAATATCACACTTGAAATGAACTCTGGACGTCTCATCTCTCCTTGGCGGTGATGCACTCTCACCGCCATTCGCCCGGGGCATCTTGGCCGGTTCTCTGAAGCCAGAGCCATGCTGGAATTGTGATCGTTGGCATACGTCGCCTCCATGCCTTCCCGTGTTTACACTGATCCACAACCATCTGACTTCCCAACACAGCTGGAGACCAAGTGATCGCAACACGTGCCTTCGACCAATCCTGCTGTGTCCAGCTCCAGCTGACATGAAGACCGTGACGTCACCCATGACTCCCTGGTCTATTGAAGGCCTGTTCCGAATAAATCTTTCTCCCTGAATGAACTTTTTACCAGGAAAGATTTGGATTTTGTGTTCATCACAGAGACATGGCAGAGAGAAGAGGAGTTTATCAGTGTTTCTCAAGTCAGGTGGTGCATTAGACCAGGGGCTCATCTCCTGTTTCCAAAATGCATCCCAAACTGCTTGAGAACATTCTACTATGATTATTTGCGATGAAAAAGATGCAAAGAATTAATTTGACTTACCAACTCAATTTTGAATACCATCCATCCATCCATCCATTTTCTTCTGCTTTATCCGGGGCCGGGTCGCGGGGGCAGCAGTCTCAGCAGAGATGCCCAAACTTCCCGATCCACACACACTTCCTCCAGCTGTTCTGGGGGGACCCCGAGGCGACACCAGGCCAGCTCGGAGACATAGTCCCACCAGCGTGTCCTGGGTCTTCCACGGGGCCTTGTCCCACTAGGACATGCCTGGAATACCGTGAAGGAGCAGCGACTCTACTCCAAGCTCCTCCCGGGTAACTGAGCTCCTCACCCGATCTCGAAGGGTGCGCCCAGCCACCCTGCGAAGGAAACTCATTTCGGCCGCTAGTATTCGCGATCTTGTCCTTTCGGTCATTACCCAAATCTCATGACCATAGGTGAGGGTGGGAACGTAGATCGATCGGTAAATCGAGAGCTCTGCCCCGACTCAGCTCCCTCTTCACCACGACAGACCGATACAGCGACCGCATCACTGCTGACGCCGCACCGATCCGTCTGTCGATCTCACGCTCCATCCGTCCCTCATTCGTGAACAAGACCCCGAGATACTCTAACTCCTCCACTTGAGGTAAGGACTCCCCAACGACCTGAAGAGGGGAAGCCACCTTTTTCCGGTGGAGAACCATGGTTTGGAGGTGCTGATTCTCATCCCGGCCGCTACACACTCGGCTGCAAACCGCCCCAGAGCAGCTGAAGGTCCTGGTTCGTTGAAGCCAACAGAACAACATCATCTGCAAACAGCAGAGAAGATTTTGAATACATTTTTTTTATTATACAATTTTAGATAAATTAGTATATTTATTCAATCTCATTCTTCTTCAGTGTGTAATTTAAGTTAGATTTGTCCTAATATTTTTTTTTAAATAAAAAAATATATTTATATTTCAAAAATATGATATAACAATAATCCTCCTTTAAAGGGGCTAGATAGAAGTTGGTCATTTTATACTCACTACTGCCACCTCAGGTCATATGTGTAACTGCAGCTTCTATATTAAGCTCGTGCATGACGGCACTTCGGACCTGAAGTAACACCTTTTTGAGTGACAGTGCAGGATTTTAGAGGCAGTTGTGGTGAACAGGTCGGAGCTCATTCTACACATTAGGACATGGCTGGAACATGTAGGGGGAGGAAAGTACATCATTTGAACATTTTTACACTGGAGCTGCCACTGTTTGTGACTGAAGAACACTAAAACAGAATCCACACATGTAACGGTGCTTCTCAGCTGTGACTGTGACGTCACTAACCAGGCATTTGCTCAGATACTTGATTCAAACACCTCATATCTGGGCACATGGAGGCAAAAATAAATCACATCCCAAACCTTTAGCATAACGCGTGACCTTGAAATCGTAAAGTATAACCTGTGCGAGTCTTTTTGTGTTCGTCGCGGCCTGAGATCTAAGCAGAGCAGCTGGTTGGTATTCACGGCAGCGCGCGGACTGGCAGCTGGCTGAGAACAGGACCGTCCCCACGCTGTGATGATAAAACAAGAAAACACATGTGGAGGGAACATGCAGGCGTCCTGTAGTGGCCGGGCGGCACAGAGGAGGCGGCTGAGCGGCTAATCACAGTCGCCCGGCGGAGCAGAACAGACACCTGCCCCGATTGTGCCAATGCAGACGTTTAAAGTCTGGCTCCAAACTGCTTTCCAGCTGAAGGGGGTTTTATCTGTTGATTATTTGTGGAGGAAAAACTGTGAACAAAAGGATTTTATTCCACTTCTTAATAAGCCATTTATCTTTGCTTTCAAATACAGAGGAGCGATTTGCATGTTTTCTCTCTTTCGACAGCCCTCAGGGAGAAGGGCAGAGCCAAAGCTCTTCTAGAGCAACTTTCAAAAGTTTATTTTATTTTAGAAATGAGCCTAAATGCCATGATAAATCCACTAGAGTGAGTTACATGTTGTGAGAAAGTCAGTTGTTAATCAGTATGGTCTTCCCTGTCGTCTCCCTCAGAGTGGCTGAAGCTCGATGGGAACTCCCCCTGAAGCTCTGCTTTTGGAAAGCAGCCTCTGATTGGGTAACTCTGATTGTGCTGAAGCTTGGCTTTAAAGGGACTATACAGAGTTTTAAAAAGTTAAAATGATGTATTTTCCTCCCCCTACATGTTCCAGCCATGTGTAGAATGAGCTCAGACCTGTTCACCACAACTGCCTCTAAAATCCTGCACTGTCACTCAAAAAGGTGTTAATTTGGGTCCGAAGTGCCGTCATGCACGAGCTTAATATAGTAGCTGCAGTTACATGTATGACCTGAGGTGGCAGTAGTGAGTATAAAATGACGAACTTACATCTAGCCCCTTTAATGCAAAGGGTGAAGCAAAGTTTTAAAGCAAAGTTTAGATCTTAGAGCCAAGATGTCACTCATGACAGGCGGGTTTGGGCTTGGGCTTCAAGATTATTATTATTATTTGTAATTATATTCAATATCATTATGTCAAATAAAAATCTAAGCTATTTTACATGTGTCAAACACGATGCCTCTGACTTGTAGAGCACACAGTAAATTCCCTCAATGTAAAACAAAAGCAAGTCTCTAGCCCACATGTGTCAAGGTCAAGGCCCGCTGATGATTGAACGTGGCCCTTTGAGGAGCAAAGTCCTGACAAGTCCTGACCAGAACCAGGAAATACGACCACATTAGTCCAGTGCTCCGGTCTCTGCACTGGCTTCCTGTCGCTCAGAGAATAGAGTTTAAATCAGCTCTGCTTGTGGATAAATCCCTTCAGTGACAAGCACCAAAGTACATCTCTGACATGTTACAGCTGCATGAACCACCTCGGGCCCTGAGATCCTCAGGGAGGGGCCTCCTGGTGGTTCCCAGAGTCAATAATAAACACGCTGTGTTTCAGGTTCATGCAGCAAAAGTCTGAAACAGCCTCAGTGAGGATCTGAGACAGGCCTCAACCCTGAGTATGTTGAAGTCCAGGCTGAAAGGACAACTTTTTACTGCTGCCTGTGGAGACTGATTGTATTTTAACTAATTTTAACATATAGATATACATACTTTTAATGTAGTTTTTAATGTCATTTTTTAATGTCATTTTATTGTGTTTTAATGCTTTTTATTGCATTTTTTTATTGTGTTTTTCTGGTGTTGCAGTGAGGCACATTGAGTTGTACATGTACATGAAATGTGCCATACAAATAAACTTGCCTTGCCTTGCCTTGCCTCTAGCCCATTCCTGTGTGGGGTTATGAATGTGTGTTATAAACGACACATTACACCCACGTGGTAAATGATAGGCCTGCCCCAGGGCGGCTGTGGCTACAATAGCTTACCACCACCGAGTGTGGAGAGAATGAATGATGAAAACGGTGTAGCACTTTGAGAAACTTGTGACACAGGCTGGTAAAGTGCAATGCAAGTGTAAACCATGATTATTCATGAGGCTACAGTCCTGTCAGGGTTTTATTCTAGAATCACAGCTCACTATTATCATTCATTTATTGAAACATGGATCTGTTTATACCTGTGCCGTGGGAGCAGATTTTTGGTCCATGACCCAAAATGAGTTTGCCGCCCCTGGTCTATTGGATACTAAATGTGATTATACATTATTCTAAAACAGAGGAGTCGTCCTGTAGTTCATCCTTCTTCCTGTGGGTTGGAGATGCTGAGTGTGTTGGTCACGTTTAAAAACGATTGTAAATGCAGCGCGATGTTTATGAACAGCGTGGGAGGAGGAGATGAGAAGAGAGATTAAAGAGGAAGGACTCTGACAGCCCCGGCCCACAGTGATCTGACAAGTGTCTGACTCAGACAAACGCCCGACCACAGGGCGTGGAGGAGGAGAAGGAAGTGAGGACATTCTCCTTTACACCTCTGCTGCCCCCTCCGCACGCTGGAGCTGGGCTAAATAGAGCTTCCTGGTTTCAATTTTCAACAAATTGATGGTGCTCAGGACAGTTTTTCATTGTGACTTAAGTTGGGGATGCACAAGAGAAGTTTCGGACCAATTTTGATCCCAATTTGTGTCTCTCCGAGGTCGGGGAGGCGTGGCCACATAAGCCCTGAATGGTGTCAGTGCGATTGAGACACTACTATTGTAGGTCACAGCCTTTCAAAGCCTGAGATTGTAAGTAATAAACATGTTTGATACACTTGAGCGACACCACTGTGGGAACTGCCAGTCAGGAAACTCCCTCTGCTTTCTCCGCTCACATCAGGCCACGGCTGGACTGGTTAATGGGAGGTGAACAGTGGGCGCTGTTGTATTTCTCTTTTCAGCCTCTACATGCTCATAAACGTGCGGCTGCCACGTGTGGAAACATGTGCTTGGAGCTGCAAAGAAGGTTCTTCGTTCATAAATATAGAGGAAAGAGAGAGACATAGAAAAGGACATCACTAATAACCAGTTCATGTGTTGGATGTAGCTCCTCCTCTGTCAGCACTGGCTCTCTGCAGTGTTAATTTTGACAACATATTTTATTTTAGTTTTAGTCTTAGTCTTTTGACTAAAATGTAATTTAATTTTAGTCAAGATTTAGTCAAAAAAAACCTTTAAATTTTAGTCTAGTTTTAGTCGACTAAAATTGCATGTCAATTTAGTACTTATATTTATAATATTCATTAGAATCATATTTAATCGTGGTCCTCGACTTCATGGAGCTGCTTCCACATGAATAAATCACAAACCTGTTCATATGACAGTGAATTTAAATGATATGAGGCTTTTTCAGACGGTCAATTAAAGTTTGGATGATTTTAGTCTCTCCTTTTCATCTTTATTTAGTCTTATTTTAGTCGACTGAAACATCTGGACATTTTAGTCATAGTTTTAGTCTCATGAAAAACTTTTAATTTAGTTTTAGTCCAATTTTAGTTGTCAAAAATATCACTTTGACAAAAATTAAGACTAAATATTTTAGTTGACGAAATTAACACTGGCTCTCTGAAGGGGAACGAGTGTCTCCTGCTCCTCTGAGATAAACTTTTCAGCTTGAAATTCTGTTCATTTCATAATCATCTTGCAATGGTTTTATATTATTCTGTTCTGATTTTAAAGTGCTTTGTAGAAGTCAGAGTGGCTCACACTTCTGTCAAAAGTGCATCAGCACTATTCGAATAGAAAACGACATGAATCACACACATATTATAAATCACACACATATTATAAATCACACACATATTATAAATCACACATATTATAAATCACACACATATTATAAATCACACATATTATAAATCACACACATATTATAAATCACACATATTATAAATCACACATATTATAAATCACACATATTATTAATCACACACATATTATAAATCACACATATTATAAATCACACATATTATTAATCACACACATATTATAAATCACACATATTATAAATCACACATATTATTAATCACACACATATTATAAATCACACATATTATAAATCACACATATTATTAATTACACACATATTATAAATCACACATATTGTAAATCACACATATTATTAATCACACACATATTATAAATCACACATATTATAAATCACACATATTATTAATCACACACATATTATAAATCACACATATTATTAATCACACACATATTATAAATCACACATATTATAAATCACACATATTATTAATCACACACATATTATAAATCACACATATTATTAATCACACACATATTATAAATCACACATATTATAAATCACACATATTATAAATCACACATATTATTAATCACACACATATTATAAATCACACATATTATAAATCACACATATTATTCATCACACACATATTATAAATCACACATATTATAAATCACACATATTATTAATCACACACATATTATAAATCACACATATTATAAATCACACATATTATTCATCACACACATATTATAAATCACACATATTATTAATCACACACATATTATTAATCACACACATATTATAAATCACACATATTATAAATCACACATATTATTCATCACACACATATTATAAATCACACATATTATTAATCACACACATATTATAAATCACACATATTATAAATCACACATATTATGAATCACACACATATTATAAATCACACATATTATTCATCACACACATATTATAAATCACACATATTATGAATCACACACATATTCTGCAGCCTGTTTTAATTATTTGGAATCGACATGAGAGTCAATAAATAACAACTCAAGAGAAAATATCAATGGAATTGATATTGATAAAGTCGATACTGGGCACTTCCACTTTATGGGACGATTCAAGAGCTCCGTCATATTAACCCATTGAGTGCCAAAAACGGAAACGTTTTTGCACGTTTGTTTGTTTTTTTATTACAAAACTAGACACTCTAATACACCCTATGTGTGGTTTTGGGAGCTCTGTGATGAACAGAAGTGAAATAAATGACGATCAAAAACTTGTGAAAAGTCACAATCTGGACATTTCATTTACATTTCACTAGCAAGGACCGCGAGACTGTGGGTGGGGGCTCCGTCTCGGATGAACCAAGCTCTTCGAGACCCCCCTTCTAAGCAGGAGAATCATTGCTGAGATGGAACAGACATGAAGGGAGGGAGGGAGGGAGGGGTATGACGAGGCTTGGCTCGGTATATATGGCTCATGGGTAATTAGAGGCATTGTTAGGTGAGTGGTTGGTGTGCAAAGTGTGATAGGTTGAGGCGTAGTCCTGCTCAAGAACCTAGTCAATAAATATTGACTCCATTTATTGCGTTTCTTTTTTTAGCCTGAGGGGGCGTGGTGTTTACAGCTGTAAACCCGACACTTCTCTCTCTGGAGCGCGTTTGACAAATCAGAGTGGCTTTCCATGGAAAGATTGAGTTGAGAAACAGTTGAGCTTTAAACATTTCTCTGAGTTTTTAAATGGTTAAAATTGGTCCAAGGACGTCTGAGAAACATCCTGTTAAAGTCTTCAATCTGAGAACCAGGATGTTTAAATGCACACGCCATAAAAAGCGATCGATTTGCAGCAACACGCTGTGTTTCAAAACGTGTCAACAATGTTGTCGTTGAAAACTGACTTGAAACGGATATATTTAAGCATTTGCCTCTGCACATAACGTTAGTGTCCGTCCAGAGAGAGTGGAGTTCATCAGAAAGGAGAGAGTTTCATAAAACACGCATTATCTCCTTTTGTAACGTGCGACATTAAACATAAAAACATATAACACAGACTTTAGATAAAAATAAGCTATAAAACTATAGCCCTAACAGTTAAAGATTTAGAGCTTATTTTTATCTAAAAAAAACTATTGAAACAAACAAACAAACAAACAAACCATGAACTAAGAACCTATTCCCACTGGATTGAACATGGGTTTGTATATGAAGCACTTTTTTGGCCAACCCATTTTTTCACTTAGTTAAGGTATATGTAATAAAGTTATAATAGAATATAAATGAACTTAAATCAACTTACCTTTTATCAATTAAAAAAAAAAAACTTTCTTTTATTCTTTATTTTTCCCCCCTAAATATCTTCACATTTTCTCACGTTTCATTCCCCAATTTTTACCCCAATCTGCCCCAAATTTTCACATTATTTCCTAAATTTTTCCAATGTTTCCCAAATTTACCCCAGTAAATGTATTAATCTACATATGCATGTTTGAAAACGAGGCCTTTCAGATGTCATTGTTATTGTTTAATCTGTCTATATAGTGTTGTTGCCATAGCTGTGATATATCTATTTTAATTTCAGTTTTCTGGGTTTTGTCTGGGTTTTGAGACGTGTGGCATGGGGGTGGGGGGTGAACAGGGTGGAGGGAACGGGTGAAAAAGAAAAAAAAACGTTTGTAGACCATATGACTTGCAACATAAATATTTCTTCCTGACATGAGCACAAAAAGCAATTAAAAAAAAAAGAATATAAATGAACTGCACTGTCAAACCACTAAACCAAAGAACATAGAATATGAACTGTGAATTTGACATGTTTATTTGATCAATGCCAGACATTCTGTAGAGATTTGTGTCATACGCGAGGCCCCTAAAAGGTGAGGACCGGACAACCAGGACACAGACTGATTTAGTCAGTAGGTCTGTACGAGTGAGATTATTATTCATTGTGGAAAAAAAATGTCCTTGTGTGTGTGTAATCTGTGCACTAAAGATTTTACAATCCTCCTTTCTCACAATATTTATGCTTTTTTTTGGCTTATTCAACAGCCATGTTTGAGGAGTGGACGATTATATTTCACAAGTGTAAGTGGTATTTGGGTCACAGATTGTCCTCCCAGGGTGATTGTCCCGATGCTTTACCAGTTGAGAACCACAGATCTAGGGTGAGTGTGAGTATTAACCTGTGAAGAGTGTCCAGGACTGGCCAAAAGCGGATGGATGGTGAGTACCAAAAGATATTGGCAGGGGCAGGTTTTCTGAGTAGGTTAGAGCTTCTATTTTTCCTTATTTCCAAAGTGCAAAAACACCCGAATAAGGTGCAGGTGCAAAGTGCCTGGGAGGACAGAAACAGGGGTGAGGCCCCAGCAGCAGAACACAGAATCATGTTGGTTGACTAAAGAACTAAAGAAAAGAAAACTTCAGTTCAAACTCCCCACACAAACACGTAACAGCACACACTTTAAAACACTCACCGCTTCATCGTTTCACCCGGAGTTTTCAGACACCCTTGATGCTGCTCGCGTCGACTGCCTGTTCACAGATTTAACACGGTGCTATTGAAAAATGCACTTTGTAATGTCACAAATTCTATACGCCATTGTCAAACAAAAAATACTGTACATTGTGTTTTCATCCTTGACATTCTGCCGTTATGATTCACATCATTCATTCTAAACTGAAGTCATGTGTGTTGGAGCTTTAGAGACGTCAAACTAACTGCAAAAGTCTGACTAAAGACAAAGAGCTTCAGAGCTGCTTTGTTCTGTCTGAACGCTGACATCCTGTGGACAAACTTTATTAGTGTGACTTCTCACACACAACTGAAGCAACACACACACACACACACACGCACACACACACACACACACACACACACACACACAAACTGATGTGTGCAATACAAGTTTCAAACGTTGATGTCTGAATGATCAGACCCATCACAGGCCGCGGGACTTTCATGTGTTCATTGGACTTTTATTAAAGGCTTGTTTTGGTGGACTCTGCACTGAGAGGCACTTTTTTCTCATATCTGGTGGTTTATCAAAACCTTTGGGTCGACTATTGCTTGCTTGGACAAACACTTATGTCCCAGGACGAGGACATTTGATGGAGAGAAGATTCAGGACCACGAGGACCCGTAGACAGAAGCAAGAATGAACATCAATGATTCCCTCAAGTGAAACCTCGGAGCAGCTGCTGGTGCCACTGTTCTTTCTGATCATTCGGATCATTTGTCATTCATACAGGCTTCTACCTAATAAATGGCCTCTTAGGGCACAGAATGGAACCATAGGTCTCGGCCTGATACGTGAAATCATAGAGTAAACCTGGAAACCAGGCTCCTCCTGCCTTTGTAGTTTACAAATGAAAAAATGTGACACCTACAGGCATTTCTTTCAGATTTTTAGAAACATACTGTAGCTACATTTACTAATTCAAGGACGCTGATTTAAAAAATCAATGTTGCCAAGCCCAATTCTTGTGTTAAAGGGACTATACAGAGTTTAAAAATGTTCAAATTATGTGTTTTCCTCCCCCTGCATGTTCCAGCCATGTCCTAATGTGTAGAATGAGCTCAGACCTGTTCACCACAACTGCCTCTAAAATCCTGCACTGTCACTCACAAATGTGTTAATTCGGGTCCGAAGTGCCGTCATGCACGAGCTTAATATAGAAGGTGCAGTTACACGTATGACCTGAGGTGGCAGTAGTTGCATTGCATCTAGCCCCTTTAACATGGTCTAATCGGTCATCAAAGATGGCGACATTGCCCATATATGGTTGTAATGGAGCTGTGTCCATTACATAGGTTTAAAGTTTGTGGTGTTAGAAGAAAACACATACACTAGTATAATAGTTAAAAAATTGTATAAAGATATATTTTTTGTTGTAATTCTTATCACTGTGTCATTGTTCGGATCATTGGATCATTTGTTATTGACACTTGTACTTACCTGTGTTTGGTATGGTACATACCAATTATCCTCACCTGCTATCAAAGCAGCCTCACTGACTTTGCCGAGGGTGGGTGCTGCATGGCATGTTGCCATATTTTTTACATTTTGTAAATAAATTGCATTTGGGTCGACACTGGAAATGTGCCTCAGCTCTGCTTTGCTCCTCCAGAACACAGTAAAGGGCCATCGGGACATGACAAACGTCACAGTGGTAATTGTTAGTTTCATAAAAGGCCACACTCTCATTTCCTTTTTTGTAGACGTGGATGATAAAGTCATTGTCAATGATCATAAAGCCACACGACTAATGGTTCAATCTGAGCCTGATGATTTTAATACTAAATTACACGCCATTCTGCTTCCACTGTTTAGTTATTATCATTATTACCATTCATGTTTCGCAAGTGTTTTTGTCATGATCCTAATAGTCTGCTGCACGCTGTATTTGAACTGAGAATGAATCATGTCTCTATTGCTGCTGCTTGGCAATGGTTATCCATGAAAAGCAGACTGTAATTTAAATTGGGTAAAGACATGTATAAGGGAGATGCAAAGTTATATCCTTGTTGATCTGATGCCTCAGATTCAACCATTTCTAGACACTTCTGTTCATAGCGATGCTTCTTATTTCACGTTGATATAATTGTTCTAGAAACCGGTTTTCTTACATCCACACAGCCCCGTGCGCCATCTTTGATATTCTACATTTTCAGCGGAGTGCTGTGCATCTGGTAATGCATTTACAAGGCACCATCTCCAAACATGCTGAAAGCTGAAAGCAGAGGCGTAGGTTTGCGTGGGGACCACAGGGACATGTCCCCACCAATATTTCAGGACGGCCAAGTTGTCCCCACTAACTTCATGTGGAGATCTTCACACAAGGCAATCTTTCACAAAGACTTTACTCAGATATGGGCACTATAGTGCTGATGAACTCACTGAAGTCTTCACAGACATTTTTTACACATCTCTGCAGCAGACTGTGGTCCCAACATGCCTCAAAGCAAGGACCATCATTCCGGTGCCAAAGAAGTCACCGCCCTCCTGCTTTAACCACTACCGCCCAGTAGCACTCGCTCCAATTCTTATGAAGTGCTTCGAGCGGCTCGTCATGGACCACCTCAAGTCAGTTCTCCCTCCCACCCTGGACCCAAACCAGTTTGCTCAACTAAAGATGCCATCTCCACTGCGCTTCATAAAGCCCTCACTCACCTCGAAACAAAGGACTGTTTTTAGACTTTAGCTCAGCATTCAACACTATAATCCCAAAGCAGCTAATACACAAACTGCTCCACCTGGGGATCAACACATCACTGTGCAACTGGCTGCTGGACTTTCTGATGGGGAGACCACAGGCTGCACGTGTCCTCCAGAACCATCACACTGAACACCGGGGCTCCCCAAGGCTGTTCACTCTGCTGACCCATGACTGCACTCCAAAGTACCCCTTCATCAAGTTTGCAGACGACACAACAGTGGTGGGCTTCATCAGCAACAGAGACGAGTCAAACTACAGGAGTGAGGTGAGCATTCTGGCCATGTGGTGCACACAAACAATCTCTCTCTAAATGTGGAGAAGACAAAAGAGATTGTTGTGCACTTTCGAAGAGCGCAAGTCCAGCATGCTCCTCTAACAATCAACGGTGCTGTTGTGGAGAGAGAGACCAGCACTAAGTTCCTGGGTGTGCACATCAGAGAGAAGCTCTCCTGGACCATGCACACCACATCACTGGCCAAGAAAAGTCATCAGTGTCTCTACTTTCTTCGCAAGTTGAGAGGAGCCAGAGTCCCAGCCTTCGTTTTGTCCAACTTCTATAGAGGGACTATAGAGAGCATCCTGACCAGCTCCATTACTGTGTGGCACGGTGCCAGCACTGCCTCCTGCCGAAGGAGCCTCCAGCGTATTGTTAGAGCAGTGGAGAAGATCTGCAGCGCCCCTCTCCCCTCTATTAAGGACATGTACTCCACCCGTCTCACCCGCAAAGCCATCAGAATCGCCAGGGACCCTTCGCACCCATCACTCTTCAAGGCAATGCCTTCAGAGGAGACTATGGAATATACGGGTCAGTTCCAGTCGACTGAGAAACAGTTTTGTACACAGGGCCATCGAGACGTTGAACTCCCACCACCCGGACACTGACCTCTCCTCACTCACTCCACCCGGACACTGACCTCTCCTCACTCACACCACCCGGACACTGACCTCTCCTCACTCACTCCACCCGGACACTGACCTCTCCTCACTCACTCCACCCGGACACTGACCTCTCCTCACTCACTCCACCCGGACACTGACCTCTCCTCACTCACTCCACCCGGACACTGACCTCTCCTCACTCACTCCACCTGGGCCGAACCGCTGCTTCATACTAAACAGAACATGACCTAATGTACAGCGTGTGCCGTTTGGAGTTTGGAGTTTGACTGAAATGCTCCACAGTTTATCGTGTTTTATTGGCAAATCCAAATCTTGCTATTGGCAAATCTAGCCGACACTTAAGGCTCTTCTTTACGTTCTAAACATTGTGTGCCTTGAAAAGTTTTATTGATGGTATATGTAGAAAGATGCCTATACGTGTGATCAGAGAAGCAGAGTTCACTCTTCTTTAGAAGAGTAACTAAACACCAAATCCACTTTTTTTTTGTTGCTGATAAACGGTCTAAATGGTTGTTGAATAGAGTTAGCTACATGTCCCAGTCAATATTTTGACATTTGGTGCAAACTTTCAAGTTTCAAACGTTCAAAATCTTACTTTTGTGTCTAAAACCGCATGGTTAGCGCCTCTACTGGTTTCACGCACCAACTACATTTGATATTTTGTGGTTGGAGGTGAGTGTGTCCACGGCGTCCAGAAAACGTCATCAGTTCTGCCCGTGGTTCTGCCTCTGTGCCTCTGTGCCTCTGTGGCCCCGCCCACACATGCCTCTGTGGCCCCGCCCACACACACGTACATTTACAACAAACGACGTAATAAATATTTCTACTGGTATTTTATTCAGCTCACTTGGGAGAGTAGTATTATTTAGCCTTAGCTACGATGCTAATTTATAGTTTGAGATTCTGGAGGTTTCATATTGAGCTCATGAGTCAAACCAGTAGATGGCGCCCCGGCGATGCTCACACTTCGGCTGAGGTGGTGTAGAGTAATAAATCCCTTAGAAAATCTACTGTGCGATGCTCTCTCTCTGTTCGCAGTCACTGACAGCGAGCGAGTAGTCTACCGGTGGCGATCTTTTTTTTTTTTTCGTAGGATAGTTGCTACATCAAGCAATCACACAAGCCATGAGAGTGTACCAACTATCCTACGAAAATATAAACCTTGCGCACAGTGGTGTTGTCTTCAATATATATACAACGACTCTTTTAGGACATTATTTTATGAACAGGAGCGCGCGTGGCTTGGTCAGCGCTGTGGGCGGGCGTGGCTCGGTCAGCGCTGTGGGCGGGGCACATCCACTTTTCAGTCTGTCAAGGGACAGCTTCAGTGTCTGAGAGTAAAACGCACACTTCGAACAGTCTACGCGGTCTTTCCCATGGACTTCAGCGCTTTGTAATACAGATTGTTTCCCGCCTGCACCTGTCACTGCCTTTGCCCAAAACCGCTCTCACGCTGCTGCAGGGGAGGGAGAGAAGCGTTCGGCATTGTGGACTCCCAGAGCGGGGATGAACAGGGAAAGTGTCTATGAGACGTACGCGACTCCTCCAGCACCGTGAGGACGGATAATAAGCCTCTGTCATTATGAGATATTCTCAGGCCGGGTTTGATTTTGTGCTCATGTACACCGGAGCTGTGCACAATTGCGCACGAGCACAGCTGAGAGGGAACAGTCGGTCTGTCGGTAGGGACAGAGAAAAAGAGAGAGAGAGAGATGAGCCTGTGATCTCTCGTTTTCAGGGGAGGAAATAGTTTGTGGTGGAGTTTGTGCTGGTCTCCAAACGGACAGAAAACGCAAAAATAACACTGCGCAAATGAGTGATACGTATCTTTTCCCACTTTGTTGTGGTTATACGGTAATTCGGCAGGCCTTCTCGTGGTTATACGGCGTATACCTGCGTATCACGTAGACTACACCACTGCCTGCGCACAGTCGTGACACCGGTCACAGCAGTCTGTCAGTCCTGTCAGATCTAGGGGCTTGGTCTGAGACTGTCAACAGAGCAGACCCCGCCCACACACTCACCCCCCTCGTCTCCCCCAAAGCCTCCGAGACCACTCCTTTCTCAGCAATTTTTGACTTTAGTTTGTGGTTGGGGAAAGGCTCTGCCACGCCCGTTTAGTTACTCTTTAAATCTCATCTCCGCTCGAGCTGCGGCAGCATCAGCCCCTCCCTCTCTGCCCCTCGCCTTCGGTAAAACCCACTCATTATCGCCTCATGTTTAGGGAAATCTCATTCATAAGTCACTTTCCATCGCCTTTTATGGTCAAATGGAGGCGGGCAGAGGGCGTGCCGTGAGGTCCGCAGCTTTCTGCTCCAGGTGTAATCAGCAAAGGTAAGATTGCGGTCAGGTGTGCATACCGGCGCATACGCAGGGTTTTATAGATCGGAAATAAACTTTGCTTATGAATTTTTTCGTTACTTTCCTACGCACTTTCAAAGTCAGAGTCTCACGCACAGTTTGATAAAAGAGCAGTTACCAAGAAGCCTCTGAAGACCCTGGATGAACTGCAGAGAGATACAGCTCAGGTGGGGGAAACTGTCCACAGAACAACTATTAGTCGTACAATTCACAAATCTGGCCTTTATAAAAGAGTGTCTAGAAGAAGCCACTCTTCATTAGAAGTCCTTCTGTTCCATGTTCTCTGACCCCAATAGTAACACCTCCTTTAGTATATTGTAAACTCAAACATATGTGGGAAAAAACACTATCTAATTAATAAAATGTATCAATTTCATGATCTTTTCTGAAATTTGCCTATAAACATCGTCCTGTAACGGATTCCGATGCTACAAATATGTTCGAAAGGTTTGGCATGAGTTTGAAGCACAACTAACAGTTTAATTTCTCGCTCACTCCAAACTTTCTTCTACTGGTCGACTAGCCTGCAGTGCCCTCTGGCGGCATGTGACATTATATATTTGAATTTTTAAAAAAGTAAAAATAGACAGTCGCTCATTAGTCGCTCCGGAGTATAAAACTATGAAAAAAAGTGTGACTATTAGTCCGGAAAATACGGTAGATATAGACTTGTTTCAATTTCAAAACACAAAACTAGTTTACAGTATATATGGACGATGAAATCATTTTTGACCATGTTAACACAAGAAATTAAGCTTCTGCGCAAATTCAAGCTGGAAGACATACCAGCTGCATTCATTCACCTCATCAGCGGAAGCTCTCTCCAATCATCCAATCACAGGCTCTGCTCAAGCCGCACCTTCACGACAGCCAATCACCGCAGCTGCTCATCCCCGCTAAAGCCGCTCATCGCTCTGGATCCCCTTTTTTTACGCCTTCCGTTGCTCAGCTGGCTCTCGTTGCATCGCCTTCGGTCTGTGGGGATGGGTGGGACGTGGCCGGCAGTAACTGGCACGTGCTCTACATTTACAACGCCGGTTCATCGTTGCGCTCCTCCTCCAGCACACGACCTGCTGCCGAAAGTTGCTTCTATATATTGCCATCATGTACACACTGTGGAAGCGCAGTAGAGCCAGGCGCAGACGGTCTGTGTGGGTACACGGAGTTAACAGAGGCCGCCAGCAACACGGGCAGTTCCACCGGCTCATTCCAAGAGCTGCGGTTCTATGATGCCTGGTTTCAGAGATATTTTCGTCGGAACATAAGCCAATTTGAAGCGCTATTACGAAGAATAAGTCCATCCATAAGGAAGCAGGACACCATTTATAGACCAGCCATCCTCCCTGACGAGCGTCTTGCTATATGTCTGAGGTGAGACATCTATATGATGTAAATCAATATCATAATCAACAAACACAAGAAGCATGGCATTGCATTCCATAGCATCACAATTTGTTCTGACGCATGAACCCATTTCTACAATGTCAAATTGGCTATATTATTCAATGAAAGAGGGCTGAAGTCAAACCCCATGTATCATTGTTTCAACCCACATATTTTACTATAACAATCCTACATTGGTTCTGTTCTTCCACATTCAAATGCTTATTCTTGGACCTTATTACCCATAACACAATACCCATGTAGATCATTACTGCTGTTCAACATCTTCAACTGCAGTACTCTATTGGACATAATCCTAATAACATAAATCAAATACAAATAACAATATGATCACCTCTAATGAATCTTGAAGAATAATTTCCCAAAATTAAATCACATGCCAGCAAAACGTTCATCAAAGCCTGATTCATGCGTTCATAAGCTTACCTTAATCAAACATAGGCTACAAGTGGACTTCCTTAGATATATAGTATGCCAATGAAACAATCCAATATACTTGTAAAACTATCCTGATTTGATTAACTGATTGTTTGTCCCATGCTTGTATTCACAGAAACCTTGCCACGGGTGATTCCTTCAAGACAATTGCCTATAGTTTCCGTGTAGGCCACTCTACTGTGACTGGTATTGTGCCAGAAGTAGCCCGGGCCATCTGGGATTGTCTTGTGACAGATTACATGCCTGTACCTACCACAAATGAGAACTAAAGCGGACTGCTACACTCGGTGGAACTTTCCAAACTGTCTTGGAGCCATAGATGGGAAGCATGTAAATTTCCAGGGCCCCAAACTTTCTGGCACACTTTTTTATAATTACAAGAGGCACCACTCCATTGTGCTATTGGTTGTAGTGGATGCCCACTATCTGTTTCGGATAGTGGATGTTGAGGGTTATGGCCGCTCCTCAGATGCTGCCATCCTCGCCAAGTCCAACTTTGGCAAGGCCCTATGGTGGCACTCTCCAAACCCCTAAAGACACCATCCTATGTGTTTGTGGGTGATGAGGCTTTTCCCTTACGCAGAGACCTGATGCCTTATGCGTGCTCACTTTGAGCTCCTCGTGGAGCTGCAATAGCAGCGGCGGAGACGACCAGGGCGGAGGGGGCAGTGTGCGGTGATGTCGCTGCCGTTCGGAGGCGGCCAGAGTTCAGGCGCTCTCTCTCGCTGTTTCCCCAGAGCTGCGCTCTAAAACCCTTTCCCCGCAGGCCGCGCTCATGTCCCGCGGCCGTGCATTGACAAACTGTCACTCTGCCACTCCTACACTCCTCTCTCCGCCCCAGGCAAGCACTGACTTTTGTTTTGCAAAATATAATTTAACTCCACAAACCCGTTCATATCGTTCACTGTGAAGACTCGTTTAAAAGAGCCAGATTGTTCGCGGTGACACATCACCATTTGGCGCCCTGTCCTTTCGGTGCCCCTATGCAAGGCAAACATTGCATACGCCCTTTTTGCGCCACTGCTCACAATACCTGACTTCCTGTTTGGCTTGCGTTTTTCCGTCAGCTTGATGGGTTCTTTACGTTTCCCGGATGGCCGCTGGAAGGCCTCGGTAACCGGACCCGGACTTCGAGGAGCAGTGTGAGTGTGCAACATTAGTTTTAATGACTTTCTAAGATCGTGGAGGCCGGAGCGGACCTTAACCGGATTTAATGTGAACTGGACGTTAAGCTTACAAACTACACATTATGAACTAAGAATCTTTTTGACTTTCATAGTTATATAACAGAGATCAACAACAACAAACAACTTAAATATCCTGGCCTGCTTCAAATATTATTTTGTAAATTAGAAACTTCACCTGTGCTTTTTTCCTAGGCGGCAAAGTCTTGAGATCGGGGAGCAGGTCCTGTAGGAACTGTTGTCTGCATCCACTTCTGTTCCAGTAACTGTGTGGACAGCGGTCATGAGATTTTTCTCAAAATCACTCATATCTGTCGATGGTCTCTTTTGGGCCTTTTTGGAATGCCTGGAAGCAGGAGTAGTCGATGGTGGGAGTTGGACTGGCGCAGTAGTGACTGGTGTGGTCATGAGGATGCGTGAGGTCGAGGCCAGTGGAGTTGGGACGCTGGTTGAGGCAGTGACCGGTGTGGTCATGAGGATGCGTGAGGTCGAGGCCAGTGGAGTTGTGAGGATGTGTGAGGTAGCCAGAGGCAGCTGAAGTTGTCAGGATGTGTATATTAGGGACACCAAGGAAGGTTTTAGTTGAGGCTTTGGGCAGTGGTGTTGCTATTATGTGCATGGTGGGGTGTATGTGAATGAATAGCTGCTGGGTTGTGGTGTACTTGGGTGTGAGGGTGTTTGTGAAGGGCCTTCATCTGGGCCAGTAGGACAATCATCAGTGGGCATGTTGCTGCTCGAACCCCTCTCCTCCATGAAGGGATTTAGGAATGACATCATTTGAAGGTGTCGCCAAGGCCTAAATGGTTTTGCTGAAGCACCACTTTCCTTTAGCTGGTCTTTTTTCTCTCTTTTCTGTAGGTGTCTTTGAGGCTCTTCCACCTCTTCTTGCAATCTCCCACTGAAAAAGACAAAGGATGTTTTTCACTATAGCCACAGTCTAGTGGATATATATACATTTTCATAGTAATAGTAAGAGTACTTCAGTTGGTCCACATTGTTCTGAAATCTTTCTCCAGATATCATGTTTTCTGGAATTATGTCTGTAGTTGAACAGGCTTATGTCGTACAGCTCCGGGAAAGAAGACACATTCAATGATTAATTGCTCATCTATTGTTATTCTCCAGGTTCTACATTGACGCCCTTTTTATTGCCGCCGCTACAGCTACTTGATGTTCAATGGCTGTCGCCCCAGCTACACGGAGCCTGGCTTGTTGATTTTGTAGTTTATTGCTCACATTTCATCTACAGTGAGTCGTAGCCGAGTGGTTTTCTCCCGGAGCTAAGGCACTATTAGCCGCAACAAGCTAACAACCTTCACCTTCACAACATTCATTGAAAACAGGCAGCATATTATGCACAAATAACGTCAATAAAGCAGGCAACTACTCGAAGCAGCCTTTACGATGATCACACAATGAGCCTGGCTCTACACATGTGTGGATTATTGCAGACTTTTCATCAACAATGAGCTGTATTCAAACCATTGTCCACCTGCACAGATAATGTCCGTCTCTTGAGGCGTATGGGCTCCTGCAGATCCTGGTGTAGTCTATGGGGGTATAGTTAGAAATCCACAGGGCATGGCAGTAGCAAAGAGATAGCCTCCAAACAGCAGTTATTTTTCAGGCAAAAGCTCGTTCCAGGCGTGCACACCGTCTCCAAAGTCACTTTCCGGGTCAGACACTGGATCAAATCATATCCTGTGTGGCCATTGTTCACAAAGTAGCTCCTTTCCAACAATGAAAATGAACCGAAAATCGATCGTAGTTTTAATACGTGACAACGTAAGAGACAACGAGCGGAATGTTGTGATGCCACAGACAGCGTGTGGAGGGGGCGTGTCTGAAAGGGTCAGAGGTTCTTAAAGAGACAGAGGCCTATTTCAAGACATTCGCTACAGCCATTTTGAGAGCAATTTTACACAAGGCAGGTATTTTAATTTACTACATTTACAGAGAAACAGAAGGTTTCGTCATCATTGTAGTGTGCTATAGACTGGTGCTATGTGATTGAAAAAAGCATAAAACCCCCTCTTTAATAATTGAAAGTAGGTGTACAATGCCTCTAGAAAGTATTCATACACCTTGAACTTTTGCACATTTTGTCATGTTTACAACCATAAACATAAAGATTTTATTTTGATTTTTTTTACTGAACGTTCACACACAAGTAACAGACAACTGTGAAGTGAAAGCAAAATGATAATTGATTCTGTTATTTTTCAAAAAATAGAAAAGTGAAAAGTGGGGCGTGCATAAGTATTCATACAGCATGAATGAATACTTTGTGGAACCCCTTTTTCCTGCAAAAACAGCAGCAAGTCTTCTGGGGTTTGACTCTACAAGATTTGCACATGTAGAGACTGACATTTTAGCCCATTCCTCTTTACAAAACAACTCAAGCTCTGTCAGATTAGAAGGAGAGCGTTTGTGAACAGCAGTTTTCAGATCTTTCCACAGATTTCTAACACATTAATATGTTTTTGTTTTTTTTAAACCATTCCATTGTAGATTTATCTTTGTGTTTAGGGTCATTGTCCTGCTGAAGGTGAATCTCCGCCCCAGCCTCAGTTCTCTTGCTGACTCCAGCAGGTTTTCCTCCAAAATGTCCCTGTATTTGGCTCCATCCATCTTCACAACTATTCTTACAATCTCCCCAGTCCCCGCTGAGGAAAAGCAGCCCCACAGCATGATGCTCCCCCCCCCCGTATATTTGACACTGGGGATGGTGCACTCAGGACCATGAGTGTTAGGTTTGCTCCATACATAACGTTTTGCATTTGGGCCAAAAAGTTAATTTTTTGTCTCATCTGACCAAAGCTCCTTCTTCCACATGGAGCTGTGTCCTCCATATGACTTCTACAAACTTCAAGCAGGATTTCTTATGGCCTCCTTTCAATAATGGCTTTCTTCTTCCTCTCGTCCATGAAGGCCAGATTTGTGTAGATACGACTTATAGTTGTCCCATGTACAGATTCCCCCAGCTCAGCGGCACTTCACAGCTCCTCCAGAGTTATCTTGGGGCACTTGGTTGTATTTCTTACCAGTGTCCTCCTTGTTCGGTCTGTTAGTTTAGGTGGATGACCATGTCTTGGTAAGTTGGCAGTGGTGCTATACTCTTTCCATTTCCGAATGATGGATTGAACAGTTGCTCCGTGAGATGTTTAAATCTTGGGAAATCTTTGTATAACTTCATGCTGCTTTAAACTTCTCCACAGCTTTATCCCTGACCTCTCTGGTGCTCCTTGGCCTTCATGATGTTGTTTAGTGACCAATACACTCCGACCATAGCTCTGAGGGCCTAAAAGAACAGCTGAAATTATACTGAGAGTAGATTACACACAGGTGGCCTGTGTTTAACCGTTAGGGCAAGGTGTTAACATTCTGCCGTCATTAGGAATGTTATAAAGGCAATTTAATGCACTCAGAAAATGTTGTATGAATACTTATGCACGCCCCACTTTTCTATTTAAAAAAAAATAAAAGATAACAATCATGTCATGACATCATTTTGCTTTCACTTCACAGTTGTCTGTTGCTTGTGTGAGAATGTTCAGTAAAAAAATCAAAATCAAATCTCTATGTTTAGGGTTGTAAACATGACAAAATGTGCAAAAATTCAAGGTGTATGAATACTTTCGAGAGGCACTGTATATGTAACAGCTCCCCTTTCGACCTTCTCAACAAAATATCGGAGCCATTCCAAACTATCAGGCGTCCAAGTCCACCTGCCTATTCTGTCATCTTTCACAGATCGTACGTCAACAGCGAGTGCTCTGTCGCCAATGTCTACAGGAGACCAGTTCTGATCTAATACCTGGATTTTCAAAGCGTGTATCCCCCCGTCCGCCGTGTCAGCCACGTCTCTCCGATTCATTATAAAAGCTGCTTCGGGCACATCTGTTGCTCATCCGTCTGCTCTGGCTTTCCTTCCCCGTTCAAATGAAAAGACTTTGAGGAATTAGAGCGGTAATGCAGTTTTGTAAAGCGCCGAGGGGCATCAATCGCGCGGCGCACAAATGTTCCTTTTCAGACACGGTAATCTGCGCCTGCCCTCCGGCCCGGTCCAGGCCCCGATTGGATATGAATTAACTCCCCCTGCGTTCCGTTCGTTTGCTTATTAAGAGGATAACAAAGGAAAGTGGAGCCGAGCTGTATAACTTTGCCATTGTATTGTGCTCAAAGAAGGTTGATACAAATTCAGCTTTTAGGATATTTCTACCTCATCATAACTGCAGGTGTTTAAGCGACGGGGGAATCCAAAGAGCTTGGGTTTGAGGCTGTAAATCCAATAGCGAAATGTTGTAACTTGGCAACTTCATAAAGAAGAATATGTTTGACACAGGGCCAACATTTTTGTCACCATAACAATAAAACGACTTGTATTTACTACAGTGGAATACTCATCTGTAAGTACATTTTCTGCTTGATGCAAAGTGTGGCAAGGCGAGTGAGGGGGCTCGGTACTGTAGACCCACCACTCAATTATGGTAACATCCTGAGACAACGCCAGGGGCATTGTGCCCCAAAGAAAGTAAAAATAAAGATAAAGCCAACCCATAGGCAACCAAGGTTCATTAAAATTGAGAGGACAAAGGCAAGTTGCAAAAACATGGATTAAAGGGATATTTCAGGATTTTTGAGAGTGTTGTTGATTTCTGGAGATATTTTTTTTTGTATGTCATGCAGTTCTTATGTTTGAAGAGTTTTGTGGCGCTAAGCTAGTGCAAGGCCAGCGCATTTCTATGGTATCAGCTAGCCTGCATTAAAAACAATCACACTCCACAGTGCACCTGAGGCACATCACTTATAACACCAGACTAGCCATATGTAGAATATTTTTTGGAATATAACTGACCTTGCATCACATGAATGATCGCATTTAGAAGTACCATTTTCCAGCAGATCACTCCGCCGCTGCGTAGCTTATACAACCACGAAGCTGATGCTGCTCAAATATAAGGTATGTTAAAAAGGGTACATAAAAGGGGAGGTGGGCACGCCATCAGGACCCGACAATGGTAAATTAAAAGTAAGACAAAAGCTATATAACGGGAAAGCTACTATAGCACAGGCTGCGAGCTACATACCAGGTGACTGTTGTTTGTGTTGCGCACTCCGGACGAGCCATTCCGGGACAAAACAACTCGTCCACTGCACGTTAGATAGTTCCAAAAAAATTGGGACCAGGCTTTAAAGTTGTTTTTAACGTGTCTAAACTCCAATGCTTTTCAATGGGGGACCAGTGGCGATATGGAGGCACTACAGCAATGGTGGCCTCTAGTGTTGTGGCCAAAAAGCAGAGCAGCCGGCGGCCATTGCTTTTATAGAGCCCCTACATCTGATTGTCTGATTTGTCACCATGGGGCCCTACAAGGTCAAACATGCACAATATCAACCTTTTTTTGCTTGAAAAGTGCACTTTTTAAAAAGAAGTACTTTTCTCAAGCCAGGAGCTGGTTTATTATTATTCAGGGTTAAAGGCAGGAAACTACTGGAACAGATTGCATTTTTAAATAACTTTTTTTAAAAGAACTTTTTGTCACGTAATTCTTGCAGACAGACAGATGGCCTTGAATGGAATTTGTTCCGAAGTGTTTGTGTCCAAATATTAGACAAAGTTTGCCGAAATTTACCTTCAAGCTTCAGACAGTGGCAGTGTTTCTGAGATGTTTGTGTTACTGTATCCAATGTAACATTTTTAATGAAGCTCAATGGCCTGGTCAGGATATGCGGATATTTCAACCTGAAAAGACTCACAGAAACGGAATGATGGTATGAGTGTTTTATTAACGAACATGAATCATTATTGGGGCTCAGACTGAACGAACGATATGGAATGCATGGCTTTGACGAATGATAGCCATGATCTTCCCCCGAGCCTGGACCCTGGTGGTGGTGGTGGAGGAGACCTGGGTTGGCCACTTGATGAGCGTAGCCGAGGAGGAGCCAGTCGGAGAAAGGGGTGGAGGCGGGTCGTAGGACGGCTGGCAAACAACTGAGTGATTGACCAGGGAGCTTAAAAAGGGGATCCTGAGCGATGAACGGCTGGTGAGGGGATGAGCAGCTGCGGTGATTGGCTGTTGTGAAGGTGCGGCTTGAGCGGGGTCTGTGATTGGATGATTGGAGTGCGCTGCCGTTGATGAGGTGATGAATGAATGCAGCTGGTAGGTCTTCCAGGTTGAATTTGCGCAGAAGCTTCATATAAGCGAAGTCGTCATCTCATCGTGCGCATGGGCTTCCGGTCAAAGGTCAATCGGGATAAATGCACTATCTCCCTGTAGTCCCAATGTCAAATATGCATGAATAAATAGTGTTTTACAGGCATCAAAACTGTGGTACATTAACAGATCATCACACATATATTGAGAGTATCTGTGCTTCCACGAACATTTTGGACAAATATATTAGTTTTAATTTCCAATAGCAGGTGGCACAAGCTAAATTAAATGTCGACTTATTGGGTTGGAAGGTAATTCTTTCCTTTAAATGATATAAACTGTACTATAGAAAAGCAGAAAGTAAGTCATCTTTACTTTTATACTACACAATGATTTGCCTTACATGAACATGTTTAGCATTCATACCCGGCACTGAAGTAAAACCTTTCCCTCACCATCCAGATGTGTGGAAACTGAAAGCTTTTCCTTGTTAATAATCCGACAGAATCAGAATTGGTTTTATTGACATTGTCAGTGTTCACCAAGTAGGAATATTCTTCAGAGCAATCGTGCAATATGAAACATAAAACTTAAATAATGAACTTTAAAACTTCAAGGGCATGCATGAAGTAGATTAAAAATAAAATGTGATAAAAAACAAAAAGCCGTCTCCTCAAGCCCCAGTGTTGGACTGCAGTTACGTGGCCCTACACTTCCAGACTCACGGTAAAGTCTGTCGCGGACATGATGCTATTACGGCACAAGCACATCGCAGGTGCAGCAGGAAACTCTATCTATCTCCACGACCTGTTTCACTGAAGGATGTTTCAAGGATCTGCAAGAGTTTCTCCGTCTTGTCTGACACCAACAAGTCCTCTTTGTAGCCGCTTAGCGATAGCCTGCATTTCCACACAAATCACTTCAAATGAACAAATGTCCATCGTACATGCTTCTGCGATGTCAAAACAGACTTCCTGGTTTTATAAATTGATCCCGATTGACCTCTGAGCGATCCCATAATTCATTGCGCCAACTGAGATTACGATTTCGCTTATTGAAACAACTTTCAGAATAAGAATAGTTTTTATTGCCATTGTTTGAGAACAGGTTCACAAACTAGGAACTTTACTTGGTACTTGTGCCAAACAAAACATATAACACAGAATTTAGAAAAAATAAACTACAAAAACTGTAAAACTATAAGGCTATAAGGGCATGCATATAGAATATTAAAATAAATACAAAAATATGATAAAGACAACAATGTGACAGACCAACAGCGTGAGTGTGTTTACATGTGTGCATTGAGTGTTAGCAGCAGATCTAAGTGTGGACAGACCACATAGTACAATAGAGCAGTGCAAATGACTGAACAGGTCATTACCTTCATGACTCTGTTATTAGGTCTTGTTATCGTTCATGAGTCTGATGGTAGGTACTAGTCTGTATAGACCGCGAAGGGTCAGCTGTGATCCGACCCACACGCCTCCGGGTCCTGGAGGTGAACAGGTCCTCGAGAGGTGAGACCTTAAAGCCAATCGTCCTCTCCGCAGTATGCACAAGGCAAGGCAACTATATACCGCACATTTTGTACACATGGCAACTCGGGCTATAGCCACACAAAGACAAAACGCTTATATTTTCAGAAACTTTCTTTGTAAGCACAAAGCCAGTTTAGTAAATGTGTGCGTCCACATGGGTCGACTCAGGTCTGTGAAAACGGTACAATTCATCTTCCAGGCCTGTGTGAGGCGCTGTAACGCTAATGTCACAAGTGAGTGTTTGGGAGGTGGATGCAACCAATTAAAACCAGAGATAAAACAACCTAATAAATAGGATATTTATTAAACACTTAGCATAAAACAATGGGCCCATGTAAAACGAATATAAAAACCTAAAACCAACTAAAAACAGTCAGTCCAGCAGTCTGTCCATGTCCTTGGTCTCATGGTTGGCGACCCCCCATGTCTCCGTTGCATGTCTCTAGATTTATTGGCAGTTGGCCGCCAGCGTCGGGGGCATTACCGCCACTTACTGGGCTGGAGTGCGAGTCATTAAGTATGGTCAGAGGGAAACTCATTTTAAATCAGAAGACACTGATCAAGCTTTTAAATTCTATAAAACAACTTAGTATCTACTAAATAACTTAATTTTAATAATTTTACTGCCATCTCCAAGAAGATTACAAATTGACAGCACCTTTTTCTCCTTATCCAAAACTGAACACAGTCCACTCCTCCGCTCTGCACATTGATGACACTCCACTAACACATGTTTAACCGTTTCAGGCTGGCCACAACCATCACATAACCCTGACTGATGTTTCCCAATCCTCCAAAGAGAATAATTCAGGCCTGTGTGACCAATCCTCAATCGCGACATAACAATTTCTTCCCTGCGTTTTCCATCTACAATTTTCCTATGTGCAACTCTCGCTTGAATGTTATACAGATGTCGTCCGGTATCACTAATATCCCAACACTCCTGCCACAGGTGCATTGATTGTGGTACAGGTGCATTGATTGTGGCACAGGTGCGTTGATTGTGGCACAGGTGCACTGATTGTGGCACAGGTGCATTGATTGTGGCACAGGTGCAGTGATTGTGGCACAGGTGCATTGATTGTGCCACAGGTGCACTGATTGTGGCACAGGTGCGTTGATTGTGCCACAGGTGCAGTGATTGTGGCACAGGTGCATTGATTGTGGCACAGGTGCATTGATTGTGCCACAGGTGCAGTGATTGTGGCACAGGTGCATTGATTGTGGCACAGGTGCGCTGATTGTGCCACAGGTGCGCTGATTGTGCCACAGGTGCATTGATTGTGCCACAGGTGCATTGATTGTGGCACAGGTGCATTGATTGTGGCACAGGTGCGCTGATTGTGGCACAGGTGCAGTGATTGTGGCACAGGTGCAGTGATTGTGCCACAGGTGCATTGATTGTGGCACAGGTGCAGTGATTGTGGCACAGGTGCAGTGATTGTGGCACAGGTGCAGTGATTGTGCCACAGGTGCATTGATTGTGGCACAGGTGCGCTGATTGTGGCACAGGTGCATTGATTTTGGCACAAAAACACACAGAAAAAATAGCCAGCCATCCTGTCAGTGACTTTTGCTGTCAGTCCAAAAACACAGACTGACTCGTGTTTTTCTACTTGTCACCTGGGGCTTGTGGACTGCAGTGGAGCAAAGAGGAGCGGAGTCAAACATCATAGATCCATGAGGTCTGCATAAGGTCAGTAGATTATGGTCACAGACACCACTCTGGTGCTGTGATGTCATCGTTTTAGTCAAAGTTGTGGAGACGTTGTAACAACAGAGCCACGTAAACGGCGTTTTGAGATCTTTCCACTCTGGGACCAGGTTTGGAAACCGTTTGTTTACAGACCCCCAAAACGCCGGGCTCGTATGGATGATACACTGGACTGATAAAATATCTTTGCTCTTGGTCCTCAGCCTGACTTCGTGTGGACAGGGCCTCAATGCGCTGCAGTCGATGCTTGTCCCGGTCTGTAGCGCTGGGGAACCACGCGGTAATGGAGAAGATCATGGACTCGATGATGGCCGTGTAGAACTGCACCAACTCGTGAGATTCAGGCTACAATTTTTCATGCTCCTGCCTCGAATTGCAAAAAAAAAGGTTTCTATAAAGGTCGGTAGGCAAAACAACACGAGATAACAGTCAATCACGAGTGAACTGCTGTGCCATAAACTGTACTAACAGGCACTCTAATGCTGCCTACACGCCTAACTGCACGGACCGCACTGCTGCTTCTATTTGGACGCTTGAAAGGCTCTAATGTATGTGTTCACCTCAGGTGGAGCCACTGCTGTGTGATTCTGTAGGAAAAAAAACTCTGCACAGTTGCTGCTAAGCACAAAGATATGAATGAAAACGGTTTTCTGATTCTTTGTTTGTGCTTTGGCGACAGTGGAATAGTTTTACCAGCCTACATTTCTCTGTCACTTGAGGCAAATCTGGCCTTTTTCCTCTCTCCCTGATTGATATTTCAATGTCACGATAAAATCCCCTGTAAAACATGTTGTAATCCAGTGCCTTGTTAAATGCCCCCACGTTTGTGATTTCACAAGTTTATTGAAGCGTATGATTCCTCTGATTCGAATGCCTGGGCTCGGACAAGGCATCTCAAACCTCTTTTCAGATGGTGTCTCCGAGGTCATTGTGTTGCTCCAAATTCAGATAATCAATAAATGATTCCTGAATGTGTATTTTTTACTCCTCCTCACGCCATGTTCACGCTGCTCTGAACAGGTGGCGTGTGTTGCCGCTGATCAACACCGCTCTGACACACCTCCAGCACACCCGCCACAATACACAGGAATCCACTGCCCCTGCCGTGTTTGGTGTGCGGCTCCTTAATGAGTGTAAAAAGAGCTTCTTTTGTCTGCTGTTGGAGCCATAAAGAAGGAAGGCCTGGGTGAAAGCACTGAAGAGTGAAAAAAACAAACCCCAAACAACGACCCTAAATGTCCGTCATCGCTGGTGGAGCCTTTGTTGCCAAAACTCGTCAAATAAATGTAGCCATATATTTCTATTTCCACATGTTGTTGTTGATACAATTTTAAGAAGGAAGATTGTCATCTGATTTTGTTTATTTTTACTTTTTTTGAAGGTGACTTTTTAATTTCAAGTTGATTCATGTGCTTACAAAGAACTAATGAGTCATGTTTTAAATGTAATATTTATTATGGTGGAATCATACAAACATTAAAACATTGGTTGTGTATAAATAAGTTTGGCTCTTAATTTGGGGAAAATAACTTAAATGCAGTACCTTTGGAATGGGTAGTAACGAGTTATATTTACTACTTTGTAGTAAAGGTTGATCACAACGATGTACACTTGTTGCCTCGCTCTCACTATGCTGCCACACACAGTCACTCAGGAGTGTTGCTCTCATCTGTCTGCTCTCTATGTGACTGAACATAACCTTTTAACATGTACATGAACTACAAAACTCTATCTTTTTACAGCCATTAAACTGACACCAGCATCTACTTGAACGTTAATTGTGAACTGCCAGTCGTGAAATACAAACGGCGCCACATGTGCATGTGCCGGAAAATACTGAAGTAAACATAACAGCGATCGCTCGTATTAGAAAACTCATAACATGACACTTAAAAATGAGCCAGGTTCAAAAGGAAAGTGAGTGTGGACTGAAATAGGTTATATCGTTTATTACACTCTTGGGTATTTTATTATATTGTTTTATACCTTATATACAACAGCGCCCTCTTCTGGAGGAGTTTCCCCTCTGGGGCACAGCCACAGGTATCACTTTATTTTACACTACCATGATACATTGTACCTAACTAAATGTAGTACAATGTAATGTGCTCTGTAACAATGAGTAATAACTTGTACCTATGGCTTAGATACACAATAACTTGTATTATTACATTAACTTCCATCGTTTTCCATCGGGAGATCAGGGGTTCAAATCCCAGCTCCTGAAGGTTCTCATTTATTGTGTCCTTGGGCAAGACACTGGTGTGTGAATGAGAGCGAGAATGGGTGAGTGGTTCCTTACTGTAAAGCCTAAAGAAGGTAGAAAAGCTCTTTAAGTTGAGACCATTTATCCTCATTAGAAAACTTTTTTCATTGCTCTGCCATCAGACTACAAAAGTTTGAATTGTTGCTGATCTTTGACGTATCCAAGAGCATAATAACAGGTAAAAACAATCTCAGCCCACACTGAATAATAAGCCATTTTGTGGGTTGTTTTTTTGGTTCATTTTTTAAGTGCACTATTAAGTAGTTAGTTTTATTCAAACTTTAATCGTTTATGTGAAAAAAGTTTGACTAAATATTTATTCATCTCAAATATTTTTACAGCAGTGTAAAACAGTGGCAGGACATGAGGGCAGAGCATTTGTAGATTGTGTCTTAATGCAGCACTAAGCAACTCTTGCCCCTAGAGGCCATAAGCACAACTGCAGGTGTTATAGCAAGTTACGATTTTTTAACTTATTAATTGTCTTGGAGAGTAAATACTACGCTGACAGAAAAGGCGAAGGGACAAAGGGATATTGTACATCCAATTATACAATGGAAATAATTTTTTTCACTGAAACTTGGCTGTAAATACTGTTTAAGTTACGCTAGCCCACAGATAGCTTTGCCCGTTAGCATGTTAGCTTCTTCTTCGTGATTCTGTTAGTATGTATTGGTGGCTCCAGTCCGGTGGCAGTCAAGTTGCAAGCATGGTTTTCTGGCCAGAGACACCAGGGGGAGATGAAAGACCCTCCAATCATCCCATAAACACTTGTATTACCCCCAGAGGGACTACGGAAAAGATTTATTAAGGTAAACACGTTACTTAGTGCTGCTTTAAAGGCTACTCAAACATTCTGAAGCCATATGATGAAAATGTCAGTCAAATCAAGGTTTTTCCATTAAATCACTTAATTAGCAAAAATCATTCACAGAAATCATTAAATTAGCTCCAAAACAAGAAAAGATCTGGGCAAATTCAAAGTGAAAATAGGATCTATAATTACGTGCAAAGCTTTTTCCTCACAGATGTCTGCTTTAATAAAACAGAAATTTGTTTACACAGGACTTTAAACCAGAGGCCGGTCATTAGCATGGCAGCAGTGTGTCCTTTTACGCTCCAATGGAGAAGCAGAGTTGTTGCTGGATCTCAGCGTGGATGTGTTGAAGAGAGAAACCTCCCTCTGAGTCTGTCCGCCGGAGCAGAAAAACAAACTGTGTTCTGTATTATCACGAGTCCCAACCCTCCGTACCACCACAACAATGACCTCTCTGAAGGGAACAGGGTCCGATATGTGCCTTTATGGAAAACAGACCGGCAGCAGTGTTTTTGGCTTTGTCATTCCCACACTTTTGATTAATCCTATTTAATTTCCTCTACCAGTGCTGGGGGGCAATGCAGGTGATAATTGGAGTTTGCTTTGGCTTTTGGTTTGCCTTCTTTTTTTTATTAAACTTTCAATTAAATGTCTGAACAACTATGGTTGTTGATGGCTGGGTTGATGGATTTCAGGTTAGACACTGGAGGTGAATAGGGGAAAAAATGATTTAGAGCAGGGGTACCCAAAGTCAGGCCCGCCCGCCAGAGGGTGACCTACTTTTGCGGCGCATCTGGTTAATACCAAGGCTGTGTCCGAAACCATCAAATTATAGGCTCTAGCAACTAGTCCTTAACCTTTCATGGGGTCAACTGTTAGATCTCTATGCAGTTAGTGAACTTTTGCAGCATTTGTCCAATTCGACCATCCTTACCCAGGGGAAGTGACATCACCAACAGCTGCTGTTCTTCTTCTTTAAAGTTATTGGCAGACTGGAGGCCAAACGAAAGTGCATGCCGTCCCTACTGTATAGTGTCCAACAACAACATAATGCCCAAACAAAGACATTTAAGTAGAAAAAAAATCCACATGAGCCATACATTTCCCTTTAGTGTTAGTTTATCTCAACAGCTGTTTCATAAAGCTACAGTAGCAAATGATCCATGTTGCTTAAGTTTCTACTAAATGAAAGCAAAAGCAAACTGTCTACATTTAAACCATTTACTGAGGCAGCTCTTTAACATGTGACTGAGTTGTGGTGACGACAACATGGATTTTGAGACTTTTATAAAGTTTGGCTGGAGCAGAATCTTATGATAGTTAGCAATGAGGCTCCTTTCCCTAACTCCTTCCTCACTGACAGACCAATTCGGAGGCTTCTTATCATGGCAGACGCTGACGCACATCCGGTTTGGTGTAAGACTTCTTACCAATTTACTGGTTTCGGAAGGGGCCCAACTCTCTCCCATTCATTCTCAACGGTAAATATGGATGCAGTACACCTTTTGGCCACCAGCGTCAAATTGGGGGCGCTGTTTCCATCCTTTCGCCAAGTTAAAGGGGGGGTAATATGCAAAATCGACTTTTTCAAGCTTTACATCATGTTATTATGTCATTTCCTCATTAAAAACATGCCTGAAGTGTTGCCTTGGCACATTCACATATTTTTGAGTAATCTGTAAAAACTCTGATGGCAGCCATTTTAGGGAGAGGTTTGCCTGAGTCCTAGGAACGCCCCCACCTCCTGGAGACGCCTCCGATCTTTCGTCATCAGCCGAGTAACCAATCACTGCTCCTCAGCAGAACCCCCTCCCCACTGATGCCACAGACAGAGTGTGGAGGGGGCGTGTCGGAAAGGGTCAGAGGTTCTTAAAGAGACAGAGGCCTATTTCAAGACATTCGCTACAGCCATTTTGAGAGAGCAATTTTATACAAGGCAGTTATTTTAATTTACTGCATTTACAGACCAACAGAAGGTTTGGTCATCATTGAAGTGCGCTATAGACTGGTGCTATGTGATTGAAAAAAACACAATACCCCCTCTTTAAGGAAACACTGTTGTGGTGTCTTGGTGTTTATCATAGAGAGAGTTGTAGCATCAACTTTCACAGTTTTTCAACTTTTATTTCAAAGGTCGTTAACACCCATATAGGTTCATGATAAAAAATGGACTTATAAAAGAATGTATGCTGAACTGACACTTTCAAAATGATCAAATGTGGCACTTTGAGTGAACAAATAATATAAAGTCACTGTAGGCTACTGTAAAACTGTGTTGTTTTGAACTATATTGCTGTTGTTGATTTTGTTAAACTAAAACTAGGATTTTGCCATAGTTAACATTTGTTTCAATGCAGCATGTTATTTGCGTAGATAGACTCAAATGCAAATATATATACCAAAAAAATAAAAAAAAATAAAGTTTGGGCACCCCTGATTTAGAGACGTCACCTGTTTGGTTTATATTAGTCACAATGATTTTTTTCCAGAGGGGATTTTGGATCTGTGCTGTGTTTACGTGACTGAGGGCACGCGTGAAGACCAGACAGGTACAAATGAACTTGTCCAAGCAAAGGTAAGAACATATCTCAGTAGGTAAAAACGGTGGCCTATTCCTTTAAGTTAGTGCACAGAAACTGAACAATCTTCCTTTCAAAGTACTACAGCCATGGCACAGCAGTATAAAACTTGCAGGACAAAAAGGTCTCAAGAGTCTGCTCTCATCATCCCCAAGCCTGAACGCCCCACTTTGGAAATCTTAGCGCTGAACAAGTAGGCTTTCAAACAGCTTCTGATTTCAATCTATGAACTCACTCCTTAGGAATGAATACTCATGCCTCTCCTCAGCAGAAGAGGGATCATAAGTCTTTCAGAAACACTTGAGTTTCCTCCGCTCCTCTGTTTGCCATGCACTTGCTGTTGAGAGTACGTAGTTCGTATTCAAGTAATGGCAGTGTGTACACAGACTTTCTTTCATCTCTTGAGTGGGAGCTCAAGGGCGCGCTGGTCATCTGCATATTGTGCAATAATTCTCATACGAGTAAAAGAAAAAGCAGGGCAGTTTGTACCTTTGGTGCGGATTCAGGCAATGGCAACAGATGATGCCTGTTCCTCCTGATGACTCCTGAAGGGCTCTCCATGTATGAGCAGCGAGTAGAGTGAGAGGAGATGACACTCCCCTCACTCTTGGTGTCTGTGATCCACACTGGTTGTCCTGGTGATAGTCAAGGAAGATCTCTCACCCGATGTCTTTTGGTATACACAGTACTGTCCTTTACTCTCCTCTCTCTCTCCCTTTACTCCACTGTAGCCTTGTTTGGCAGGTGCACTGGTGTGCAAAGTCTCCATCCCATTAGGAGTTGCCCTGGGTATATCCATGAGCCGATGGGGTCGCTCTGAGAGCAAGAAGTGCAAGATATGGATCTTTTGCTTTCTTTAGTAGTCTTTTCACAGTTTGGACATGACGCTCAGCCTCACCATGGGTTGGTGCAAACCTTGGACTGCTAGTTGCATGTCTGAAACCATTGTCGCTGTAGGAAAGCACTGGAATGCGATGTCTGGAAAAGATTGACTTTCGGTGCACTATGGCATGTTCTGATATTGTGGGAGTCCGTTTGGCTATCTCCACAAATCTGGAATAGTAGTCCACCACAAGTACACTGTGTTCCAAATTATTATGCAAATGACATTTTTGTAAGATTTTCTAAATTGTCAACTCAAATGAGAGTCAGCATAATTTTCAAGTCTTTAACTGGTAGAGGATCATATAAATGTGGTGGGGAAAAAATACGAGTGATAACAGTATTTTTTTCAAAAATAAATATAGTAAAAACCTCAAAATCCACTGTTCCAAATTATTATGCAACTCAATACATTTTAAAGCTTGTAATTAACTGAAAATGATCATTTGTTGAATTTGTAGCATTAGGAGGTCATATTTACTGAAATCAAAAGCTATTTCAATCAAAAAAATATTAACAGGTGAAGTTATATTTTACCATAGGAGCCCTTGGGCCCGATCTTGTGTCTCAAAACGGAGACGATAGCGTGACATTTTGCGCTCAGTCGGAGCGCACTTTGTGATCTTGCCACTCCAGACTTAGCGCATTTACGTGGGTGGAGACACACACATTTTCCTCCAACCAGATCGACTCCGCGTCCAGGAGAGTGGTTGTGTGGTTGTGGGGGGTGAACATGTGCTTTTGTTTTGCTTCGCGTTCACGCCGAGCGCGGCCGATCCGCGCCACAGCGGACGATGTAGCTCTTTTTCTCTCGACACGTGAACATCGTTTAGCTCACGATGGGGTAAATACAGTTTTTAGTTTGACCTGTGAGAGCCTAAGGCTGAAGAAAGAACGCAAGACAGCGCAATGTAAACGAGGAAGTGAATGTCAGCCGTGTTTCCATCAGTGCAGTCACCTCCTCTTGTGACGCCCCCTCACAGGTGGCGGAGGCGAATGGCACATATAGCTCCGCCACTCGGAAAATAATTCGCCAAGAGCCTGCGCCGCCCCGTGCGCCGCCACAAGATCTGGCCCCTTGTGTGATAGCAGCTTCAGAATTCTTAAATTCATTAAAATTGTGAGTTTTTGGACAGTTTCTGCTTGGATTTCTTTGCAGGATGTTAGAATAGCCTCCCAGAGCTGCTGTTTGGATGAAAACTGCCTCCCACCCTCATAGAAGATTTTTTTTGTTGAGGCTCCAAAGGTTCTCAATAGGGTTGAGGTCAGGGGAGGAGGGGGTCCACATCATGAGTTTCTCTCCTTTTATGCCCATAGCAGCCAGTGATGCAGAGGTATTCTTTACAGCAGGACATGGTGCGTTGTCATGATGAAGAGTATCTTGTTAGGGAAAGCACGGCTCTTCTTTTTGTAGCATAGAAGACAGTGGTCAGTTTTTCAAAGGTCATTTTCACACCTTCAGGGAGCCTAAAAGGGCCTAAAGGGGCCGACCAGCTCTCTCACCATGATTCTGGCCCAAAACATGACTCCACCCCCTCCTTACTGACGTCACAGCCTTGTTGGGACATTGTGGCCATTCACCAACCATCCACTACTCCATTGATTTGACCATCCAGCGTTACACGGCACTCATCAGTGAACAAGACTGTTTGAAAATGAGTCCTCGTGTATTTCGGAGCCACTGCAGCCGTTTCTGTTCATCAGCATTCAATTAACCGTTTAGGGGAGGCCCGGATAGAAGGTTTATGCACAACCGCAGCCTCTGGAGGGTCCTACACCTTGATGTTCGGGGGACTCCAGAGGCACCAGCAGCTTCAAATACCTGTCTGCTGCTTTGTAGCATCTGTTCTCTTAATCTGATGTGTTTGTCTGGCAGAAACCGTCCATATTGTGCCTTTATCTGCACAAACCGGAGTGTGCTCTGAATCATCCACAAATCTCTTATCAGTATGATGATTGTGCTTAATCTTTCATGAAATATTGAAGGTTTTCACACCTAGACCAAGGCATTCAACTATTTCATGCTTTTCATCAGCAGAGAGACCCTTTTTCTTTCCCATATTGCTTGAAAATTATGATCTGCATAATAAAGTGGAACACCCTTTTTCAGTAGTTTTTCCCTTAACTGGGCTTAACCTGAAAACGAATCATCCCAGGTCTCTGAGATTAATGTCAGTGATTCATAGAGCCCCAAGACACGACACCATCCATGAGTTTCATTATTATTGTTTTTTTTTTTTTACCTTTTTGACACAAAAATCCAATTTGCATAATATTTTGGAACGCAGTGTATATGCTGTTGTTGATGGTATGCTGAAAGTTGATGGCCATCAACTTTTTGCCATGGTCTTTCAGGACTATGGCCGAACCCTCCATAAGGAAGGTGTCAAAGTACATTAATAGAAAGTTAAGTGGAAGGATAAGTGTGGAAGAAAAAGGTGCACAAGCCGCAGGGATGAGCGCAGTCTGGAGAGGACTGTCAGGAAAAAAACATTCAAAAGTGTGGGGCACCTTCACAAGGAGTGACTGAGGCTGGAGTCAGAGCATCAAGAGCCTCCACACACAGACAGATCCTGGACAAGGGTTTCAAATGTCATATTCCTCTGGTTAAGCCGCTCCTGAACTACAGACAACGTCAGAACCGTCTTACGTGGGCTAAAGAAAGAAAGACCTGGGGCCAGATCTTGTGGTGGTGCACGGAGGGGCGCAGGCTTTTGGCGAATTATTTTCCGAGTGTCGGAGCTACGTATATGCGCCATTCGCCTCGGCCACCTGTGAGGGGGCGTCACAAGAGAAGGTGACTGCACTGATGGGAACGCCGCTGACATTCATTTCCTTGTTTACATTGCACTGCCTTGTGTGGACCCTGGTCTGTTGCTCAGTGGTCCACAGATTTCTGATGAGAGCAAATGTTGCATCTCATTTGGAAACCGAGGTCCCAGAGTCTGGAGGAAGAATGGAGAAGCACAATCCAAGATGCTTGAAGTCCAGTGTGAAGTTTCCATAGTCTGTGATGATTTGAGGAGCCATGTCTTCTGGTGATGTTGGTCCACTCTGCTTTATTACGTCCAGAGTCAGTGTAACCATCTACCAGGAGGTTTTAGATACTTCAGGCTTCCTTCAACAGACACGCTAAAGACACTGACTTCATTTTCGAGCAGGACTTGACACCTGCCCACACTGCCTAAAGTACCAAAACCTGGTTCAATGACCAACAGATTACTGTGCTTGATGGGCCAGCAAACTTGTCTGACCTGAACCCCATAGGGAATTGCCAAAAGAGAGATGAGTTCCAGTGTGGTCTTCAGTATGACTGCCCTCTCGCTCAGGAGCAGCTTGGAAGCAGACTGTAATTGGCTAAGTGTGAAACTCGTGACAGAGGATTCAAACCAAGCGAAATTATTTTGCTCAGCTTGTTCTACTTCCTTGGCCAGCCCCCTGGAGCAGCAGCACGTGGAGGTGAGGTTTGAGATGCAGCTGAAGTGCGTGAGCCAATTCAGTCAGATCTTGTTCTGTTGGTCGCCATTGAAATCAATCCAACTTCATGCCAAGATTTCAACCACTTTCCAGTTGCCAGCCAGCATAGTGAATGAATGGAAGCTGGCCACTTGTTTCACTCCTGCCGCTGTAGGTGTGAATGCAGTGTGATCATTAAGTTATGATTATTGCCTATTTCAAATGTATTTATTTTATTTTGCACACTCCATTTGCTGCAAATGAAGGACAATACATTTGTTCTGTCAAACTTAAGACAACTTAATCTTCTGGGGCCCCTGTGATTGGGCCCCCTCTATTACTGCCTGGTTCGCCCGTCTCATAGTGACAGCCCTGCTGAGTCATGTTGTTGCTCTACATTTTCATATTTGATAAAATGCCAAATGGTCTCAACTTGTCCAGAGATGGGATTCGAACCCCCAACCTTCCGATTATGAGACGACCCACTCTCCCAAATGCACCGCTGTCGCCCCATTTATTGAAGATTTATTATAATATAAAATTGACACAGACAATTAAAACTGTAGTAAGTGATTAACATAACGAGCCAGTATTTTTCATCTTATTCACACTGTGGCTAAAACAGGCTGTACAGTGTGGACACAAGCCAGATGTTTTTTATTGTTGGAAACTTAGTGCTGCTAAATGAATTAGGCCCAGTCTGCTCTCCCCAACCCCTCACACAGAGTGGATTAACTCAGTTTATGTCTGTGTGGTGGACCTGCACCGCCCTGTGCTGCTCCTTAGTAGGCGGGGCGCTTCCACTTTTCAGTCTCTTTGCAGCCTGCAGAGGGAGCAGTCAGGGGCGTGCTGGGACTTCACTTAAAGAGGGGGTATTGTGCTTTTTTCAATCACATAGCACCAGTCTATAGCACACTACAATGATGACCAAACCTTCTGTTGGTCTGTAAATGCAGTAAATTAAAATAACTGCCTTGTATAAAAGTGTGCTGCAGTTAAAGCCTTTAGGCCTGTAATAGCACAACTGTGGGAGTCTGTCCTCACTCTCCAGAATTACCAGGTCGCCTTTGGGAGCAATGTGCAAAGACATCGTGGACTCTCAGACTCTATTTATTTACTTAATGGTTCACATCATCTCTTTGAACAATCTATTACATATCATTGCATGTTGCATACTTCTCTGCACTCAGCTCTTCTGGAACCGTTTCAAAGGGCTGCAGGGCCTCTTTGATTATTTCCCATTCCGCCTGTGATAGCACATGATTAATCACAGACTTACATTAGTAGAACGTCGTCGCTCGCTCCTCCTCATTTACATGAAATCCTCCATACGAGAGAAAATCCATGATGCAGCTCAGTCTCCTCCAACCGAGCATGTTCCAAACAAGGACAGAAAGTGCTCCAAGGGCAACACCAGCGTGGTTCAAAACATTTCACTCTTTACAGCATCAGTGGAATAAACTGTATTTGGAGTGGTTTTTGACATGTGTGAAGTCCCCATTGGTTTCCATGTATTATTGAATCTTCTGGAGTTGAGGGCAGTGGTTCTCATCCTTTTGGAGCTGCAAGCCCCATCTATTCTATCTATTAAAGGGGTTCATTAATAATCATCTGAATATAACCCCCCAATAGATCATACAAGGGGGCGTGGCCTCGCAGAGGGGGAAGGAAGTATGTTTTGCGAAACACCCTTTTTCACTCTTCTTAGCTGTTTTCTGGCAGAATATAAACTATTATTTATCAAATTCAAATATAGTCGAGTCTATATCGGGTCCATGTGGATGTTTTTACACAGCAGATTATTCATTTGAAGTGAAAAAAGTGGCAGTCATAGCTATGATGCATCATGTTAGCATTCTCCGTTATTTATGTAATCACGGACTGTTGAACCCTTTTGCTCCTCTCCATGTCTCTGTGTCTTTATTGGCTAGAAAACCATATTCATAATTCAGCTATTTATAGGTAATTAAAGAAAGTTTAGATTTTCTCCTCAACTGCTTCAAATATGACCACGTGTTATATATTTGAGTGACTTAAGGACTGCTTCCACACAACGGATTGGGATATTTTCAAGCAGGCTGCCACTCACAACAACATCACTGATCTCCAGGAGTTTACAGTGTCTGTCACTGCCTACATTACCAAGTGCACTGATGATGTCCAACCAGAAACCTTGGATTACAAGTGAAGTCCTCAGACTCATGAGGGTGCGGGATGCTTGCCTGCCTCTGCCATACTATTCCCTGTCCATTCCACGTAGGGAATGAACTGAATATAAACTTAAAAGTCCTTTGGTCTGGTTCAGTAGAATTTGGTCCGCTTGTTGATCAAAAGCAGACTTTTTTTTCCTGTTTGGTGCAGTTCGCATTCAGACTGTACTTTTTGCAAGTGAACTATATTTTATAAACGCATACAGGTGTGTGACGACCAAGGCTCCCATTGGACAGCAATGAGCACAACAAATGAAATAAAAATGAATATTTCACATTTATTATGATAATAAAAGAAACGTAAGAGACTAAACCACTAACCATTAACCTCAGCTTCACCGGAGCAGCTGGAGGAAGAGGAGTTTTGTGCAGATGAAGGGTCGTCTGCTGTTGGTCTTCTTCCTCCTCTTCTTTAACGCGTCTTGTACTTTCATTTAAGTTTGGCAACGTTTTTTCCACTCTGACACCATGGCTGTTCAGGAGACGCTCGAAGCCCCTCTCCTTCATTTTCTCACTAAACCTGCAGAACATGAATGAATTTTTGTGTCTTTTCTAGCAGTTGGGTTAGTGAACATCTGCCCAAAATATCCAGGAGGCTCAGTGTCTCCTCCAGATCTGTCCACGGCTCATTGTTTGTAGCATCCATCCAGTATTAGTGTTAGCAGCAGTGAAGGCCTTGCTACGGTGGCTTGTTAAGCCCAAAAAGGTGCATTGTTCTGGATCAACAGTGGTTTATATTCACACCTGAGCGAACCGCACCAGAGTCCGTTTGGAAGCGGACAGAGACCACCTGAAAAAGTGGGTCTCGGTGTTATTGTATTCAGACCTGCATAAAAAATCCGGACCAGCGTTCGAAGTGAACCCTGGTTCGTTTAAAGTGGACCAAACAGTGCAGGGGCCTCATTTATCAAACTGTGCGTGAGACTGACTTTGAAAGTGCGTAGGAAAGTGACGAAAAAATTCATACGCAAAGTTTATTTCCGATCGACCGCAATCTTTCCTTCGCTGATTCCACCTGGAGCAGAAAGCTGCGGACCTCACGCCACGCCCTCTGCCCGCCTCCATTTGACCATAAAAGGCAATGGAAAGTGACTTATGAATGAGATTTCCCTAAACATGAGGCGATAATGAGTGGGTTTTACCGAAGGCGAGGGGCAGAGAGGGAGGGGCTGAGAGGGAGGGGCTGAGAGGGAGGCGCTGAGAGGGAGGGGCTGAGAGGGAGGTGCAGAGAGGGAGGGGCAGAGACGGAGGTGCAGAGACGGAGGGGCTGATGCTGCCGCAGCTCAGGCAGAGACGACACGGGCTCGAGGAGATTTAATGAAGAGTGAACTCTGCTTCTCTGATCACACGTATTGGCATCTTTCTACATATTCCATCAATAAAACTTTTCAAAGCACACAATGTTTAGAACGTAAAGAAGAGCCTTAAGTGTCGGCGAGATTTGCCAATAGCAAGATTTGGATTTGCCAATAAAACACGATAAACTGTGGAGCATTTCAGTCATTTCCAAACTCCAAACGGCACACGCTGTACATTAGGTCATGTTCTGTGTAGATGAAGCAGCGGTTCGGCCCGGGTGGTGTGAGTGAGGAGAGGTCAGTGTCCGGGTGGAGTGAGTGAGGAGAGGTCAGTGTCCGGGTGGAGTGAGTGAGGAGAGGTCAGTGTCCGGGTGGAGTGAGTGAGGAGAGGTCAGTGTCCGGGTGGAGTGAGTGAGGAGAGGTCAGTGTCCGGGTGGAGTGAGTGAGGAGAGGTCAGTGTCCGGGTGGAGTGAGTGAGGAGAGGTCAGTGTCTCACCAGGACGGCGCGTCCTGAGACACCAGGACGCGCCGTCCTGGTGTCTCAGGACGGCGCGTGCAGTGGAGCCGCGGTGCCGGTGCGCACTGCGTAAAGACGGCCTCGTCTGAAGGTCATGTGACCCGAGCTTTGGACCTAAACCCAGTTGGTCAGACTTATGTCCAGAGATGACTCAAAGCACAGGACAACGGGGTCATTCCTGCTTCCCGTTTAAAAGGCTTTAGCGCCAGTGCGCATACGTGCATGGGTACGAGCGTGCACGTATGTGCGCACCAATATTCACAAACATCGTGATGAGTTGCTTATTTCATTCTAATCTTTGTCATTGCTGAAGAAAGTAAATTCAAACCATTTCAAACCAAACCAAACCTGGCTTCCTCAAACAAGTCATGTCACTGCTCTCCCGTCTCTCAGCAGTGTTTCTGAAAAGTGCGTACCTCGTACGGGAGCTATTTAGTTTGCCTGGAGGAGCGCAATGTTTCACGTTCAGTTCTATAAATACCAACTTTGGCGCAGAGGAGCGGCTACGCAAAGTTTTGCCTCATTTTGTGCGCAGCAAGCTTGATAAATGAGGCCCCAGGTCTGAATACACCCTTAATATGAACACCCTTGCAAAAAAATCTGATGAAATAAAAAATGAGCACTAAGCTCTGCAGTCTGAACATGGCAGTCCTGGTTGTACATTTGTAAATGTATTGAAAGTAAAAAAAAAAAAGTTTGCCCACTTTTGTCGTTATTATTTTCCATATTTACTTAAATAATTGAACATATTGTCGTAGTCATTCAAATAACAATGACATTTGCCGTTTGGGAGCATACAACAGTACACAGTATGTTGAGGAGGAGGGAAGGTGAGGAAGTTGGAGTCCAAACCAGGCGCTCCAGTAGAGTTAATCCATTTAACTTGTAAAGAAGGAGGAGAGTCAAGGCACTCCAATTTATTAAAGGTCCTATATTTAGTGGCCATAAGGACTCTGAATTGATTAAAGTACCACAGATCTCTTCCTTTTCAAATACATAGTATGTTGTAGAAAGTGCATAGCAAAATGGTGCAGATCCTGTTAATGAATATCCGCTGTGTAAACATCACGGAAAGTAATATAGTGCTGCAGGCACAAAATGTAATAAACAGGAACATACTTTCTTTCTTAGAAGCAGCAAAGAGGCTTTTATCGAGACAGGTTTAAATAAGGACACAATAATGCAGTTTGCGCACCAACAAGGGGTTTCCAAATGTTTGTATCTGGCTCATTTACAACGATAAATGAGAGATAAATGCATTTTGACTGTTTTTGGACTTTCTTCTTTTTCCACTGAACTGGAGCGGTTCACAGCAGATGTCCATCAAACGGCTTCAGGAGTCTTTTAAAGTCCTTATGTCTGGGGTCGGAGCACAGCATATTGATGATACTGAAGGAGACACAACTTGTGTTCCACTGTTCACTTGTTCATTTCATCCACGGGCGTCTTCAGTGTGCCGGCCATGCGTCCTGCAGCTAAGCCGTTTCCTGTTTCTTTCCGCTATGCTTTCGAGGAGTCTATGATAAAAACCTCAAAATCTTCGGTCCCATATTCAGCGGCGATGGTCACCGTTTGCTGGGTTTATTTTCTGACACATGGTCTGTGCACACTAAAGCGACAAGCTCACAACATCCGTATGTCCCACCCTCACCGCGCAAACACACAAACATCTACGAAGGAGCCGTAAACTCATTTACATACATTTTACATATGAGCCTTTATTATCCCCGAAGGGCAATTTGATTTGCAGCAGCAAAACACATCCGTCCAACACATTCACAACAACAATAAGGAAAGATACAGAAGAATTATAAATCGTCATTTACCATTGGCCACTGGGATGAAGGAGTTCCTGAATCGATTTGTCCTGCTCTTTGGGACTCTGAACCTGCAGCCGGCGGGAGAAACTTGAACTCAGCCCAAAAAGGATAGCTAAAATCTGAGGAGATCTGCTTGGCCTGTTTCCAGATCTGTGCCTTGTAAATGTCCTGAAGGTCGTTAAATGTACATCCTGCAGTTTCCCACAAGTGTGCACTATCCTCTGCAAGTGCAAGCAGAGTGCAGTGCTATAGCCTGGTTTTACCAGACCCTCGTACTTACTTCGTTTCGTACAAGTTGTCTGGAACTACTCAATTGAGCTCCGTTATCAGGTGGGAGGGGTGACCACCTTTGAAACAATTGGATCTGATTTTTGGTAGCGTTTGGTTGTGACGTATGTAATGCGCCCGTGAATGAAGCAGCTATCATAACTCTATCATAACTCTATCATAACTCTATCATAACTCTATCATAACTCTATCATGACTCTATCATAACTCTATCATAACTCTATCATGACTCTATCATGACTCTATCATGACTTTATCATGACTCTATCATAACTCTATCATGACTCTATCATAACTCTATCATAACTCTATCATAACTCTATCATAACTCTATCATGACTCTATCATAACTTTATCATGACTCTATCATAACTCTATCATGACTCTATCATAACTCTATCATAACTCTATCATAACTCTATCATGACTCTATCATAACTCTATCATGACTCTATCATGACTCTATCATGACTCTATCATAACTCTATCATGACTCTATCATAACTCTATCATGACTCTATCATGACTCTATCATAACTCTATCATGACTCTATCATAACTCTATCATGACTCTATCATGACTCTATCATGACTCTATCATAACTCTATCATGACTCTATCATGACTCTATCATAACTCTATCATGACTCTATCATGACTCTATCATAACTCTATCATGACTCTATCATGACTCTATCATGACTCTATCATGACTCTATCATGACTCTATCATGACTCTATCATGACTCTTTCATGACTCTATCATGACTCTATCATAACTCTATCATAACTCTATCATGACTCTATCATGACTCTATCATGACTCTATCATAACTCTATCATAACTCTATCATGACTCTATCATAACTCTATCATAACTCTATCATAACTCTATCATAACTCTATCATGACTCTATCATGACTCTATCATGACTCTTTCATGACTCTATCATGACTCTATCATAACTCTATCATAGCTCTATCATAACTCTATCATAACTCTATCATGACTCTATCATAACTCTATCATAACTCTATCATGACTCTATCATAACTCTATCATGACTCTGTCATGACTCTATCATGACTCTATCATGACTCTATCATAACTCTATCATGACTCTATCATAACTCTATCATAACTCTATCATGACTCTATCATAACTCTATCATAACTCTATCATGACTCTATCATAACTAGATCATGACTCTATCATAACTCTATCATAACTCTATCATGACTCTATCATGACTCTATCATGACTCTATCATAACTCTATCATGACTCTATCATAACTCTATCATAACTCTATCATGACTCTATCATAACTCTATCATAACTCTATCATGACTCTTTCATGACTCTATCATGACTCTATCATAACTCTATCATAACTCTATCATAACTCTATCATGACTCTATCATGACTCTATCATGACTATCATAACTCTATCATGACTCTTTCATGACTCTATCATGACTCTATCATAACTCTATCATAACTCTATCATGACTCTATCATAACTCTATCATAACTCTATCATGACTCTATCATGACTCTATCATGACTCTATCATAACTCTATCATAACTCTATCATGACTCTATCATGACTCTATCATGACTCTATCATGACTATCATAACTCTATCATGACTCTATCATAACTCTATCATAACTCTATCATGACTCTATCATAACTCTATCATAACTCTATCATAACTCTTTCATGACTCTATCATGACTCTATCATAACTCTATCATAACTCTATCATAACTCTATCATGACTCTATCATAACTCTATCATGACTCTATCATAACTCTATCATAACTCTTTCATGACTCTATCATGACTCTATCATAACTCTATCATAGCTCTATCATAACTCTATCATAACTCTTGGTTACATTCCTTGCACATTCCAAGGCTTCAATTTTAATTTCTGGATATTTGGGAGCCGAGCCATGACAGATTGAAGAGCTTCCATTGCTTTCGGATCCGCCGCCATTGCCAAACTACAACCCGCAAATCGGCGCAAATGCTTGACGTCACTTACAAGCCCCGCCTCCCCCACTCGCTGAATGGTAGGTAGAAAGTCAACCGATTGACTGGAGTTTACGGATGGCTAAGGCCAGGCTAGCAGTGCTATAGTTTCTTTTTCAAATCAGTAACACCGTTAGTTTGGGTCCTGATCTTTCCATTCTACCATGCGTGTGGCAATGTAGAGTCAGTAGACTGACAGCCAGTGCTAGTGAGCGTGTGCGGACTGTGTCCTCCAAAACTTTACAGCTATAGCAACATGGCAGAGTTTTCAGCATGTGCGTTCACATCGTGTAGTAGTACTCACAAGTACTGACATTATTTTGAACTTATTGGCGAAAAGAACAATACAGCACTAGCAACACTTAGCTTTAGGCGGTTCTTCCAGTGTAATCAACAAACTCGTTGCTGGTTTTGTGGTTGAGGAAAGTTGTACAATCAATATAAATCAAGTTGAGTTAGTTGTATGTTTGTTATTACCAATTCAATGCACTTTGTTCTCCTTTACAGACGTTCTTTTTGTTGAAAAACTGCCGCCGTTTCTGTTTACATGCAGTATAGAGAACGAGGCTAAGCTCTTCTAAGTCGACTATAGGCCTCTAGTTCATGCTCATTATTGTTGCCTTTAGCTGTCATTTGTCCACATATAAAATACAGCTCAGAAGCGTATTCATTGTGCCATTTTTAAATACATTAAATTAGTGGTGTCGGGCTGTCAGAAACAAATAAAGCCTATATATGGATGTCTATTATTCGCAACTAATGTGTTACCTTCAAAATAAAGTATTGCAGTAACATAACAAGCTACTTTTCCAGAGGAGAAACGAGCTAACTTAATGAGTTACTTTTAAAAGTAACGTTACTGGTCATCAGTGAATTTGAAAATGTAGCGATCATCATACTGGCTTCTGCACTCATTAGTGTACAGTACAAAGAGGAGGGGTGAGAGGACACACCCCTGAGGAGCTCCAGTGGAAGATAGGACATCAGAGGAGACGCTGTTGACCACTGTTGAGAAAGTCTGTCAGCCAGCTAAAATGTGTGGCTAGATGCAGTTAAAGCAGATGTAAAATCAATAACAAACCAACAGAGTAAAGGAATTAGGGCTCTGCCAGTGTGAAACCATGGCCATGGGGTTTCAGTCATACATCCCACTATTCTGTTCTGATCATAACAGAACAATTGTTCATCCCCAATGAGTCCGGCACTCGCAGTCTCAGCGGCTGACCTCACAGAGCCAGGTCAGTGGTACTGTTGTTGTAAGGGCCTGTGTGCTGGTTACGCCCTACGTCTAATGGCCCTGGCTTGGGTTTGACCTTTCCCTCTGGCACTGCTTGACCGACTTCGACTATGCCCTCTACCTGTAATTGAGGTTCCAAAGTTGCTGAGGTCAAAATGCAGTAACACTTTGAAGAGGAGAGCTTTTCTCGCTACACTACACTCGATATCAACCGCATCGCTGAGTCCAGAAACAATGTCCAAAAGCAATTTCATAAAGTGAACGAAATGAAAGACCAAAGCACTCTTCCTTTATAAAAAATCTTTATTTCAATTTTTTGTTTTATGTTACTAAAAAGGCGCTGGTTAATTTGAACTCTTTGAAAAAAAACACTGACTGTTGGGTGTAGAACAGTTAAATGTTATGCTGTATCATGCTGTAGATGTAACTTAAATCTACAACATAATTTAAGCATAACAGTCTGTCACCACCAACATCACAACGTGATGACGTCCCCGACGTACTGTAGCTACCAGGAAGCGGTAGGTCCGGGTTCTGCGGGTGAATTATTTTGTTTAAAAAAAGATGTTTGCGATAATGACAAGCGCTATGGAAGGAGTGAATGTTACCAGCAAGGACTTGTTTGTGGAGGGATTGAACACCCTTGTTAGGAGCACAAATAATAACGCTCTGCTCCAACTTAGGATCTGAGGCTGCTGCTTCCCTGTCTCGCAGAGGTGTGCCATTTTACCAGAGCAAGCCGAGGAGGCTTAACCGGTGGCGGGAACAGGGGGAGCAAAGGGACAGAGATGGGTGTTGAGTGTGAGGTCAGAGAGAGAGGCTGGACAGGGGAGTTGGAGGAATGGTGGTGAATCTCTGGGTGAGTCGGACTCCCATTAACTTCACGAGCGATTCCCCCAACTTCTCCCGCAGAGATGAGGACAGAGACAGTGTGAAGAATGATATGAAAGACCTGTATTACAAGCACGAACTCCGTTGCCATTGGCAGCGCTCATTATTTTTTTCAGAGGTCCTCTCTCAGAAAATAATGACCTGTAGAACATTGGAAAATCCCATTCAAGTCAATGGAGCTTCTACTTGTGAAGAGCTGTATAATAAAGGCTAATAATATCCATCTCACGCCAGTCTCAGGACGAGCTCATCGATTTCTCTTTCCCTCCATGTGTTTCTGAGGATGTGTGCGTAGTGCAGTGATGTGAACCCACTGCTTCTTAAACATTACGTTCAAATTGAGAAAATGCAAATAATACTTTACACTTTACATTTGTATTGTGCAGTATGAGCCTTGATATTGAGGACCAGATGACGCTCTGAATAAGTCGTCCTCCTCTTTTAGGCACTAGTTTATAGACATTTCTGTTGCAAAATTCGTGTTCCAGTGTTGTTCAGTTGTTAAGTTTTGCTCCGCTTATCCTGCGATCTCACATTTTCCCAAACATAAACAAAATGCAGCCTGTATGTAGGCTATGTAGGCCTAAATGTCTTTAAAAAAATGCTTATAATGAGAGATTGATAAAAATAGCTCATGGCGGATTTTTTACAACCGTGTCCGTCAAACTGAAGGAGAGAAATGATCCCAGCAAAACCACTGGTCCATGCCCCATGTGTGTTACTGTACTCACTCTCAATTCCAAACATCCAGGTATTTCCAATGCAGCGCGCCGCAGTCGGTGAAAACATTGCATTTTTGCCTGTGAATGACATATTGTGTACAATAAATTGAATAAAGTTCTCTGTAAAATCATGCCTCAAATCTGTTGTGCGGTTGGATGTAACATGCAACATCCCCAAGGACCCTGAAGGTTGGAAAAAGTGGGTCAACACAGTGAAGAGAGTGAAACTGAACAGGTTGGAATGGAAACTAATGAGTTACAGGTGAAAATATAGCCCATCTTTTTCAAGTTCAGTTAATCAGTATCCTCATTAAAAATATGGCAATTAAAAGTATATAAGGCAGTGTATAGAACCGTCTCCTTATAATAATGTGTAGAAAGTCATCCAGTAACCAAGGGTTCACTTTCCACACTGCCATACGGACACTAAACAAATGCCTATAGCAGCTGTGAACAAGTTCCACCAACTCTGTTGTGTGGCCATTAATAAATTATTCTGATCAACATGTTTTTTTATGGTTTGAGAAATTAAAAAAAAGGTTAGTTATTAGACAAGCTTGATTTTAAACTGTGATGTCATAGATATCCCCTGATGTCATCGTCCATCCCAATGATTCACTGTAAACATCGTCAACTGCCCCGACCCTATTATGTCATTATATATCACTGAACAAAGCTAACTCCAACCTAATCGAAACTATTTTCCTAATCTCTGTTTCTTAACTGAAACGTTTTACAACTCTTAGCCCCAACCATAACCAGTTAGCCAAACACACTGGGGCTAGATGCAAGTTAGCCATTTTATACTCACTACTGCCACCTCAGGCCATACGTGTAACTGCACCTTCTATATTAAGCTTGTGCATGACGGCACTTCGGGCCCCAATTAACACCTTTTTGAGTGACAGTGCAGGATTTTAGAGGCAGTTGTGGTGAACAGGTCTGAGCTCATTCTACACATGAGGACATGGCAGGAACATGTAGGGGGAGGAAAATACATCATTTTCACGCGTAGTTCAATTCACTTTCAATGAAATCTATGTCAAACGTGTCAAAAAGGCAATGTGTCAAAACAGCGCAGATTATGTGGCCAGTGTGTCAGGGGTTTTAGATGGATTAGTATGCTACAACCTTTTTTGTTAAGTGCTACTTCACTGTGGTCTGTACTCAGTGCTACATGTCTGAGACTTCTCTCTTATCATTTTGTCAGAATTACAGCTATCAATCTTGTAAACTGACTACTGATTAGAAGTGCCGCAGTTAGTAACCAGATGTCGGACGAGCATATTCTGCCTGGTGGAGATCGATTGGGGGGAGTTGAGTGCCTATATTCACCCAGACACAGTGAGTACAATCAAACTCAACAATAGAAAAGCCCCAATGGTTCTGGAATCAAACCTGGGACCTTCTTGCTGTTAGGTAAGCCTGCTGCCCAATCAGCCACCAGACACACTCGCCATGAGTTCTACTAAGACGCTGGAGGAAGTCTGGGCATCTCTGCTCAGACTGAAGCCTGACCCCGGATAACAATGAAGAAAATGGATGGAAGACTATTTAAAATATCTTCCTGTACTTTTGAGATGTCTCGTAGAGTTACTGTGAGATGGACTAAACATCTGTGAATACAAAAAAGTCAGACCTGAAGACTTCAAACACTTTTTCAAATTGTCAAAAAGTTTTAAAGAATCTTTGCATAAGAGCGAGACCTTTCAGTTGTGGAAGGTGAAAAGTCCAAGCGATCAAAGTGAACAAACCCACATTAAAGCCAAATATATCTTTCTAATGAACATGGAGCAGAGTCCCTCGTTATCTCTGGCGTTGTGTCCGACTCGCCTTTGATAGGAAAGGTCTCTTCAAAGGTCTCTGACAACGGTTTCCGTGTGAACTGGAGACGGGAGGACGACCGAGCGTTTTCAGCGGGGCGATGATGGTGCGTGGTCTGTGGACTAAATAGCACAGCTGGGACGACATGCTTTTGTCATGCTTCACGTATCACGATGCTTAGGCCTAGGCCACACAACTTGCCGTGTTTTTTGCTGCATCATTACTTGGGATTAACGCACGCCAGAGGTTTGTGTGTCCACAAAATACAATCAATCTCATCTTAGGGACGGGGTCAAATGTTGAGAGGTGTTCCACTTGAGAAGATGCCGAGGTCATGCATGTATTGTGGTGATTTTGCAATTCCAAGCTTGAAGGATTTCCAGTGCAGTGCTCCTATTGCTGGTTTTTATTTGAATGATTTCTGACTGGTTCATTTTTACTTTTAAAAACCTCACGTTTGCCGTGACCAGCTGCACAGATGCTGATTCACAACCCTACGTAGTTTGTTATCATCCCTGTATTGTTCGATGTAGTGTTAGAAGTGGATAAACACTCATATTGAAGCTTGCCACAGCAGCATCCACAGTGAAGTCTACGGGGCCGCAGCCGTGCCATTTGTACATTTTTTTATGTTTTATTCATGCACCATTTGTTCATTTACAAATCAGATTTGAGGCATAAAGCAGGGGTGTCAGACATACAGCCCATGATTTGAGTATGTAAAAAATGACCCAGAGTATGTAAAAAAAACAAAAACAAGTCTCTCGCCCATTCCTGTGCGGAGTTATGAATTTTTAAAGAATAACCAGAATGCTCATTCCAGCCACTAGGGGGCATTAAATTAAAAAAAAAGAGTTCCACGTGTCCAGCAAAGGGCACTGACATAATAAGAGCTCAGGATATGAACAATACATTATAGCCACCACCGAGTGTGGAGTGAATGAACAATGACTGACAATGACTATGTAGTACTTTGAAAAACTTGTGACACAGGCTTGTAAAGTGCAATACAAGTGTAAGCTGTTGTTATTAATGAAGCTACAGTCAAGTTGGGGCTTTGACCAAATCACAGCTTATTTTTATTCATTTAATGGAAACATTTTGTCTATTATATGCGGCCCGCGACCCGCCGTGGGAGCTGATTTTTGGCCCACGACCCAAAATGAACCCATTTTGGGTCGCGGGCCCCTTGTGTTCCCTGCACCAACACCAGCCCTCACACCGAGCCACCCGGAAGCTACAAATAAACACGAATTAGCCACACGCTGAGGTGGCTTTCTTTCTTTCTTTCTTTCTTTCTTTCTTTCTTTCTTTCTTTCTTTCTTTCTTTCTTTCTTTCTTTCTTTTATTTGAGCAGCTGAGTATTCAGCAGATAACATGACAAAACAAACAAACAAACAGCTTTTGTCTCTGGGACTATGTCTCAGAGTTGGCCTGGTGTCGCCTCGGGGTCCCCCCAGAACAGCTGGAGGAGGTGTGTGTGGATCGGGAAGTTTGGGCATCTCTGCTGAGACTGCTGCCCCCACGACCCGGCCCCGGATAAAGCGGAAGAAAATGGATGGATGGATGGATGGATGGATGGATGGATGGATGGATGGATGGATGGATGGATAGATGAATGGATGGATGGATGGATGGATAGATGAATGGATGGATGAATGGATGAATGGATGGATGGATGGATGGATGGATGGATGGATAGATGAATGGATGGATGGATGAATGGATGGATGGATGGATGGATAGATGAATGGATGGATGGATGGATGGATGGATAGATGAATGGATGGATGGATGGCCACACGCAACTCAGTGGATTTTCACAGGATACTAGCCCTACTCACCCGATACTCACAACACTATGACATCGCTGAGCTTGACGCTTTTACAGACAGGGACAGAGTGGACAGCTGTAGTGCCACCATAAGTGGCCACCCAGAGGTGGGTGGGGCGGAGTAAGGAAACTGAACCCCTTTTATAGTCCGCGGGGCGCACGCAAAATTCACACTGTCACATAAGGAAAGAAGGGCAAAATCCCTATAACGAAAAGAACTGGCCTTTTTTTAACTTTCATTTTGAAAATGTAAAAAATGGAACTCAAACCAGACTTTTTTTAAATGTTATACGTAACATCTTTTCATCTTTTAAACCATCTTATCTTGTAGACCAGGCCGTGTTGGAGGTCGAGGTTGTTCAAACCCTCTGTACATCTCTGAATGGTGTCTCACTCCGACAAAGGAAGTTGACATTTATGAACTATGTTACAATGTTAAATGGAGAGTAGGAGATAATGAATCCTTCAGAGACATGCCCTCGGAGTACTACATGACTCATACAAGGTGGATGTTGTGAAACAGTAAAGCCGGCGTGAGCGGTGACAAAGAACATTAGGAGGAATTTGCCAAAATGGTTTTTGTGAAAGCAATTTTTACTTGGACATCCCGTTTGTTCAACATGAGTCGTCCTTACGTTATTAAATAGCTCTTACGCCTAACAATACATCTGCAGACAACCCTTATATCCTTCTCCTTACCCTACTTTTCAATCATACAAAAGTCGTTAAAACTTGTAAAAAGGCCTAATCAATAACTACCACTGAAAGAGTTCAACATTTGTGGATTTTATGTCCGGAAGTCATACTGTACAGTCCTGATCAAACGTTTAAGAAGAAGAGATTGTAAAGATTCACATTGTGCATGGTTGGATCCTAAAGTAATAGGCCACCGTTTTTACATACTGAGATATGTTCTTACCTAACCTTAGCCGAGTTAATATATACCCGTCTGGTCTTTGTCCGTACACTCTGTCACGCAAACGGAGCACATCCGCAGCCTCTCCCACATGTCATATAGCTCCAAAAAGCTACCAAGCTCTTCCACGTGTTCCCTATTTAAATAAAGTTACGTGAAGTGTTTTCAAGCGAAGTATATTTACACAGAAATGTAACATGTCGATTTTATAAGCAGATAAAAACTGTTACTATATTGTGATGTCCACGCAGTAACTCCTACAGGTTATTGACAGAAGTGAGCGGGGGAAGTCTTTAGGAGTTACTGCGCGGACGTTGTGCTCCTCGTATCATTACGCCTCACAATATAGTACTCGACTTTTTGGAGCTTTTAGCCATGTTGTTATGCAATTTCCTTATCAAAAACACCCCCAGAGTGTTTTTTTGGCTTCATTCACGCAGTTCTCAGCAATCCTCCTGAATCCTGCTCTCTGCTGGAAAACCACTGAGTTGTGACACTCTGACACTATGACGTAAAAAATGTCAAACAGGAAGATCAGAACTTCTGAAATGTAATGCCTTACGGCCTGATTTTAATTTATAAAACAGCTTAAAAATAAATACATTTAAAAAAAGGAAGCGCTTCCAGGTCAGCGCTGAAAACAAACGCACCCCCTGAGCGTCTGAACAATGTCATGTTTGCACTGAAGGATGTGAAGATGGAGAAAAGCGTGTTTGGCTACGAGAGGTGCAGGACTTTTTTCAACCTTCCTAAAGAAGAGGACACTCGCCAGAAGTTGGAATAGAGTAGTTAGAGGTATAGTTAGAGGTACAATATATCATATAAATGCCTATACTTTACTTTGGAATGGCTAAAATAGCATGATACAGATCCTTTAAGCCGTTATGTATTATCAGTTCTGTCAGCACTGAAAACAGACTGACATACGCATTAGCGATCGACCCCAATGTCGGGAATCGGATACTTGTTTACCATTCTCTATGTCTACTGCACGTCTCATACTTGCTTTGACAGTTCTCCCACACAACAATGAAAGTTATCTTTTGTCATGTTTTTTTTTTTACCAAAAGCACTAATGCTTCTGTTCTCCGTCTGATGGCGCCTTCTGCTGCTCCTCCGGTGATTAAAGCCTTCAACACGCTGCATTGTTTCATTGACGCACCATAAAGAACTGTCCCTGCTGTTAAAGCGCTTTCCTCGCGCCAAGGGAGGTACATCAGTGTTTGGTAAATGAGTCAGTGCACTTCATACTCCGAGAATAATACGTTTTTGTTTGTTTTTTAGATTGTTTTTGAGTCCAGCCATCAGGGTGGAGAGTGCCCCCTTGTGTTGTATCATGTACATATCATCATGTTATTTCTGTGCTTTGGATCAAAGGTTCAAGAGTATCAGACATCCGAATAATAAAGTCGGCCCAAGTAGCACATTCCGTCTCCTCCATTTGACCAGAACGAGACCCGCTTTAGATCGACTTTAGAGACAGTTAAGTCTGGGTTGAGACCAGGTTTGACAAAAGTAGCACACTTCTTCCAAAACACATTAGAAAGTGGAACATTTCCTGCATAAGGGACTCGAAAACAGGCAAGGCATGTTTATTTATACAGCGCATTTCGTACACAATGCGCCTTACAAAAGAAGATATGCAAAAATACAATCAGGTTAAAGTTAAGGCAAAGCAGATACATAAAAACATCAAGACATGGGAAATACACAAGGTCACGTGTTGGAACTACCAGACTGGAAGGATGACCGGCCATTGACCGGGGATTGGGGCTGAGGAAATGTGTTGAGGCAGACGCAGAACGACCAGGGCGTGGTAAGGGGGGGGTATGTGTGTGCAGTTTTACAATCCTTGAAAGTCAGTGTTTTGCTAATATGACCCCGCGAGCTCAGTCCTCATCTGGTTTAGCGCCGTGGCTTGGCCTTGAAGGGAAAGTATTAACGGCATAGGAGAGATAAGAGATCCAGCTGCTTCAAACGGCCTTCTAGCCGTGAAGCACTAGCGCTAACCGCTGCACTACCGTGTTATGGCCGTTCAGACAGAAAGAGAAAGAAGGAGGTGGAGGAGCTGACCAGTGCAGGACACCATGTTCTGAAACAGGGACAATGACAAATAAAGCACTTACTCACTTACTTACTTAGCACGGCGCCTTTGTGTTCCATCTCAGTGGCTCCAGGGTCAGTTGTTATGAGAGTTTCTGGTAGGTTGACGGACCCTCTCTCACCAGAAATCTACAAGACAATTGGTCCTGGAGTGTTGTAGAACCGTGATGGAAGGGGCGGCACGGTAGCGCAGCAGTTAGCGCTAATGCTTCACAGCTAGAAGGTCCCGGGTTCGAGTCCCACCTGGACGGGGGCCTCTGTGTGTTTACATGTTCTCGCCGTGTCTGTGTAGGTTTCCTCCGGGTACTCCTGTTTCCCCCACCACTAAAAATGTGTACAATAGGCCAGGATGAAAGAGAGTGTGTTTGAGAGTGCGAGTGTGGGACAACGGATGCAAATTAGCCCAAGGCTTCAATCCGGCGTGGTGTGTTTACATGCATGAGACCCATGTGCGTTCATTAACATGCACTGTTCCGACCAAATAAACAAAAGTAAAGGTACCGTGCTACCCACGCATGCAGCCATTGGGCCACAAAAAGTGAAGTTAAGCTACATAATGCACCTTTAAGTAGTAGTTTGTTTTTGTTGTTGTTATAGGTGTCTCCCAGTCATGTGACTAGAAATGCAAGCGCGCAACATTTTAAAGGGAAAAAAAAATGCAAAAAATCGCAATTCCACACAATTATGCAGTGTTTTTTTACCTACATCTGTTACAACTCACTTACAAGGAAATGCGGCGCTTCGATATGCAAACAAACTGTCATTGTTAGATATTACAGACCCATACACGCTTCCGGCCGAGTTATTTACTGAGTTCACGGTCAACATACCTTCACTCGAGTTTGGCGATATTTACATAGTACATAGTTTCTTGATTGATTTTCCGTCTTCATACACAGGAAAATCATTAAAAGCATAAAAGCCTTTCTGCATACAGATATTTTGAGTCAGGATGGATATCGAATACATCTGAATGGCAACCAAAAAGAAAGGATATTCTCATTGTCATGAGCAGGCTAATAATACTGTAAAACACATTGAATTGGACACCCAGCTCGTTGTATAGATAGCTTAGCCTGGCTAACGCCAGACTAAAATCACAAGTGCAGTTCGAAATGATTGGAGCGCACACAGCAGTCTGGCGTTAGCCAGGTTATAGATCGCTCTTTCACAGATTAACGAACAGTAAATCTCACATTGACAGTAAATCCTTCAATGCTACAGCAGTTTTCAATAGGCTAATCATTTGATGAGATATCTGATTGAAAAGTACAATGGACCCCATTAAAAGAGTAAAGAAATGAGAAATTCTGACACCACTAATTTGCATCCAACTGCGCAACAAGTTTCAGGCATTTCAGCGGTTTTGAAATGTAGATTTTAAATGAAACATTGGTGAGTTTATCTGGAGTTCATTAGCATGTATCCTGTCAAGATGGAGTAACTTAGTTGGCGTGACGTCATGCGGAAGGCACCTATAAAAGAACTTTCTTGCCGTAAATAGATCTCCACAGTGACTGCAGTACATGTGGTTCTGTGGCCTGGATCCTGAGACATCAGGGACAACATGTTTTCGTGGTGCCTATAGCGTTTGCCGGCGTCACTCACAGCGTCGGTCTTGCTACAGCTGTCATGTTGGATACAGCACACCTGACCTGAGGCTGTGTACAGTACATTTATTCCTAACTGTCAGGCCTTTTTTGCAACACGTCTTCCCTATCGGACTCATTTGTGTTTAATAAAACATCCCTTCCGCCTCGGTGCGCTCGCATTTTCCTCTCGGTTGGTTCCAGAGGGGAGCGCATCACACGCTAACAGCCACGTATTAGACCTTCGCTGTTGACATATGTGTAATGTGCAGGCTTCTCGTGTCAAACTGTCAGGACTGTTTCCACACTGTTCTGTGCAAAGAAACATTTCATTACATTTAAGTGGAGATGGAGATGGAGATGCCCACTCCAGGAAAGGTGCAGAAAATGGAGCAATTTAAGTTTTACGCCCACCTGACGGCTAGAGTATAAAAAAAGGTCTTCTTATATAATTTCGTTCTCTGACCTCTGACACTGCCTGATACTCGTGGGCAGTGTCTGCTGTGTTTCTCAGGCAGTACGCTCACAACATGGTCAACTGACAGATATTATACATGATTTTTTTTTATAGTAGTGGAACTAAAAATGTGCTTCGTCCTCCTTTAGTATACTGTAAACACAGACATTTGTGGGAAAACATTGTCCATCTAATTATAAAAACATTTGTATAGTTTTCTAGCATTCCTGTGAAAGGGAGGAAGTTGTGAAATAAACTTACTGGGATGCCACAATCATGTTCATACAAAATACAAATGTATTTATTGTTGTTAATCTGTATAGTTATTCAAATAACAGAGGCAAAGTGCATTAATAGCTGTTTAGCTTTCAAGTGCTTTAGGAACTCTGATCACTCATGTAACTTAGTAACAGTAACAGTAATAATAATGTCACATTTATATTAAAGTAAAATTAAATAAAGCAAAAGGGCCATAAAACAGCGCCTTTAAGTGTTTAACAATTGCTGTAAACAGAAATCAAAATGCCATTTGTAATACTGACAAGGGTTAGGGTTCTTGTGGCTCAGAGTGGGCTGGGGTGTTTGTTTGAGGCTAATGCTAACATTAGCATCGAGGACGTGTTTGAGGCTGAACGCTAACATTAGCATTGAGGACATCTTTGTGTTTGAGGCTAACGCTAACATTAGCATTGGGGACGTCTCTGTATTTGAGGCTAACGCCAACATTAGCATCGAGGACGTCTCTGTGTTTGAGGCTAATGCTAACATTAGCATCGAGGTCGTCCCTGTGTTTGAAGCTAACGCTAACATTAGCATTAGCATCGAGGTCGTCCCTGTGTTTGAGGCTAACGCTAACATTAGCATTAGCATCGAGGTCGTCCCTGTGTTTGAGGCTAACGCTAACATTAGCATTAGCATTGAGGACATCTCTGTGTTTGTCCAACATCTTTTGCATTAAGATGGTATTTTAAACTTGAGTAACTACGGTGGAAGGAGAGCTCTTTTTAACACAACCTGCACACAGCAGTACAGCTGTCTCTTGTCCCATCAGGACGTTTTTAAAACTAAACTGAGTCCCCAACGGGCCGAGTGAAGCGTCTCCGTCCATTGCTGTTGTGGACGGATGTGCGTCAGATACGGGTGAGCCAGAAAAACGCAAATAGAAACATGATCGTTGTGAATGGACCACGGCTTTAATTGAAAGTTGCCTAAAACTAGCAACAATATGCAAATCTGAAAAGAGGCAAGAATGAGGCGTAACAAGTTTTTTTTAATGTATCGGTGAGTTGGTACATCAGGCAGTCACAAGTCATGAGAGCGAATCGTCATACATATCAATCAGCTTTACCCTGAGTCTGACCCTGTACTAATATGCCCCTAGAGGCCATAAGCGCCACTGCAGGTGTAGCCTGCTATGGTTTTTAACTCATTAATTGTCCGTGAGAGTAAATACTACGCTGACAGAAAAGACAAAGGGAGAGGGATATTGTACATCCAATTACATAGTGGAGATCATTTGTTTCACTCAAACTTGGCTGTAAATACTGTTTAAAGTGGCACTAGCCCGCAGTTAGCTTTGCCCATTAGCCTGTTAGCTTCTTCTTCGTGATTCCATTAGAGTGTATTGGTGACTCCGACCCAGAGGCAGCGAAGTTGCAATTGTGGTTTTCTGGCCAGAGACACCAGGGGGAAATGAAAGACCCCCCAATCATCCCATTAACACTTGTATTACGCCCAGAGGGACTACGGAAAGGATTTATTAAGTTAAACAAGTTACTTAGTACTGCTTTAAGATTCAGATTCCGTTTATTGGCCATTTGCAACACAAAACCACATTGGAAAAAAAGTGCAAGGATCTCAAAGTGCATGTCAACAACATATAAAAGGACACAACATGAAAAGAACAAAAAAAAAACACGACATAAAAAGCTCAAGGGTGAAATGCTGCACAATAACAGTCCATACAAACATTTGAAGTGCCTAGTTTAAAGTGCTTTGTTTAGAGTGATCACAGCTTGGGGAAAGAAACAGAAGAACACTTGAGGAGGGAGGCCTGAGGCAAAACATCAATGTTCCCCCACTTCTATTGACGGGGAAACAAAGGTACCGGGGAATATAGGGCTGACCCTGTAAGACGGAGTAGTTTTATTTATTCAGAAAGGAACGGGACTGGCTCATGTTTTCTGAAAATCCACCTCTTATACGTCAAAAACCTGCTGTAAAGATGTCACAGTTAGGCTAAACACAATAAACTTGCGTATACGGTGATGATGAGCGGTGATGACCTGCTTTTTTTGACCCAACCCGCCCCATGATTGAAGATTTTTCATGACCCGATCAGCGGGCAACCAACAGGCTCCGATGCAGTTACTGTACAGTTACTCTCATTTCGTCAGCATATTTAGCTAGTGGAGCTTTGCATGTGGGGACTTCCAAGCACTTTCACAAGTGTTTGTCTCCCTCATTTCACTCTCATTACTGTGGCTGAAAACAGGGACTCAGGAAAACAGCATCAACTACAGAGAACGTCAAGGCGCTAGTTTCATGTTAGAGAATGGCATATTCTTGATAAAAAAGAATCCCAATTTCGAAAGGACAAAACCCCAAATCCAGAGTTCTCAGACGCTTCTTTCCGTGAGAGGAGGAGTTAAAACTAGACCAAACACGTCAACTAAAATTAGAGTCACAAATGTGAAAAAGGTCAAAGGAAATTCACGAAGACACCCTTTAGTGTCTCAAACTCAGACTTTCTACTTTCGCACACTGCTCTTCATATTCCTCATCGTTCCAAAGTCCATATTAACTCGAGCCATTTCTCATTTTGAGGGTGTTTTTGTGTCAATATTTCAGAAGTCAGTCGGGCTGCGGGGTTCTTTTCCACGACCAAATATAACTTTAATACATACTATTAGAACTCAACGCCTCAAGCCAGAAGAAGTGTGACTTTTTCAAACTCCTTTATTTGATCCCCAGCTCCTCCTTTCCTCTGCTCTGGCCTTTGGTTTTGGAGCGAGACCTATTGGCCAGGAGGAACTTGATTGTCATTTGGGTTTTTAGGATATTCTGTACAGCCATTTTTAACTATGTTTCACACTTTTTGTTCCAGATGAATGAGATTTACCTAAACATGAGGCGATAATGAGTGGGCATTACCAAGACAGAGGGAGACACTCTGAAGCAGCAGCACGTGCAGCTTATTTATTAAAGGGACTATACAGAGTTTTAAAAAATGTTCAAATCAAGTATTTTCCTCCCCCTACATGTTCCAGCTATGTCCTAATGTGTAGATGAGCTCAGACCTGTTCACCACAACTGCCTCTAAAATCCTGCACTGTCACTCAGAAAGGTGTTAATTCGGGTCTGATGTACCGTCATGCATGAGCTTAATATAGAAGGTGCAATTACACGTATGAACTGAGGTGGCAGTAGTGAGTTTAAAATGACCAACTTTCATCTGGTCCCTTTAAAGAAAATGCAATAATACAATTATGAACAATAAAATGACTGTTAGTCTTCATGAAATATTGGAATAATCTTTAGCAAGTGTTGTACCTGTGGGCAGGGGCGTGGGATTGGGGGGTAAAGGGCCCTGAGCAGGGTCAAAAGTGCTATACTGCTATACTGCTATACTGCTATACTGCTATACCGCCTTTGCTATGCCCGATCCTGTCAGACCTTGGAAGCTGAGCAGGAAGGGCCTGGTCGGTACTTGGATTGGAGACCGTTTGGAAACACCAGGAAGCCTGGGGTGAATGTGTGAGTGAGTGAGTTGGTGGTGGTCGGAGGGGCTGATGGCGCAGACTCGTTGCCTCTCTTCCGTCAGTCTACCCCAGGGCAGCTGTGGCTACAATAGTAGCTTACCACCACCGAGTATGGAGTGAATGAATAATGACGACAGTGTATCGCTTTGAGCAACTTGGTAATACAGGCTTGTATTGCACTTTCTAAATGTCCTCATAAGCAATATAACAACTGAGCAAAAGCAGGCTGAAATACGACGGTTGTACCTCGGGCCCACAGTTTGGTGCTGTACCCCTGCCTGTGGGCTCTCTGTCTGGCCAGTTGCTGCTTCTAAACCCCGTGCTTTGTCTCAGGGCACAGAGTGTATATACACAGACTTACAATTACATTTTCAATGATCTACAGTACACAGCATCAATGTGGTGACTATGCAGAATATACATGTTTAGGAAGCACTGCTCAACCTGGCAGCTGGGAGCAAGCATCAGCGGGGAGCCTATAACTGTCAACTCTTCCGTTTTGACCGAGAAACTACCATTTTTACCCCTGTTTCCCTCCAGCCTCCCATATTTTTATTATCCCGTAAATCTCAGAAAACATGAACAGAACTCCTCTGTCTAGCCTGGCGAGAACGGCCCACTGCAGCAGAAGTTCCAGTTAGAGAAACTATTGTATTTTACCCATAGACTGTCACGGCTCACTCCTGCCCATGTACATGAATGACTCCAGGCGAGAGAGAAGCCTTGATGGCGGCGCATTCTCCTCCTACAGAGCTTGTTCCCAAACAGGACAAAAAGGCGGTAACTCCGCCCCCGTGAGGCGGGCCAAGCAGCATCAAGCCTCCACAGAGCTCCAGGACCTGTCAATCAAAGCTCACAGCCAACACTTTGAATAATGGACATAACATCAAACCAACGTTGTTCAAAATGTCATACTCTTCTCAGCGTTGACACAGGAATATCAGGGGTTGGCAACGTGGTCCGGGGGCCAAAACGGGCCCTCCAAAATAGATCCTCTGGTCCTCAAGATGATTTTGAGGAATATTATTTCACAAATCAAAGATCATACGCCTGTTAAAGTATTCTAGAAATGTGAAAAATACTGTCAATTCCTTTAAAATGCCTTAGCAGAACTTATAAAGCATCTCTTTAGAAGTACCAGAGTGGGGGGCAGCAGTGCGCAATGATCTGAAGGTCAGGCGTTCAGATCCCAGCTCCTGAAGGTGCACACTGATGTTGTGTCCTTGGGCAAGACACTTCATCCTCCTTGCTTCCAGTGTCAGCATACACTGGTGGATGAGTGAGAGTGTGAATGAGTGGGTGGTTCTTTCCTGTAAAGCATGTTGGGCTTATGAAGGTAGGAAAATGCCATTTACCATTTATAGGTTCCACAATGGAAGGGTCTGGTCCTTCAGGTGCGTACACACCAAACGCTTTTGGGCGTCAAAAACGCGGCTAAAGCCCGTAGTTCGACGCCTGTGCTTACCTGAAGTCAGACGCTTGTCTGGCCGTACGTCAGCGTGTGTTCGTAGCTACAACAGCCATCATTAGTCTCGAGGCCCAAACACATTCCCAGCGCAGATTCAGCCACTGAAATAAGTTTCCTTGTCGCCGCTTTTAATCCTGGGTGTTAAGGTAAAGAAACACTGAAGTGTGTCGTTGTAAAAGTCCCAGAGCTGCTGTAGCTCCGGTTCACAATGAAGCTCCATGACTTCATTGTGAAGAGAGAAAGGACATTATTACCTTCTGAGCTGCAGAGACAGACCAGATCCACATCAGGCACCGTTTTCTTTCAGATAAACTTTTCTAAACACACTGCGCTGTTCCACAAAGTGAAAGCGCCTCACACGTCAAAGATCTGTTGCATAGTGAGAGCGCTCACTCTGTCACTAAAAATGCACCATAACTGTTCCAAACATGGCTAATGCAGAGTGAAACAATCTTTGATCCCAAATCCGGTGCAGCTGGAGTTGTAAAAAACAGCAGTAACTTCAGGCTCTGCGGGGCTAAAGCTAAAGGTAAAGCCGATGTGTTTCTTGTTGTCACTACCGTGTTGTCACTGCTTTTCTCTTTGTCTAAGAGTCTAGTTTCTTATTCAGTCCTGGTTTAGTCCTGGCTCAGACCGCGGCTCTGCCATCTCTGATAATGACTGAAGTGTGAGTAAGTTACAGCTTTGCTTCAATTCTGCATTTGCGCTGAAGCTGCTCATGACTCACTGCTGATTATTTATTGACATTTGGAGAGAGTACCGAAAATTAGCACCGAAAAAAAAAGTTTTCCGATACTGCTTTTCGGTCGGTACCAACTAGGTACCATTTAACGGTACCAAGCCCTACTCACTACTGCTACCTTAGGTCATATGCGTAACTGCAGCTTCTATATTAAGATAAGATAAGATAAGATAATCACACAATCTCACAAAGGAGAAATTCACTTATGCATGATGGCACTTCGGACCCGCAGTTGTGGTGAACAGGTCTGAGCTCATTCTACACATTAGGACGTGGCTGGAACATGTAGAGGGAGGAAAATAATTCATTTTTTACATTTTTAAACTCTGTATAGTCCCTTTAAAGGGGCTAGATGCAAGTTGGTCATTTTATAATCACTACTGCCACCTTAGGTCATATGCGTAACTGCAGCTTCTATATTAAGCTCGTGCATGACGGCACTTCGGACCTAAATTAACTCCTTTTTGAGTGACAGGAGGGCGAGGAAAATACATTTAAAAATGTTAAACTCAGTATAGTCCCTTTAAAAAAATGACCCAAAATAGAACACAGTTCAGCACAGTTTTCATTTTCTAACATTGATGATGTCTTTCTTATCCCTCGCACATGTTCCTCTTACACTTTGGCCTGTGTCAGGGCAAAAGACTGATCTGGCATTACAGGATCCGCAGAGACTTACAGAACACGTACATAAAACATTCAGTGCACATGTACACAAATGCCGCAGAGGCTGGTTTACTCACTTGGATAACGTTATTTATTCACTTGAGAGACAATATTCATCATTCCCTGCATGCTTCCTCTTACACTGATCATCCCATATTTGTGCAAATTCAGAAAACCTGACCAGCCCGGTCTCTCACTTTTTAAAGCGTAAAATTTCCAAACTGAGGCACCCAACGGAACGTGTTCAAGCCTCAGCCATGCATTTTTCTACTTTAAGGTGAAAACACTGATTTTTCACGCAGTGGCCAATGTTGAGACTGTCTCTCCCTCTTACTCTGAAATGTAAACATTGTAGTTTTAATCTCAGAGTTAAAGCAGTACTAAGTAATGTGTTCACCTAAATAAATCCTTTTCGTAGTCCCTGTGGGGGTAATACAAGTGTTTATGGGATGATTGGAGGGTCTTTCATCTCCCCCTGGTGTCTCTGGCCAGAAAACCATGTTTGCAACTTGACTGCCACCGGTCCGGAGCCACCAATACACACTAATGGAATCACGAAGAAGAAGCTAACATGCTAACGGGCAAAGCTAACTGCGGGCTAACGTCACTTTAAACAGTATTTACAGCCAAGTTTGAGGGAAAAAAAATATTTCCATTGTATAATTGGATGCACAATATTCCTCTCTCCCTTCGCCTTTCCTGTCAGCGTAGTATTTACTCTCCAAGACAATTAATAAGTAAAAAAATCGTAACTTGCTACGACACCTGCAGTTGCGCTTATGGCCTCTAGGGGGAAGAGTTACTTAGTACTGCAATAAAAAGACCAAACTCACCCTGTTCAACGTTTTCTCGACTCGCAGCTTTAATCCAAATATGGTCATTTCCTTTCATCACACATTTTTGTCATTTTTTTGTTGCATTTTCAGCCTTGTTTTGATATTTTGACCCTTTTTTTCCAAGAAGCAACTTTTACATATAAGTTGCATTGTTTGCTTTTGGCGGAGTTAGCAAAAAATGTGTGGACCTCAGTCAGATGAAGACTTTAGTAATGTTGCGACATATTGTGGCCTCTATCCAGATGGTAACACTTTATAATAATGGTACAAGAGTTCATGCATGATTTTCATGAATTTATGCATTTCATGCATAAGTAAATCATGACTTCTCAGGAACAAACATGTTCACATGAAAATAGAAGAGGGCGAGTGCATCAATGGTCTGGGAAAAAGTGAGAAGATAGACCGGTGCTCTTCAAAGACTGGGCATATTGGTTCACGTATGACGTCATATCTGAATTATACATCTAACTCCTGTAATGAAGGTACATGAAAATCTTAATAACTCATCATGATGATCACATAAGAATGCCATGAATTCACTAAAACAGCAATGAAATGACAATAAAATAATCGACCAATCATGATCATGAGGATCATACATGAACATCATATGGAGGAAATCTATTTACAAATTATGGACAAAAACACAAAGTATAACTTTGTGAAGCTAATGGCTTCATTTAAAATTTACGACAATCATGAACTTATCATTTGTCAATCCTTAACACATCATGATTTCATTATGATTCTGTCCCCTCAACTAAAGTAGTGCATTATCCTAAACTTTGAACCTGTTAAAGACCAGCTCTGGAGATCTTATTTGGTGATGCTGTACTTATGTACTTGTAATCGTTTGTAATAAGTTTTTTAATTATTGTCTCCATACAAAAATTCCAGTTGAGGAAACAATCCAGAAATCATTGCTTCTTCTTCAAGACTAAACTGGTCTTTAACAGGTTAAAAGTTTAGGGAAATGCACCACTGTAGTTGAGGGAACATCATTTGCAATTTCCTCCATATGAGTCATGATGTTCATGTATGATCCTCATGATCCTGATTGGTTGATTATTTTATTGTCATTCTTTGCTGTTTTAGTGAATTCATGGTATTCTCATGTAATCCTCATGATCATGATGAATTATTAAGATTTTCATGTACCTTCATTACAGTAGTGAGACGTTTAATTCAGAGATGAAGTCATCCATGAACCAACATGTGATCATGTTTGTTACCGAGAAGTCATAATTTAGTAAAGCATGAATGTTTCATCCCCTCCTGGAACCGCCACCTTAATGTGGTGGAGGGTTTGAGCACCCGAAAGATCCTGGAGCTCTGTTGTCAGGGGCTTTGTGCCCCTGGTAGGGTCTCCCAGGGCAAACAGGCCCTAGGTGACGGGTCAGACAAAGGGCTATTCAGAAGCCCCTTATGAGAGACCAACAGGCCTGGTTAATTGTGGACCCACCACCTGCATGAGGAGCCATAAGGGGCTGGTGCAATGTGATTTGGGCAGCTCCAACAGCCCCCATGACCCGGCAACGGACAAGTGGAAGAAAATGAATGGATGGATGGATGAATGTTTCATGAAATCATGCATTAATTTATGCATAAGTCAATGAAAATGATGCATGAACTCAAGTACCATTATAATAAAGTATTACCCAAATATTTTATGTATTGAAAAGGTACCATTCAGGTATTGGTTTCAAGTACCCTTTAGTGATACTTGGTTCACTGGTATATTAAAAAAGAAAATGACAAAAAACTTGCATTACACGTTATTCTCAAATACTGGAGTCCGTAATCTCCAGTGAAAACCTCTTGGCTCTTCTGTTTGTTGGTGTGTCAGTGGGTTAAAGGTCGCCCTCCCTCATCTGTGGTGAAGACACGGGGGGGGTCATGTGGATGGACGTGGTCAGAATAATGGCTCAGCTTGCCCACAGCCATGAGGGATGAATGTTTCAGGAGCCAGCCTCACACCTGTTGCATTATTGATTGTTTGTGTGAGAGGGTGATGCTGCGCCCCAGGTCCCCCACTTCCCCCACTTCCCCCACTTCTCCTCCATCGTAGTCGCCATTTGGAAATAATACATACGATAATCCAAAGTGTGTTCTCACTAGTGCACATTTAGTGTGTCATCTCAACGCATATTCCACTTTGTGTGTCTATACAAGGTCAAAATATCCCCATATAATCCTATGACAGATGAACAGAACTTGCCGAGAGTTTTTCTGAAGTTTACCAAAATCTCCGACAACATTTCTCCGCAAAGTGACTTTTACTAAATCTGTTTTCTTACCTTCTGCTGTCTTTGTGGGGCGAGTATTACAAGTCCCACAGGTTTATGACATCTTGGACCAAAACAGAAGCTTGACATCACAGCAGCTGGACATCTGAAACTTAAAGCAGTACAAAGTAACTTGTTTACCTTAACAAATCATTTTGTAGTCTTTCTGGGGGTAATACAAGTGTTAATAGGATGTTTGGAGGGTCTTTCATCTCCCCCACAAGTGCAACTTTGCTGCCTACGGGTCAGAGTCACCAATACACACTAATGGAATCACGAAGAAGAAGCTAGCGCCACTTAAACCGTATTTAAAGGAATAGGCCACCGTTTTTACATACTAAGATATGTTCTTACCTCACTTTAGACGTGTTAATATATCCCCGTCTGGTCTTTGTCCGTGCGCTCTGTCATGCAAACGGAGCACATACGCAGCCTCTCCCACATGTCACATAGCTCCGAAAAAGCTCACGATAGAAGCTACCAAGCTCTTCCACGTGTTCCCTATTTAAATAAAGTTACGTGAAGTGTTTTCATGCGAAGTATATTTACCCAGAAATGTAGCATGTCGATTTTATAAGCAAATAAAAAGGGGGACTATATTGTGAGGCGTAATGATACGAGGAGTAAAACGTCCGCGCAGTAACTCCTAAAGGTTATTGACGGAAGTGAGCGGGGGAAGTCTTTAGGAGTTACTACGCGGACGCTGTGCTCCTCGTATCATTACGCCTCACAATATAGTCCCCCTTTTTATTTGCTTATAAAATCGACATGCTACATTTCTGGGTAAATATACTTCGCATGAAAACACTTCACGTAACTTTATTTAAATAGGGAACACGTGGAAGAGCTTGGTAGCTTCTATCGTGAGCTTTTTCGGAGCTAGGTGACATGTGGGAGAGGCTGCGTATGTGCTCCGTTTGCCTGGCAGAGCGCACGGACAAAGACCAGACGGGGATATATTAACTCGACTAAAGTGAGGTAAGAACATATCTTAGTATGTAAAAACGGTGGCCTATTCCTTTAAAGCCAAGTTTGAGTGAAAAAAATGATCTCCATTGTGTAATTGGATGTACAATATCCCTCTGTCCTTTTGTCTTTTCTGTCAGTGTAGTATTTACTCTCACGGACCTTTAATGAGTAAAAAAATGCAACATGCTATGACACCTGCAGTGACGCTTATGGCCTCTAGAGGCAAGAGTTACTTAGCACTGCTTTAAAGGAATAGGCCACCGCTTTTGAACAATGTAGATTTTCTAAGCAGATAAAAAGGGGAGCTAAATTGTAAGGCAGTAATATCTTCACATTACTGTGCGGATGCCAAAGTACTCCTGGTATTATTACGCCTCACAATATAGTCCCCCTTTTTATCCGCTTAGAAAATCCACATTGTTTAATTTTGTGTAATTATACCTTAGTGTAATACTAGGAGAGGCTAAATGCTAATGTAACCCAGCTGTAAAATCCATTGCTGGTCATCACTGTCTGCTTGCAAACTCTGTTACTGTGGTTGCGGTTACATCTCGCGATACCTCCGTCGTCACTCATGCGAGAGTTTAGTCCTGTGCGGGATTACACATGGCGGCACACACTAGTGGGGAGACGGGTGGGAAGCCAGGACGGAGTTCGGCTGCAGGTAGAGCGCATTTAATATCATTAATGAGCCTCTTCTGTCACATTTCATGTACTCGTTTTAAGATATGTGCTCCTCGACTTGCAGATGCTTTATACCACGATCAAGTTGATTCGTGTGCTGTGAATGAATGGAATTGGTAAGCTATGTTTTTGATTATCGTTGCTGTAAATGAATATATTGAATTGATGCATTCCTATGAAAAGAAATCATTTAAAAAGTATATACTGATGTTAGCTTTCACTGTGCAGGATAGGTTGCTGCTCACTGGACCTGGTTCTACATATGGACAATAACGTCTAAAGCTCAAGTCAAGGATCAGATCTACTACTGCACGGGTAGGAGGCTCTGCAGCCGAACCACTCTGTTCATTCTCCACTCACTCAACACGCGCTTGGACCTACTTTTGTCACTATTCGCCTTTTTGTTTTGGTTCCTTCCGTTTAACCTGGACTACTTATGGACTTTGCGCGTTGTGGTCAAGTGGACAATGATACTAAGGGTCTAACTGAGACCCTGTGAACTCATGAACTTAATGATTATTCCCAAAGTGCACTCCTGTAAATATTGTATATACTGTACATAGTTTTTTCCTTTTTTCTAATAAATTTGGTGCTTGGCATATAACAGCAGATCTTCGCCCTGTGTTTTATTAAGTGCTCGTCCCTTCCTCGGAGACGAACCTATCTCTACCTCGTTCTAGTCCTACCACAAGTTTCACATACACGGTAATTCATACGTGATACCGTCTGTGCTGTTTACGTGACTGAGGGCACGCATGAAGACCAGACAGGTACAAATGAACTCGTCTCAGCTAAGGTAGGAACATATCTCAGTGTGTAAAAACGGTGGCCTGTTCCTTTAAATAAACATCAATCCAAGTGTGTTCCACAAAAACGATTTCAGATGCTCTTGCTGCTTGCACATTATTTCGCGTCACCTTAACATTTAGCCACTAGCTTCCAAGCTAAAACGGCTATAATCATAAACACACAAACAGAGCCACACACGAGCGTTCACATGCGGCGCGGCAGCCTGACAGACAGCGCTCAGGGCATCGGTGATAATGTGTTTGTCAGTCTTTGTCACACTCTCTGCCCTGTGACAAATGAGCCGTGCTGTGGAGCGGACTGAGATATCCCAAACCCACGGTTCAGGGACCGAGGGGGTGAGTGTTTAGAGAGATTAGGGGCAACTCAGGGCGATTTATTATTCACAGTCAAGATAAATGTTTTCTTCTAACATCAGTTTGGCTTTAGAGGCAGCCACATGCTGCACAACAAGCTGATCAGCACCAGGAGTGGACTGGTTCTAGTGGCTAGAAGGAGGCATAATGAGTAAGACCAGAGGAGAAAAACAGCAGCGACCTCTAGTGGCGAGAGAGGGGGCCACACATCACACTGAATCAGTTAGGGAATGTTTTCTTTTAATAGCTCCTTCCTCCTTCTCCTTTGTGCGGTTCCTTAACCTCTTACCACCAGCCATAACCAAACGCATTTTCTCCAGTTCGGCTTTACCAAATCTAAGCTTCTCCACTGGAGCTTACAGCCTATAGACCAGTGTTGCGCCTCATTGGAAAACTAAATCAATGGCTAAGATGCTTTTTCATCACATTACAGTCGTGTTTCTGTCACATTTTTATGGTCTTATTGTTTCTTTTGCTGCATGTTTTGTCTCTATTTTGACACCTTTTTCAAGAAGCTGCTGGTTTGAGAAAAGCCGAAGTGGAGACAATGTGCCCCGGTTCAGGTGGGGGTTAAGAGGTTAGTTTATCTGTTTCTAAAACGTTCTGCTCTAGAAGGAGTGGGCCGAAGCAATAAGCTCATAAGCACCCACCCCCAAAATCTATACAATAAAGATTCTCACTTCACAAGGAACATAGTGGAACAAACAAAGGAACAAAACAACAACAAGGAAACAACAGCAATATGGCTGAAATGACCATTTACACTGCGTTCCAAATTATTATGCAAATTGGATTTTTGTGTCAAAAAGGTAAAAAAAAAAAACAATAATAATGAAACTCATGGATGGTATCGTGTCTTGGGGCTCTATGAATCACTGACATTAATCTCAGAGACCTGGGATGAGTAGTTTTCAGGTTAAGCCCAGTTAAGGGAAAAACTGCTGAAAAAGGGTGTTCCACTTTATTATGCAGATCATCATTTTCAAGCAATATGGGAAAGAAAAAGGGACTTTCTGCTGATGAAAAGCGTGAAATTGTTGAATGCCTTGGTCTAGGTATGAAAACCTTCGATATTTCATGAAAGATTAAATGTAATCATCATACTGATAAGAGATTTGTGGATGATTCAGAGCACACTCGGGTTTGTGCAGATAAAGGCACAATATGGACGGTTTCTGCCAGACAAACACATCAGATTAGGAGAACAGATGCCACAAAGCAGCAGACAGGTATTTGAAGCTGCTGGTGCCTCTGGAGTCTCCCGAACATCAAGGTGTAGGACCCTCCAGAGGCTGCAGTTGTGCATAAACCTTCTATCCGGGCCTCCCCTAAACTGTTAATTGAATGTTCATGAACAGAAATGGCTGTAACAGGCTCAGAAATACATGAGGACTCATTTTCAAACAGTCTTGTTCACTGATGAGTGCCGTGTAGCCCTGGATGGTCAACTCAATGGAGTAGTGAATGGTTGGTGAATGACCACAATGTCCCAACAAGGCTGTGACGTCAGTAAAGAGGGGGCGGAGTCATGTTTTGGGCCAGAATCATGGGGAGAGAGCTGGTCGGCCCCATTAGGCCCTTTAAGGCTCCCTGAAGGTGTGAAAATGACCTTTGAAAAATATGTGGAGTTTCTGACTGACCACTGTCTCCTATGCTACAAAATGAAAAGCCACGCTTTCCCGAACAAAATCCTCTTCATGCATGACAACGCACCATGTCATACTGTAAAGAATACCTCTGCATCACTGGCTGCTATGGGCATAAAATGAGAGAAACTCATGATGTGGACCCCCTCCTCCCCTGACCTCAACCCTATTGAGAACCTTTGGAGCCTCAACAAAAAAAACTTCTATGAGGCAGCTCTGGGAGGCTATTCTAACATCCTGCAAAGAAATCCAAGCAGAAACTGTCCAAAAACTCACAATTTTAATGGATTTAAGAATTTTGAAGCTGCTATCACACAAGGGCTCCTATGTTAAAATATAACTTGACCTGTTAATATTTTTGTATCGAAAATGTATCGAAACGATGAGTTTTATAATAATTTGGAACAGTGGATTTTGAGGTTTTTACTATATTTATTTTTGAAAAAAATACTGTTATCACTAGGAAATTTTTTCCACCACATTTAAATGATCCTCTACCAGTTAAAGACTTAAAAATTATGCTGACTCTCATTTGAGTTGACAATTTAGAAAATCTTAGAAAAATGTCATTTGCGTAATAATTTGGAACGCAGTGTACAAGATGGCATTTACATTAAAGGGATTTTTCAGAATTTTTGACATAGGGCCTAATTTCCTAGTTATCCAGAGTGTTGCTGATTTCAGATCATATTTTTTTTGTAATTCAAGCAGTTCTTATATTTGAAGAGATACGTGGCGCTAGGCTAATGCAAGGCTTGCTCATTTCTACAATATCAGCTAGCCTGCATTAAAAACAGTCTGACCCGCTCCACAGCGCACCTGAGGCAAATCACTTATAACACCAGACTAACCATATAAATGTCTGTGTCCATAGAGTAATTTTAACCATTTTTGCATTTAAAGGAATAGGCCACCGTTTTTACATACTGAGATATGTTCTTACCTTAGCTTTGACGAGTTCTTTAGGACCTGTCTGATCTTCCCCCGTGCCTTCTATCACGTAAACACAGCGCAGACGGCGTCAGCATTTAGCCTCTCCCTCTCTCCTCTATAGCTCCAAAACAGGTCAAGATAGAAGCTACCAAGCTCTTCCATGTTTTCCCTATTTAAATATGGTTACGTGAAGTGTTAAACTACAAAGTATAATTACACAAAATCAAACAATGTGGATTTTCTGAGCGGATAAAAGGGGGAACTATATTGTAAGGCGTAATAATACCAGGAGTAGTTTGGCATCCGCACAGTAAAGTGAAGATTACTGCGCAGTAAAGTGAAGATTACTGCACGGATTTCGAACTACTCCTGGTATTATTACGCCTTACAATATAGTTCCCCCTTTTATCTGCTTAGAAAATCCACATTGTTTAATTTTGTGTAATTATACTTTGTAGTTTAACACTTCACGTAACCATATTTAAATAGGGAAAACGTGGAAGAGCTTGGTAGCTTCTATCTTGACCTGTTTTGGAGCTATAGAGGAGAGAGGGAGAGGCTAAATGCTAACGCCGTCTGCGCTGTGTTTACGTGATAGAAGGCACGGGGGAAGATCAGACAGGTCCTATAGAACTCGTCAAAGCTAAGGTAAGAACATATCTCAGTATGTAAAAACGGTGGCCTATTCCTTTAAAATAACTTATATTTAAGCAGCATCAGCTTCGTGGTTGTATAAGCTACGGAGTGATCTGCTAGAAAATAGTCCCTCAAAATGCGATCATTCATGTGGTGCAAGGTCAGTTATATTCCAAAAAATATTCTATGGACACAGACATTTATATGGTTAGTCTGGTGTTATAAGTGATTTGCCTCAGGTGCACTGTGGAGCGGGTCAGACTGTTTTTAATGCAGGCTAGCTAATACCATAGAAATGCGCTAGCCTAGCACAAGCCTAGCGCCACGTAACTCTTCAAATATAAGTACTGCATGAATGACCAAAAAAAATATCTCCAGAAATCAGCAACACTCTGGATAACTAGGAAATGAGGCCCTATGTCAAAAATCCTGAAATATCCCTTTAAGGCAGTACATGACTGAAACTCATGCACTGTATAAATTCCCCAAAACGGAGTGATGTGTACAGTACATGACGACTTTTTGTGAGTGAGAATGACATGTTGAACTGTACTGAACCTGTGCAGTATTCATGCGGTCTCATCAGCTTCATCTTGACAGGGGGGAAGGATTCTCTCAACAAAGGAGACGTGCTCACTAACACAGATTTGTGAAATATAGAGAAATGGCTCTATTGTATTTTATAACTTTGAGTTCATCTCCTTAAAAACAGAAGAAAAACAAAAGTGTTGTGCTTATATAAGAGTCACTAAGCAAAAGCAGTGGTATCTGTCACTTTTTATTCTCTGCTCTAGCTTTTTAGTTGCTGCTGTTCACTGTGGATACGGCTCGGGCTGACCTCAGTCCTGATTCCTGTGTCCCAGTGGATTTCTCGGAAACCATTATCTTGTCAGACCATTTTTTCCCAATCCCCTTTCCAGGCATTTTTGACATGAATAGATACAGAGTTACTGTAATTGTCTGTGGGAGAACACTGACTAGACAAGGCCGAGTAAACTCAGGGGACACCAGACCATGTTCTCCAGCGGACCATCAGGGGCATCGAGGAACAGCGGCACCTGTAGGGACGAAAACACAACAAAAAAGCAATGAAAAAAGCCACACAAAAAAGTGCATAAAAAAACAACGAACACAATAAAAACAGCGACAAATAAAACCACAAAAACACGACAAAAAAGCAACATAAAAGAAAATGTGAGAAAGCCGCACCATCAGTTTTCTATCAAGAAGCTTTAAGGCAGGAGTGGGCAACGTCAGGCCCGAGGGCCAAATCCGGCCCTTCAGCACAGAAACTCTGGCCCTCAAGATGATTTTGAGAAACATTATCATGCAAATCAGAGAGTACCTTTAACATTATTAGAGTTAAATGGGAGAAAAAAAGGTAGACATACTGTCAATACACCCAATTAGGTCATATACAGTATTATGTACAACACTGGCATTTGAAGGAAGTGCACTGAAAAAAGAATAATCGTTGTAAGGAAGAAATGACGAATCTACTTGAATTAACAGATTCAATCTAAGGTTTGAGTTGATTTGGTCTGGTCTTAGATGAGATAAAATCCTCTAGTAGTAGTTATTCTCTTAATTCAGATAATTTTGTGTCATTTCAAGTGAAAAACAATTTGTCTGATTTTAAGTGTTTTTTTTTCTTGGTCCATTGGCGCTAGCATTCAACTCAAATTCAACATAGAAGAACTTTTATTCAAGCAATTTTAAGTACTTTATCTCATTTAAGATGGTCATGTTTACGGTGTTGTGCTTTACTTTGGGCTAATAATCAGCGGGTTTGGCCCTTGGTCTATTTACAATAAAGAAAATCGTCCCTTCGCCAGGAAAACTTGCCTACCCCAGCTTTAAGGTAAAGCCAAACTGGAGACAAAACACTCTATAATAATTGCATCATTCCAGAAGTTAGAGCATGAAAATCAAGGCTCAGACGTCCAAAAGCGGTTCAAAAGTCTGAAATAAAGGAGGGCATAGACCTTTTACGAGCTGTTCCTGGTATCTTGACTTTCCTGAAAGGGCCGGCTGAGGGCCCGGCAGACGGGACACAGGAGTGTGCCTCTGCAGATGGGAGATATCCTGAATGACTTCACGTGCTCCGAGCTAATCCGCAGTGCGTCAGGGCTGCCCGCACTCGCCTGTGAACTTCCCTTGTTTTCCATCCTCACATGATTCGGCCCCGGCTCTGAGCCTGGCATCAGCGCACTCTGCGGGAAGTGGAAGGGTACATGAAGAGAATGAAAAATATGTTCACACAGATTAGACAAGAGGGATTTCGGTACCTTAGAAACGGACGGACGTCTCATCAGCGCAGGATTCTCTTACTGTTTTTGCAGCTAGTGTAGTCCCGCTGCCTGCCGCCTTTGTCCACAACAACTAAGAAGCGACTCCAGATGTCTGACTGGGGCCAGCCGTCATTCCCACATCCCTCCATTTCGACATCCCGTCAATCTGACACTTTTTGACACCGTAATAGGTCCTTAAGGTTAGGGCTAAGGTAAGGTTAGGGTTAGTTTGTAAACTCTACTATCCTTAAAGGGACTATACGGAGATTAAAAATGTTAAAATTAAGTATTTCTCTCCCCCTACATTTCAACAATGTCCTAATGTGTAGAATGAGTCCAGACCTGTTCACCACAACTGCCTCTAAAATCCTGCACTGTCACTGAAAAAGGTGTTAATTCGGGTCTGAAGTGCCGTCATGCACGAGCTTAATATAGACGGTGCAGTTACACGTATGACCTGAGGTGGCAGTAGAGAGTATACAATAGCATCTGGCCCCTTTAAGGTTAGGGCTAAGGTAAGGTTAGGGTTCGTAAACTAACAACTAACGTATGTCGGAATGGCAGGACGTTACACAAAAGATAAAAGTGTCACCACTCTGACAAAGGGGGGGGGGGGGGAATGTGCCGGGACGTTTGACCGTTAGGCTTCAGTGTCGGAATGGCGGGGTGTAACAGTCTGACTTTCCACAAGCGTCAGGGTTAGCTTGAGACGGGTGGGGTAGATTGGGTGTGGTTCCTGAAATCATAGTAACCTTGAAAACAATTCTAGTTCGTAATCGAAAGAGGCATTCAGCGGTTCCAGATAAAATGAGTAGTACAATTATGAATGATTTACTTTGTTTCACGGATGACCATACAAATGTGGCAGTTGAAGGTTGGCCACAAGAGGCTACCGTAGAGTAAGGGGGTGTGGCCCGCACGCAGTCTGGTTAATTGGCAGTGCTATAAAAAGGCACAGCACCTCGGGTAGGCTGCCATCCCCGCTGTATGTCTGTGACGCTGCTCTGCCCTGGTAAGATCAGTTAAAAGCATGTAGACTTCGACTGCCTTGGATGTCTCCTCATGTTGGAGTTTTGGTAGAAACGGCGCAGCCCTGGTGCCGGCTGTTTTCAACGACTGTTAGTTGCCCATTGGCGTTAATCTGCTGCCAGAGACTTCTTGTGAATGGTTTAATGTTTATATTTCCTGCTCTTTATCTGTTGTGTTCTAATGCCTGTGTGTATGTCACGGCTGGACTATTCCATTGCAATAGTCGGGGCCATAAGCAATACAATAAGTCCTTGAACTAAAACAGCCTCACAACTTCAATCTTGTGATTTACAACTTGCTAGAACCTTTGTAAAATCACTCATCCATCCATCCATCCATCCATCCATCCATCCATCTTCTGCTTTATCCGGGGCCGGGTCGCGGGGGCAGCAGTCTCAGCAGAGATGCCCAGACTTCCCGATCCACGCACACCTCCTCCAGCTGTTCTGGGGGGACCCCGAGGCGATACCAGGCCAGCTCGGAGACATAGTCCCACCAGCGTGTCCTGGGTCTTCCACGAGGCCTTGTCCCACTAGGACATGCCTGGAGAACCTACCACGGGAGGCGACCAGGAGGCATCCGGAACAGATGTGCTAGCCACCTCAGCTGGCTCCTTTCAACATGAAGGAGCAGCGACTCTACTCCGAGCTCCTCCCGGGTAACTGAGCTCCTCACCCAATCTCGAAGGGTGCGCCCAGACACCCTGCGAAGGAAACTCATTTCAGCCGCTTGTATTCGCGATCTTTTCTTAAAAATCACAAAACAATCCAAAAATGGGTGTTCCGTTAATGAGGTTCCTCTTGCGACTGCGACACAAATAATCTAAAAATAAATAAACAAAACCAACCAAATGATCACACTGTTGATTTTGGTATAAAATAAACTATTTCCACCTAGGCTATATTGGCAAATATGACGCGAGGGGCATGAGCAGAGTAATATCCCAGAGGCCCATTGCTCATTATGTACGAGATTATCTGGGAACTATAACTCCAGAAAGCGCCAACAGAGGCGTCAGATACAACGTGTGGATAAGTTCTGTAAATGCATCCAAATACTGATACAGCATCTCTCATCTGGTCTGACCGGCCCATAAGTAAGTCGGCCCACCAGGGAAACGCCCGGAGCTCCTAATGGCCAGTCCAGCCCTGGTGTTCAATAGATATTGATCACTGCTGTCTTATTTGGGTTTACGTTGTGTTTAAAGTTGTGTTACTCAAACATACAACCTGATGTCACAATGAGTAAAGAGAGTAATTTATAGGTGCTACTGATTAGTCAAAATGTCTCTACCTGGAGCTGTTATAGACATTTTATCTACTCTTTAACTAGATCTAACAAATTAAGGATCATATTGTATTTCATGATGGTTTTGTAATAAATGCTTTAACTTCTGCTTTGACTCAGCATGTCATCTGACCACACTAACTGTCCACATGCTTATCCGTGTGCTTAGGCTTAATTGTGACAGAGTGGAAGGCTTTAGCTTAACACATATGTACCACATTAAAAGAAAAAGGACCACAGGTTCGTTCATTGAAGAGGCAAGTCGTTCCAGTAGTTTTATCCAATTTATTTGCTAGATCGAATTAAGTTAAGTTTCAGTCGTCACTTGTTCAGTTCCAGTTCAGTTCATTTCTTTAACAAAAACAAAAAGGGATGGCAAACATCCGTTTTGTCACGTTTCACAGTTCAGAGACACTCTTCGGCATCACGTCCGGGTCCACAAAGCAGCAGTGGTGATTGTTGTTATGCAGGCGAATTGTTCCGCTTTTGGATCCATCATTCACGCGGGGACGTCATGCTTCGCGTACTGGCCCGTGGGGAACCACACCTCCCACCTACAGCACCGCCATCTCGCACTGCGCCTGAAGCGCACCCCAGACCCATAGCTGCTCACGAGAGCCCGAGCTACACCACCTCCACACCAAGCAGACGGAAGAACAAGAGGTCAGAGGTCGAACGCAGGTAGACTGTGCCCTTTTATACAGCGCCCCCCAGCTGACGGGCGGAGTAATATCGACAGCTCGCACTGTTACATTCTTCCCCGGAAATTTTATCGGCGGCCCGACGATACACGATCATACAAAACCCCCGTACTAAAACCTAGAAACTCTGATAAAAAGGTGCCCTAGAGGCCTACTAGGAACATCCTCAAAGACTATAAAAAATTACCCAAGTGCTGCAACACACTGTCCCCAACCATAGGCAGCAATGGCAGGCAGGGTGATTGCAAACACTGGTTTGCTGTGGCCTCATGTTCTCCCGGTAGTAGCTTCTCACACTGCAAAACTTCTCCAACCACTGCTGCTTTGTCTGTACAGAAAAGGAACACACATTACTTTTCATTGCAATTGACAGTATAACGGCAACGCACACTTGACTTTTAGCATTAGCACTCTTAAATGTGAATCGAACGCTTTCCTTTGACACCATGCCAAATAATCGACAAAGCACAAAACATGTAGTAAAATAGGAAGCACACATGAAATCAAAATACATGCAAGCAGTACACGCTTAAATATAACAAAAAACAAGATGTCAAGGCAGGTTTCACAGCCTACACAAAAAAATGCTAAATGCCATTTAAACAGACTTACAGCTGCACGTCATAAGTCAGAACTAAGTGGAACGCTGCCTTTAATTTATTCAATGATCCGCCGAGACAACGCCAAATGTGACAGAGTGGAAGGCTTTAGCTTAACACATATGTACCACATTAAAAGAAAAAGGACCACAGGTTCGTTCATTGAAGAGGCAAGTCGTTCCAGTAGTTTTATCCAATTTATTTGCTAGATCGAATTAAGTTAAGTTTCAGTCGTCACTTGTTCAGTTCCAGTTCAGTTCATTTCTTTAACAAAAACAAAAAGGGATGGCAAACATCCGTTTTGTCACGTTTCACAGTTCAGAGACACTCTTCGGCATCACGTCCGGGTCCACAAAGCAGCAGTGGTGATTGTTGTTATGCAGGCGAATTGTTCCGCTTTTGGATCCATCATTCACGCGGGGACGTCATGCTTCGCGTACTGGCCCGTGGGGAACCACACCTCCCACCTACAGCACCGCCATCTCGCACTGCGCCTGAAGCGCACCCCAGACCCATAGCTGCTCACGAGAGCCCGAGCTACACCACCTCCACACCAAGCAGACGGAAGAACAAGAGGTCAGAGGTCGAACGCAGGTAGACTGTGCCCTTTTATACAGCGCCCCCCAGCTGACGGGCGGAGTAATATCGACAGCTCGCACTGTTACATAATGATATGTAATATTAGGGCTGGAAATTAAGCGCACGGTTACACAAAGTTCACTTCATGTATAAATCAAAGTGGGCTCAGATCTCCGTCAGCTTGTACACACGAGCGATTGCAACGTCGTCACGAGCCTTCACCACAACATCTGGGGAAAATCGTGGAGGTCACGGTTGGAACCCAGGCGAAGAGGGATGCACAGCAGGGCAGCCATGAAGAATTTTGACGTGGATACCAATTTAAAAAACAAAATTAGACGAATGCCTCACAACCTTTAAGCACTGCCTTGACACACGCCTGAAGGTCTTTCAAGCATGTAGCCACATGCCGTCGTATCTGGCCACCTGCACTACATGGTTAAGGAGAAGTACAAGCGCCTGCTTTACAACATCAACAATGAAGTCAGTACAGGGCCATTTTTGTGCTCTGAGCAGAAATGTTTGACCCACCCCCCCAAAAAAAGAAAATAGAGTGGGCAGGAGGGGTGGCTTAACAATAAACACACTCTCGAACCTACACCAAAAACTATATGCACTCCGCCGCGCGTCGTGGTGTTCTTGACTCCACGTCGTGCATTATAACCGTCTAACGCATGACTCCAAGTTATTTAATCCACTTATACCATGGTCCCACAAACGTAACATTTAAAACAAATGTTGTTTTCATTTACTATCCTCGCTAGATGTACCAAACTATAGGAACTATTTTATGTGGGATTTTAAGCCGGTCACTGTCTGAAAGCTCGTCAGAGCGAGTCATTCTCCGCTGCTACGAGGATCTCAGTCAGGCTCAATGACACAACATCAGCACAGAATCACAACACAACAGGACTAACCAGGCACTTTTCCGTGGAAGTAAACACTGATATGCGGCACTCGTGGGCAGGAGTCATTTCACTTTTACGCTGTTTAACCTGAAGCTAGCTAGCTAGCTCAACAAGCTCAACTGTTTATGGAAACAGCTGCGGTGGAGTCTCTTACACCTGGACCTCACGAACTGAAACTTTTAATTTGACTTCACTAATCCAGACAAATATGCTTAAATGCTGGGATCATCTTTTGACGTCTGAAAATAATGAATAGTGCCTTAACCGTTTAAGGTAGAAGTGGAAAGCTCATATTTTATCAACAGTAGGCTAACCTAGCTGCTCACTCTCCTCTTCTTCTCATTCATCAAAAGTTTTGTTTTGGCCAAAAACATTGAAATTAACCACAAATCCATGTCATTCGTTTCTGTCAGTCACTAATTAAGCGTTTATCTGATTCAGCTGTGTTAATGTGTTGCTATGGCGATGCCCACAGCGGAGTGATATCCCAGTGATTTAACTACCGGACTACATGTGCGGTTATACGGAAATAATGCACGCTTGTTAGCCACACCAGCCAATCAGCTTGTGTCGATAGAATAATTTTAACCATTTTGCATTTAAAATACCTTATATTTGAGCAGCATCAGCTTCGTGGTTGTATAAGCTACGCAGGTGGAGTGATCTGCTTGGAAATAGTCCCTCAAAAAGCGATCATTCATGTGATGCAAGGTCAGTTATATTCCAAAAATTATTCTATGGACACAAACATTTATATGGTTAGTCTGGTGTTATAAGTGATTTGCCTCAGGTGCACTGTGGAGCGGGTCAGACTGTTTTTAATGCAGGCTAGCTGATACCATAGAAATGCACTAGCCTTGCACTTGCCTAATGCCACGAAACTCTTCAAATATAAGAACTGCATGAATTACAAAAAAAAATATCTCCAGAAATCAACAACACTCTGGACAACTAGGAAATGAGGCCCTATGTCAAAAATCCTGAAATATCCCTTTAAGGTCAGGGCTACGGTAAGGTTACGTTTGTAAACTAACGAACTAACGTGTGTCGGAATGGCGGAACGTCGCACAAAAGATAAAAGTGTCGCCACTCCGACAAAGGGGGATTTTTTTTTTTCGGAATGCAGGGACGTTTGATAAAAAATGGAAACAGTGTCACATTAAATCCTTGAATCAGTTTCATTTCCACATTCCACAAAAGTTTACCACGCATGCAGTTCCATTATCTGTGTTAGCGTCACAGCGCCTCACTCAGGCCTGGAAGATGAATCGCGCCGTTTTCACAGACCTGAGTCAACCCATGTGGACGCACACATTTACTGAGCTGGCTTCGTGCTTACAAAGAAAGTTTCTGAAAACATAAGCGTTTTGTCTTCGTGTGGATATAGCCTAAGTTTGCAAACGAATTAGCAACGTTTGTACAAGTGGGCCGCGCGTGAAGGGATTTCTTCGTTCGTGGTATCATCAATCACATTGGCCACATTTCCATAACTCTTCTTTCTCATCCTTCTCATTGAATGCGGGGTGTTTTTTTGTCAGCTGCATTAATAAAATTCAGTATAATCCAATTGTGGAATGCAGAGGCTTACACACATGACTGCACAAGCTTCACAGACCACCCAGAGTCTGTCCGATCAGAGCCCCATCCCAAATACAGCACAGGCATTTTAATGAAGATCACATGAGTACAATCCTGCGTAACACATGACGTCCCATTCACGGCGCTGTTGGCCTCGCCGCTGCTCAGACCGACAGTAAGAGATTTGAGTATTTTAATTGCAGGCTGCTGAGAGAGATGAAATAAGAGATGTCATGTGAGCAGTACAAAGTAGCACAGGACTTTGGATAGAGAGGAATAATTTCTTAATATTTGAAACACCGATGCCTAAACGGATTTTGTAATGACCTGCCCATCCCTACAATGAGTGGCTGCATATAAAAAGTGGATTCAAGCTTTGGAACCTCCATCTCCTCATCATTGATTGTCAGCCGTGACATGAAGCATCCCAGTGTGTCAGTGCAGTGAAGAGGTAGTGAGGAAAGGAGCCGTATGGTTCCTTTAATACCTCCTTTTAGGAACCTCGGGATGTTCCTCATCAGCCCAGCCCTCTCAGCCGATCGCCACACACCTGTGAAATGTCCGTTTTACTGCGTGACATTTGATTCAATGAACATATGAGCAACAGTATATCCGAAATCTATCTGAAAGTTTTATTATAGGAAATTTATGAACTTATGGCAACATTACGCACTTTTGTAAAAGATCAGCTGTAAAAGAACAGCAGCGGAGCAACGTTAGCTAGAGTCAGGATTTTGTAAATATTAGTAATAATTGAACAACAGTGATGCATCTGACGAAGCCTTTTGGATGAGAGGTGAAATGTTGACAGTTTGACTACAGAGTACAGAAGATTCAAGACTCAAGAACATCAATGATGAAGACGACAATCCGGGTATTTCTGACGTACCCCCATATTAGCGTTGTAGAAGCTGTTCCATTCATTCCTATGGCCGTCTGTGCAGCAAACACACAAAACTAGTGTTTTGGGGCAGGTTGCACCAAAGAAAACATGACGTGCCGTCTTCATCAACTCTGGCATTTGCGCAGTTGCTCTGATCATATTTGTCCGGTTGGTAATTGTCGTTAAATTTGTCGCAGGAGGATATGGAGCGATATTGTGCGATGTAACTTCCTGGTCGTTCCCTCCGCTGGGTCAGGAAGGTTCAGATTGTCCAGCTGAAACTCCTGTTCCAAACTACAAAAGCTTCCTCAAGGTCGACCTCATAGCTTAAGGAAAAGGAGAAAGGAGCGATCTTGCCACTTTTTAGATGCAGCCAGTGCCTCCGACACATTCAGCAACTCCACATCAATGCTTACAGGTTAGCACAGAGCAGAGGTCCCGTTACGCGGAGCTCGAGGAGCGTGAGTTGACTGCAGATGGCTTGCAGGTGAGCGATGATCAGTCGACAGGAGCGAGACAGGGATGGAGGAGAGGCCGCTGATCCCTGCAGAGGAAGAAATGGTGCGCGCTTGAGCTCATGAATGAAGCCAGTGTGCACATGTTCGGGCGGGTAAGCACAGATGAGCTAACTGTTAGCATATTCCCTGAGGCTGCTCAGACACAGCTGTCTGCATCACTGCTCCAACAACAGGAGCCATTAACCCACGTTATAGTGTTTCCTCATGGAGTTTAGTTTCATTCATGCGCCTGCGGATGTCATGAGGAAGTGCTGTCCTCCTTTGTCTTCACTACAAGGAAAAATACAGCTAATACTGCCCATGCTTTTTATCGATTTATTTGATCGGGACAGTGCGCATAATGAACAACCATATACAAATTGTACACAACAATTAAAATGTAAATGTGTATTTTAAACATGCATACAATTTAGAAAATGTTGCATTTTGTATTTTTCAAGGGTATCACAGTGATAATATGACCAAGGCGTTTGATCCATACAAACTAACAATGAGTTTTCGAAATCAAAGTCGAGTTCACTGACAATATTTGAGATTTAAAATTAAATTGATTTTCATATCCTTTTTTCGGATAAACTTTTAAATCTCCAATATGGAGGGCCATGTAAAACTTCAAAATTCATGTGCATTGCATGTACTACTTTAAGAGATAAAGTGCACAACACTCTGTAACCATCTTATAGTTTGATCATTAAAGTCTACTACAATTATATTAATAGAGTTTTACACAGCTAAACTTTGTCCAACTCCATTTCAAACATGCTATTGCTTTTATAACTTTTTAATCTGTCGACAAACTGAACTGACAAACTTGGATTAATAAAATTGTATAGAGTTTGGGAATGTGATGTCATATCGCTAAGCATTATGGGATTAGCAGCAATTGTAAACTAATGGAGATTTTAAAAGTTAAAATACTGGAGTTATTGTTCACATTAAAAACACTTGGACACCACAGTGAGTTAGATGTATTTACCAGCAGTAATTCAGCAGCTAACAGAGCTGTTCCACGGCTTATTTCTCCACTTTTTATACTGTTTTTATCCAATGTTAGACTATGGAAAATGTATGTTAACAGCTGCAAAGATGGCGGATCTCCATGGTAACTGTGGATTTTCTCTCTATTGAACTCTATTGAATTGCATGTTGTAACCGAGCGGTCAAGGCTCTCCTTTAATTTGGTAACAGGTAAGTGTGGCTTTTAACAAGTACAAAAGGCAAAACAAGTAGTAAAAGATTACAATTGTTTCACAATATTAAAAATACTTCTTTTAAAATAGAAGACTGTAGACTGAGAGAAGCCCCAAACAGTTTAACTCAGCAGGCCATTAAAGCCAACACGAAAGCCTAGTCTAAATAAGTACATTTGCACAACTCACCCATAATCAGTTTAGTTTCCTTTGGCCTACAGACAGTTTGTTTAGAGCACATGCATTAACTTGAGAGCACAATAGAAACAGCAGTGGCCGGCGCATCATAGCGCACTGTTATACTGTATATATCAATGGCCGCTGGCTGCCCTGCTTTTTGACCACAAACGTGGGGGCCGCCATTGCTCCGCCGTTGCTGTAGTACCTCCATATCGCCGCTAGGCCCCCATTGAAAAGCATTGGAGTTTAGACACGTTAAAAACTACTTTAAAGCCTGGTTTCAATTGTTCCAACACTAGACTAGGCTAGATATTCCTCCTGAGATAACGCTGGGTTAATCACAATATATGAAACCAGGCTGGTTTTCGTCATATGAATTTTTGAAATCTCGTACTTAATGAGGGTCGGACTGTTAGCATTGGAGCAGCGCAAGCTACACGTCACACAAGGGCCGAGTCTACGGTGAAAATCCCGCCCGTATGCCCTTTTTAGGAACATGCTTCCTCAGAGCTGGGGAGGGGGAGCCTGTAAATCCGCCATGAATTGCCCCACGGCCGTGGTCAATCTGGTAAACGGGGAGGAGTGAGCATAAGACGTCCATTTTTTTCTACAGTCTATGGTATATACCCGATGTCTTTACCACGAACGTACCTTAGCGTCACCACCCCATTAAGTCAAAAGGTCGGGCCCGAGGCATCTCCAAGCAACATGGACATCACGCACCTTCAGCCCATCCATCCATCCATCTTCTTCCACTTGTCCGTTGCTGGGTCGTGGGGGCAGTTGTTTGAGCTGCCCACATCACATTGCACTAGCCCCTTATGGCTCCTCCTGCAGGTGGTGGGTCCACAGAAGGACGGCCTCATGGTTCTAACTGGGCCTGTTGGTCTCTCATACGGGGCTTCTGAACCGCTCTTTGTCCGACCCGTCACCTAGGACCTGCTTGCCATGGGAGACCTTACCAGGGGCACGAAGCCCCTGACAACAGAGCTCCTAGGATCATTCGTGTGCTCAAACCCCTCCACCACGTTAAGGTGGCGGTTCCACCTTCAGCCCAAATTAGAAAATCACAGGGTGTACATATACATTAAATAAATCGAACGGCAAAACGACAAGTACTAACAACCGCAGACGTCAACCTGCACCACAGCCCCGATACACACAAACCCATGAGCACACCTTTTAGTAGTTAAGCTAATCAATGAGGGTGCAGGCGTGGCGGACGCAAGTGGTGCCGTGGGAATTGACAACACTGACTCGTCAATACACAAAATGTTTTTTAAAAAAAGCACCTGGTTACATTTGGTTTAAGGAGAAATTTTCTGTTTATTTTATCTTTTATGCCTACTATATGGTTTTTATTGCTCTACAAATCCTTCTACAATATATTATTATGACTACAGATGCTTGCTTACTTTTTGCACACAAAAAAATTTATAATAATAAACAGTAAAAACCTACTAGTTTTTACCATGGTTTTTACTGTAGGTTTTACAGTTACTAGTAAACCACGCCCTCGCTTAGTGTTGATTGGACAAAGGAAAGGTCCCGCCCACTATATAAAGCCCTCCCTTCGCCTCTCGCAAAATCGGCTCGCAGCAATACTGAAAAAAGTTTCCCCACACCATCAGAGCACTACCATGAGTACACAAGCGGGGGAACGCGAACCCTCAACAACCCGAACAGGCTCCCCTTCCCGCTGAACAGACTTGTCTGTTCCCCCAGACTAACAGCCGCCAATGTGTCAAACTATAATTCTCCCATTCTACTTTGTAAAATGTGGCTAAACCCCGCTGCGGTCTGTCCCCGGCTGCCGGTACCGCTGCTGCCGCTCCTGCTGCTGCTGCTTCCCGCCGGGATGCTGACACTCTCCACCGGACTTTCAAGCAGCAATGTCCCGCTCACGGCCGGCGGGAAAGTCTTCTCCGCGTACTTCCAGAGGCTGACACGGGAGAGAAGGACCGTACAAGAAGGAGGAGGAGGAGGCGGCAGTCCTCCCCGGGCGGCCGTGGAGCTTTTGTCCCCCGCTGACCTGTTCATCGCGGTGAAGAGCACGGCCAGGTTCCACCGCTCCCGGCTGGAGCTGCTGCTGGAGACGTGGATGTCCCGGAGCATGCAGCAGGTGAGGGGCTAAGATAGTGCACACTTTGACTGGCTTTGCTTAAAACTCAGGGTAAATGACAGAATTAACCTCTTAACTCCCGCTTGAACCGAGAGCATTTTCTCCAGTTCAGCTTTACCCAAATCCTATAGGCCAGTGTAACACCTCATTTGAAAGCTAAGTTCTACAAAACTCATCTAAATGGATCTTTTTCCTCACGTAATCAAATTTTTTTCCATGTTTTTTTTTTGAGGGGTATTCAACTCATTTTGTAACTTTTTTGTCTTTTTTTAATCATTTTTTTGTCTTTTTTTTGTCATTTTATTCTCACATTTTTTGTCTTTTTTTAATTGATTTTTTGTCACATTTTTTCGTCACTTTATTGCCAACGTTTTCTCACTTTTTTGTCACATCTTCATCATTGTTTTCGTCTCAGTTCTGTCGCTATTTTCACACCTTTTTTCCAGAAGCTCTTGGATTGGGGTAAAGCCAAACTGGAGAAAATGTGCTCGGTTCAGGTGGGAGTTAAGGGGTTAACTACATTTTGGGGCTCTATATTTATCGCCTTTACATATAGACTGTTTTTGTTACCCAAAGTTAGTTTTTTTTTTCTCATTGTATTTCATGTTCATTGTGGGGATATTTTTTAAGATAAAGTACTTTTTGAATACCTAATAGCTAATTTTTGAGGTTTATATTTCATTTCTGTTGCAAAGTGAAGGGCTTTTAACGGATCCAGTGCAGATTGTCCACATCAGTATCTTCCTAAATAGCATGAAGTGCAGAACATTTGAGACAGTGTGGGAAAGGGCCTCTGTAACACTTTTATGAATTGTACCCTTCTGAACTGAGGGGAGATGGTAGTTGTGGTTGTTGAAATGCAGTCTGGTATTATTCACACAGGCCGTACCAGATCTCACTGATATCAAACTCTGAAGAGTGAACTCACTAACAAGGCTATTTTAGGATATACTGTAACTGGATTTGTTTGTGTAAAAGACTGATTGAAGTACTTAATTACATTTTTTCAAGTATTTTGTACCTGAAAAGACTCAGAGACCGACTGGCAATAAAGTTGTATTGAACGACCACGAATCATAATTGTGGCTCAGATCCCGGCGGAAGATTTATTGAACAAAAGAGTTGCACAGCGTTGATGAACGATAGCCGGACACTGGTGGTGGAAGAGGAGACCCGGGGAGACCAGTCGACGACGAGCAGAGCCGAGGAGAGGCCGAGAAGGGGTGGAGGAGAGTCGTAGCACAGCCGGGAAGCGCTGCGTGATTGACCGGGAGGTTTAAGTATTGGATCATGAGCGATGAGTGGCTGGAATAGGGACGAGCGCTGCAGTGATTGGCTGACGTGAAGGTGCGGCTCGAGCGGGGTCTGTGATTGGATGATTGGAAAGAGCTGCCGGTGATGAGGCGATGAATGAATGCAGCTGGTAGGTGTTCCAGGTTGAATTTGCGCAGAAGCTTCACAAACTTGTAATCGAGTACAATTTTAACCATGTAATTGTACTTTTACCTGAGGAATACATTTCTGTACTCTTTCCACCACTGGTCTTCATAAACATCGTCCTATCTCAATAAGATTGTATTATCGTGACAGGCACAACATATTTGGATTTGCTTCATTGCCAATTTTACAGAACGTACCCACTAAAGTTGGTTGTTTGGCTTTATATTTACTTGGATTACTTTTACTTTCTTAGTAAACGGTATTTTTAATGCGAGCCAACAACTGACACTGACTTTGGGATTAGTTAGTTAGTTTAGGTGCACTTCTTTGTGCTCCAGTAAAAGATATAATACTTTTTATTATGGCTGAAATGATATGGATTTCTGGGTCCGATACCGATATATGAAGGGGCTTGGCCGATGTAGTAAGTAATTTGATTTGATGTATTTTCTTTTATCTCTCAAATAGTTATAGTATTTATTATAGTAAAGGTTTCAAACATAAAAATATACACAAAAATATCTAATAGAGGTCGATGATATGGGTTTTTCTAAGGCTAATGCAGATCTTTCACCAACAAAATGTTTCATCTACAATCTTGTGTATGATGCTTCTAAAACGTGTCTGTGTTGAACTGTGACAGCAGGGGGCGCTGTATGAGAGGACATTTTTCAGGAAATTCATGTTTAGTAGGTACTTTAGGGGGGGGACAAGCAAAATCAGCAAGTCCCTGTCGCAAAAATCCACAACTTAAAATGTATATAATAGGTGAACAAACTTGTGACCAATTTTCGCCGCAGTGTTTCTCCTCACACATATTCCTCGGCCTCAGGGGGCGGAGAAACATTGCGGGAAAAAATCGGTCACAAGTTTGTTCACCTGTGTTATATATTTTATGCTGCAGACTTTTGCGTGTAACTTCAAAACCATACGTCTTACCTTTTTTTGGAATCAGATGCTTTTTTTTGTCTTTCAGACGAGCTCCCTCTGAAGTAAACATGAATAAACAGTCACAGTTACACACTGACACGTTTAGAAGCATCATACACAGGATTATGGAGACCATTTTAAAGCAGTACTAAGTAACTCATGCCCCTAGAGGCCAGACGCGCCACTGCAGGTGTCGTTGCATGTTACGTTTTTTTCCTCATTGTCTGTGAGAGTAAATACTACGCACACAAAAAAGACAAAGGGAGAGAGGGATATTGTACATCCAATTACACAATGGAGATCATTTTTTTCACTCAAACTTGCCTGTAAATACCGTTTAAAGTGCCGTAGTTAGCTTTGCCCATTAGCCTGTTAGCTTCTCCTTTGTGATTCCATTAGTGTGTATTGGTGACTTCAACCAGGAGGCAGTGAAGTTGCAAGCGTGGTTTTCTGGCCAGAGACACCAGGGGAGATAAAAGATATATTTCTATGATTTAAACCTTAACTATAGTAATGAATGTTTAACTAGAGGCTATTTGAGAGATGAATCAAATGACTTAATTACTTTACAACTGTGAAGCACTTTGAATTGCCTTGTGTATGAATAGTGCTCTACAAATAAACTGGCCCTGCCTTGCCTTTGAGCTTGACTATGCTACATCATTCATCTAAGTTTTGTTGTTTGTTAGCTGATTGTATTCTCTGTCTGCAGTATTTGGTGTTATTCATTAGTCCCTCTGACCCGGGCCGGTGCTGGACCATGTGAAGTGGCTGTATCGGCCGGTGAAGGTTATAAATAGCTGGAATAGTGTGAGATCTCTGGTGGGTGTCCGTGCAGCCTCACACCTCCTGACCCTGTGGCGCCTGCGCTTTGTAGAGCGCAGATACACTTCCTTTGTCATGTATGAGTGAGGTGCGAGCTGCCAACGGCTCGTCCCGCTGCGGACGGGGGAAACCTGTTCAGATATACTGTAGTAAAACATCCTCCTTTTGGTTAGTATAGCGGCGCTGCAGTGAGTGCAGGGTGAGTCACATGCAGAGGTTTAAGATAAGTCAATTCACTTAAAGTCCTGCCTGGGAATCTATACAGACGAGTTTGGAGGAACAAAAATGGCTTTTTGGGAGTCAGGGTGTAGTTAACTGTACTGCAGTTGTGTCTCATTTAGAAAACTAGAAATGAAAATAGCAATTTCTATGTCGCCACATTACATTTAGATTACCTGTTTCTTTTAGTTAACTTAATAGCTCATCTGAACAGTCTCAACCAGTTGCACAAAGACTATCAACTCATTAAACATGTTCTTTTTTTACTTTGTTAAACAGTAGTGCTGTCTGGAGGTGCATAATGCACCTTTAAAGGAACAGGCCACGTTTTTTTTCCATACTGTGATATGTTCTTGCCTGAGCTCAGGCGAGTTGCTGCGTACCTGTCTTGTCTTTGTGCCCGTGGAAGAGCGTGGTAGCTTCCACCTTCACCCCCGTATGGAGCTATAGGAATATATTGGGAGAGGCCAAATGCTAACAACATCTTTGGTCGTTTTGTGTGACTGAGGGCACGCACAAAAACCAGACAGGTACGCATCAACTCGTCTAAGCTCAGGTCAGAACATATCTAAGTATGTTAAAACGGTGGCCTGTTCCTTTAAAGGTGCATTATGCAACTTTTGATGTGATCTTAGTTGACATTAGAGCAGGGCGATGTATCGATATCGTTCACATTTGTGCTGGAATACTTGCTTCAGGGCAGTAGCAATATGGTGACCTCCCACAGAGCATCTCTGAAGCTGGATGCCGTTGACAGGCTGATGTTTCTTGCACAAAATGTTTAAATGAATGAGGACACGCTTGTCTCTTCTAAAGTCTAACCTCCAGACAGCACTACTGTTTAACAAAGTAAAAAAAGAACATGTTTAATGAGTTGATAGTCTTTGTGCAACTGGTTGAGATTGTTCAGATGAGCTATTAAGTGAACAAAAAGAAACCGATAATCTCAAGCCGATGTGTAAAAAAGTTGATCTTAAATCTCTTTATATATAAATGAGAAAAAGATTGACCTATTTTATTTTATAGGCTATTTTTATTTAAGATTTTTTCAATAAAACTACTCGTATTTGGCTTTGACTTAACATTTCATTTCACAGCACTCACTTTGCGGAAAAAATATTGGGATATTGTATATCGATATTCAACCTAAATATATCAGGATTTGACTTTTGGTTCATATCGCCCAGCCCTAGTTGACATTAGTGAGTATTTGACCTTTCAGTGACCCAGCAGCTGTATGTGTGGTTGGTTTGGTGCCAGGACACTCCAGGTTCAATTTTATTTCAGGTTTTATGAGGTTTCTGAATGTAAGCATGGACACCAGCAGTGAATAACTGCCAGAAACGCTAAAGAACAATTGGTCCTGGAGCATCCTAGAGGCCACTGGGTCACTGAAAGGTCAAATGTGCATTAACATAAGATTTTTCTTATGCATAAAAAGTTACTTAATGCACCTTTTATAGTTAATCTTTACAAGCAGAAACCGGCTCACCGTCATCTCCGCGGAGGCCGACACAGGGGAATCCAGTCGGAGGTGAGTTTATTGACCCAGCAGGAGTGTCTGTGATCAGTGCAGGGGATGGAGTGATATTTCGGCGAGTGTAGTTGACAGCTTTTGATTGAATTGATTTACAAAAGAAAATCCCTTTTTGTTACATGTTTAAAATGTTTTCACTAATTTAGAACATTTTGGCAAAGCAGAATCGGAAAATGACAGCCATATTTCTGTGTCAGGCCAGGTTATTGTGCTTGAAAATATACATTTTTTCACAAAATCATACTGTACATTTTTGTTTTGCGGTTGCTTTAGGGTATATCCACACAAAGACAAAACGCTTATATTTTCAGAAACTTTCTTTGTAAACATGAAGCCAGCTCAGGAAATGTGTGCGTCCACAGGGTCGACTCAGGTCTGTGAATACGGCGCAATTCATCTTCCAGGCCTGTGTGAGGCGCTGTGACGCTAACACAGATAATAGAATGATATATAGAGGGGCATGCGCAGTAAACTTTTGTGGAATGTAAACAGTGAAAATGAAACTGATTAAAGGATTTACAATCTACAGAAGAGATGAGGAGGAGAGTTTATTCTTCAGACGTAACGGGACTAAAGCAGAAAAACCTGTCAGTGACTTTTACTGTCAGTCCAAAAACACAGACTGACTCGTGTTTTTCTACTTGTCACCTGGGGCTTGTGGACTGCAGTGGAGCAAAGAGGAGCGGAGTCAAACCATATATCCACGAGTAACTCATTCCAAGGTCAGTAGATTATGGATCACAGACACCACTCTGGAGCTGTGATGTCATCATTTTAGTAAAAGTTGTGGAGACGTTGTAATAACGATGCCACGTAAACGGCGTTTTGAGATCTTTCCACTCTGGGACCTAGTTTGGAAGATGTTGGTTTACAGACCCCCAAAACGCCGGGCTCGTATGGATGATACACAGGATTGATAAAATATCTTTGCGTTTGGTCCTCAGCTTGACTTCGTATGGACAGGACCGCCTTTTGCATGTCATCCTCACAGTAGGAGCTCAAAGACTAAGCAGACGTGGTGCCAGTCCAGGATGTCGTCGTTCGCCTCATCTCAAATTATGAAAGACTCGTATGTTTTTTTTCCCGCTGTCAACCCATCTATAAAGTTTAAGCGATGTTAGGGCCATGTTAGACATCAGTACTGAGCACATAGACCTATTGTCTCTTTATCTTATGGAACAATAAACGTGTCACAGTGGATGACAACAACCAAAACGATCAAAAATAAACCGGGAATCAAATATGACTAAAACCAAGTGATATTCAGACTTTCTTCCACGATAAACACACTATCTCATGGTGTTATTTAGTTTTCTGAAATATCCTTCTCATAGTCCATTCAACATGTCAACTCCAGCAGTGCCTCGTCCAAGATGGCAGCCGGCGGAGCAGCCTCTCCCTGACCTCGGCCCGCGGCGAGTGTGTCAGAGCGCAGTGCGGCGGGGCAGATGTGCGTGTGGTGACTGCGCCCAGCGGTTCAGGACTAAATCAGAGACAGACACCAGTGTGGCTTCATGTAGGTTTGAATCTTTGTTCCCAGCTTCATGGATTTCAAACTCCAGTTAGTTACAGATTCTACATGTCAGGCTTTTCAAAGTTCTCTATTGAGGGACATAAACCTGCTTTTAGGGCATTTGCCTTAGATATTTCTCTCATTTGTTGCTTTGAGAAGGCATAATTACCATGGTTTAAAAAAAGTGTACAAGTTTCCATTTTTAGTTAACAGCATGCTAGCAAATCAAATGTCGGTTCATTTAAAATGGACATGAGCATGTGATATTTTATGTTTTGTGTAGGGATGCATCGGTGCCAGTATCGAGTATCGGCTTCATACCACATGCTTGTACTCATAAACGTGGTCCCGATACCAGAAACCAATACCAGACTTCAGGAGAGCAAAGAGCAACAAACTGGAGAATTCTTAAGCATGGAAGTACAAAATTCCACAGAGAGCTGACTTTATCACAGACTGCACTCCCTAAATCAGAGTCTGTGCTGGATTTAACCATGTTGCCTTCGTTGTGCCTCAGCACTGGGTCAGCAGTGTTTACAAGGCGACAGGCTAATGTTGCTAACTAGCGGCTAATGGGTGTGGTGATTCTTAAACCGCTTTATGCTCAGGGACTTCATGCATCTGTAAAGCAAACCCAGTGACTAAAATGTATTCAGACAATGTGAAATAAAGAGATACAGCATGTACATACTTTGCTAAATTAATCAAAATGCTGTAGGCTACTGGCTAAGTTGCTATAAACACACAGGGATTTTCCCGTGTGCAAAAATGTGGATTCAGTGTAATTTTCTGTCAGGTATTAACATTGTAATGACGTTCTGATGGCAAAGGCAAAAAAAAACCTTCTGACTTTGACCCCATTGCTGCTGAAGTGGGACGCAGCAACACAGTCATTTAGCAATTCTGAAAAGATTCTGAGGGTTATGAAACAAAAAAGTCAAGTGGAAGGTCAACAAAATGTCCCCAGCACTGAGCCGGAGGATCAAGACACTGGGCGACCCTCGACCCAAACGAAGGCCTTCACTGGAGCTGACTGCAGCCCACAGTGGAGCTCATGTTATGCGTTTCCGAGTCACAGCCACATGTTGCGGTGAGTCAGCTGCTGGGACCGGCTGAGATCCACTGTCAGGTGAGTGAGAGGAGCCGCTGTTCCCACGCTCACCTGAGCTCACACTGCTGAGTCACGAGCGCCCTCTGAACTGCTGAGTCATGGAACATCCACACTTTCTGTCTCTCACAGAGTGCTGGGAACGCATCGCTTCTCATGGGAAATCAGGGCGGATAGATACTTTTGTTTAGGCATGTAACAAAATCATGATGTTGTAATAATGTCTTCATGGTGGACTTTAAAGGACCTCCTGAATTTACATTTGTTTATGCTTCAGGCTTTGCTCCCTCACGGAAAGAGGACTGAGAGTTGGGTTTATTTTTTATTCACGTTGAAGAAACTGTTGTAATTGTAGTATTGTTTGCCGCCTTCACCAGTGCTCAGAACACTCTGTTCCACCTGCTGATGTCATGAGGTGGTGCCCTCCCTCTTCAGGAAGTGCTCCATTAGCCACTTTATTCCAGTGCTTTCGCCCTCTGGCAGCATTGTATGTATAAAATGAGGGCTGGATTACTTTAAACCGGTTTGCACATGTTCAAAATTTGAAAGAAGCTTGAATGATTTAAGAACTTTGAGCATGATGGTAATGATTTAGATTTTTTCCATGATGGTTTGAAATGACATTTTTGTCAATATTGCCCAGGCCTAATTGAGAGTATGATAAAGTGATGGAAGACTGAACTGAATTGACTTAAAATATCAATGTTTATGACATGAAAAACATTGAATTTTAGCCTTAAAGCAATCTGGAAGTCTGGAAGTCTATATGTTTTACAAATGTTATAAAATATGCAAGTTACTATTTGTCCCTCCTTCCCGGATCTTAGCAGCTAATCAGAGTCTAGTATCCTCCCATGTCGACCAATGAGACAAGCTTTTCCTGTGGACCGGCCGGTCAGGTCCAATCAGGAGGGAGGGGGAAGATCATTTACTTTGGAAAGTTCTGTTCCTGCGCTCCTCACTTTGCAAACTTACAGACGAGATAACAAGAGGAAATGAATGAAGTCATTTCCTTTCATTTAAGAAGTTCCTAAAGTTCCTTTTTAAACCTTTTCCAAAACGTTTGGCGGGACTTTCACCTCTGGGACTGTCGATTAATGACTTTAGCTAAGACCTCATACTGTCATCTTGAATTTTCCTAGTATTTACGGCGTACTTCTTGTGTACTTTAACCTTTTAACCCCCGCCAAATGCATTTTCTCAAAATGCCTTTAGGCCAGTGTAACCTAAGACCTACAAAACTCATTTAAACAGATCTTTTTCCTTGCGTTTTTGTCGCGTTGTAGTCACTTTTTTGACATTTGTTTTCATTTTTGTCGCTATTATGTCGCTAGTTTTTTCAAGAAGCTTTTAGATTCGGGTTGAGCCAAACTGGAGAGTGTGCACGGCTCAGGTGGGGGTTAAGAGGTCAACTTGAGCAGCAGTTTTTCCTCCAAGCTTTTCTTACTATTTTCTGCTGTTGTTGTAAAGTTGATATACCTGGCTGTGACAAACTTGTTTTCCCTCCAAAACCGCTGTCCCCCCCTCTCGTCCTGAGCCCTGGTCCTGGGGGTCACCTCTCCAGGGGCTGCCCCTCGTCTGGAGCTGCTGACGGACACCGGCAGCTGCTGTCTGGTGTCTGCTGCAGCGGCGGGACAGGAGCCATGTGGATTTTAGATTGTTCGGGTCAAATGAAAATGACAGGCTCTCCCGATGATGTTGCCCTATCGCTGTTGGACGTAACAGCAGCCTTTGATACAGTTGACCATCAGGATATGTTGTCCCGGTTAGAGACCTGTGTGGGAATAAAAGGTCTGGCCTTAGCTCTGCTCAGATCGTATCTGACAAACACAAGCTTTTCAGTCCGAGTTGGGAATGCTGTGTCCACTACTGCCCCTCTTACTTGTGGAGTACCACAAGGGTCAGTCCTTGAACCCATGCTTTTTTCTTTGCACTTGTTGCCCCTTGGAGCTATTTTGCGTAAACACAATGTAATGTTTCATTTTCACACAGACAGCTGTCAAGTTTATTTGCCTTTGAAGCAGTCCAAGTCCCTTGTTGCCTATTGAAGAAGTGAAACTTTTTGCCTTTCAATGAGAGTAAAACTGAGGTGGTGCTGATGCTCCTCATTACTCGTCTGGTGTGGTCACTGCTGAGCCGGGCTCCTTATCCCAAGCTCTCAGCCCTGTCGTGACTAATTTAGGTGTAAAGATGAACTCTGTTTTTATATTGGACGCCCAAATAAGTGCTGTCATGAGGTCCAGTTTTTATCATTTGACACAACATGTCAAAGTAAAGGCTTTTTTTTAATCTCATCACATCTTTGAGATTTTAATCCATGCTTTTATCACCACCCGTCTGGATTATTGCAACTCTCTCTATTCAGGACTCAGCAAAACCTCACTGGCAACTAGTTCAGAACGCCGCCGCTCGCCTTTTGACTGGATCACGGACATTTGATCACATAACTCTATTCTCCGATCCCTTCATTGGCTTCATGTGCACTTGCGCGTTGATTTTAAAAATCTTTTATTTGTTTTTAAATGCCTGCATGGCCTGGCCCCCCAGTGCCTGTGTGACCTTCTTGTTCCCTATGCCCCCTCTCGCATACAGAGGTCAGCAGATCAGGCTCTACTGGTGGTTCCTAAGACTAAGAAAAAGCTGAGAGGTGACTGTGCATTTTCAGTGGCTGGTCCTAAACTTTGGAATGAGCTGCCTTTGAATATCAGACTGACAGATTCACTTCCTGTTTTCAATTCTCTCCTGAAAACATATTTCTTTTGTTTGGCATTTGACCCCCTGGGGAGTTGACGTTTACTGTACTCTGTCTTATCTTTACTCATGTAATTGTATTATGTTTTGTGTAAAGCACTTTGGTCGACTTTGTTGTTTTCAGAGCGCTCTATAAATAAAGTTGGATTGGACTGAATTGTTCTGCTTTCCCTTCAGTACATTAGATCGTTTGTTTGGTGGGAGACGTTTGTGGGAGACGATCATGGTTTAGACGGGAGAAACATCCAGAGGACAGGAGCAAAGGGACTAAACTTTAGGCCTGTTTCCCACTCTTGCAACAACATCTCCACTTTAGTGGCACCTACAGATTTCCAGTTTTGGATTTATTTTTGCCTGATTTATTAGCTTTGAACCACAAAAATGATTAGAATTTTTGCTGATTTTCCTTCTTTTCTTCTTTTTTGTCGAAATTCAGATAAGATCAGAGATGATAGCCTTTATTGATCTCACAATGGACAGATTTACTTATTTACATTCAGCTCTTAGAAACACAGGGTGTGCAAATAGGCAGAAAATGTGAGAAAAATAAACAAAAAAAACAATAAAATAGTAAAATAGTGGTACCCTATGGACAATGACTAACAAAAAAAGTTATCGTCAGTGTTAGCAGTGCAGGTTTACATCATAGTGCAAGTAGTTGTGATTTAAATACAGGGATTGTTGCATGTATTCTGCAAAGGGGTTGTTTCACATGTTACATTACAGTCTTGTTATACAGTCTGACAGCAGTGGGTAGGGCTGTGCAGTTAAACGAAATTCTATTCCAATTTCGATTATTACACTAAACGATTACAAAATTAGCATAATCAATTTTTTTCTTTATATTTTCTTTATTTTTTTTTTGCGAAGCAGACTTGCATTATTTCATGGCGCTGGGATTATTTTCCCTTCGCATTTCACGTGCCATGGCACATGCTTTTGCCTGACATAAAAACAAACAGCGCTGTGTGATGATGTCATCAGGCCGCGCTGCTCAGTTTACTTGTGCAGGTGTGAGGGCTGGCCAGCAGGGGGCAGGTGTGAAACAGAGACCTCTCCTTAATCGAGGCAAACTTGAAATCAGTTGTACTTTTATGACTGTTCAGAAAACAGAAAATATTCAGCATAGGTTTTTTTTGAATAAATATATAAATAAAATAAAGACTTTTTTTTTAAAGGCAACAAATAATCGTTTGAATAATCGTGATTTCAATTATGAAAATAATAATCGTGATTATTATTTTTTCAATAATCGAGCAGCCCTAGCAGTGGGTATGAAGGACCTGCTCCTTCTTGCACTGAGGGTGTCTCAGTCTGCCACTGAAAGAGCTGCTCAGCTCCTCTACAGTCCCATGCAGTGGGTGGGAGGTGTCCCTGTCCCTCACCTCCTCCACACAGTCCAGAGCTGACCCTCCTGACCAGCTTGTTCAGTCTGTTCTTGTCCCGCTCTGTGCTGCCCGGGGCCCAGCACACGGCAGCGTAGTGGAGAGCAGAGGCCACCACTGAGTCATAAAAAGTCCTGAGCAGAGGCCTGGTCACTCTGAAGGACCTCAGTCTCCTCAGAAGGTGGAGGCGACTCTGGCCCTTCTTTGTGTTGTGGGACCAGTCCAGTTTATTGTTGAGGTGAACACTCGTCCACATTCAAGTCAAGTCAAAGTGAACAGTACGTCTTTGTGCAGGAAAAGCACCCTGGCAAAGAGCACCCTGAAACCTGAAGAGTCATGTGACAAAACAAACCCGAGTACTATGAAAAGTGACATTTTTCTTACTTCCTGTGGCCGACCCTAATGTTTAATGTTTCCCAGCCTGTTGATTCATCCCGTGCTCCGTCCCGTCCCAGTGAGCGTTGCCCTGAGCGCTGTTGGTTGTGATTTAGCTACTGTGGCCCTGCCCTGTAGCTACGGCTGTACTGAGACGCCATCATTAAAATGATTACAGTCACCAGTTCCTCATGTGCTCCGTCAGCCTTTCAGATGCTTTTAGCAGTGGGCTCAGGGATTTGGGGAAAGTATTAAAGGCCTTTTTTTTTAACATGCCCAAGAGCGTTTGAAAAGAAGACTGCAGTATTAACTGGTAAACTAAGAGCAAGCACAAACTTTTCCGAATAACAGTCTGTAAAGGTCTTGATTAAACCCCATGGTGAACGTTATAGATTCATTACACGGGGCGGGTTTTGTGATCCACTGATTGCAACAAAAAAAGTGGATGTGAGGCCTGAAGGAAAAAAGCCATGAATTAAATTGGTCTAATAAAAGATCTTTGCAGTTAAATCAGATAAAGGAAGCGTATAGTTTAAAGCAGGAGTTTCGAACGAGGGCCAAAAAAGCAAACAGTCTTGGTCTGGGCTGCAATAGATGAAGCCTTTTTTCTAAAGTAAATGATAATTTAGCAACTTTTATTATTTGCTGTAATATACTTTCAAATTGACTATACATTAGGGCTGGGTTTTGCCAACAACTACACGATACGATATGTCGTATACCGATACCGTGTTCACAATACGTATCGTGATTCAAATGTATCGCGGTAGGGTGTCCATAATACAAGAAATATTGAGAATTTTAAGAAAAAAGAAGGTGCAGATGATGGAGGTTTTTATCATACTGAGAAAGCTGAGTGTGCAGTTTGTGCATGTTGTGATTGGTTCTGTATAAAGACAAACATATTTGCGTATCACATTACTGGTGTCTCGATACGATACGCGTCTTGTTTCCAGGGGTTCTCGTTAGTTATTTCGTTATTTGCTGTCCTTCTGAATTTAGAAATGACAAACTCAGACACATAATAAGTGTTTTTGTAATTAATCTCCTGTTAGCTGATACAGTGATCTGCACATGACTGAGTTTTTAATCTGTGACTCTGCAGCTGCTTTTAGGTTCTGAGCTTCCATGAATGATCTTTGATCCTCCACAGAGTCATCAGTGACCAAACTGCTTTAGAGTTTGAGAAAGAGAAAGGGCCATTGTCCTCTAGGCAAGGCAAGTTTATTTATATGGCACATTTCATGTACATGACAACTCAGTGTGCCTCACAGCAACACCAAACACCCAAACACAAAACAACAATACATATCCATCCATACACTATCTACTCCTCACTTCACTGTTGTGACATGACACTTTTAAACACTGATTCAATGCTCGCTTTGCAATGTCATAGATTAGAATTGAATAAACTTTATTGTCCCTCGTGGGGAAATATCTCCGGGGCACATAGTGCAGGTGCAGCTGATGACACAAAGGTAATACAGAAGCGGATCAAAACAACAACCGGTGCAAATGAATATAAAATTGGTCATGTGTCATGTGGCTGTAACTTTCTTAGCACATATTGAGCTGTTGTTCACTCTCCAGCAGTCCTGCATCTGCTACATCAGCTGCATTGGTGCCACCATGCAGTACCTTGTGGGAAATGTCGTTCAAACTTGTTTAATTCAATCTATGCTGGGCCACTTATAATATGAATGTGAATACAAATCATGTTACAGACCAACAAAATGACCTCACAGGGCTGAGACAGGGCTGGGTATTGTAACAAATTCACTATACGATATGTTCCCAATATGGAGTCCCCCCCACACTTTAGAATGGCCTTTTCCTGACAATCCTCTCCAAACTGCGGTCATCCCTGTGGCTTTTTGAATTTGGGGTTTTTACAAGCCGTAAGCCAAATTTATCATGCAAAGTGAGATAATCAAGCCTTTATTTGTTATAATTTGGATTTGATTATGATAATGGCTCACAGCTTCTAAAAACCCCTAGTAAAACATCTCAGAAAATTTGAATATTTTGAAAATGGACTGTAAGCCATAATCATCATCGTTTGACATATGACACTTTGCATGTCATGAGTCTATATCATATATTACTTTCACATTTTAAGCTGTATTACAGAAATAATATTCTAATTATTACTAACAATATTCTAATTTTCCTAGTTTCACTTGTATACAGAAAAAAAATAATAGTAATAATGCGTTGGTTTTATATAGCGCTTTTCTGGACACTCAAAGACGCTTTACATTGCACTATTCATTCACTCTATACTCAGTGGTGGTAAGCTACTATTGTAGCCACAGCTGCCCTGGGGTAGACTGACGGAAGCGAGGCAACCAGTCTGCGCCATCTGCCCCTCCGACCACCACTAACCACTTACTCACGCATTACATTCGCTAGGCTTCCTGGTGTTACCAAATGGTCTTCCATCCAAGTCCTGCCAGGCCCTTCCCTGCTCAGCTTCCAAGGTCTGATGGGATTGGGCACAGCAAAGGTGGTATGGCCAAAAAAATCGGGTATAGTGCCTTTAAGACAAAAAGCATCTTACAGGTGCACAAATGGAGGTTTTTGTTCTGCTGATAAAGTTCAGCCTGGCCTTGTATTTGTGCATATTGTGGTACTTTACTGAATAAAGACTATGGTTAGAGAAACATAAACAATATGCGAATTGTCAGTACTCCGTTATGATATATTGCCGATACAATATATTGAGCACAGTCCAGCTGAGAGCCTGGTGTAGAGCTCGGTGTTTCTTTCAGTCCTCAGATGATGAACTTCCTGTATGTCACATGTCAGTGTCTGCGTCATCTGGAACTGTCCCAAACTGAAGCCTGTAATCAGTGTTGACTGCAGCGGCGTGGAGTCAGTGTCAGCTGCTGCTGGCATAAAGCCACTGACATTTAATGACACAAATGTGGACACTACCAACATTGTGCAGCCCATACAGACACTTCCATCTTCAGGCTAGTTTTTTGGTTTATGACGATAGACTCTTCTTGAAAAGATTAAAAAAACTGTAAAACGATCTGAGCGTTTTACTGTTGCCTTTAGCTTTGATTCCAGCACATTCACTGTGACATGGTTTCAATAAGCTTTGGAGAGAGTGACCACAGCACATCCCAAAGATTCAGACTCTGGTGGCCAATCCATCTCATGCTCCCTGACCCACTCTTTCACAATGTGAGCCCCATGAATCCTGGCATGCAGTTGAACATTGTGCTGAACATTGATTAGAGGCAAAGAGGCATTTTATGGAGTTGTCAGAAAACATCCTTAGCTTTAGTAATTTTCTATACTTGGCGGTCTCTTTCTCACTCCCTATTTAGAGAAAGCATTCTCTGAATCACAAGCTGCAAAAGGATGCTTGTCCGCCTCGTATTAACATAAAAAACCTGCTACAAGAACTATAGCTATAGTGTTGCTGAGCCTAGACCTGACCAACTGTAGCAGCCCCAGTTGCTCACGTCCAGGTGGTGACTTTTGTTTTGTTGATCAGGCAGTGTATCAAACACACCCTGAGAATTCCATCTTCTTTTATTGAAATCATCTTGGAATCCCCAGGTCAGTGCGCTCGACCATCACTTTTGAAACCACTGGTCTTTTTTTTTAATCTTCTTTGTCGGGTGGGATATTGTCCCCCCCACACCGGTGTCTCGGTTGAGTTTCCAGCGAGCTCCGCGTCACATGTCCACAGCCTGTGTCCGGCTGCACGGCGCTGATAGAGCCGCCGCTGCTGCCCCCTCTCTCTGCATGTGGGATAACAGGAAGCGCTCTCTCTCTCTCTCTCTGTCCACAGACGTTTGTGTTCACGGACGTGGAGGACCCCCGGCTGCGACACAGGCTCGGTGAGTCCGGCTCCTATCTCCAGCACACAGGCAGGAAGCGGCACGCTGACTGGGCACACTGCTGCTGCTGCTGCTGCTTAATCGCCCAGGCAGGAAGAAGTGTGGGGTGAAACAAGGTTATAAATACCTGTGACTTTGGGAATATTCACAGACAGGAACGCGGTGAAACGGTATCTGAATGGCCATCTGTAGCACTGTTTTTGAAACACTGGCAGAGGTTCATACAGCAGTGATTGAAAGAGTCAAATAATGTTTTAGTATAATGACTTCCTCGTTGAACATATGTACCCAGCCACAGGAACCAGGGAAAGTTTTGTCTCCAAGCTTTCCAACAATGTGTAACACATGGAAATCTGATGATATTTGGAGAAGTGAGAGCAATTTGAAGTTAAGGACCCAGAATATTTCTAACCACAGAAATCGGCCTCGGTTCTCTCCTCTCTCTGCTGCTCGAGTGACAATAGGGCTCATTTACATCTCATTTAGATAAGCCATACCCACTCCCCCCGTAAAGCTGTAAAGTACAGGGGGGAGAAAAGGCAAAAAGCAAGAAAAGTGTGCCAAAAAAAGAAAAAAACAAATTAGGTTTGCAGGTAATAAATAACTATATATCTCTTGCATAAATCCACTTCCCATAGAGCCTACCTCTACAGCAACTAGCAACACAATGACAACTAGCAACATTATCCCAACACACACACATGTGACCAGAGGGAAAGAAGAACACACACACAGTCATTAGTGCCATGGACAATGACTACGTTATATTATCCGTAACCTGCACACACAGCTTACCACCAAAAACAAAACACAAACAAATCCAACCCACTGAACACACCACGTTAGCTAGCAAACTCTTTCAAAATCCATTTTCGTCGCTCAGTTATTTTCAATGTAGAGTTTGGCAAAACATCCTTCGTCTTAAAACACACTGTGAGGCAAGGAGAAAATAGCTCGCGAAACGTAATGGTCAGCAGGGGGCGCTGTATATGCATACAGCCAGGGCATCATCAGTCACACTGGAAAAGTTCTCTGGTTTCATGCAGAAAAATTAACTTCTGCAGTAGTATTCCATGTAGTAGTATTAGCATTCGGCTATTCAGAGTGTTAGCAACAGCAGCCGACTTGCGAGAGACAAACGGGGAAGTGTTGCATAATCATGAAGTCTGTTTTATTTTTTTTCACCCTGAGATTTCTTGCTTTTAAATATACCAGTGCTGTTTTGTAAAACATGGTGAGGCTTCTTTGTGATCTCAACTAAAAGAACCGACTCGTGTCCTTGGTTCTCGCGACGGGGCACATATGAGAACGAATCTCCGAAGCAGCAAAGCAATCTGACAAAGTGATCTGTGAGATTACACTTTAGGTCGTGTGAGAATTTGTATCTCTGTTTGTGTTAAGCTTTACTTTGGAGGTGGACTTATTTCCTGATGTTCCTCAAACAGGCGACCATCTCATCAACACCAACTGCTCTGAGGCCCACACTCGGCAGGCGCTCTCCTGCAAGATGTCCCAGGAGTACGAGACTTTCCTCCACTCGGGAAGGAAGTATGGCCCCACGTTCCTCACTCATGGCCCCTCCCTCCTCACTCATAACCCCTCCCTCCTCACTCTTAACTTGTCTGTCTGTTCAGATGGTTCTGTCACGTGGATGATGATAACTATGTGAACGTGGAGGCTCTGCTGGAGCTGCTGTCCCAGTACCAGAGCTCCCAGGACGTGTACATTGGACGGCCCAGCATCGGGAGACCCATTCAGGCCACACGGGGCTCTGGCACTCAGGTACATGGCCAGTGTTGGGCCAAGGAGTCATGATCCAAGCTACTGGGCTTGGAAAGATTCACATAATGGTTTAGTGCAGGATTCTAGGCAGGTATCATGTGTCAAATATCATGGGTATTACATTCCTTGTTGGGGCATCTTTATGAGCCACAGGCGCCTCCTTTAGTTCTGCTTTTGTGGTGCTTTTGAGCTTTTGAAGTAGTAAAAGGTGATCTGGTAAAGTCTGGTCTACGTGCTTTAGTCCCTGTGTATTCTGAAGTTAGTTCCTTCCGTTGAAACTGAAGCACTTATCAGATGGGATAAGAATGACTTGGGGACTTCTCTAAAACTAAAATCACTGTCAGTAATGTTTAAAGACATTTATTGGAAAGTATCAGTAATGTCAGTAATTCACTATTTCCATGTGCACAGAAACTCAGAGGACATCGTTCATTTTATCTTTCTACCTGAGGTTTGTAGGGAAGTTAAATAAAATAGGGCGAACAGGGCTCTGGTTGCAGCGCTTTACTCAGAGGAAAACTGACTTGTTGCAGACCTGTTTATACAGTCTGTTAACGCTCTTATCTGTCCGTCAGCAGGTGGAGTTCTGGTTCGCCACAGGAGGAGCCGGCTTCTGCCTCAGCCGCGGCCTGGCCCTCAGGATGGAGCCTTGGACCAGGTATGGGCCTCATTTCCATAGAACAATGTGAAGCCCCATGAGATGTAACATCTCATTTACAAGTGGGACCAACCAACACGTTTAAAGTGTCAAGTCATGCACGATTGTGTCTTATAAACTGACTGTTAAACACCTCAGCAGTGATCTTTAAGACACCTGAGCACCAAGGGCTGAGCTGGTTTGTTTGTTTGTTTGATTGATTGTTATTAGCCCCCTCTGTTGGCAGGAATGCCTTGATTGGATTGTCAAGGGGGATTTCGACAGGACCAGACCAGTTCAGTTCACTTGAGATATTAATATCGAAAAAAAATTTGTCTCTGAGGCCAAAATGAAAAAGTTCCTGTGGGTCGCGTGCCAAACACGGCAATGTCAAGCACGAAACATAGCCATCCGTAAACTCCGGTCAATTATTCCCTACATGTAGGTCTGGGCTTGATCTCAGGAGCCGCGTTACATCAGTTGACTTTCTACCTACCATTCAGCGATCGGGGGAAGCGGATGTTGTAGGTGACGTCAAGCATTTGCGCTTTTTTGCAATTGTGAAAGTCCAGACCCTTGTACGGCTATGGTAAAACCAGGCTAGTATTAACCATACAAGTAGGTCACTCTCTGGCCGGCCAACAGAATTGTTTCGGAGGGCCAAATATGAAATCGAGATATGAAATTTTGTCCATGTCGTTCAGCCCTAATTTTCAAGTGACCTGAGTGAGTGAGGGTATAGTGGTCTGGGTCGTTTTGGGAGTGGCCAAGGACATTTATATTCATGTGGCAACAACCACAGCCTGATATCACTGTGCTTTAGCCCTGCATCAAAACACCTTTGGTTATGCTAAATTTGGCCATTAGGTGGGACACAGCGCTCATCTACAAAAAAATGCATAAGTATTCTATATTATGCATATATTTTACATTGAACAGCAATAGGAAAAATCATATGCACACGTTTTCCTAAACTCATTTATAAAATAGACATTAATATAGCCTGTCTATCTCTGATTGGCCTCTAGGCTCAATCCATACAGAAGTCATCAATCATCAAAATCATTGAGTAAAGAAAGTAATAGAATCAACATTCTTTCAACACACTTACTGGTCATAGAGCTGTAACTGTTAATCTACATTATTTTCTGGTGTTGAAGACATGAAGCTCTTCTTATTGGAAAATGAAAGGCTCTTTTGAAACATAGAGATGTAGAACAAGAAATCAGACAATCACACTTCACTGGCATTAGGCTCAGCACGAGGTTTGTTTTGGGAAAAATTGAGAGCTTTTCAAATTTTAAATTGGTAAGAAAGTAAAGCAGTGATCTGGTTGAATCTAAATGTAAATATGAAGAAAACGTCACTTTATCATAGTGAATGTTCTTTCTCATGAACGTTCTAAATATCTCCAATCACAGCTGTCTGAATGATGTACGTTAGATGAGTCCCTTTGTCTGGCAACTAGATGATACATTTTTCTGACCTTTTGATTTAGAGTTTGAGAACCCCTGCCGGAGTGGCGAGTCCAGAAGGTTTGATATAACATGAAAACTAATGTGGAACATTTTTACTACGTAGAAATTGAAGCGACATACGTTTTTTCTGTATCAGCTCAGGTTTTTGTGCCAAGTGGATTTTAAAGGGGGGGTATTATGCAAAATCGACTTTTTCAAGCTTTACATCATGTTATTATGTCATTCCCTCATTAAAAACATGCCTGAAGTGTTGCCTTGGCACATTCACGTATTTTTGAGTAATCTGTAAAAACTCTGATGGCGGCCATTTTAGGGATAAGTTTGCCTGAGTCCTCCTAGGAACGCCCCCACCTCCTGGAGACGCCTCCAAGCTTCCGTCACCAGCCGAGTAACCAATCACTGCTCCTCAGCAGAACCCCCTCCCCACTGATGCCACAGACAGCGTGTGGAGGGGGCGTGTCTGAAAGGGTCAGAGGTTCTTAAAGAGACAGAGGCCTATTTCAAGACATTCACTACAGCCATTTTGAGAGAGCAATTTTATACAAGGCAGTTATTCTAATTTACTGCATTTACAGACCAACAGAAGGTTTCGTCATCAATGTAGTGTGCTATAGACTGGTGCTATGGGGTTGAAAAAAGCATAATACCCCCTCTTTAAGAAAAGAAAAAAATACAATTTTCCACTAAATCTGCTACATTTTTATTTTGGGGGTTGCTTTATTTGAGTAGTTTTCATTAGAAATAAGATTTTGTGTATATATGCACAAATGCTTATTATGTTCCAACCAGCCCCGGTCTCCCCCTAGTGGTGGACGGATGGGCACCAGGACAGAAGACATTGTAAACGTAGAGACTAGATGTGTTATAAACCAGTGTTATGAAGCTCTGGGCGATAAGCTGATAAACAACTGAAAAACAGCTCTGATTATACTGCAGCCTCTTTAAAGCAAAGCACTAACTGTGGCAGACGAGTTGTCCTATCGGCGTCTAAAGGCCTTTGCAGTTCACTTGTTTTATCTTCATGTCCTAAGCACTTCCCCAGCACCGTGGGCTCATTATTAATCACAAACAAACGGACGTACTCTAACAAGAATCCTTTCTCTGCCATTATTATGTTTTCATCCTTAGTTTGTGTTTGAGCTGCTGTGGACATTAGCAGGGCGTTAGTCAAAATCAGGACTGAGTGCTTTTCAGTTTGAGACATTACATTACACTTTTTTCACTTCTATTCCAAAACAAACAATATATCCAATATTGCCGCTGAAAAAAATCTCAGTCATTTATACCTGGGTCACTGAAAATAGGCATAAAATGTACAGCAAATGTAAAATGACAGAAAACTTGCAATAGATTTTTCTCACATTTATGTCAGTAATCCACAGCAGACGTTTCAAACTGATCATTAAAGCAGTACTAAGTAACTCTTCCCCCTAGAGGCCATAAGCGCAACTGCAGGTGTAGTAGCAAGTTACGATTTTTTAACTTATTAATTGCCTTGGAGAGTAAATACTATGCTGACAGGAAAGGCGAAGGGACAGGGGGTTACTGTGCATCCAATTATACAATGGAATTTTTTTTTTTTCACTCAAACTTGGCTGTAAATACTGTTTAAAGTGACGCTGGCCCGCAGTTAGCTTTGCCCGTTAGCATGTTAGCTTCTTCTTCGTGATTCCATTAGTGTGTATTGCTTTCTCCGGACCGGTGGCAGTCAAGTTGCAAACATGGTTTTCTGGCCAGAGACACCAGGGGGAGATGAAAGACCCTCCAATCATCCCATTAATACTTGTATTACCCCCACAGGGACTACGAAAAGGATTTATTAAGGTAAACACGTTACTTAGTACTGCTTTAAATGTAATTCTTTCTCCATTCACCTGCAGCGTCTCACCTTTGACCTTCTCCCGCTGAAGCGATTCGATTTGTGCGCCACAATCATATTTGTATAAAACAGACAGATGTGTATTGACCCCCCCCCCCCGTGTGCAGTGGTGGTGCGTTCACGGACACCTCGGAGATGATACGGCTGCCGGACGACTGCACCGTGGGCTTCATCGTGGAGGGTCTGCTGGGGGTGGGGCTCATCCATTCGCCCCGGTTCCACTCGCACCTGGAGACGCTGGGGCTGCTGTCGGACCTCGCCTCACAGGTGTGTCAGGAGGAATTGTACATAGACTTAAATGGACTAGATGCAAGTTGGTCATTTCTATAGTCACTACTGCCACCTCAGGCCTAACGCGTAACTGCAGTTTCCATATTAAGCTCGTGCATGACGGCACTTCAGACCCGAAGTAACACCTTCGTGAGTGACAGTGCAGGTCTGAGCTCATTCTACACATGAGGACATGGCTGGAACATGTAGGGGGAGGAAGTAATAAACATAATTTAACATTTTTAAACTTCGTCTAGTCCCTTTTAACCTCTTAACTCCCGCCTGAACCGAGAGCTGTTTTCCAGTTCAGCTTTACCCAAATCCTGTTGGCCAGTGTAACACCTCATTTGAAAGCAAAGATCTACAAAACTCATCTAAATTGATCTTTTTCCTCACGTCATCAAATATTTTCCATCTTTTTTTAGGGGGTATTCAACTCATTTTGTAACTTTTTTGTCATTTTTTAGTCATTTTTTAATCATTTTTTTTGGTCATTTTTGGTCATTTTTTGTCAATTCTTTTTTTTTCCTTTCTTTTTTTGTCATGTTTTTGTCATTTTTTGGTCATTTTTTTGTAAAAGTTTTCGTCACTTTTTTGTGACATCTTCATCATTGTTTTCGTCTCAGTTCTGTCGCTAATTCCCACCTTTTTTCCAGAAGCTTTTGGATTGGGGTAAAGCCAAACTGGAGATAATGGGCTCGGTTCAGGTGGGAGTTACGGGGTTAATCAACCTAAAGCTGTGTACATAATGTCATCTTTATACATTAAAATTTCTTAACCCCCACCTGAACCGAGCACACTTTCTCCAGTTTGGCTTTACCCAAAACCCAACAAAAAAGCGACAAAAATGTGGCAGAATAGCAACAATTACAAAACAGAAAAGTGACAAAAAAAGAGATGAAAATATGACGGAAGTGCTTCAAAAATGTGACAAAACTGCCCCAACAATGCAACAAAAAAGTCACAAAATCGTCACTTTTGCAGAGGTGGGAGGAAGTCACTAAATGAGTCAAGTTGAGTCATAGCTTTTGTCAAGTCAAGTCTTTCTTTAGCCGGCAAGTCACCTCAAGTCGCAAACATTAACATTGAGCCTAATTCTTCTTTTCAAAATGTGTTTAATATTGAAATCGCTACAAATGTAAATATATATTTTTTTATATATATATATATATATATATATATATATATATATATATATATATATATATATATACACATTTGTAGCGATTTCAATATTAAACACCATCCATCCATTTTCTTCCACTTTTCCGTTGCCGGGTCGTCGGGGCAGCACCAGCCCTCTATGGCTCCTCCTGCAGGTGGTGGGTCCACAGAAGGACGGCCTCATGGTTCTATCGGGCCTGTTGGTCTCTCATAAGAGGCTTCTGAACCGCTCTTTGTCTGACCCGTCACCTAGGACCTGTTTGCCATGGGAGACCCTACCAGGGGCACGAAGACCCCGACAACAGAGCTCCAGGATCATTCGGGCGCTCAAACCCCTCCACCACGTTAAGGTGGCGGTTCCGGGAGGGGAATATTAAACACATTTTATATAATTATTATTATTATATTATTATTTTTTATTTTTTTTATTTTTTATGCTCCAATCTATGTACAAATTAATGGGACAGCATTTTAAGCAGGGGGCCGGGGGGGGGCTACTTTAAAAAAAAATGGAAAGAGTCTGAGCTGCTTTTCCCTGCAGTCTGAAATATAAATATAAAATAATATTATTTTAGTTAGTTTCTGGCAGTTTTTCTGTCAGTGGTTCCCCTGTAATGCCCCAGCCCCTGTATACTCGGATTCGCTCCTGCTCAAAGTAGATTCCGCACTGGGCTCTGTGTGGCTGCGGAAAATAGCCTGATCTTTCAACAGTTTCACTCAAATAAGTATAATAACTATAAAGTCATAGCGAGTCACTGAGAGTCATTGGCCTCAAGTCCAAGTTAAGTCTCAAGTCACAAACAGCGAGTCCCAAGTCAAGTCTTTTTGGAGCTTTTGTCAAGTAAGTCTCAAGTCCCGCAAACTGTGTCTTGAGTCTGACTCGAGTCAAGTCATGTGACTCGAGTCTCCCACCTCTGCTCTTTTATCACTCAAAACAACTACAAGAGATTTTCTATAAACAAACCACCAAAATCCACCAAATGAATCTGCATTTTAAGGCGACGTGCAGGAGGGGGGTCACTCCTTGTGCCAGGGTCAAAGTGTGGAAAAGTCTGATGTTCCCCGTGCGTTTCCTGGTGAAGTGTCCAAAAGTCCACTTGTGTCCTCCTGTCATATGTGGGCGCTCCAAAGACGGCACACATTCAGCCACATCGGCCACTGCTCCAAGATTCCCATATGAAACAGCCAGAGGATTTCCAAACCTGTGAGCATGATACGTGCAGCTTGTAGAAATAAATATCCAGCTTTTCGTTTACAGAAATCTCAACTTTGCAGAGCATTGAGAAAACTATCCAAAGTACTGACGTAATTTATCTGGATGCGTGTGGCCAGTAGGGCAGAGAAATATGTGCTTTTATAAAAATAACCAAGTGTGTGAGCGGTGAACTACCTCTTTGTATTTAAAAAAAAAAAGTGTAGAAAAAGTGTTGTCCTCTTGTGTGCAGGTGACTCTGAGCTACGGTTCGCTGGAAAACGGCAGAAACACGGTCAACATCAGGGAGCCCTTCTCCACACGCCACGACCCCACCAGGTGTGAGAACACACAGTTTAGACGGAGCAACCGTAAAGGAATAATCGCCCCACTGTTTGTACGGTCAAACTCTCAGTTAAATATAGCGGACCGAGACCATAAAGTGCTTTATAAACAAAACGGGAACATTTTCAAATCAAAACGGACTGGGAGTCTCTTTCTGGTCAGAGTGCATTCAAGAAGAAATCTGCTGTTGCGGCCAAAACTTAAAGAAAGTGCTCACTTAAACCCTGAATCACGTTCTAAAACTAAATCCATCTGTTGTAGAAGTGTAGGATCTGATTACTGGTGCTGTACCAGGGGAGAAACTGATAGAAACTGGAGAATTTGTAAGTGTGGCTAACGTTAGCCTCCAGGCCCATTCATCCCTATGGTGTAGCATAGCCTAGCAACCTCCATTTGTTTGCTTGTATCAGTTAGCAGTGGATATTAAGCCAGTTTTTCTTCTAAAAAAATCTCAACAAAATGGAATAACACCAATACCAAGCGCACAGTTACATGTTTCCTATGTGTACTTGACTCATGAATACATTCAGAGGAATTTTGAAGGTCAGGTTTAACAGTGTGCTTTGAATGAATGTTTTCTGTTATGCATAAATGTGACAGCAGTGACTGTTCACGGTTCATTTAGGCAGAAACAGACCAAATCCAGTCTAGTAGATAGTTTATACTTTTGTTTATATTCTCAAGAACATTGTAAAACCAAATAAACTAAAATACTGTTGTTCTGCAATGTAGATCATACAGGGCACATGGAAAAAGAGACAAATGTTTCCACGCATTGCTGCGGTATCGAAATCTGAATGGAGTTTTAGTTTCAGTATCAGTATCAAAATCGAGTGGCTTGGGATGCGCTGATGTTCAGACGGCTGGTGGGAGCGCAACTCTTCATTTTCAGCTGCTGAAATGTGTCTTCAAGTGCTGTGATTAGACGATGGTAAGACACTTACCCTTGTCTCTGTTCCTCAGGTTCAGGTCAGTGCACTGCCTCCTGTACCCGGACACTCCCTGGTGCCCCGCTCCACCCTGAAGACGACCATCCCACACACACACACACACACACACATACAGTAACCTGTCCACACTGTCGTCGAGAGGACTCGAGCCGGAAGGAACCTAAAAAGAACTGATGTTGTATTTATTTTTTAAACATATTGAAACCGTTTTTTCTGATGACGTGGCCAAAGAGTGGACTGTTGAAATAAACGGACATGGCCGACAGACGGACTGAGCACCAGGCCACAGAGGAGGGTTTGGACTTTGTTTTTTTTTGTTTTTTTACTTTGTTTTAAAACTCTCACGACTCTATGTGATTATGCGCCTATGAGCGAGTGAAGCTTCCATGTGTTCGTATTTATTCTGACCAAAAGTGTGTTTAAATGTCGCGGAGCCTGAAGAAGAACTCAAAGTAGCTGTAATCAATGTATTTCCTTGTTGTCGAGTAAATTTCTCCTGCCTCCACAGATCTACTTTATAAACGCAGCATTTGTGAAAGAAAAAAAAGCTAATTTGATTTTATCGATTGTGAATGCAGACGTAAAAATGTCTTGTTGACTCACATGAATGAATGGGAATGTGTGGGAAGGTCTTTGAGAGCTAGAAATGAGTCCAGAAACAGCTCAGAAATGATTCTCCACTACTTTTGACTTTTCTACTGTTCTGCAGGGTTCTTTTAGTTCTCTTTACTGGAGTATTTCATTTTCTGGCCACACTTTAGTTTTGTTCCTTATGTTTTAGCAAAAGACAGACTAGAAGCCGCTACTTTTTTTCCCACGGTTTTGAACCTTGCGGCTTATACAACGGTGCGCCTACTTTATTTCCTGCTGAAATATCTTGGAGGGTCAGGGGCTGCACAGGCGTCAAAAGTTCAGAGCAGATTCCGACACCGGGAAACTCCCGAGCTCGTGAGGCTCTGTGTCGCTGTGCGGGCAGCGCTTTGGCCTCACTGAACACCCTGGGTTTAAAGGATTATATAATCGAAGTTCGTTACACACTTTAATAGAAGTGAATGAACCTGGAGGCCGCCGCTCTTTGAGAAAAGTCCAGTATTTCCAGTGGCTGATGGTGCTTCAAATGCAAACAGCTGCGGCTTATAGACCCGTGCGGCCTGTTGTTGTTTGTTGGACCAAATACTTGATTTGATTTTTTCGCAAGTTTATTCCTGGTCTCAGAGGCGGCCACGGTGCAGCTTCAAGTATTACAAAGTTTTATACCAAACCAAAGAGCAGAAAGTTACAAACTGCCACATGCTCTTCAGTACATGTATGAATAAGCGACAGTTATCACAGATGGTGTAGATCAGCACACAGCAGCTTTTCTCTAGTCAAGAAATGAAATGGTCCTCCTTTAGTATGAAAAACACTGTGCATCTAGCACTTCATGAACTTGTAGTTTTGTAGCATTTTTGAAACAGTGACTGTTGTGAAATGAGCTGATAAACTCATCCCTGTGAAGAATTGAGACGCAAAAAATATATATTTGGGTTAACTTCCCGAACATGACTTAGACTTGTGAAATATCATGTTAAACACTGTCTTTTCCTCAGAAGTTGTTGCTGAATCAACATTAAAAAAGCTGAAATTATGATTAAACAACGATAATAGTCATTTGAACTGACTCAAGTCAAGTTTTATTATAAACTGTATATCTGATGATTTTAGAATATTATCTCATTTCTCAAAAGTATTGTATATGGAATTTTGATTTTGTCAACCTCCTTCCCCGATCACGCCCAGTGAAGGTGCAGGTTTTTCTGTATTTCATCCATAAAGCATCAGGAGAATCCGAATCCGAATGGTCGGCAGTTTTCGTTTCTTCAGCTGCCGCAGGAAGAACATCCTCTGCTGGGCCTTCTTGAGGAGGGCGCTGATGGTTGGCTCCCAGGAAATGGAAGGAGTCCACGATGGAGATGGGGGTGGGAGCGTCGTGGGAGCATATGTCATTAGCATTTAGCACACCATGGAGAAGTCAGCGACTCGCTCTCGCAGCATGAGAACTTTCTGTGTTTATTTGATGCTGTTTGCAGCGGTTTTCGCAGCACTGACCCCCTCAGCGTCCCTCTCACGTCCCACCCCAGGGTCCCCCGAGCCGGCCCACATCATCCACAACTTCAAACTGCAAATGAGAGCGGAGTTTGGTCTTTAGTTGCTCTTTAAGGTAGTTACAAAGAAGGAAAACACAAGCCTGATATATTTAACTGGATTAAAAATGACACCACAGACTGTTTTTACTTTTTAACTGAAGTACATTTTTAAGAAGTACTTGTACTTAAAGGAGTTGCTGCAGAGTATCAGTGCTGTGCTGAAATCCTGACCTTTTCACATGTGTTTATTGAAGTGTATCTGCTCAGTGATGGACACACTGCCATGTCCAGTATCTGGACCTAATAAAAGACCTCTGACCCTCTGACCCTCTGACCCTTTGTCATGTGTATGTGTATGTGTATGGGTATGGGTATGGGTATGGGTATGTGTATAGTTACAGAATACTGGCTTTAAAGTGTATTTTGTTAGAGTACTGTATTACTTTCATGTTTATTTGCGATATATTAATGCATAAAAGTGGCATATGATTAAGATGTTTAAGCCATACTTGTTACTCGCCTTTTACAAACTTATTCACCACTCATTTGGAACATAAAAACACACTTTACAAGAGCCCAGAAGGACAGAGCTGATTAATGTTATGATTATGAAACTGAAATGTAATGATTGAGTACTGTGTGTATGCCTTTGATATCAAGAAAGTAACTGTACTCTAAATACCCTCAAATAAAAGAGTAAACTGTACCTGAATACAGTGGCGGCTGGTCCATTATGGGCGGTGGGGCGCCGCCCCTCCTATCAATTATGCAAATAAAATAAAAAGTTTTAAGCTTAGCAAAATCCTAACTTTCTTATATACAGGTCTTTTATACAGTGGAGGGAGGGGGAGTGGAGGTGAAGGAGCGTGTCATTTTGTCTGCCTGGTTCATCGTGTGCTGTAACAGCTGTAACACAGTCTCATAAATGTGTAGTTTTGTGCTTGGGGCGGCAGGAACAGCGCCCCAAGCATCTAACCAATGGCGCTCTGATATGGTATAAAAACGTCACTGTATATCATTAATTCAACCAATCAGAGACGCGCAATAATAAATCTCCGATGGGCCCTGAGGCCAAGCGCCCATCGGAGATTTAACAGGTGAAAGACGAGGAAGCTCTACTGTAAACAAACGCGAGGAGCTCATTGTTGGAGCAGCTCTGAGCTCACGGACGATCGGAGGAAAAACTTCTCATTTGAGAGACGGAGGAGCTTCGTGTTGTTTCCTGAGAGGAGGTGAAAGGATTTAGTCAAACTAATGGACTTGGGACAACTTTCTTCCGTCAGAAGTCACGTCTGGACGGACTTTCCTGGAGGTAGCATGACGTCTGCTTTAGCTGCTGCTTGTTTATCTCACACTTTGTGACAACCCTTGCTGACTTGGACAGACAGTTCTGTCCCAGGACGTGGACATTTGATGGAGAGAAGATTCAGGACCATGAGGAGGAGCTACGACAGGAGAGGGGAACGTCATTCATTCACTGAGGGAAACAGAGGTGGAGCTCCAGGTGCTAAGGAGGAGGAGGAGGAGGAGGAGGAGGAGGAGGAGGAGGAGGAGGAGGAGGAGGAGGAGGAGGAGGAGGACTCTCTTCTAAACGTGAGCAGCACATTATTTCTGACCGGATCATTTGTCTGACGGTTTATACGGGTTTAAACCTGTGGCTCTGAGGCTGTAATGAAATCACAGCAGGTCTGGGACTAAAACTGTACATGAAATCAAAGAGGAAACACCTCCTGCCTTTGTTCTGGTTCTGTTGGTACAAAACACATATCAGTGGTGCACAACACAAATATGTTTAGTGACTATCGTTACACTATAGTCAGAAAGGATTTATTTTTTAGTTGAATAAAACTAAACAATACGTTTTGAATATATTCTACATAAAATAATAATATTAAATGCCCCAAAGATAACTTTCTTTTTTAAGTTAAAAACAATGTTTATAAGTATCTTCTAAAATATAATTGAAGTTAGGTCGAGGCAACAGCCCCCCCTGGTTTTCACATCACCAGCCGTCACTGCCTGAATACATGCATTTAGTCACTGTCCAGTCGCGGTCTCTCTCAGCCTGAGCTGATGAGGGGATGCTGCCACCTGCTGGCTCTGTACAGGACTACACATAGCTCTGGTTACTGCAGCTGTGTGACCAGAACTTAGATGGAGCTGAATGTAGACACTGAGCTCCTGGAGGACAGCAGGTCAAACAAACACCCACAACAGTAACATTACATATACTGGAGTGATTAAACTACATTTCTGAAATACAGTGCCTCTCGAAAGTACTAATACACCTTGAACTTTTGTACATTTTGTCATGTTTACAACCATAAACATAAACGATTTTATTTTGAATCTTTTACTGTAAAAATAGAAAAGTGAAAAGTGGGGCGTGCATAAGTATTCATACAGCAAGTGTTAATACTTTGTGAACCCCCTTTTTTCTGCAATAACAGCAGATTTTCAGAGTCACCCAGAGTAGATGCTTCAAACTTGCATCAGTTTGGTTAAGTCGAGGATGTCTCACTTTCCGTAGCAGAAGCTTGTTCACGTTTGTGGTCAGATTGTGAGGTACAATGAAGACAACCTTTAGCTCTGGTTAAATCCAACAGACTCTGATTTAGGGAGTGTAGTCTGTATTAAAGTATTAAATTATTCTGTGAACATTAGCACGATTCAGCACCAACTATCGTGTAATAAAGAAATCTGACGACTGGAGTATTTGCTTGTGAATAAATTATTACATACAAAATAGTTTTATGTTTCGGAGTTTGGAAAGATTTTAACCTGCGTAAGGAAGTCTAAATCCGGGCATCATCTTCAAAACGTCTTTGTAACAGTTTTATTTGACGTATGCTGTGCTTTAGGACGGGGAGTCAAGAACACCACGACGCGCTTATACCTTGGTCCCACAAACTGAAACTTATGTGTTTGACTTTACTAATCCATCCAAATATACTTGTGCATAAGTATAGGTCATGTAGGTCTGAAAATAATGAATAGTGCCTTATCCGTTTTCAATAGAAATGGAAAGCTCATATTTTATTAACAGTAGCTAACCTAGCTGCTCACTCTCCTCTACTTCACATTTATCAAGCGTTTTGTTTTGGCCAAAAACGTTGAAATTAACACAAAATCCATCTCATACGTTCCTGTCAGTCACTAATTACGCGTTTATCTGATTCAGCTGTGTCATGCGTTGCTATGGCGATGCAGACGGCATCTCTGGATTCGCCCATATATGGTCATTTTTGAAAATAGTTAAGGGGGAAAACAATTTAGAGAAAAATCAAAACTTTCTCTAATTATTCAAAAACTACTTCAGCAAACGCTTAATTATGAATATAGTTTTCTACTAAATAAAAGCGGTTCAACTGAACATGAATACATTAATAAAACGGAGAATGCTAACATGATGCTACATGTTAGCATCGTACTAATGCTAACGCTAGCTAGTGCTTGCTATGACTGCTGTTTTTTCACTTCTACTGAACAATCTGCTGTGAGAAATTATCCATATGGACCTGATATACACTGGACTTTATTTGTATGTGATAAATAAGTTCATATTCCACCAGAAAATGGCTAAAAAGAGTGAAAAATTGTGTTTCCCAAAAGATTCTATTTTCCCCCTCGGCGAGGCCACGCCCCCTTCTATGACGAGATGCCGTCTGTATCTATCCCAGTGATTTAACTACCGGACGAGTGGATGGCTGCCACGAGTGTTTGGCGTGTGTGCTGAAACCAACATGTGCTTAACTTCAGCTAAATAGCCAGCTTTTTTTTCCACCTCCTAACCTACATTGAAGACGAGCGACCAAATATCATATGAACTTTTCAAACACCGTCCTAAAGGACTCCTTGGATTTCCAACTACAGCTACTTAACTGCAAACAACTAACCATCAAGCGGCCCTGCTCACGTGAGGAAATAGACTGTGTTTTGAGGCGTCATCGCAGACGTCTCCACATGAGAGAGAAAAGGAGGAGAAGCAGCCGAGGCAAAGGCAAGTGCACGAACCAGCAGCCTCAAAACCCAGGTGAGAGCCCGGAGATGGAAGGCCAGGGTGCGGAGGAGGTATTCCACTCCTACGCTGCTTCGGCAGCGAGTGCAGAGGAAACCCCTCTCAACGTATCCCTGACCTCTACACCTGAAGCCAAAAAAGGCAAAATGTCTCTCTCACTAGATGAGGTTCATGCAGACATAATAAAGACTCTTAATACCAGACAGTTTGCTCTCTAAAATTGAAAACAACGCAAAATCTATCAGAGATGTTGACGAGAAAATAAAATGTCTGTTCACTGATATGGAGGATATGAAAGAAACAGGACTCCACTGAGCAGGAGAAGCGGATCAAAGCCTTGGAAGAAAAAAACAACGAGCTAGAGGCCTACCAAAGGCGCTGGAACCTGCGCCTCTACGGAGTGAAAGAGGACGAAGGAGAGAACCGGAGAACTCTCAAGCGAAAAGTTACTGACATCTGCGGCATGGTGGCACCTGAGGTAGCCGACAGACTACACATCCACCTGGACGTCTGTCACAGTGTCGGGATCCGAGAGGACGGGAGGACCCGGCCCCTAATCATCAGATTCACATCCAGGGACGTGAAGGAGACCATATGGAGCGCCGCTAAAGATTCTGCTCTTCTGAAGACCCAGAAGCTCCGATTTGCCCTCGACTTGACCACAAAGGACAAAGAGATGCGCATGATTCTCTGGCCCCGGGTCGACGCGGCGAGGAAGGCTGGGAAGAGGGCCTTCTTTGTCGGGGCCAAAGCTAGCCACCTCAGCTGGCTCCTTTCGACGTGAAGGAGCAGCGACTCTACTCTGAGCTCCTCCCGGGTAACTGAGCTCCTCAGCTGATCTCGAAGGGTGCGCCCAGCCACCCTGCGAAGGAAACTCATTTCAGCCGCTTGTATTCGCGATCTTGTCCTTTCGGTCAGTAGACCAACACTTGGCTCATTTTGTGTTTTGGGATTTATGTACCACACGCTGATCCCGTGGGTGCTCTCGGGCTCGAGCGCCTGCTCCGGGGGCCGCCCAAAACTTTGGGCATGAGACAGTTCTCTCTCCCCCTCACCCTTCCCTCTCCTCCTCCTCACCCTTCTCTCTCCTCCTCACCCTTCTCTCTCCTCCTCACCCTTCCCTCTCCTCCTCCTCACCCTTCCCTCTCCTCTTCACCTTTCTCTCTCCTCACCCTTCCCTCTCCTCCTCACCCTTCCCTCTCCTCACCCTTCTCTCTCCTCCTCACCCTTCCCTCTCCTCCTCCTCACCCTTCCCTCTCCTCACCCTTCTCTCTCCTCCTCACCCTTCTCTCTCCTCCTCACCCTTCCCTCTCCTCCTCCTCACCCTTCCCTCTCCTCACCCTTCTCTCTCCTCCTCACCCTTCCCTCTCCTCCTCCTCACCCTTCCCTCTCCTCACCCTTCTCTCTCCTCCTCACCCTTCTCTCTCCTCCTCACCCTTCCCTCTCCTCCTCCTCACCCTTCCCTCTCCTCTTCACCTTTCTCTCTCCTCACCCTTCCCTCTCCTCCTCACCCTTCCCTCTCCTCACCCTTCTCTCTCCTCCTCACCCTTCCCTCTCCTCCTCCTCACCCTTCCCTCTCCTCACCCTTCTCTCTCCTCCTCACCCTTCCCTCTCCTCACCCTTCTCTCTCCTCCTCACCCTTCCCTCTCCTCCTCACCCTTCTCTCTCCTCCTCACCCTTCTCTCTCCTCACCCTTTCCTTTCCTCACCCTTCTCTCTCCTCCTCACCCTTCTCTCTCCTCACCCTTCCCTTTCCTCACCCTTCTCTCTCCTCCTCACCCTTCCCTCTCCTCCTCACCCTTCTCTCTCCTCACCCTTCTCTCTCCTCACCCTTCCCTCTCCTCACCCTTCTCTCTCCTCACCCTTCCCTCTCCTCACCCTTCTCTCTCCTCCTCACCCTTCTCTCTCCTCACCCTTCTCTCTCCTCCTCACCCTTCTCTCTCCTCACCCTTCCCTTTCCTCACCCTTCTCTCTCCTCCTCACCCTTCCCTCTCCTCACCCTTCCCTCTCCTCCTCACCCTTCTCTGGTCCTGGTTTACGCGCAGCCCTAACTTAGAACATTGTAAACAGAACCGCTTAAGTTATTGACTGAAGTTATTGACTTCTTATGACTTTGTCCGGACGGTCTCCACGCGCATGCTGACATTCTCGCCCTGATGGCCCTTTCCTTTCCCCTTCGAATTTACTCAGTTTACTTTACTCCCGCGTCTCGCAGAGATGGGCTGTACCATCTTCTCAAACGGGGGAAACACTTGTGGGATCAGGAACGTCAGCGCTGCCGCGGCTCGAGAGGCAGAGGAGGAATGAAGCGCGATTTGAAGTTGTTGAACATTAAAACTGTATTTTCAGCACATGTTGGCTCCGTAGGGCAAATATCTAAGAACAATAAAATAAATAATACTTAATATTGGGGCGGGAAAAAAAACAGGTCTTGAGAAGGGCACTTAAAGGGCACAGGGCAAAGGGGCGGTGCCAGTATAACTTTCAGAGTTGATCTAGTCTAGGATTACAGATGCTGAAATTTACTTTCACGTGTTTCCGTCCACAGAAGGACGGCCTCATGGTTCTAACCGGGCCTCTCTCATAAGAGGCTTCTGAACCGCTCTTTGCCTGACCCGTCACCTAGGACCTGTTTGCCCTGGGAGACCCTACGAGGGGCACGAAGCCCCCGACAACAGAGCTCCCAGGATCATTCGAGTGCTCAAACCCCCCTACCACATTAAGGTGGCAGTTCCAGGAGGGGTAAAACTATTCATTCATTCAATAATAGAATTTTCCACTACCAACTTAAACATGTGTATCACAATAAAGGTTAAAACAGACCTGTACATTTGCAGCCAGTCCACATGACATTTGTAAACCTGAGGAAAGAAGACAGCAGCCGTGCCCGTGTTCAGGTCAGTAAGTTAAAGTAGCTTTAATGACTTTTCACACATTTATTCCAGGCTGAATGATCATCACCACTACAGTTTGGACATGTACATCATTAATATTTTAGTAGAAATCAAAAAGAGCGATAGAAAACCCGCCGGCTCGCTCACTCAGCCGACACTGTCCGTTCTCCATCGGTACAGCACTGTAAGCACCGGCCAGGCCCGTCCTTCCTCCCACAGAAACGTCAACAACTGTTTTTTTTATTTTACAAGACAAAAGTGTGATATGAGCGTGATTTAAAAAGGGTATGAAAGGCCATTAGCAGTGACTCGTCCATCAGCTTCATCCTCTTCATCATGGCTTGAGTGTAGGTAGCATCGGAGCGTCGTCGCCACGATTGTCCCGCTAAAAAGTGAGTCATCCGTTTGTGAACTCCTCGAACGCCGCGGTGATGGTCCTATGTGAGAGCTCAACACGACGTATATGGACTCCGTTACCCAGAATGCAGCGGGCGGAGGCGGAGCTTCCCAGTGTCATCTGTCGAACATGTTCCAGGGCAGTATGGTCAAAGGTCTTGTTGTGCTTGTGAGTATGAAGTAAAAAGTGGTTCCCTTTAAGAAACGGCACCGCACCGAGCTGCTCAAAGTCCACAAAACAAATACTTTTGAGTTCAAATCAAAATCATGATTTGAGTAGATTTGACTTTAGATACATTTGTTGCACAACAACACAGCCTTGTTATCAAAAAACACGACCTGTAAGATGTCGTCAATATAAGCATTAGCTTCAGCCAATACATTTAGGTCAGTTTGTAGAAGTTATGTTGAAGAAGTATTTTTAAATTGAATGTAAATAATTTGTGCATATAGCCTACAGTACTTTTGACTGAATAAAACGTACACTTTTAAGTGCAATTTTCTTTTGTCACTACAAAATAATACATAATAAAAGTCAAAACGTTTAATGTCTGAAATATCAGATCTTTCCTTTTAATTCACAATTACATTATGCTTTTAAAGGCACACTGTGTAACATTTTGGATTTTCTTGTTGCCAGTGTCTATTCAAAGAATAGATTTAGATGAGGACCTAACGTATTTCAATCTCATATTTGGCTGCCTTTAGTCACATCCCCATGGAGACGAGCTGGAGCTCTGTATCTGTAATAAAGTAAATGCTTGGATTTTACTTTAAGTTTTTGGAGAACTGTTACGCAGTGTTGATTTAAATGGAGCTTTGTATTTACTTTAAGTTAGCATTTACCTTTAGTGTGTTATTTGCTCAACCCCGTGAGCTGCTACCTGAACGTGGTGGGCTTGTTTGAGTGCCTGAATGATCCGAGGAGCTATGTGGTCTGGTAGGGTCTCCCATGGCAAACAGGTCTTAGGTGACGGGTCAAACGAAGACCACTTCAGAAGACTTCTATGGACAGTACTAAATCAAGGACCGTGACGTCGCCCGGTATGGCACAACCGGGGCCCCAATCTGGAGCCAGGCCTGGGGTTGGGGCTCGAATGTGAGTGTGGTCGGGCGACGAAGTGGGCCCGCCTTCCTATGGACCCGCCACCCGCAGAGGGATCTGTAGGGGTCGGGTGCAGAGAGGACTGGGTGGCAGTCAAAGGAGGAGGAGGAGAAGGTGTGCGTGGATCGGGAAGTCTGGGCATCTCTGCTGAGACTGCTGCCTCTGAGACCCAGCCCCGGATCAAGCAGAAGAAAATGGATGGATAGTGTTATTTGCTTAAAATGAAGTCACATTTTAGGGCTAATTTAAAGCCACATCATGTAACATTTCATCCAATAGATACAACAAAACACAATAATTACTTAATCATGGATACCATTATCATTGTTGAAAATGACCTAATGAATGACCAAACAGATGTGTGTTTACTGTGAGCGGCTCGTCTCTCCTCAGACCTGACTGTAACTTTACTGGGAGCGGGACATCTCCAGCTCGTCTCCATAGAGATCTGACAAAAGGCAACCAAAGATAAGATTTAAATAGGTTGGGCCTCATCCAAATCCATTCTTTGATTATCCACTGCAAACAAAATCTTTGTCAAGCAGGTCATTAGGAGCATGTTTTGTATTGGCAACATTAGAATCCAAAATGTCACGCGGTGTGTCTTTTTTTTAAATATAGAATCCATGTTTATTTCAAAACATAATCCTGTAAACAAAATGCCACTGCACAGTACTGTCTGAAAACTAAATATAAGCGTAAATGAATGAACTGAAACTAAATTGAAAGCAATGAGTGCAGATATTCTCTCTGCTACGGTATAAATGGAAGCGGACATTTGTAAACATTGTTTGGCGCTGGTTCTTGCTAAGGTGTAACGGACCATCTGGCAAGTCAGGTCATCTGCAAACAGAGGTGGTACTCTACTTGGAAATATGAGTAAAACAAACTTGAGGCGCAAAATCGAAATTATGCTGAACAAATGGGCTTTATCTTTGACTTAATAGGCCATAAAATAATTGTCAAAGTATTCCTGACCGCTCAAGATTCTTGGCAAGTTTAGAGCGTTTTAAAGCCACACTGCGGAACATTTCACCTGGTAATCAGACTAAACAAGCATTAACTTAAATAAGGGTGTTTTTATTGTTGAAAAAACCCTCCAAAAACATGTGCCATCACCATGAGCGACTCGCCTCTCCTCAGACCTGACTGCTGGGAGCGGGACATCAATAACTCGTCTCCATGGAGACGCTACTGAAGGTCTTTATTCTAATAACCCACAGCAGAAATGGCATAATAGCTGAGCGTTTTGTAAGTGTCAGTGTCTTGTGACAGTGTAGTTTGTTGTGACAAAAAGCAACTTATCATATGATGGAATGATACCACAATGTGGCTTTAAGTCTAGTTTTCTTTCTTTTCATTTTGGAACTAGTCACACATTATGAAACAAGTTCAATAATATTGGACATTTAAAGCCACACCTGTGCTATCCCGTAAGGACTTTTACAGTGTTGCACTGCCCTCTTGTGGCGAGTCTGTTTCATGTTTTGTAAAGGAAGTTGTTCAGCAGGAGTTGCTGTGTGTCTGATAAAAGTGCAGAAGCTCCACAGAGCTTTTGATGAGAGCTGTTCTGTGAGCCCCCCCATTTCTACAGTGGCTTATTCAAATAAAGCACATCGGCCACATCGACGATGTCCTGCCCCTGCCCTGCCCCTGCCCTGGCACAGTCAGGTCTCAGTACAGGCCTTAGACATCTTTTCACCAACAAAACACCTGTAATGAAAGACTTTCTGGCAATTTCTTCATTTTATAAGAGTGAAATGTTACATAGGGGGACTTTAAAAACAGAGCAGTTAGGAAATCTATAATTTCCTTTATTTGGGAGCGTATCCACCACTGTTAACCAAACATCCACTTTGAAAGCTCAGAATAATCGCTCAAACCCTTGGTACAGATGGCAGTCCAGAAAAACAGAATCCTCAAAGTCACAGTATTACGTTGTTCTCAGCTTCTGTCCTCAATGATGTCCCCTTGTGTCCCTCGTCTAAATGTCCTTCCCTTTGTATTTACACGTCCTTGCTCCCTTGGTAGTGGAGGCAGTAAGGGACACAATCAGGCAATGCAAGTTTTTTTGTGTGTGTTTTGTTTGGCACATAATGATTTCCCCCGCGAACGTTCTCAGTCTCCGTTACTCATCTTATACAAGCGACGCGAACGTTGACGGACTCTCAAAAAGATTCAAGTTAGAGTAGGTTGCTTTTTTTTTGTTTTGTTTTGTTTTTAAAGAGTGAAGACAATGCTGTGTGCACTTCCTATTCTAAACATGGCTCTGTCTGACGGACTTTTCTACAGTTATGAAGGATTAATTTTCATAGTATTTCATGTCAAGTTTCAGCATGACGGACAGACAGCACAGTACCAGCAATTCCACAGTTAAGTGCACACGTTTTCTATTTACACGTCTGTACAAGCGGTGCCCAGTAGTGGTTTGCTTCCGGGGGTCGGGTCGGTACACTTTTGAGGGGGGGGGGGCGAAAAAAAGAAGCGTTTATAGTTTTTTTCACTTTTCATCTAAGCGCGAAGATTAGGGCTGTCACTGTGGATAGTCGTTCTCAACAACTCCTGAAACATTTTTAAGTTGTGGTACTTTTGAGGGGGAACATATACAGGGTATGTGGAAGGTATGCTAATGGCTAACTCCTGCGCGGTCATGACTGTTTCCTGTCCAAACCTTTTTCTGTAAATGATAAATAAAATAATATAGAAAATAAAATGTAAACAAAAGTCCAAACCAAATATTTAGTAAAATTGAGATTGTGAAGCTAACTAACTTTAGCTAATGATTATGTGTCAAATTAGCGTTAGCCTTTAGCTTCAAGACCAAACCCCCTACATTTATAAACAGAAGTAAGTTTTTTAGCATGTTTATTGATTCCTGATTAATTATTATTGTACCAAGACATGGCTAACTCAGGAAGACCACAGGAAGTTAGCATCATGTTGCTATGGAACATTCCATTATCACTACTGGGATCAGAAGGTTTTTTTGAGACCCAGCCTTTAACCAGTGCCTCAGAGTGACCCGTAAGGAGCTGGGGGCTGGGACACCTGCAGATCTTGAGCTAAGTTTGTGATGAGGAGTACCTAGCTGGAGGGTTAGCCATAGGGAGAACAGACAAACAGAAAGATTTCGTCAAACAGAATCCGCGAGGAGTAGCTGTGACTGAAGCCCATGAATTTTGTCGTTCATAGTTCCATCTTGTTTGGAGCCGCTCAAGTTTAGAAACAACTCTGCCCTCTGCTGGTAACACTGGGAAATGATGTTTGGAATGAAAAATTAGCTGTGAGGCTGTTGTCAATATATGACCAACAGAGGTTTACTTGTGAAGGCAATTTAAGTGCTAAAATGACTTTTAAAAAGCATCTATAAATATGGAATGTTTACAAGAGATGTCTGAAGACTAGTTTTTAAGTGCTTTAAACCGTACAAAACTTCAAAAACGTATCGACCCGACCTGTGGAAAAGTCCCTTAAGTGTTTCGATAAACCTTGGGGGGTGTGGCCTGTCGGGTGTTGTGGCTGGGCTCTCCTCTAGGGGGCAGTGTAGAGAACCCAGAGGAGAGGCTAGGGAACGCTGCGGTAATGGTTGGATAGCGGAGCCAGGGCGCGTTAGCTTTAGCCGCGGTGTCCTGGAGGGGCTATCCCAGGGGACCAGCCGGGGGTATAGGGGCTGGGGTGGGGTTGGTTGGCTGGCTGGCTGGCTGGCTGGCGGGGCTCAATGCACCGAGGACTGGGGGCGGGCGCTGGGGTGGGGCCGGCTCGAAGGGTCCAGCTGCTCATTGGGCACCGAGCGGCGGTTCTGTTCGGGCCGGTTGGTGGCCAGGTACTTGGCTCTCATGCTGGACGTGTACTGGAGAGAGAGGGACATGTTTAGAACAAGCAGGCAGATGGCCGTCAGTAAAGTCGGAAATCAACGAGCAGAACCAGGTTTAATATCAACTCAAACTGTCTGAGAGGTTTTATTTTAGATGCAGATTTGTTGATTGTTTCTTGTGTTGACCCTACCAATCCCACTAAAGAAACCACTTCACTCATGTCAGTCTAATCCTTATTTTATCTATTCAGTTCATTTCCAAATTATTATTCTGCCAAGTGTATGGTTGTCGAAGATGAGTTAACCTATTACCTGCCCTCTGAGGGTTAGGGTTAGGTTTAGGGTTAGCAATTATGCATATCCAAATCTCAAAGCGTATTGACTGGAGAGCTTACAGCCTATATGCCAGTGTGATACCTCATTTCACATTTCCCGTTCCAAACGCAAATTAGAATCCTAATCCCTGACCCTAACCCTAGGCCCCGATCGGGGGGACGGCAAGTAACAGGTTAAAATAGTAAACATAAGGTGAGTCTAAATCATGGCCCTATGGAACCCTGGAAGGGACATAGTGAGATTTAAAAAAAAAAAAAGCCGCTATTATGTCGGGATCCCAAGATATTAACTCAGGGGAAAGCGATAGTAACTTGGGGTCCAAGATAGTTAAGTCTCATTCCCCCTGACTTATACGTTAGGTAAGTGGTGACGTCACAGCTCTACTTCCGAGTCCCGAAGAAACTACAAAAAAACTCTTTAATACCACAATCAATATTTCTGAAACTCGACAGAGTTACTGAACATACTTATTTATCAGGCCCATTAGCCAAAAATGCTGTACCTACTGCTATAAAAGTAATATTTACCAAAATCGCTACATCCAGGTTAGCAGAGATAAATGCTAACGGCGCAGCAGCTACGCTAACCCTGGAAGTAGTAAATATCACTTTTTTAGCAGTAGGTGCGGCATTTTTGGCTAATGAGTCTGAGAAATAAGTACGTTCAGTAACTCTCTGTTCAGTTTCAGAAATATTGATGGTTGTTTTGAAGAGTTTTTAATGTTTTTTTCTCGCTAGTACCCGGAAGTGGACGTCGTGACATCACACTTAACAAACGTATTACCTCAGGATTCCGACATAATAGCAGGTTTGTTTGTATTATCCCATCATCATAAAAACTTTATTCATGCCATGTCCCTTCCTGGGCTCTGTAGGGCTCCCTAAAACGCAGCCAAACTACTAGCATAAACGAGCTTCAGTTAGCTCCCGCTGAACACATGGGGGAAGCTACCCTCACTTAGTCTATGGCTATTCTACAGTCTATGTGCGCACCAAAACCTGCAAGAGCCACACTGAGATTACAGCACAAATACAATCATTAGCACAGTAACATCAATCTGGAAAGGTTGAAATTGTTCAGGAACCAATAGATTAATGAACATGGGTAGAGGTTTGTGGTAAGAGTTAGCTCCTACACCTAGACAGGACAATGTTGATATTAAACCTGCATTATTGCTTATGTTATGAATGAAAACCACAACCACACACACACATACGTACACACACACACACACACACACAGTAGTTGAGTCATTTGGACAGCCGGGTCGGGACACAGCAGCAGATTAGCTGTTACATTTCGTCTTGAAGTTAGTGCTCTAGTTCTGATGTAGTAGGTTAGCCCATGAGTTAGTGCCCCAAACCATGTGAAATCCCAAACCGTAAAGTGGGACAGCCGGCAAAGAGAAGCGCGCGAGCCGCTGTGTGGACTTTTTTGTTGTCGTATCTCCGCCCGGACACTGTGATGTGAGGGGTGAGAACAGAGAACACACACATCTGCACATAAGACACGGTGTGGGACAGCGGGGGGAGTGGGGGGGTGGAAGGCGGGACGGTTAGGGCGGGGAGGTCTGGGCTCAGCATTTGAAGCATCATACGGATTTCGAACATCGGTACAAAAGAATCCACGCCGGTGCCGATAGTGACTAGGCGGTGACCGACAGCTACGGGGAAGGGGGGGGAACCAGAGTTACATCAGAAGTAGAGCCTTTTTTAGAACGTACGGAGGGGCTGACGTCGTGCGCCGGGACGCCCGGGCTGCCAAAATGACCTGAAGGAGAACAGCTCTGAGCGAACACATGAGAGCTGACGGGGGGTTCTGGGACGCCACTCCAATACCCACAGGAGGGACTGCAAACAGGCCGCAACGCCAACAGAAGTGGGGGTACAGTTGACCCGTGCTAATGAGCAGAGGTGGTCACAAACAAGTAAAGAATTAGGCGTATTGAAGATCTGTACTATACTTGATGTTTAGTATTTTTTACTTTTCACTACATTTAAAAGATAAATATCAAACTTTCTACTCTGCAGTATTTCTACAGAGTCTCCAAGAGTTGGCTGTCTGGTTTCCCCCCATTTAAAAGCCTTATGGTACATATTCTAGAACAGTAGGTGGCGCTGTGCAGATGTAATCTCAATATCACTGGCTCACCACAAGGAAGAGGGTTGGTCCCCATAGTGTTTCTGAGGATAATTCAGTTGCAATCTTCATGTTTTTGAAGCCATAACATTTTTGTTCGAGATGAAAAATCGCAGGTGGGGACAGGCCTAAAACCACATTTTTATGAGAAGTTTATTTTATAACTATTACTAAAAATGATTACATATTAAATATTGTGGCTGTTTCCTTGCGAGGCAGAGAGGCTCCAATTTGATGGATTTGCGTAGATTTCTGACTCATTCTACCAATATGGAGGTGAACTAACAAACACTATGAAAATGTTAAGTCAGGAAACACTAAGAACAATTTATATCTTTATATTAAATATAATTGTGTTACCTGTGTATTAGAGAAAATTCTGCCTAGTATATAATATGCACTAAGTAAAAAAGATTTGAGCAGCTTTTCACTTGTATTGGAATAATAATATACCGCAAGTATATTTCACTCAACAACACTGCTAGTTCTACTACTGCTAGTTCTAAATAAGTATTGGCTGAGTGAGTGATGTCAGAGATTAGCTTAGTCTGTGTGTGCCGCTGCGACTGTCACTGAGGCTCTGTACACAGTGTGCTCATCTATTGTCTTCACTCTCTTCTAGTGTTTTGTCTTTAAACTAAGTAACTAAGTTACAAGGACAAGTTGACTCAAGAGTCAGGGGCAAGTGGTACCCAGCTGCATTTACTCAAGTCCTCGAGTACATTTTTTAAACAACTGCACTTCTTGGAGTTTACTTTACTACTTGAGTAATATTGTTTTGAATTAACAGTGCTCTCAGTTCAGTACAAAACATTAAGTCACTCTTTCTAAGTCACTCTTTTCATTCTGAGCTGTAGAGCTGTAGGTGACAAAAGCACCAAACTGATAGAATGAAATTGTAATGATTTTTTTTTATTTTTTTTATGTTTTTATTTGAAATATTGTAATTTTAACATTATTAACCAAATAATTGTTTTAGTAGTGCTTGAATAATTTGGATGACATTTTATTCTACTAAAACGATTTCAAATAACGTTAAAGTAAATAACTGGGCTGCGTGTCATGTTTCTTAGACAGCCTGTACTGAGCGTGCGGTGCAGTCCGGCTGTAGTGGGGATTGGAGCGGCTGGAGGACAGTGATATCTAAAAAGTGTGCACTTACAGAGGGTGGAGGGGACTCCCTGCCAATCAGGGGGGTGTTCTCACACCGAGGGTTTTGAAAGTTTGCGTTCTGGCTCCTGCGTATTAAAATCAGAGGTTACTGCGTGTGCATGTGGCGCTCAGCCCTGCCCTGACACTCCACTAATGTGTCTCTGAGCTGATGCTAACTTAGTTTATGCTCATATCACGGCTAACACATATATTCACTACTGAGGCTTCCACTTCATTACTGCGCACAGAGCATGAACTACAGCTCCAGCGCTTCTCCACAGACAGTTTCAGGATCAGTTTATGCCAGTCCATGTAACACTATAATAAACACTAGGGTGGGGCTGGTGTCTGTATCAGTATATCAACGCAGCTTAGGTGCTGATTGAACTTTTCAACATTTAAAAACGAGGGCCAATGTCAGACAGATCAGCATTAGTTGATAACTTTTGGAAATTCAACTTGTGCTGTTTTTGTTCTCTTCATTCAGGGCAAAGTATTGCAATTCCTTATTGACGACTACTGTGTTGCAATACCAATGGTGTTGCAAATTGTATTGACACAAATGCCTTATGAGACTGCTCTAAAAATGTTGTTCTGGTACACTTGTGGTACAGACAATTATATGCAAAGTTTGGGTGCTTGAAGAATCATGGTCAGTGCATGACTGGACCTGCAAGCTTACTAATCAAGTTAGCATTTTAGGCTTAATACTTAACATATTGAACGGTATGTTTAACAGTTAAAAGTGATAAAGTTATGATAGTTGACCTTTTTCTTTGGAGTCTGTGACTGGCAAAAACTGATTACAAGCTGGTTTAATGAGGAATACTTTGGATTATCTTAAAAATACAGCTATCATATAAATGTCTATTGAAGGAGAGCAATGTGAATCTCTGCTTTAAGTAGCCTGTAGCCTTGAAGCCTCTTTAATGCATGGCACGGTGCATCACTTAGAGCAGACAGGTGCGCATGATGTCACTGAACCGTTCTACGTGCAGGTTCTTCTAAGACTTTCCTCACTATAGTATCATCTGAACTTACTAGTCTGGACTCTTGGCCTGTCTGGTCTACAGTGAGTGTGTTAGCAGGCAGTGTGTGGCTAAGCTAACCCTGTTCACAGAGCGGTGCAGGCGGTGGGGCTAGCGCAGGTGCTAACTCACATGTATTCAGTGACGGGGGCATTGCTGACAGTGTGGGCGGTGGCGGGCAGGCTAGCTTCACTACCGTAGCTGGAGCCACAGCTGTAGAGACTGGGCATGTGAACGCGGTACAGGTTATCGTGCACACCGCCCCGCGACGCGCCCTCATCCTCACAGTCGTCTTCCTCCGATCTTCATCACCAGAGAGAGGGAGACACAGGGTTTAGACAGCTCCTCAGCCCGCAGCACAAGCACAGGCACCGGCTGGACCACGGGCTTTATGCACAATAACATCGAGCTACATCTGTTTCTGGCCCCATTCAATTCCTATGAGGCTCTGTGCTTGAATGTAGCGGCTAACTTCCTGTGGAGCAACAACTGTTTACTGCTTTAACATACATTGAAATTAAAGATTTCAATTAAACTGTAGCTGGTTGTTTATTTCAATAAAAAAATGTTTAGATTGTGAAGTTATTTTAACATTTATTATGCATCAAATTACCCTTTAGCTAATTAGCCTTTAGCTTCACCGCTAAAACACATACATTTATAAACATAGAAGTCCTTTTGGGTAAAGTTTCAAACATGTAGCAAGGGATTTTCTGCCAGCATCATGTTTTCTGTCTCGCCTGTTTCAGTATTTGTTTATTTCAGTGAGACATGGCTAACTTCCTGTGGATGCACAGTTTGAGGACGGAGAACAATCTGCTGCAAAGCCAATAATCTGCAGCATGAATGTGCTAATGGGAAAGAGGAATCTCTCTTTCAAAGGTACCTCTGTCATGGTACATTTTTTTTTTTTAAATATATAAGTTCAAGACACTATATTAAAAAAAATGCTTTTATTGTTTTTAAGACAAACGTGCTAACAGTTAGCCTAGCTAGACGCTTTAAGTCTGCCGCTCGTCTGAGGCCGTAAAATAATGTAAACATTTTTCTACCGGATAAAATCTACTGTATTAAACACCTGCCAGCAATAAAGTGATGCAAGACTATTTTTATGTTGTTAAATTATTGATTTGACGAACATAAAACGCAATAAAATACAATCATTGGTTGAATAAGCCAAATCAGCATTGTCAGTACGAATGCGCGGTAAAGTTCCGGTCAAAGTTCACAACTCCCCACGGTGTCAACAAAGCCCATTAAAACCAGACTATTATAGCAGAACTACCAGCTATTTAGTGACTATTACGACGCTTAAAGTGGTTCTACGGCGATATGCAGGTTCACATTCATTCTCCATTGCAGTGAGACTGTCCACATGGGCTAAATCAGTCTATGGAAAAGTTCTGCTCTGTTCACAAGTGCAATAAAGGAACCTCACAGTGTTGTATATGGAGCCACCATCACATTTCCTACTGAAAGAAAAGATCCAGAACGTTGTGACGAATGGATTCAATTAGTAAGTTTGACATATAGCTAACCAGTAATAAGTATTTGTAACCAATACGTCTGTTTACTTAATACAACAACTGTTATTTATTTATTTATTAGTTTAGCAAGAAGGGCCGCAAGTTATTTTTCTCTTCCCAATAACACTGTGTCCCCGTTTCTTACAGAATTCTTTTAAAACATTGATTTTTAACACTCAAAATATTCAATATCTGTGTCACACTCGGTCATGTTAACAGTTTGGGATACGATAATTATAATGTCACAACCTGCCCGACTGAGGACGCCATTATGGATGAAAATGTGTAATTACTACAGAGCAAAGGGCATCATTGTTAATTTGATATAATTTCACCAAATAACGGCCTTTAATTCTGTGTTTTTACTTAATTTAGTTTGACTTTCATGCTTCCAAAATGTGACCGGGCGCCGTTATTGGGTGATCTGTCCGTGGCTTGCACTTATTAGCGTCTGGTAAGCCAATAATTGCCACAGTTGTTGCCAGGTGTGATTGACAGTTTGCCTCCAGATTGTGCTGCCGCCTCAAGAAGTGCAGGAATAATATCAAGACTGGAAACAGTTGTTACCCTGAGAAGCTACAGCATCATGTTGCTTTGAAACACATCATGCACAGAGCCAAGTGTCACTGAAATAAATCACTGTTCAAAGATAACACAGTGGAAACTATAGTTACGGATGGAAACACTGACATGTTGAAAACTTAGGTCACACATATAAACTTTGCTGAAGGATTTTTTTTGTTGATAGCGAACATTATATTAGATTGCAGTTTTAATATTTACAAACAATGAATTAATGCTAGCTAACATCTTCAAGACAAAAACACCTAAATTTATTAACACATGGTTCAACCCAGCAGAAGCAAGTCAAATGTAATTCTTTTTCATGCTTTCTTTATGTCCAAATACTACATTTTAAACAGGAAAAGTAATCGGTGCATATTTAATTTCTTAAGATTTACAAACATTTTATCAAACAGAGGAAAGAGAATCAAAATGGGCAACTTTTGAGTAAAAAAAATGTGGTCAATTTCAGCCAAAACATAATTTCCCAATACATTTCTACTACTTTTAACAATATTTGAGGCCTTGACTTTGGCGTAATTCATTTAGTGAGTTTGAATGACCCTGCAGACACCCTGTAACAGTAGTGATGTATGTGTTACATCAAGTTTTCAACATACTGTCAGTGATTATCCAGCTGTTTATTGTACACAGTCTTCCCCATGTACATGTGTGGGGCAGAGCCAGGGTGCTGCACATTGCAAGTCAACAATGACAGAACTAGCCTGATGTCACAGTGCATATCGCCCACACTTCAGTCCAGTCCATGAGATAATTCCTATTCACTAGCAAAGGCTACACCTTGTCAAAACACATCCTCACGAGCTCCCGCTTCAGTCAAACATGCACTGGCTTCATGCAGTCTGCTCTTGCCCTGCAGCTAACCACAAGGTCCCTGTGCCGAAACAAACTCCCATCGGTGAGTCCACGTCATGCATCTCCGAGTGCTCCATGGAAATAAAGCAAAACATCAGGAAAATAAGGAGAGAATATGGCGGATTTGGGCAAACCATTTTGAGACATAAAATGGTCAGAATGTAAAAGAAAGAAAAAAAAAGAAAAAAAAAAAGCCAGCAACGGAACACAATGAAGCATTAATACGTGCTGATTTGGAAGGGTCGGCTGCGTGTGCTGCTGCGATTACATCACCAATGGTCTGACGCTGAACCGGCCGTGGCCACCAGGGGGAGCCATGCCCCTCGGAGAGGCGCTCACAGATCAGAGTAAAGAGCAGTTGTTGTTAAGACTCCCTGGGGCCACATCATGGTGATTACCGTGTCTCTCTCCAGGCTGCAGTAATCAGCCTGACAGTACAGAAGAGGCGTCGTACTGTTCGGCCTGCCTCTTTACGGCGCAGGAATCACAGCCTGGGGTTAACTCGCTAAAATAATCATGGCTTTAATCATATATTAATAGGAGTTTTCTTTTGCTCACAAGGTTTTACCACCAAAACACAGTCATGTCGACGTGCGTGCCTCCTCTGAGGAGTAATATGGAAAAGGGGACAACTTGTGCCAAATGATGTTAAACAAACAATCTTCTGGTATTATAAACGTGTATTGATTAGATCAGTGCTGCCCTCTACAGCCTAAAAGTTTAGACTTTGAACCTCTGAGTGTGTCACTTACACTAATGCTAGAGCATTCTTCTAATGCCTTAACCTAATTAAAGTGCTTTATATGGAGTGAACTAGGTGGAAGAGTGGCTAAGGGGTTAGCGCTCTCGCTTCACAGTAAGAAGGTTCTGGGTTTGGTTTGTCACTCAGAACAAACAAGCGATCACAATGTCATCACGTCTGGGGCTGTGATAGACAACATTAATGTCTTAGATAAATAATAATAGTTCTATGACAGGCAAAACAATGTTCACAAACGGGGCATTGCTGCTCTTGTGCTATTACAGATTGGAATTTAAAAACAGCGTGAGATGTCAGGATGCATCAGCTGTTTGCCCACCGACTATTCACCAAAACATCTGAACAAAAATGGCAGAAGTACAACAACAACAACAGCGATGCTTGTACTGAGAGCTGCCGTGGCTGCACTCTGTTATATCTTTGTTCACTTTGTTGATTTGTCGTTAATGCAAATTTTACATCAAGATTTATAATGATAATGCATTAGACTTATGCAGCAGATGCTCAAAGTCGCTTTACAATTTCATGCATTATTCATTCACACCACACTTGGTAGTGGTAAGCTACTATTGTAGCCACATCTGCCCTGGGTAGGCTGTCATAATACTTTGTTGTCAAATAAAATAGAGACCATGAAGGCTTTTTTGGTCAAAATATGAAATGACTGTCAGGTAGTATTAGCTTAGCAGTTTGGCCTAATTACTAGTTTGGGGAAAATGTGAGCAATAACCAGCGCTGCTTTAACCACGTCCAAATGTCACAATCCTGTATTTTCATGGTATAAACCTCTCGGTTGGATATTTGATGGAACGAGCCGGCGTCAGCATAGACCATGTTTCTTGGCGTAGATTTTTCTCTCCATCACGTTACTATTCGACTATTCCATGTCAATAGCCTGAGTTACATATCCAACATCGTTCGCTGAAGCCCAAAGGCATTTCCAAATCAGGACAGGGACGCAGGGAGGAAGGGAGGGGGGAGCGAACAGAAGGACCGAGTGGGGCAGGGGAGAAAAAAACAGAGGATGACAGGGAGGTGTGGAAGAACGGAAACAGGACAAACTCTCAGCCAAACAGAACTACAAAAGTACCAAACAAAATGGCAGCGGACAGAGGGGGACATGCATGGGCACGGAAATCTGCACTGCTCCCTGCTTTAGTCTGTTTGCTGCGGTCAGGTCGTGAGCGCGTTAGGAGGAGTTAGTTAAGGAAGAAGTAGTCGCTGTGGACACGGCAGGAGTTAAAAGGATTTGTATAGAATGTCACTCAAAAATATTGAATTTACCACATGTTATGTCTGGTTACTCAAGAACAGAAAGTCATCACACCACAGCCAGTTTCACAATATCATGTTATTGGCTAAACGGTTTTATCCAATTTAGGAACTTTTGAATTCTGGTTAATGCTCTAGACAGCTTATTTGATGACATTTTGGAGACACTGCAAGTGAAAAGGAAAAAATAAATAATTTAGAGATATTAGTTTGAAACTCTTGCTCAAGATTATTGTAATTAAAGTTGAAAAGAAGAGGCAACTATTGCCATTATTTGATGCAACAAAATCAGAATAATCTAAAACCGGTTTTAAATGTATGGGTTAATTTTGTTGTCATATTTGAAAAAAAAAAAGGATTACATTTTGAATTTCTTGTTTCTTGTAAAAACAATGGATGATAACTGACTTAAAGGCCCTATATCTAAGTTTTTATTCTTTTAGTAAGGTAATATTCCTTTTGCCCCATAAGAGTGTGAAGTCAAAGTAGTAAAAGTGCTGTGTACTGTAAACTCAAATAGTCAATATGTGACGTAAAGGGCTATACCTATTTCGTCACAATTTGAATAAAATAGGTTTAGTCACCTTTTTAGTCCAGAACTGACAAAACAGGTGCAAATTGACAGTAGTGCCTTTAGTGACATGTTTTTTCTTATTAATGAGTAAAGGAGATGGGTTTTCTTCTCTTTTGTTTGCGTTTTTTTTCTATTTCCTTGTATTATAAATTTAGAAACATAAACAATGAAAATAGTTTTTAATTAAAAGAATCTGGTGTTGGTGCTGCTTTAAGTGTAGATGTTGTCCCTAGACTGAAGAGGGAGAACGTATTTTGGTAAAACCGCCTTTGAAGCTACAGTTTTCCACTGTATATAATTTCATTGTGAAATATTACGTAGATTACAGTATTTCCCTGTTTTCAGGTGAAAGCTGATGTTAAGAGAACAATCTGGCACAAAACTAGAAAATTGAAAACAGAATTTTGCCTGCAGTGCCTTGCCAAACTCAACACAAATATAAATATTTTGAAAAGGCGTGCAAAAATTATGATATTATAAGCCTCGTCAAACCTGCTAAATCCAGTTTAAGACACTCACTTCAAATCCTTTTAACTCCTTTACATGTCGAGTATGAGCAGTGGCGGTGTCTGTGTTGGTGGAAAGGGGTGTGTTGGGTGCTACCTCTTGGGGGGCCAGGTGTGGGGCACGCTGCACACGATGGAGGAGAACATGAGCGCCGTGACGAAGGAGAAGAGCACCAGATAGATCAGGCCCTCCACGCCGTCGTAGCACAGGCCGGTCAGCGCCTGCACGTAGTCCTGCGACACAACAGAGGCTGTAGTACGCGGGACGTGGCAGCCACCCCCCCGGAACATTTCACATTTATTTTGCTGTCCATGCCACATTCCTGTAGCTTTGGCGAATGTTTTTGCATCGGTGATGGAAGGATATGCTTTGCAAGAGATCAGAAGGTAAAGAAAGCATTTCCGTGTTACTTAGGGCTGTGGGAGCTCGGGGGGAAGACGAGGAGTATTGTGTCAATACTCAAAGACATGCATCAAAGGCTCAAATAAGGATGCACCGATTTGATACTGGTATCGGATATCGGAGCCAATACTGAAAAAAATACAATATCGGGTATCTGCTAAATATACATCCAATACTGAACCAATACCAGTTTTGTCTCTCAACGCCTTAAAAGCACAACTTTCACCACCTTAATAGTGAATATGCTGTATGTCATTGTCATTGTATTTTTGATCGCCACGCAAAATTCTGCAGTTAGCAATAGCTAACAATAGCTAAATAATGCTATCGAAAACTAATCAAAGAAAAAAATTAATAAATACATAAAGTAGCCAAATAGAATAAATTCAGCCACTGCTGAAGCCAAGTGTTTGTATTTTAGTTTAACAAATAACTGATCGGACATATTTGTAATGATCAGATCACTTCATGTGAGTTGTTTATATTAATGTAACCTAAAACCTGTCAAACTCTATACCCAAGGATATTTTGTGTGACCCTCATTAAATGTTTATCCAAGAGTTCATCAATAGATATAATTGATAATTGATCTGTAACATCATAACAATAAAATATCAGATATCGGCTGATACTCAAACCCCAGTATCGGAATCAGTAGCAAAAAAACTGTATCGGTGCATCTCTACTCAAAATGTAACTCCATGTCAGTTTTTGATAAGGAGACAATGCTGTGGCGTGGTAAAAAAAACCTCTAGTTTTGTATAATACTCCTTCATGTCTAACCATTGATCACAAATGAGCTGTTTTTATTAAAGTCTAGGGGAAAGATTTATGGGAAATGTACTTCCAGAACCAGAGGGTGACAAAAACATTGTATTTACGGCAATAACAGTAACATAAAGTGGCCGCTGAGCAAAAACGTTCATGCCTTGTGATGACAATGTTGATTTAGCCACAGTTAAATCTATTTGTAATATAAACATTGTTTATGTGTAGAATTGTTTGTTTCCAAGACTAGTTAGGTAGAATTGAACCAGGTCAAATAAAGTCATTTTGTAGCTCAAACACATGATTTGAGGAGATTTGTCCAAGTGTTTTTTGCCCTGTGTACCAGTCTGCTGTGAGTGACTCACCATGTGCAGGCTGCGGCAGTCCACCAGAGCCGTGAGCTGATGGAGCCCCACCTCAGTGGAGTTGAGCACAGCCTGGATCTGCTCCAGACTCCCCTGGACACATCACAGAGAGAGAGTCTCTATATAGACAGCTCAACAACGAGTGCCCAACACTTCAAAGACCTTATACTCATTGTTTTGTTTTGTTTCAAACTGCATATCAATATAAATGATTGACTTAATACGCAACTTTCTGGGAGAAAGTTAATGTACATGCATATAATACGTGTTTATGCTGTTGTTTCCTTGTTGTCGTTTTGTTCCTTTTGAACTATGTTCTTGTACCAATCGTGAAATGTACTTTTTTATTACATTGACTTTGGGGGTTGGCACTCATAAACTTATTGCTCCAGCCCACTCCTTTTGAGCAGAGCAAATAAAGTAAACTAAAGTAAACTGAACTAAGAAAACAACTTGTTTGCGGTTGATAAAAAGGCTTTAGAATGCAAAGGTCTGGTGTTGGTCAGTCTATTTCAACACTAGAAAAATCAGGCACAGGGCCTTTAAAACCAACTTTGAAAAGCAATTTTATAAGGTTATACAAGACTGTGACTAATTCTTTTGTATGATGAACACTTTTTGCTTTGCGCAGTAACCATTCGAGCCAGCAGAGGGCAGTATGTCAATGTTGGACAGAAACACGGAAGCCTTGATATTACAGCCGACTTTTACAAATAATTATTAAAATATTTGTAAAAGTCGGCTGTCCCCTGATATTTATCTGACATTGCGTCGCGTTGGTCTTATGTAAACTTTGTTCTTTGCAATGTTAGCATGTAGCATGTAGCCCTAAATACACTGATGTACTCTTCATCCGCTCGTTTGTTGGCTGAGTAAAATCTCAGTGTTTTGTGGTGGTGTAGGAGTGTGCCACTAGCACACTCCTACACCATTCAAATCAATCATTTTAGTTTATTGGCCTCATGGTGAGAAAGTGGTCAAAGATATTTTTCGTTTTCTCAAATGGAAAATACGGCTTTTGGAATCCTCTGAATGTGGGTGCAAATATCCGAACAGGACGCTCAACGTCTGCAGACCTTGGTGCTGGCGTAGTCTCCGGTGGCGGATCTCAGCAGCTCAGCCACATCGTCCTGCATCTCCACCAGGGCTTTGTGACTGCCCGACAGCCTCTGCACAAACACACGCACACACACACACACATACATATACGGTCAGAACCACGTTAAATGTAATCAAAGCAAAGTGAAGAGCAGACAGCAGAGTCACCTGTTGGAAAGGGTTGGTCTGGCCAGAGCTGCACCTCAGGTAGTACTGCAGAATGTCTGAAAACAGAGCGAGATTTCACGTTAGTACAGACAGAACATATGTCAATCCTACAACAATCAAAACAAGTAACAGTACAAATGATATTACACACTTTATTATTAAAATGACTGTGTGTGTAGGAAAAAAATACACTTTATAAGTAAAGACAAGCTACAATTTTTAGCTAACGGCATGTTGTTAGCACTTAAACGTAAATGTTTAAGTGCTCAGGAACGAGCAATCGGAGCACTTAAGAAGAAGAAACAACCAAACTAATCAGGATGGACTCAAAGCTGGCAAATGAAGCAAAAGTACTGCTGGTGTGTTTGTTTTATTTGACCGTATTAGGATTTTTGGACTGAAGGCTTTAATAGAGCATAGTTCAGGGTAAGAGGAGAGATTTTCAGCAAAAGAGTCGAAACTCAGATCCACTATCAGCTGTGCTTACAATCATTTTAAAGTTCATAATATAATCAAATAATGTTTATATAATGAAATCACAATTTTCACTTGTTTTCTGGCGGACTATAAACATACAGTATTTATCACACACAACTAAAGTCGAGTCAAAATCTGGTCCATATGGAGTTTTTTTTCACATCATATTGTTCAGGAGAAGCGAAAAACCGCACTTGTTGCTAATGTTAGCATATTTAGCATGAAGCTAATGTTAGCTTTGCTAGTTAGCATTGTCAGCTTTTGATGTATTTATTGGCTGTTGAAGCACTTTGCTCCTCTCCGTGTCTCTGTATCTTTATTTAGAAGAAAAATATATTCATTCAGCATTTGACAATATATGGGCAGTTTCCTTTTAACGTTTTAAATGATTTGAAAGCTAAGTCCAACAAAGCTGAGTTTTATGTCGCCACATTTAGGTCACATTTTTGTTGCTTATTTGTTGTGTTTTTTTGTCATGTTTTCATTGTTTTTTTCCTTTCTATTTGCTCTCTCTTTCAAGATAAATGGTTAAAAATATGTACACAGTCCATACCATTACCATGCATTGATCACGTTTTAGTTCGATGTTTTAAACAAAGCTATATGTTCTATTTGATATATTATTATGATAATTTTGTTATATACTGTATAAAAGACACATCCAAAGCCAAAGCTCCAAATTCAACATAAAAAAGGTGATTTGATTTCCTTTGACCGGGGCGATCTAATGCTGTTACACAGGATTACAGGATTACAATAAAGTCGAAGGTGTGGGAGTCAGGAAGTAGTGGAAGCACTAACAGTTCTGAGGTGGAGCAGTAACTCGATCTAAACTCTCCATCAGAGCTCAGAGGCTTTCACAAGGCTGGGCGGAGGAGTTTTAGTGTGAAGCTCAGGACGTGCTCCACATGTGGCAAAAACAGCAGCCAAAGTCCAAATACAAAGAAAAAACTAAGTAAAGCAATAAGCTTCTGTTCAGATTCCTGTGTAGAGGCTGAACGGTGAGGGTTTTTTATGGTTCATATCATTACTGTTATTCAGACTTAAGGTTTCTTTACCTTTTCATTGCAAAGTAAACTGTCTTAACTGAAAACTTCACTTGTGCTTTTGACAGCCAAAACCTTATGCAGTTAATCACAATAATCTGCTGTTAAATATTGGCAATAATTAATCAAGATAAACAGCGATTAAAACTCTGTGTGATTTGCAATGAAAGAGTTAATTTGTAATCAACTTCTGACACTAATTGTTCTATTTCTCGTGGAATGGATCGTTTTACATCATTTTGCATCAACCCAATTAACTTTTCTGTTTTGCAAAATCAAAATATGTTTTTCTTTATTATCTTAAAATAAAGAAATCTATAATATACCAAATATCTTGCAAAATAACAAAAATAATGTCTGACAAAACAAAAATGTATCTAAATATACAGTGAGAACCACATGTTTACATACACTTTATGTTACAAAGACACATTTGCATTTTTCTCACTGTCGGACATGAAACCTGAATTTACTTTTTTATTTAGGTCAGTTAGAATTTTAAAAAGTATTTTTATTTGCTTCAGTCCAGAAGAATGGGAGATAGAATTTTCTACACCGTTTTATATTACTGTTTACAAAACCAAAAGTTTACATACTTTTCTTTAATATTTGGTGGCATTGCCTTTGAACTGTATATTTTGGGTCAAACCTTTTTGATTTCCTTCCACAAGCTTCTCACAATAGTTGGCAGTAGTTTTGGTCCGTTCCTCCAAAACAGGTGTAACTGAGACACATTTGTAGCCACCTACATACATTTACAACTGGACTGAGATTTTTGTGATGACCATTTCAAAACATTGACTGATGTCTTGAGATGTTGCTCCGATATTACCACACAGTGTTCTTTCTTCATGATGTCCTCTATTTAGTGAAGTGCACCAGTCCCTCCTGCAGCAAAACAACCCCACAGCATGAGGCTGCCCCCCCGGATTTCACAGTTGGGATGGTCTTCTCAGGCTTGACGATGGTCATTATTGGCCAAAATATTTTTTTTTTCCGTCAGACCATGTATGTCTCCAAAAGTTAAAGTCTTTATCCTTTTTCCAATCTGTGTTTTTTGATGTTTCTTTTGGAGTCAGAGCTTCTTCCTGGCAGAGTTCCCTCTCATGTCGGTACAGGACTTCCTTCACTCTGGATAATGACAAACTCTGACCAGGTTCAGCATCTTCACCAGGTCTTTTGCTTTTGTTCTTGGGTTGATGTTCACATTTCAGACAGAGCATGTTCATCTCTGGGACACAGAACCCGCCTTCTTTCTGATCTGTATGACGACTGGACATTTCCATCATTGTTTGAACCAACGAACCTGAACCTTCAAGTGTCTTGAAATCACACCAAAGGATGAACCAGACTTGTGTTTCCAAGGTCATGACATCGTCATCTGGGCTTTCCCAAACTGTTTGAAGGTATAGTTCTCTTAGTGCATGTAAACTTCTGACTTTGTAAAAATTAACAAAAACATTTCTAAAAAAAAACACATTGTATCTCTCATTCTTTTGTAATTTAGCAAATAGAAATAACTTTGACCTAAAATCATCAAAGTTATTTCTGGTTTCATGTCAGACGGTGAGTGTCTTTTTAGAAAGTGTATGTTAACATCCGGTTCTTACTGTATTTGCTTTTTGTACCAAGCGTTTTTATGATCATGCCAAAAGTGAGCTACTTCCTGACCAAGTGATCCAGTTTTTTGTCTGGCAAGTTGAAATGATGCTCTGATCTGTAATGTTTAAGTAAAAATGGGACATTTCCGAAGATTTAACCTCTTAACCCACACCTGAACCGAGCACACTTTCCCCAAATCTATGAGCTTCTTGAAAAAATGAGGATGAAAGCGCAACCTATAATGTGACCAAAAACACACTGGAAAGCCACAATAACAAAACAAAAAGTGACAAAAACACACTACTAAAGAGTGATGGAAAAGCAACAGAAAAAGGACAAAAAATAGATGAAAAAGTTAGGAGAACACGACAAAAACACATTCAAAATGTGAGAAAGTGCCCAAAACACGTCCAAAAAAAGTTACAATCAGTGTTGTAGGCAATTGCTTTCAGATGAGTTTCATACACCAGCCTATAGGCTGTAAACTCCAGTCGACAAGCTTTTAGATTTGGGTAAAGCTGAACTGGAGAACATGTGCTTGATTAAGGTAAGAGTAGTGAGTAATTAAGGGTGGTTCCTTTGTGCCTGTGGAGACTGCAGCTCTAATCAGGCCGGAGAGAGTTCCAGACAGTCACAGACAATCTCCAAGGCTCTCTCTTCCTTCCTTTCTCTTTCTTTCTTTCTCCCTATCGATCTCCTCTCACTCTCTCGGTCCTTTTCTTTCTCTCTTCTCTCTTCTCTCTTCCTCACACCAGTATACAGACAAACTCCTAAAATAGCCCTCTGCGAAGGATGCGCAGGGCCGTGTTTGCTAATTTGGACCTTTTCATCTTCTCACTCCTCCATCAGATCACTCACAGAAACCAAACCCCTGCAGACTGGAGACAGGAGCCCGTCCGATGCGCTGTGTCTAAGAGGCATCAGGACACTGAGCCCAGATGAATTCTAGTTCGTGGCAATCGGCTTCAAGATAACAGAGCCACCAGATCAAAAGGGAAGTAGATTTCGTAAGATCTAAAAAATAAACCTGGCGCACGACAACAAGAGTGCTGCTTAACCGTGACGCATTTCTGTCACAATATCAATTCTCTTCAAAACAATGTGAAACTGAAGCCAGTAGTAGTTTACCTATGGATATGTAGTGAACCATCAGTAACTGCAGTGAATTTGTATTACTATTTTTTTTCTCCTGTCTTTAGCCTTGGCTGTCTCCCATAAACAAAATGACCATATTTGGATTACAGCGTCCTTGCGGTCACAGCCTTTCCTGCTACACGTGGATACCAAACATGTCAATATTTGTGAATGAATAAGGCTGTTGTGGCGTCGAGTCTCGTACCCTGGTCGATGACGGCGTTCTCCTGGGTCACTCGGGTGATGTACATATCGGGAGACACGCAGAAGTCGCTGGCAGACTGGGAACACAACAACAACAACGACGGTGACAATAACAACAACACATTCTCGTCTCACACTGATGACATCACTAACCATGCAAACACTTACCGCGGCCGCCGCCAGCTCCAGGCCCAGGGACCCCCAGCTGATGACCAGAGTCAGCACGCCCAGGAGACACACGCTGGAACAGGGAACGAGAACCAATCAGGTTTTTCAGTCCTTCTAAAGCCACCGTCACATGTCACAAAACAGGCTGTTGTCATGACGATTTATCCAAACCTGACGCCTCCCGGATGTGCGGAGTGTTCCTTATCCAATACTCAGAGTTTTCAAGCCCCATATGTGTGATGTGTCCTCTTTAAAGGGGCTGGATGCAAGTTGGTCATTTTATGCTCACTACTGCCACCTCAGGCCATATGTGTACCTGCACCTTCTATATTAAGCTCGTGCATGACGGCAATTTGGACCCGAAGTGACACCTTTTTGAGTGACAGTGCAGGATTTTGTGGTGAACAGGTCTGAGCTCATTCTACACATTAGGACATGGCTGGAACATGTAGGGGAGGAAAATACTTCATTTGTCCATTTTTAAACTCTCTATAGTCCCTTTAAAGAGGACTTTGTACTTTCACTCCACAGCATTTGAAAGATAGATCATAAATAACAGCCCCTAAGTAGTAATGAAGTTGTTGTGTTTTTTGTATCATCTAAAAGCCTTACACTCTATGAAGATGTACTGTCAATGCCACGGACTCACCAGGTTTAGGTGCAATCTTTATGTTTTATATGTCATCAAAACAACTTGAACATGTTGCTACCTTTGAAAACTTTTCAACAGCAAATACTTCAGTACTTGCTGTTGAAAAGTCCTGACTCGAGTCCTGACAAGAACCAGGAAATATGACCATATTAGTCCACTGCTCCGGTCTCTGCACTGGCTTCCTGTCACTCAGAGAATAGAATTTAAAACAGCTCTGCTTGTGTACAAGCCTTTTCATGGTTTAGCACCAAAGTCCATCTCTGACATGTTACAGCCGTATGAACCATCTCGGGCCCTGAGAACCTCAGGGAGGGGCCTACTGGTGGTTCCCAGAGTCAATAATAAACACGGTGAGGCTACGTTTCAGTTTCATGCAGCTAAAATCTGGAACAGTCTTCATGAGGATGTGAGACAGGCCTCAACTCTGACAATGTTCAAATCCAGGCTGAAAACAGTTCTTTTTGCTCGTACATATGACTGAAATAAGTAATTATCTGCACTCTTGTCTTTTACTGTAATTGATTAATTTTATGTTGATGTTTTTATTGATTCTACTTGTTTTCCTGTATTTGTGCAACTGTGAAGCACTTTGAATTGCCTTGTGTATGAATTGTGCTCTACAAATAAACTTGCCTTGCCTTGCCTACTTTCACTTTAACAGGATTTCGTGATGTTGCGATCACAACTATTAACGCAAAAACAAGCAAACTCCATGAAATCAATGCGGCTTTTCAACTATTCCTGAACTTTGCACCTGCAACTAAAGTGAATTATCAGTTAAATCCATTTTACCTGTTATATTTGCACACAGGAAGTGTCTAGCACCTCCGGGGGTTCTAAAGTGAGGGCTGCTGCTTCTGCTCCCGCCTCCTCTCACCCACCTGGGTCTGACTTTACAGCGAGAGCCGCTGTGTTTTGTTTCTCTGCCATTAAATGTTCATTACAGTGAAACTGATGAGGCCCTATTGTACAGAAACACTACGGCTAGTGACTTACCCGATGAGAGTTCCTCTGGAGTTGCGGATGAGGCCGAACAGAACCAGCAGGCAGATGAGAACGTCAAACAGCAGCAAGCCCAGGTAACCCAGCCACCTGCAGGGACCATGCAGGAGTTATATTAGGGCATATTATATTATTATTATATTATACAACAACAGGAAAAAACGAGTAAACAACATTTAGGAGACGGTACGGTTTGTACTGTATGGTCAAGGCAACAGTCTAGTAAATGAGGTCTTATTTAAAGCCACACTGCAGAACATTCCGGGCCCGATCTTGTGCTTCTAAACGCAGACCATAGCGTAACATTTTGCTCTTTGTAGGAGCGCACTTTCAGATCTTGCCACTCCAGACATAGCATTTTTAAGTAGAAGGAAGTGGGAGAAACACCCATGGCCAATGTGGTGCCATGCACAACAGCCCCACTCCTCCAACCAGACTCCGCGGCAGGGAGAGGGGTTGTAGGGAAGTGGGGGGTGAACATGTGCATTTGTTTTGGTCACTATTACGGCCGCCGATCCGCACCACAGCAGGGCCGGCACAGGCTATCTCTTTCTCTCTCGAGACACAAACACCGTTCAGGTCACGATGGGGCCAACATAGTTCCCAGTTTGACCCGTGAGAGCCCACAACGCCCAAGGAGGAACACAGGGCAGCGCGATACGAACGAGGAAATGGATGCGAGGCTGACACCAGAGCACTGCTCCCAGTGCTGCCCGCAATGAACCACGCCCCAGTCGACCTCGTCTCTCCTCATAAACGCCCTCTCGTAAGTGGCGCAGGCACACAGCGCAACTCAGTCATCAGGGTAGTGTTTGCACAATCCCTGTGCCAGGCACAAGATCTGGCCCTCCAGGTTATATGCTACTATGTCACAAGAGTCTCTCAACTTAAAATATAAACAAACATGCTCAAGGCGAGAAGCTGCAGGGAATAAGGGAGAAAAATATTCAGAGATATCAATTTGAAACTTTTGCTGTACATTACCGATATAACTAGGAATAAAATAATTGTTTTCTGTTGCTTTCTGTTTTCATATAAAAAAAATGAGGTTTTAGGTTCGAAGCTCAATAAATCAGGCTGGGAATCCCTTCAAAATGTTGCAAAGTCCAAGACTAAAGTTTGGGGTCTGTAGGAGCTGCTAAAGTGGATGCAGAAATCCATGTAAATATTTGTGAATGAATAGATGTGGTAAACTGGCAATGACATTGTAACTACTTCCTGGATATCGTAAAAGGTAAGTTTTCTCTTTTAATACTCTGACATTATAGCTGAGACTTGCTAAAATTCAATGTTTTCACCTTAAGTTGCCAAAGACGCTTCTAATGCTCAGCTCAACACCAAGGAGACCAACGTCTCCATGGAGACGAGCTGGTGATACAGTTCAGGGCTGAAGACAGGCAAGCCACTTACAGTAGCTATACTGTAGAGTTATTGTTTTTATTAGTAAAACCTGTAATAAAGTAAAAGCCCGTATTTCCTCCTCTACAGGGTGAAATGTTCCGCAGTGTGTGTTCAAACAGAGCTGTAGTGCTATGGGATGTGTGACCTGTAGAAGTCGAAGGCCTCAGTCAGGCGGGCCAGCTCCTCCAGAGACACCTGCGTGTTGGACCAGAAGGGCAAGTCCTCCATGAGCCGCAGCAGCTCGTCCAGCTGGCCCTGCAGCTTCTGCACCATGGACATGTGGTCAGGCTGCTCCTGGTAGGCCGAGGTCAGCTGCTCCAGACTGTCCCCTACTGTCAGGTTCAGGGACACGCCGCTGTCTGTCACCTAAACACAGAGGACAGCGTCACAGACTCGCTTTTACCCAGAACTGGTCCTGGTCTTATCCATAACTTGTGCTGCTGCATTCCCACCAATTTACCTCCACATATGTATATTTTGCAAATGTACAGTTTATCTTTTTTTACTGATGTTTCTTCATTATTTGCATGTCCTTGTCCTTGTGGCAATCCTCCATCAAAACTAAATTGCTAGTTTGTGAACCCTATCACTGACAAGGCAAAGAAGTATGAAAGTAATGCTGTACTGGAAAAGGAACTTTTCTTGTAGTGGAATCAGTTTTGTCTAGTTTTTCAGAATATTGTAAAAGCAGACATTTGTGGGGGAAAAACGACCTTGGTGCATTTTAATTCTAAAGCCTTTTTTTTATCAACATTGAACTCGTAGCTGGCTGTTGTTGTTTGCAAAACGGAGACAGAACAGAACAGAAACACTCACTGTTAATCGTTCTGCAAGAGTGTCTACTAATCTTTAGGATATATATAAGTCGATAATGTGTAGTTTATATAAAATGTAATCAATATGACATGAAACACTAAATTGATAAAAGAATGTGCATTCCTAACATTTTATTTATAATTCTTATTTTCAGTTCAATATTAAGTGTTTTTTTACGGCGAGAACTACAAGTCCCATAATGCCCCTGTTGCTGCCACCCCTCCCTCATGGCGCCACATTATCTATCCCAGCAGAAGGAGTAGCATTGTGACATAGTTGAAAAGTACAGGCCCTGGCACTCACCAGCTTGTTTATCCCTGACACGGTGCGGTTGGCGTGGCGGAGGGAATAGGCCAAACGGTTGGCCCCATCACTGGACTCTCCGTTCCCGTAGAAGCCCACAGCGATGCCGGCGCTGCAACACACACAATGGTCAGGTTAAGACTGAGGTTCAGGATCTTTTTATCAGTGTCCAGGCCGCAGGGAGAACCCCGACAGACCAAAAAATGGCCTCAGGGCCCTATTGTTGCCATGGTGAAAAAGGGGGGTGCTGCGCTGTGAAACAAATCTCAACAAGGCTCACCTTTTATACATGTTGTGTATGTTGTGCAGTTAAAGTGCGAGTCTGTAAGTTTTCCCCCTCCCCTCTTTAACCAGAAAGCCCTTCTTAGTTTGCAATATGAGGAGAGCAGGAACAGAATTTTCAAAAGCAAACGATCAAGCTCCTCCCCCTCCCTCCTGATCAGATCTGACAAGCTGGTTCACAGGAGACGCTCGTCTCATTGGTCGACTCGGGAGGATACTAGTATTTGATTAGTTGCTGAGATCCGGCGCGACTTTACAAAACATATATATACATTATTACTTACTTTACATTAAAATGTAAGGTTAGGTGGACAATTTGCCACATTTTATAACATTTGTAAAACATTTAGACTTCCAGACGCCCCATCCCGTGCCATGTCAGATTGTCCAAGAGAATGGTGAGTACATTTACTTTTATAAACATGCATTAAAAACTCAAAAGTTTATCAGTTTGATGAGATTATTATTTAAACCTGCTTGTGTTCAGTCAAACTGCACAGCGGCTCTTCCTGGCTGGGTTTAGAGCCGCCCTCCTCGGCCTGTCCCGGGGCAGCTCTCGCTCCGGTGGGCAGAGCTGGAGGAAGACAGCGACGGAGTTTTCCACCTGTCTGAGTTATTGTGCAGATGAGTGGGGTTCGTCCAAAAGGAACCGTGAGCTCTCCATCGTCTCCACAAATTCATGTTTGGATTTGGAGCTGTTATTTGCGGGTTCTTTCACTGGAAATGGTGTTTTTGGACCCAGGTGCATTATTGTTGATAACGCCACACAATATTCAGCATGATCAATAAAGTCTATAGATTAGGTGCATTGTTGCATAAGGTGCAGGCTTCACCGTCCATTTGTAAATCCACCGACTCCTGCTGCTTTATTTTGTCAGTGCATTAGTTAGTTTGTTATTTTTCCATCACTATATCTTGCTCTATTCCTTTTGGTCCTAGTTTATCATTTATTATTATGCTTCATGTTGCTTGTTCGACAATGGCAACACAAATGATCCTTAAAAACCGTCCAAAATCTCATTTTTATTGTTGCGATCAGAAGGCGCATGGATGACTTAAATGCACAGTCTGATAAGCCATTACAAAAACAGCACTGCATGTGTCCCTCTGATCATGAGGACGACATGTTTCCCCTTGTCATTCAGCCCTAGTGCGAAAGGAAAAGAGCAGCAGGGGGCAGCACTGAGCAGCCCATATGCCAGTCACCCTGAGGCTCGTGGCTCTGTAGAAATGGGTCACTAGAGCGCACAGAATGTCATACTTCTGTGGCCGTGTTCATATTGATTAAACACATGGACACGGACTATTTACTGGAGCGAAATGGAGCACCAAGTTTTAAATGAGTCTTTATTGTATTACATAGCAGGCTGAGGCGAGGAAAAACTTAAATGTCTTCTGGTAAAAAAAAATAAAACCACTAAGGCTCCAAGATAAAAAAATAAATAAAACAATTTAAATATTGCAGACTCCAGAGCAGTAGGTGGCGCTGTGCAGTCAAAAGCCACCGATTCACAACAAAGAAGAAAGTTTGTCCCCGTGGAGAATTTTTGGTATTTTTGAAGTTATTTTCATGACACTTATTTACACTGACTTGTACTTTCTACTTTGAATATTTATTGTTTACAGAACAATACTTTGGTGCTGTGACTTTATTAATCATTTGACAAAGCAACTTTTACTTTTATTGGAGCAATAGTTGACCAGTAGTGTCTGTACTTTTACTCAACTAATGACGTACACATTGTCCAAAAGAGAGAGAGATTTTCTTCTAGGTCGTGTTGGCCCCCAAAGAAGACCCTATTGTGCGTGTTTTGGGTCAGGCAAACCGTAGAATACTGTAAATGTACTGTAGATGGAAACCGCTCATACTTTGAATGTAGTTCTCTTAAAGATCATGTTGCGTCTTAAAGGCCATTTGAGCGCTGACATGACCTGGTGAAAACACCATGCGCTGCCCCCACCCCGCTCCAGTCCAGATTCCTTCGCCCCCATTAGCCTGAGTGCTCCGTACGCTCGTGCCATTGTTCCCGATGAGAGCGTATCAAAGCTTTATGACGCTCTTTACATTAGCGCGTCCCATTCAGTTAACGTCCTCGCTCAGGACAGGCCCACGCTCGTAACAAGGGCACAGCGGCTCAAACAGGCACTTCACTAACCCAGGATCACAAACACAGTCTCATTAGTTTATAACACGGCTGCAAGAGCTGGACATGAATGCATTACTACATTCATGTCATATCCAGACAGTTATTACAGATCTGTGGCACTCCTTGTTTCTCCATGGAGTCTTGTGTGTCAAATTTGCCACGCCTTTTGGTTAGATTATGAATATATCACTTTTCCTCACGCTAAGTACTTTCATTTGAGTACTTGCTGATACCGAGTACCGATACGAGTAAAAGTCATTTCTTGAAACATACTATGTTATAGGCTGTTGTTTTTAGAAACAGATGTGTTCAGAAATAGGGCTGGACAATACACGTTTGTTTGCGATACAATACGTATATCCCGATGCATATTGCGATACGTGTCATTATAATGACCTGCAATACTTTACCTTGAATGAATTGAATAACAAAGCACAAGTTGTGTTTTTCAAAGCTTACATCAAATATACATTTGAAAACGGCAAATGGCAAACACATTTCTAGTATCCTCTTTTGTTTAAAACTTTCACCAAAACAGGTAGATCAACTTTAAGTCAATAAACGTTTGTATATATATTTTCTAGAACTGAGGTGACTTATCAACAGTATATATACAAATACAATACAAGTATCACAACAAAGATTGTGATATATTGTAAAACGACATTTTGTTCCAGCCCGAGTTAGTAATTGTTGCTTTAGTCAGTTATATTTAGGCAGCACAGTGGAGCTGCAGTTAGCACTTTGCTCTTCTTGGACCTTCTTGCTGTGAGGAAAGAAGGTCCAGATGTAATTCCCTGGGTGGGCCCTTATCTGTGAGCAGTTTGCATGTTCTCCCAGCCTCTTCTGAGTAGGTTTCCCTTGGTTTCTCCAACCAGTTAAGGTGTACTCTAGTGTCCTGTAAAGAAATGTGTCTCTGCATTTGACCCCCATCCTTCTGATTCCACTGGGGCGACACGTAAGGAGCAGTGCAGCGCCCGGAAACGCATCTCCAGATGGGATGGTCAGAATCACCTGACAGGAGGATGAACCTATCGTGGTCGGGGAAACCAGAACACCTGGAGGAACGCAAACTCTACTTCTGGAACCCCCGAGTGTGAAGCCCGAGAGCAAACCACTGCACCGCCCAAACCAGATTCAGAAAATAAAAGAAACATAACCTTTTCAATGAATCATATTAAATATATTTTCAGTAAGTTTAATATTATTTTAATTATAACATGAAGGCTGTATATTTTCCTTAAGTATCTGTAATACTTAAGTTGCATTGTTTTATTTTATTTTATTCATTTTTCCGAAATGAGTCAAAATGCCATTGTGCTCCAAACTCCAAGAGTTACTCAGCGGGCCTTTTTCTATCTTTTGCAGTTGCCTTACTACGATCAATTACCATGGAAATGGTATCCAGCACATAACTGCAGGGTGTAAGATGCTGCAGGGAAAGCTTACATGGAGCGCCATAACCAAGTGGCTGGTATAGTGTACAGGAACATCTGTGCAGAGTATGGGCTGGAAACCCCAAGGTCAAAGTGGGAAACACCTCCAAAGGTGGTCGAGAATGACCGAGCCAAGATCCTGTGGGACTTCCAGATACAGACGGACAGAATGGTAATGGCGAACCAACCGGACATTGTGGTGGTGACAAAGAGCAGAGGAAAGCCGTTGTGGTCGACATAGCAATACCAAGCGACTTCAACATCAGGAAAAAGGAACACGAGAAACTAGAGAAATACCAGGGGCTCAGAGAAGAGCTGGAGAAAACCTGGAGGGTGAAGGCATCAGTGGTGCCCGTGGTCGTTGGGGCACTCGGGGCAGTGACCCCCAAACTGGAGGAGTGGCTCCAGCAGATCCCAGGAAATACATCAGACATCTCGGTCCAGAAAAGTGCAGTTCTAGGAACTGCAAAGATACTGCGCAGAACCCTCAAGCTCCCAGGCCTGAGGACCCGAGCAGGAGGAAAAAGAGACCGCCCGCGGAGGGTGAGGAAGGTTTTTTTAATATATATATATACTGTATATATATATATATATAGATAGATAGATATAGATACAGACGGCATCTCTGGAATCGCCTATATATGGTCATGTGTAAAAACAGTTCAGGGGGAAAACAATTTGGAGAAAAATCTAAACTTTCTCTAATTATTCAAAAACTACTTAAAGAAACGCTGAATTATGAATATAGTTTTCAACTTAATAAAGATACAAAGACATGGAGAGGAGAAAAGTGGTTCAACAGCCCATAAATACATAAATAATGGAGAATGCTAACAGGAAGCTTCATGTTAGCATCGAGCTAATGCCAACGGCTAGCCAGCGGTAGCTACAAATGCCGTTTTTTTCACTTCTACTGAAAAATCTGCTGTGAGAAAATATCCATATAGGCCCGATTTACACTTGACTGTATTTGTATGTGATCAATAAGTTTATATTTTGCCAGAAAATGGCTAAAAAGAGTGAAAAATTGTGTTTCCCCCTCGGTGAGGCCACGCCCCCTTCTATGACAAGATGCCGTCTGTATCTATACATTTTTCTACTTGAGCCCATTGTAATACCCACCCTAAACGGCTTGACCTGTGTTGTTGTGTTCGTGACCTGGCCTAAAAAGCTCCTACTCGGACTGGGGGGATTTGAATGCACCGCCAGCTGCTGCGGCCATGATACTTTCACGTTGTCGGTGATATTCCAGATGTTACTGGTGCAAACGGCACACATTCGAAGATGAGTTGAGCACAACATTAAACAAAGCACAGGTTCATGTTCTAATGGTACCAGCCTGGTCTGTGTGACAGGGGAGTTGATGGAAAAGTGCTGCTCAAATTGACCTTTTACATTGTGGCTCATATTCAGCGTTGCATTGATGTAATACAGTGACCTTTGGATTTGTTGCAGCGCTATATTCGCCAGCGTTCGAATTCTCATGGCAAAGTAAAGGTTTTGTGGCTGTATCCTGCACCTGCACCTGCACACAAAGGGAGGAAACCCAAGAGTGAGGTCATTTAAAAACACTACCACAAAAAAAAAAATCAGTGCTGGTTAGCGCTTTCAGCTCAAGGTTGGAGTATGAAGGCTTCCTCTTGCCACAAAAACATATACAACAGAGTCCCTTCTGGCTTGAAATACTTAAATTCTTTGGCAGCATTCGTGGCTACTGTCAAATTGCAGATGTTTAAGAAAGTCAAGAAAGTCAAATTATCGTCTATGACTCACTTTGTTCTAGCAAAACATTGGTGCATTTTCTGTTGAGAGATTTATTTCCGACTCACTCGCAGAGCAGAGCTGACCCCCTCCTTCCATCTGAAATGGTGACGTCATAAAAAGAATTGGCCATGCCCAGTTTTGAATAACAAATATGATTTGGTGCTTCAAAATAATTTATTAAAAGTGCTAAAAGCCCGGTGAAGACTCCGAGTCACGCACAGCGCTCACACTGCAGGATTCAGCGCTGCATCCGATCTGCTCCTGTCGTCATGGCAACCCCTCCCGAGCGGGGCCCACGAGATGGCCGAGCCGAGCGTGTTGGTGGGAGAAGGGAGCTGAGGGAAGTACGGAGACGAAATGTTGTGGTTCATTGCTTGGCGTGCTGAAAAAATACAGTGGGATCGGCACGAAAACGGATAAACGTTGGTGCGTCGACCCCGGCAGGAGAGGATGATGGTTCACTTGGTGGAGGGACGATTTTCTTCATCGTCAAAAGTCCAAGAACCGAGCCTCACATTTTGTTGCGCGAAGTAAAATGCCAGTGTTGTCCATCATATACAGGTTCAATGCTGGAGCTCAAGTTGAGAGGAATGAGGAGAAAAACAAAGCACATTTTGCAAGAAAGATGTATCTGTTTTCGATTTCGACTATTGATGCACTAGTCTTTTAAAATGTAAAAGGACTTTTCCGGGCTCTCATGGAGTGATCGTTCACTGGCCATACACTACAAGCTGCCCTGGAGTAGACGAAAGTGAGGCTGCCAATCGTCCTCCAATCACCATCAACCACTCAACCCTGGTTTTCTCTCGCGGTCTTCCATCCAGGTTCAGACGGCCTTAAAGGAACAGGCAACCGTTTTTCTATACTGGGATATGTTCTTAACTGAGCTTAGACGACTTGATGTGTAACTGTCTGGTCTTTACACATGTGCTCAGTCACACAAAAAGACCAAAGATGTTGTTAGCATTTAATCATAATAATAATAATGCCTTACACTTGTAATGCGCTTTAAAAGCCTGTATTACCAAGTTTCTCAAAGCGCTACACTGTCGTCATTATTCATTCACTCCATACTCTGTGGTGGCAAGCTACTGTTGTAGCCACAGCTGCCCCGGAGTAGACTGACGGAAGTGAGGCAACCAGTCTGTGCCATCGGCCCCTCCGACCACCACCAAACACTCACTCACACACCACATTCACCCCAGGCTTCCTGGTGTTACCAAATGGTCTCCCATCCAAGAACCGACCAGGCCCTTCCTGCTTAGCATCCAAGATCTGACGAGACTGGGCATAGCAAAGGCGGTAAGGCCCTAGTTGGCCTCGTAGGCCCTAGCGGTAAGGCCTGGCGCAAGACAGTTGTTATGTAGAGATTGATGACTATTAATTTGTGATAGAGTAAACATGCTTACCAGGAAAACTTTACTCATGTACATATAACGTGGCCAAAAAGCAAGATGGATCACTATGTCTAAAAGTCTAAAAGTCTTTAGCCTCTCCTCCTCTCCTCTATGTGTTCAAACGTTCTTCCACGTTTTTCTTATTTAAATATGGTTATGTGAGTGTTTACACGATCCAAGTCTAGTTACACAAAATTAAACCTGTCGATTTTCTAAGTGGATAAAAAGGGGAACTATGTTGTAAGGCGTAAAAACACCTTAGGAGCACTCCGACGTCGGCGCAACAAAGTCTATAGGAGTGAAGATATAACTGCGCGGACATCGAAGAACGGTGGCCTATTCCTTTAAGGAGCCATGTCTATAAGAATTTTTATGATAAAAATGAACTGAATCAAATTTATGATCCTGTGCAATGTATTTATTTAAGGAATTAAAACGTGTTTGAGGAGTTAGACAAGGTTGCCCTCCTTCTCCATCTTTTTGATACAGTATATAACAACGGCCACTGCTTTTGTCGGGTCACTCTTTTGAAGGATGGGTCAAATGCAGAGGACACATTTCCCAAAGGGGTACAATAAAGCATACCATTACCTTCACTGTTACCCTTTGGTGTGTCAGCAAAACAGACAAAACAGACATGCTAGGCTCACAAACAAACTGGGAGTCAAGAAACACGATTCCATCTCCACGCTATTGTGTATTAGAATCTAATCTTCTAGGCAGGTTAGATGCAGAGGACTGATTTGGTTTTACAACTGCAGAATGACAAATAAAGCGCATCGCTTTACTTTTCTATACTGACTCAACAATGTTTGAGCCGACTGAAAAATGTCGATGTTGAGCGAGGATGAAGATGAAACCGGACTGAGCTTTTAAGAAACCGCTGGTCGTGTCCACAAAAGAACACAAGGCTCTTTATGGGATCAGGGCAGGGTAAACAGCATCTTAGTGTCAAGGGCTTTATAGCTTTGACAGATCTGTTCAACACTGTTCGCTGTCCGGCTGACCACTGAACAGGGACCAGAAGCATCGATGCGTTTCAAGGCTTTGGAATCAGAGCGCTGTAAAAAATCACTGTGCCTATCCTTGTTCAGATTTGTCAGGGAAGCCAAAACCGACTTTTAAATTGCCATTTTTCGAACAATATTGCAATGAAGACGCAGCTCACAGTGCACTTTACAAACTCGCCGAGCAACATTCACTTTTAAGAGAAAACTGAACTATGGAGTGCAGAAAACAAATCCAAGAATTGCATTGCTTTCGGGATCCCATATTCACTCATATTTATTTGATGGAATTGCCTTTTTTCCTTTGTATCCTAGTTATTTTGTCAGCCCTGGTCTGAAAGGTTTGGGAACCCAGGTCTCAACTACATTTTATACATAAATAGGTCCCGATGGAGAAACAAGCCACATTAATAACAGGCTCTATGCATATTTTATACAATTAGTGTGGAATATTTCTTTCCATGTCTTATCCAAATAAAAAGGGTCTGAATGCAGCCGATGGAGAGTCATAGGAAATGACATTAACTCCATAACTTCCATATTTCTTACATTTGTTTATATTTACCACACTTAAATGTTTCCGATCATCACGCCAATTTTCATATCACATAAGGACATTATCAGTGAATACAAAATGCAGTTTCAAAATGCTTATCACATTTATTAAGGGAAAGAAAAATCCAAACCTCTCTGGTCCTGTGTGAAAAAGTAAATGCCCCGTCTGTGATTGTCTGTGAATAACCAGGTCTTTGGAAAAGCTGAGTTCAGTTTCTTTGGCCACTCCAAAGCCTGATTGCCTTAAAAGTTTGTTGAATCAAGAAAATATTACGTTTAGACCGGTCAGATAAATAAAGTAGGCTACAAAATCTCATAAGAAAACCTATAACGCCACGAAATGAGTCCAAGAGAGTAACGACGACTCATCCAGGAGGTCACCAAAGAACCCAAAAGGACGTCTGCAGATCCGCAGCTTCACTGGGCTCAGTCAAAGTCTATAACTACAAACACTGAGCAAAAATGGCATCCACCGAGAGTTCTGAGGCGAAAACCACTGCCGGCAAATAAGAACTCAACAGCTCGTCTTTCATTTCCCAAAAAACACCTGGATGATTCCCAAGACTTTTAGAGAAATGATCTGTGGACTGACGAGACCGAAGGTGAACTTTTGTCATGTCTGCGACTCGTTGCATCTGGCATTAAAACAACCCAGACTTTGTGAAAAAACAAAGGCCATGCCAAAAGTCAAACAAGGAGGAGTCAGTGCGACGGTCTGGGGCTTCGCTGCTTCAAGACCTGGACACCCTGCTGTCATTGATGGAATCATGGAGGAGAACGTCCAGGCATCAGTTCAAGCCCTCTAGCTCAAGCGCTCTTTGGCCATGCAGCAGGACAAGGATCCCTCACATACCAACAAATCCACTTCTGAACGGCTCAAAAAGAACAAAGGTAAGTTTTGGAGTGGCCCGGTTAAAGTGAAAATGGATTTAAGTCTAGACTTAAATCCATTTCATATGCTGTGGTGCGACCTCAAAAGGGCAGTTCATGCACAAAAACCCTCCAATATGGCTGAGGTCAACTAATTCTGCAAAGAACAGTGGGCTAAAATCCATCCTCAGCGATGTGACAAACTCATCACAGACTTCAGTTGTTGCTGCAAAAGGCGGCTCAACCAGTTCAGGAGGCATGTACTTTTTCACACAGGGCCAGAGAGGTTTGGATTATTATTATTTTTTGCCATAATAAATGTGATAATCATTGGCAAACTGCATTTTGTATTCACTGGGAATGTCCTTGAGTGATACAAAAAATGTCTTAGGTGTGGAAAATATAAACAAATGTAAGAAATCAAGATGGAGGCAAATACTTTTTCACCACACTGTATTTTAATCAATCACAATAAGACGCTTTAAGTAAACTTCACTATCCTTAAAGTTAGGTTTAGGGTTAGTTTGGATTAGTTTAAGTGTTGTCCTGTTGTCGGTCTCATTTGTACAGTCCCTGTCAAATAAACTAATGAATAAAAAAGCAACAATAATTTCGAAGGGGATTTTGGATCTCGTTCAGTTTTGAAAGAAAAGCTTTGAAATTTCTCCTTGTTTGGGGGGGTCCAAAGGTTGGAATTAGATATTAAAAAAATCCCTATGATGAAAAACACCAAGACTGGAAAGAGTCTTTTTCGCCCCCCTGCTTCCGTCTCCCACAAAGGAAATGCCCATATTTGGATTACAGCGTCATCTCAGTCGCCTTTCATGCTACACGTGGATACCAAACATGGAAGAAGCCGTGTGGGAAGTGTTGTGCGAGCTCTGACCTGCAGACCAGCGTGGCGATGATGACACACCAGGCCGTACAGCAGCAGTCGGCGCTGGGCTGAGATTGTCCGTGGGAGTGCGACGCGTCCTGGCTCTTCCTCCGGCGACAGCACAACCAGAACGAGTAGAACAGCAGGAAGAGGAGGTCCAGGGCCAGGCACAGCAGAGCCAGGGCCCCGAGCAGCAGCACCGACTGGGGGGGAAAGAGACAACAGCAAAGCAGGGTGAGATTATTTGGAGAGCAGAGTGTTATCCAAACACAACATTAATGGTCTCTTTGATTTTCAGTTCCGGCCGATTGGGGAAAAACCCAGGAGAAATCCCGAATGGTTTTTGTCAAATTGATAAAGCTATTTTGGGTTGAATAACAGTTTTGTGCTGCTCATCCTCGTGCTCCAAAGAGGAGTGGAACGAAGGGCAGCTCTGTGCGTGTCAAACAGGAAAACAGAATAGATACCAGCTCAAATTAATCTACATTTGATACTATACATACAATTAACATGATTATGAGCTGAGAAAATTTGCAGTATGACATTATTGCAATATTTTCAACATGGTAAAAATCGGCAGCTACAGCGAGATTCCATAGCAGGGCGAGTTACTGGTGGACAGTCACAGCATCATATTAACACAGCATATTCTATGTTATAGCTATGGACACATGCTATGGCTCGTTTGAAAGCTGAGACTCTGCTATCCGTAGGTGAAAACAGTTTAATTCTACGTGCTTCGGTTCCTCAGAAATCTAAGCTAAACAGAGGCTAGTTTTGATAAAAATCACAGATTTTTTTCTAGAAACGAAGATAACGGGGGTTTTATGAAACTCTCTCCTTTCTGATTAACTCCTCTCTCCTCTCTGGACGGACACTAATGTTATGGGAAGAGGTAAATGCCTAAATATGTCTGTTTCAAGTCAATTTTCAACGATAACCCCGCGTGTTATCGATCGCTTTTTATGGTGTGTGCATTTAAACAGCCTGGTTCTCGGATTGAAGACTTTATCAGGATGTTTCTCAGCCGTCGTTGGACCGATTTTAACCATTTAAAAACTCAGAGAAATGTTAAAATCTCAACTGTTTCGACAAAGGAAAAAAAAAAGAAATGCAATAGTATATATAAAATGTCCAGATTGTTTTTGAGCAAGTGTTTTTGTCTTGAAGCTAACGGCTAACACCAATAAAAAATGAAAATAGCGACAAGATTTTAAACGAGTCGCTCAAAAAATAATCAGCCTGTCTTTTGCATAAATACTTTTTAGATGTTTCATTATTGTGGCGTTGTTTTTTGATACTAGCCGTGTAACCTAGCCTGACTTAGTATCCTCAAGCACTGACTTAGCATCCTCTTGGACGTCACGTGTCATTTGCGAACCAAATCAGGGTTTATAGAGGCAGAAGGAAGTCAAATCTAATGCTTTGTGAAGCCATTTTAATGCCCACACACTAAATTTTAATGCCACAAACTGAGAAAAAATAATAATAATCTGTGCGTATTTCAGTTCTTACGATTTGCAAACATTGCATCAAACAGAGGAAAGAGAATTGGACAAAACGGGAAACTTTTGAATAACAAAATGTGGTTAATATCAGCCAAAACCGCTGCTGCACATGTTTAAGACCATCATTTTGGTATTTTTGATGAAATTATACAGTAAAAATTGTTGAGTAATGTTATCATTTTTTGCGTTGATAATAATTTGCCACATATTGTGCAGCCCTACTGGAGGATTAGCCCTCTGTGCAAAATAATTCTTTGTACAATTAGCCTAATGCACATTTGACCCTGGGAACTTTCTCCAAGGATTCACACATGCTTTTTTTTCCTTTAAGCCTGACACATAATAACAGAATTTGAAGGTTGTTGAGGCAGGAAATGTTGTGTGACCAAAACGTAACTGTCAGCATACTATTACATAAGATAAACCTTTGTTCTAAAAGTAGTTCATCAGATCTATATGCTGATAAAAGGCATCACAAATGTTGCAATTAAAATGAAGTACGATGAAACAAAAGCAAAATAATCAAAAATAAATGTAGAGACGATACATATAAGACTAAAATACATTGTTATCTGTTATTTATTGAACGGTAAGTCGATATAGAAATGTGACAGGCTAGGTTCTTCTTCTATATCGTCCACTCTGGGTATCTAGTTCTGGTTAAGAACATTTAGGCATAAAACATAACATGCACTTTTAGAAGAAAGGAAAAAGCTAGTTAGTATAAAATATAATGTATAATGTATATTCCGTAGTGTACTGAACATGAACCCGGCATGCTTACACGGTAGCCGTATGGAACTAATGCGAGGAGACTGCCTGTCAAACGCCTCTCTGCTAACGTGGCGACAATAAAACAGCATCAAAAACACCTCCACTGAGTGAGCGGAAGTGGGCCCACACACACCGAGCCCCCACCTCTCAAGGAAGGGGGGGAAGGAGGCACCAGACAGGACCCAGACGGGGAAGGAACAGGGGACATGGGAACTAAAAAGGGAAATCAACTGCGTGTGCTCGAAGTGGATTGAGTCAGAACGTCAAATGGAGATACTGTATCTCTATCTCGTGGCTTCAGATGAAATCTCCAAACCAAAATGTACATATGTTGAACCTGACTATGAATATGCATTTACTCTTATGATTGGATATTTTACACTTTAAAAAAATCTGCATTGGTTTAACATACATTGATAGTTCGCTGTGGTTATGACAACAAACACCCAAACTCTGTGCAAAGGCACCGTTTACAGGGAAGTAGACACACACGCGACCTTTAAGTCCGGAAAAGCCATTGAAGTATTGTTAGACCCTGAAATAACAGAAGAAATCCACAAAGTCCACCTGCTAAAGCACTCAGCCAAAAGGAATCCCTCCGAGTATTGACAGCTGTGCCTCGTTGCAATGCCGGGGGTTTCTGCGCGTAACACAAGACTTCACACAACACAAGGCTCTTCTCCTCATTCCCCTGCATGACGACGCTCCATGGACAAATGCTGCTCACAGCAAAGCTTTGTGATTAGACTGTCTCGTTTGATTTTTAAACCGTTGCTATCGTCTAACAATACGGGCGTTCCGCAAGGGACTGTTTTGGCCCCGTCACTTTACATTACAAACATACTGGATAACAACAAACCCGAAGCACTGTGGAGTTTGCAAGTTCTCAGTCTGTGTCTGGATGGGTTCCTTCCGCTGGTTTCCCACATTACACAAAACATGCACACTAGGCTAAATCCTCCAGCTAGGTAGTTTTGACCAAACCTGGCTCACTGCTCCACACAGGTTGCGCCAGCTACGTCAAAGGAAAGGTCACATGCTTAGACAAATTTCCCTATGGAGAAGTACATCTTGAATGTTTTATAAGTATACAGTTGTTAAAGGGGGGGTATTACGCAAAATCGACTTTTTCAAGCTTTACATCATGTTATTATGTCATTCCCTCATTAAAAACATGCCTGAAGTGTGGTCTTGGCACATTCACGCATTTTTGAGTAATCTGTAAAAACTCTGATGGCAGCCACTTTAGGGATAGGTTTGCCTGAGTCCTCCTAGGAACGCCCCCACCTCCTGGAGACGCCCCCACCTCCTGGAGACACCTCCGACCTTCCGTCACCAGCCGAGTAACCAACCACTGCTCCTCAGCAGAACCCCCTCCCCACTGATGCCACAGACAGCGTGTGGAGGGGGCGTGTTGGAAAGAGTCAGAGGTTCTTAAAGAGACAGAGGCCTATTTCAAGACATTCACTACAGCCATTTTGAGAGAGCAATTTTATACAAGGCAGTTATTCTAATTTACTGCATTTACAGACCAACAGAAGGTTTGGTCATCATTGTAGTGTGCTATAGACTGGTGCTATGTGATTGAAAAAAGCATAATAACCCCTCTTTAAAGCAGTACCTTTGGAGTAAGTCTGCTTGTGTTGATACAAAAACATAATTCACAGTAGTTAAAAAGCAGTTTTACCAAATACTTAGGACTCTCTGTCATTCTAAGGTCTCACGTCCTGAGCTCACAGTCACTGCTCCTGTTTAAATGTGCTGGAGTGCCAGCCATTGTCATGAAGTATTGGGGTGTCCAGACAATTGACCTTTGGGGGGAACATTGGGTCAGTGGTTTGCTACGAGCGATTGTTCACGACCGTACTCAGGATATAAAGAGGTGATGAGAGGCATCGCCATAAAATATCACGGGCAAAGGGTTAGGGCCATGGTTTACGCTGCCTTATGTTGAAAGTCTGAAAATGTTAAATTCCAGATACATTTTCTCTGAGAATATTCTCCAATAAATGTATCAATTTACCCTGCTTGCTTTGCAGATGTGATAGAACTAAAATTTACCTATTAACTGCGAGCGTTATGCAAGTATCCTCTACAACACACTGATGACCTCCATTCTCGCAGTCATTCATGAGAGGAAATTTGTGGCAAAGTGATTCAAGTTCTTATACACTTTGTCTAAACTGCAGGGGAGGCCTGAGTACAAAGCTGACAAAATATCAAAATGTAGAAGATCTTATTTCAAATGTAGAAGATCTTATTTCAAAACACCGATGCCCGGAGTCTCTTGCCTGCTGACGCCTTTTGAGCGCTCTTTAAACTCCTCAAACCCACGACAGGTCACCATACGTCATCAGCGCTATATCCTCTTGCAGCGAGTGATCAAATATAAATGATATGCTTATGTAAAAACACGTGTGAGGAAGTAAACCAATGGAAAGTCAGGAAACTCTTTGCGCCCGCCTTATGTAGGATTCTGATATAAAGGGCCCCTATAGCATGTGTATGTGCGGGAGGTGGTGCAGGTGCTGAACCGCTCCCTGATTCAGAGCTGATATAAAAACAGAGATCGGTTCCAACACTGGATCGGATATCAATGTACAGTAGATCCGAGGAAAAATACCGGATCGCCAATCATTTCCACACACCTGTACTGAAGCGATGGTCGGTTGAAAACCTAGTTGGGACACAGTATAAGGGAATTAACGGGAATTTATGGCAATTAAAGGGAATATTTGAGAATGAATGGGTTTGAAGAGGACACTGATTTAGATTGTGGCCAATACATAGAAGAGCTTTTGGAAATGGAAAAGACTCGTTCCATGTTTGTATCCATCTTGCAGTACAGTATCATATTGTTTTAAAAGTCTATCATTTAAGTTTGTTCTGTTTAGTACAGCTTCGAGTCTCTGATCTGAGACAATATGGTCCTCACACTTCTTGTACAGGTCGGGGGAGTGACGTCACTCAAAAGAATATTTTATGGTTCAAAAGCATGATTAATGGGTGGCTACTAGTTCACCAATCGTTTACTCAACAAAAAAACAAAAACAAAATTATATATATTTAAGCATTTTGACAGTTTTTCTTTTTTTTTTTTTATTCTCCAAATTTCCGAGGTAACGTTCCCATTGAAAGTTTCAGAAAAATGTATCAGGAATCCACTGGATTTCTCAATGGACTTTTCAACATCCAATATCCTTGGTTCATGTGACATAGGCTGTAGGTTGCATCAGTTACGGCCAACTTCCAATATAAAAGTAATCTATTCAACAGCTTCTGCATTACATGTAATGGCTAATATGGTTCAGACACACAGTCCTGTTATGGTCTGCCCTACTTGAGACCAGAGGGGGATCAGGGCGCAATATCATCTCTGTTATTATCTACAGGCTTACTGCAGGACTCATTGTGTGGCAGGCGATCTGAGTACAGCTAATGCACGGAGTGATCTGCGCGGCCCTCAAATTAAGCCTTAAAGACATCCTGTAATGCTACATGTATTACACCGACGAGAAAATGAAAGCCCCTGATGTAGACATTGAGAGTGATGTATGTCTCTATGGCACACTGCCCAAGTCACGCTCAAGGAATAACAATGAGGCTGCAGCAAGAGAGTGAGGGAAGGCAGTCGGTAACACGATTATATGCATCATACGCTAAAAACGATCAATGGAACACTTAGGTATCAGTTTCATCGGACAAACTGGCCCACTTTGCTCCCTTAACTTATAAACTTTCACTTGGAGACAATTAAATGCCAAATTTTAAATGTTGTTCTAAGTCAGCGTTTCTAATCGGCTAATTTACTCAAAATGCCCTTTCCTTACATTGCGGCGACAGCATATGCACTTAAAATAGCACCCACAAACACCAACAAGGCATTTTTTTTGCTGTAGACAGAGTTGTTTTCATCAACAATGACGATGATAAAATGATTTTGTCGAGCCTCTTTCATCCATGCCAATAACGTGACAGTGAGAAGCTAAAAATGGCTCTTTGGTGACTAAAACATGCCGAGGCGTGTGACGTTTCGTTGACAAGGCGAAAATGTTAAAAAGTGTCTGTCAGACGTTCAGAACCATGGCTCGACCGCAGAGCCGCAGAGCAGACCTCTGTACTCGCACTGGCGCGCTCTCTCTCACACAGTGAAGTGAGGTCACAGGGGCTTTCTTTCCATCTTTTCCCAATTAAATACAGTAGCTGTATGAACGCAGAAAGGACGAGGAGAAAGGCTGCTGTAGGGAAGAGCCCTGTTCACAATGAAGACATTTCTGCATGTGGTTTGTGGAATCTGTCTCTCAAAAGCTTGATTCAACTTGTCGACCTTCATCCACATTTCCAACGCTTACTGACCTCACTAAAACTGACTAAAACCAGAGGTGACTAAAGCCTATAAGCATTTTCGTCCAAAAGACTGAAACTAAAATGGTTGCCAAAAACAACACAGGCTGAAGAAAATACTTTTAAGTACGGTAGTCAGTAAAAAGTTCGAGTACGAGTTCTTAAAGCAGTACAAAGTAACTTGTTTACCTTAATAAATCCTTTCTGTAGTCCCTCTGGGGGTAATACAAGTGTTGATGGGATGATTGGGGGGTCTTTCATCTCCCCCTGTTGTCTGGAAGCCTTTTCTGCCTACCGGTCGGAGGCCCCAATACAAACTAATAGAATCACGAAGAAGATAACAGGCTAACGGGCACAGCTAACTGCGGGCTAGCACCACTTAAACAGTATTTACAGCCAAGTTTGAGTGAAAATATTGATCTCCACTGTGTAATTGGATGAACAATATCCCTCTGTCCCTTTGTCTTTTCTGTCAGCGTAGTATTTACTCTCACGGACAATTGACGAGTAAAAAACTGTAACTTGCTACGACACCTGCAGTGGCACTTATGGCCTCTAGGGGGATGAGTTTCTTAGTACTGCTTTAAGTAAGGATTGAAAATTAAAACTTTGCAGCTTCAGAAAACATGAAGATTGAACTGTAGAGCAACACAACGGGGACAAAATAAATTTGTTGTTGCGAGTCAGTGACATACATATTTGTGCACAATGCCACCTAGAAACACTCATGGATTTCATTTAAAACCACGTTTTTTTTTTTCCCACAGACCAAGCCATTTCCCCACTAGTTCTAAGTGCATTAACCGTTGGAGGACGTAATCTATGCATGCTTAATCTGCGGACATGCCCGTGTGTTATTGGACTCATTAGGTACAGACTATGATGAAACAATAGAAGCAGAACTCCTGGTGTCTGCTACATGGGATTACACCCTCTAATCTAACTCCCCTCCCGAGCTCCTCAGACCCCCCCCCCCTCACCCTTAACCCCACTCGCTTCCACCACCACGTAGAGATTAGCGCACTGACACACCATCACCGCAGATTAAGCGTGGATCAATTAGCCAGTGCAGAGCGTGGAGGAGGAGCTGTGCTTAAGAGGCACTCACTCAGTGCGTTTACATGGAGGGAGAGAAAACTGAATTATGCCCTACATATTATGGAGCGGCGGTCCATTAGCAGCTGGTCAGCTTGAGTTTTATCGGTTTGGTCCGGTGCATCCAAAAGTGAAAGTAAAATGCTGAAGAGACGCTGCGAGTGAATGGGAGGGGTTAATAGGGATAGATACAGATGGCGTCTTTGGAATTGTCCGTATATGGTCAAGTAGCCAAGGAAGGAAAACAAAGCAGATAAAAAAAAAATACAAAAAACATTCTCCCATTTCTTCACCATTACTTTAACAAATGCTAAATTATGAATATATTTTACCACTAAACAAAGATTCAAAGGCATGGAGAAGAGCAAACAGCCCAAAAAATACAAAAAAACGGACAATGCCAAGCAGGAATCTACCCTAGCTTCATGCTACATATGCTAACGTTAGCAACAAGTGCCGTTTTTGCTTCTACTGAACAATTTGCTGTGGAAAAACATCCATGTTGACCCGATTTTGGCTTGATTATATTTGTGGGTGAGAAATATGTTTCTGCCAGAAAACGGCTAAAAACAGTGAAAAATTGTGATTCCCATGAGAGGTTTTCTTCCCCCTCGGCTAGGCCACGCCCCCTTGTATGACACATTGTCGTCTGTATCTTCATATATCAATTTGGAGCATTTGGTGCCGAATGTTGACATGAAGACAACTTTGAGTCAGAAATCTATGAAAATCCAATAGTCAGTTGTTGTTTTTTAGGGTGCGGGATCTAAAAAAATTGTAGAAATCGAGCAAAGAATTAGCTATCAACAAATCCTTGTGAAAAAATAGTCAGTAATAATAATGGTTTACAACTGTATGACCAAATGAGCCTCTGTCGCCCCAGCTGTAGGATGTGCTCTTTTAATGGTTTAACAGGTCACTGCTTATTTGAAAGCTAAGAACTTCCAGAGTCCATGAGCTTAACTAGCATCAATTAGGTCTTTATTGGGAACAGGAAAACTGTGTTTGTAGGAGAAAGTCCCTTAATAAGATGGATTTAGTTCTAGGATGTGGCAACCGTAAGGCTATGTTCACATTTGGGCCACACATACAAACTAATCCTGCTGCATCTCCTAAAAATATATATTTTTGGGCAGGCACTGGTGAACACAAATGGACTCTAGTGTGCTTTAACTGTTTCCAAACAAACCTACAAACTGACAAATAAATGTGATTTGGTGTTTTTTAAGTGAATAGGAGACAAAAATATGTGTATCTAACAGGAGCTTTAGTAAAAGTAAGAGTACAAACAAGTGGACCAGTATACAGGCCTGGATGGATCACGAGCATCAACACAGATGTCAGATAAATCTCCAGAGAGTGTCATCTGTCAGTATGGCTGCGCTACACTTTACACTTGATTAACTATTTGGGAAAGTCATACTACCTCTGCTGGCTATATACTGCAAATAACATCCAGACAAATGACTGAGGCCCTATCTGCCTGGATCATTTTTTAATCAACATTACTGCATTAAAGGAACTATACCTGATTGTACAAAGAAACAGGGTCACTCAAATTTCAAATTGCTATTTTCTGGTCCAAACTCATCTCAAACTTTCCTAATGCATTTACAACATCAACATTCGTCACAGGTTTCACAACTTTCAGGGAGGAAAACTGTCACTTCACAGTAAAAAATGCCTCCTAGCCTGACATTTTCTGACTGTTTAAAAGGCTTTAAAACCAGTGTTTTTTGGACAAATGCTTTTACAATATACTAACAAAAGGACAAAACAAATTTTATACCAATAACAGAAAATTAAAAAAATCAAGGATAGCTCATTTAATGAATATGTTTACCTCAGACCTGGGGAAGCAAATGGGCCATGATTTTTAATTATCTACAAAATGATCTTACCTACGTACCTATAAAAACACATATGATATACATATATTTTGTTTTAATCATAATTAATCATTAGCTGTGTCCAAGCACGAAACGTGCTTGGACACAGCTAATGATTAATGATGATAACATCACAATTCTTCACAAGGATGACCACTTTCAGGGTCACTTCTCAAGGTCACTGGTAGCAATAATGCTAACTACAGCAACAAAAACATTATATTAACATCTTGTCTTTTAACAAATGTCTACTTTTAGCTTAAATGAAAATATCAGTGACCTAAAATTAAATCAAAGAGTTACGAGACTATGATGAGATAAGGTATGATAAGGTACTGGCTGATTGTTTAGCATGTACATTGTACGTACATCTGCAAAGTGTAGATACTGGAGAGCTCAGACTATAATTGGAGTCCCGTCATGTAAACAAGCTGAGTGATCTACTTTCAGCCTATCGGTGTGTGTGTGCGTCTGTTTGTGAGCTGACAGGGGGCATCACTTCCGCCTCACTGAGCCGTCCTTGCTCTATCCCTGGGCCCGGGGGGAATCTGCGGTCACTCGTCAGGGATGTCGTCTATCCCCTCGGCTTTTCCTGAGCTCCGGCTGACCTCTGTTTACGCTGATCTTCACCTGCTCGCTCTCTAAGTCAAAGGGCAACCACAACGCAGGCATATGATAGTGACGCGAGACAATTCATTATTATATTCATTTATATTTCGTATTAAAAATGACCTTAAGTGTCACCTTGTCAAACATGGTCATTGGGGTCCAACAATAGCAAGTAAAAATACAAACACGGGTTTATTTTTATTGCTGGTCACAGCGCCAACACACGGCTACTCAAAGAGGCGCCATTGTGCTGATAATGCATCTTCAAAGCGGCGCAGAAACTCCCGAAAAAAACATACTTTTATGGAAAATGAGCTGCGGGCTGGATTAGATTGCTTGACAGGCCCGGGTTTGCCCAGGTCTGGTTTATAATGTAATAAAAACACTCACTTCTCTGTGTGATTAAACCCCATTGTGTAGTTAATTTAACTGCTGCACATTGTGGATTTGATCATGTATTTTACTGTTGCATCTGCTTTATTCGTGTATCACTCAACAACAATTGTTAACATTTAAATTAAAGTGATAGTACTGCTTTAAATAAACACAATCTATTACATTTGTGAAACATTTCAACTTACAGACTAAGTAACTCTTGCCCCTAGAGGCCATACGCGCAACTGCAGGTGTCGTAGCAAGTTGTGATTTTTTAACTTATTCATTGTCTTGGAGAGTAAATACTACACTGACAGAAAAGACAAACGGACAGAGGGATATTGTACATCCAATTATACAATGGAAATCATTTTTTTCACTCAAACTTGGCTGTAAATATTGTTTAAAGTGACGTTAGCCCGCAGTTAGCTTTGCCATTAGCCTGTTAGCTTCTTCTTCGTGATTCTATTAGTGTGTATTGGTGACTCCGGTCCGGTGGCAGTCAAGTTGCAAACATGGTTTTCTGGCCAGAGACACCAGGGGGAAATGAAAAACCCTCCAATCATCCCATAAACACTTGTATTACCCCCACAGGGACTACGGAAAGGATTTATTCAGGTAAACACGTTACTTAGTTCTACTTTAACCGACTAGGTCTGACCTAAGCAATATTAAATAATATTTGTTTTTCTAAAGTCCTTCCCTTTGCTGATTTCAACAACTAATCAGAATCTCCAGGATACCACTTTGACCAATGAGGCGAGCTTTTCCTGTGAACTAGCCTGTCAGGACCAATCAGGGGGACAGGGGTAAAAGCTTGAACATTTACTTTTGAAAATTCAGTTCTTGCAAACTAGGAGTGGCTTTCTGGTCCAAGAGGGTTGGGATTTGATTATTTACCTTCAAATCTCTCCTGACTTTGCAAACTTACAGACTATCACTTTAATGTAAACATCTGTATTCTGGTGTATTTCACCCCTTCTTAATCTCAGTGGGACTATCCTGGTTAAATAAAGGTCAATAAAATAATAAAATATGCTCAATCTCTTTATATATTTATTAAAAAGTACATATTTCTGTACAACTGTTTTTACCCCCCTTCAATTTTCAGGTTTTGGGTGACTTAGCATATCGAGTTTCAAAATGAGGCGTTTAACTATTGCTCTGTATCAATGTTTCTCCATAGATTTATATGGGAACTTCTAGGAATTCTAGAAATATTTTTCCTCAAAAGAAACATTGTCTTATTCACACTGTGTATATAAATCTACTGGTGTTAGAAATAGACATAAAAAACCTTCATCTGTGCAGACGGTCATGTCATGGTTATTGCGAAAGCCGTGTTTCTGGCCGACTCACATGTGTGTTATCGGGTCACATGGGCCGCTGTAATGTTGTGCAGCTGTTTAGCCCTTGCTGCTGGCTGACTCTGCACTACTTTAATAGACACATGTTATTCCAGCGAACTGCACGATTCAGGAGGAGAGCTCACATTTCAGCTCTGGGGGAGAGGGAAGTGAGTTTTTTTCTTTTTTTTCTTTTTACAGGAGCGAACGGAGTCAGCATCCGCAATGAGGCAGTGTGGATGAGGGAATGGACGGAGTGACAGGGGGGCACTGGGGGAAGAAAGGAACGGGGCGAGGAGGGAATGCAGATGGACATGGGGCATTTCTTCTCCAACTGTTCACACCGAGCGCCGTCAGGATTAGACCGAGGACTAAACTCGGGTCAAGCTCCTAAAGTGGAATACAATGAGTCTAAACTGAACTATACTATAGGGTAAGACAACAAGGACATGCTCTGACTGTTAAGTAGTATATGTAAGTAAAAGCAGCCGAGATGTCTTTAGACTCCTTCACTTGGGCCAAACATGTTGAATCCCGTCAGGTTGTCGAGAGGGCGGTGGCACACTGCAGTGCACAGGTGTTGAAAGTTGCACAGTCGCCAAGGTGAACCATGGCAAACTTTTAAATATCGCAGTAACGACCACATCATAATATTTTCACTAAACTAAACTAAAATGAGAGCTTGAAAACCGTGCTGCCGGGAGAGGCTTGACAACAGTGTAGCGACGCCTCCATGCCCAGGTAGTTGCCGAGGCGATTGTTCAGAAGTGCCACCGAGGATGAAGATTTCAATTTCTTGTAGTGATTTGGAGTGAGATCGAGAGTTTGGTATGTTCTTTGTGCTATAGTTAGGGCTGTAAATACTGTTTAAAGTGACGCTAGCCCGCAGTTAGCTTTGCCATTTAGCTTTTCATCTTTGTGATTCTATTCGTGTGTATTGGTGGCTCCGGTCCGGTGGCAGTCAAGTTGCAATTTTGGTTTACTGGCCAGAGACACCAGGGGGAGATGAAAGACCCTCCAATCATCCCATTAACACTTGTATTACCCCCACAGGGACTACGGAAAGGATTTATTAAGGTAAACACGTTACTTTGTATTCCTTTACATACCAGACACATTTAATCCGTTGTTTATGCTTCATGTAGCTAGCCATCAATGTGTTATGCTAGCATACCGTTTACCTATTCAGCCTGTTTGTTTATCCACTAGGCATTTTTTGTACTCTGGAGCGACTTATAGTCCGGAAAATACGGTAGTACCCCTTTTTATCCGCTTAGAAAATCGACATGTTTAATTTTGTGTAACTATACGTGGATCGTGTAACTACTCATGTAACCGTATAGGGAAAACGTGGAAGAGCTTGGTTGCTTCTATCTTCAACCCCGTTAGCGGAGAGGAGGAGACGCTATATGCTAACAACATGTTTGGTGTTTTTGTGTTACTGAGGGCACGCACAAAGACCACACAGGTACGCATCAACTCGTCTAAGCTCAGGTAAGAACATACAGTATGGAAAAATGGTGGCCTGTTCCATTAAAGGTATACCATTCATCTACCCTGGTTTTGCTTCCCCTCCGTGTCCCACTGTGAGCGCTCTGCCCCGCCTTCGTCAGAGAAACATGCCTAGACTGTAGCGTCTTAGCAAACAAAGTAAAGAACAATCAGGTCAAAGTCTACACCAGGCGAGGAGGGGAATACGAATGGCCTGACTGAAGGAGCATCTTGTCAGTTGTGCGCTGGCTGGTTGTGTCGTCGTATTGTGCGCTGACACGTTGAGGGGGCAGCGAGGGGGGGGGTGGTTAGGGGGGGGTGCTCTCAGCTGGTTGAGTGGATGCATGAAAGCCTTTGAGACAGATAGACCGAGCCAATCTGAGACAGCTTCAGAAAAGAGCGAGAGAGAGAGCGGGAGAAAGAGCGCATTCTTCCGCGGACACCCCCCTTTGACCATACGCCCCCCTCACCCCCCCCCGGTCCATTCAGCCTGCACTAGTCTAGCCAGAATTAATGATTTATCTCAATAGGGCCCCTCTGTTCACACACACACACACACGCACACACATACACACATACAGGGCCGGGAGCCTCGGGGGGCCCTGTGACCTCACCTCCATAAACAACGCTAAGTGCTAAATACTCACTGACACAGAAAGACGGCGCTGCTTACTGTACACGCGGCACGTCACAACATTATGCTTTCACAGGCGGGGATGGATGGTGCTCCGGCTTTCCATGCACAGTCTCCATGAGGGCCGGGACAAGGTGATGATGAAAGTATTGTTTGGAAGATATGACATCAGACTGCACAACATTACAGCGGCCCATGTGACCCGATAACACACATGTGACACATCAGACTCACAGGAAACCAACGGAGATCTGCAAAAACTGCTGCTAAAAAAAAATTATAAATGGAACGGTGTAAGCAATCTGAATGAAGATGCTGAAAGACTGTTGGACTTGTGACCCAGGTGATGGCCATCCGAGCCGGTGTGGCCAAAGCAGGTCCACACTCTGAATCAGGGGCAGATTTATATCAGCAGCATCTTTAACATGCCTGATGTCACCAAAGAGTTGCGATACTGGCTTCCGATAGGATATTTATATAGTGCCTTTCACAGACATAGTCACAAAGCGCTTTACATGAGACAATTGGACATGCACTCCATACTCGGTGGTGGTAAACTACGTTTGTAGCTTCAGTTTCCCCTGGGGGAGACTGTCAGAAGCGCTGTCGCGAGTGCACACGTCTGTGCCAAGAGTCCCTCTGACCACCACCACCATACATTCACTCACACACATCATTCATCCTGGCCTATTGTGCATGCTTTTAGTGGTAGGGGAAACCGGAGTACCCGGAGGAAACCTACACAGACACGGGAAGAACATGCAAACTCCACACAGAAAGGACCAGGTGGGAATCGAACCCAGGACCTTCTAGCTGGGAAGCGGAGGCGCTAACCGCTGCACTACCATGCACTATATTGTCCCAGCACTAGTATCAAGTATGATTCAGACTCTACGTTTTCATCTATTTAGAGTGCGTCGTGAGGGTTTTCTGTTTGTAAGTTGTGGTGAAGGACGCAGGAAGGCTGCAAGAACAAGAGTCAATTTCTATAACCAAAAGGCTCACAAAACACCCCAGGCGTGGGAATAAACCTAGAAAGTTTACAGGAATGTGGAATGCTTTACTCATGGTGGACAATCATGGTAATTAAAGTAGTAGGAAAAGTATCATGGTGGAGGGTTAAGGACTTGGGACGTTGTGGAGTGAAAGTGTGTTTGTAAATTCCATTCATGTAAAGGTCCATCCTGAACGACCTTGAGAAATGTTACACCATAGCCCTCTCACCGTACGACGGGTTCTGTTTCACTTTTACGAATCACCGCACACAATTTTCTTCATCAAGACTCCCTTCACAAAGCACTGCACTCTCGGGTCAAAGAAAAGTGCCGTCAAAAAACCACACACACAGAGCAGGTCTAACACAACGCAGCAAAACGCTAAACACCGCTCAAATCAATGTGTTTTCACGTGGAATTGTAATAGAAGAGACACTTTTGAATGACTGTGCGCAGTGATCTGACAAGGAGTGAGAGTAAGGCTTTGTGGGGAATAAACAGGCGTCTTTAGCGTGAGTGGGCTCTCTTCTCCTCCTTTGTCAGGGACGGGACCTCATGGAAATCACAGAAATGCCTTTAACTATCTGAGCCTGTTCCTACAAATGCACACATTCTGTTAACCATCTAATCCTGGACCCAATTTAAATGAACGTCCCATTCGGAGCAATGTGTGGGGAGGTATGTTTTGTCGGCATTTATATCATTTCTGTGGTTTCTTGGATGTGAATCCGACCCCACCAAAAAGCACTGAGTTAGCGTTTAGCTCAGAGGACACTTTTAGACGCTAATTTGTATCTAAAGTAAAATCTCAAAAGGTCTGAACATTCAGTAATGATTTCTAACAAGGCTTTGGGGCGACAGTGGCGCAGATGGTAGAGCGGGATGTCTCATGATCGGAAGATCGGGGGTTCGAATCCCGGCTCCTGCAGGTGCAGACTGTCGTTGTGTCCTTGGGCAAGACCAATGGCCGCTGGCTGCTCTGCTTTATGCCCACAAACCTAGAGGCTGCCATTGCTGTAGTACCTCCATATCGCCGCTAGTCCCCCATTGAAAAGCATTGGACTTTAGACACATTAAAAACAACTTTAAAGCCTGGTCCCATTTTTTTGTAACTATCTAGAGCTAGATATTACTCCTGTCATAACGCTGAATTAGTCAGAATTTAAGAAACCAGGCTGGTTTTCGTAAGAAGAATGTTAGCATTGGAGCAGCGCGAGCTACACGTCACGCAAGGGCCGAGGCTACAGTGAAGATCCCGCCCTTATGCCCTTTTTAGGAACATGCTTGGTCAGAGCTGGCACTCCCACAAGCGTGGTCATTATGGTAAACGGGGAGGAGTGAGCAGAAGCTGTCCATTTATATATACAGTCTATGGGCTAGACATTTCACTCAATGCCTACGTGTGAGTGGTTGGTGGTGGTCGGAGGGACTGTTGGCGCAGATGTAAGCAGCCTCGCTTCTGTCAGTCTGCCCCAGGGGAAACTGTGGCTACAAATGTAGCTTAGTAGTGAATGAACCCCCCTCCCTTTAATGTGTGAAGCACTTTGGGTGTGACTTGTGTCATATCAAAAGTGCTACACAAATAAGATTCCCTTCTCTTTGACCTAAATGTGGGCGATGGGTTGACAACAGCTGAAAACATCTGGATCGTTTATAGTTTGTGATGTTTGGTGGCTAATGCTAACGGCTATATAGGAAAGTTTCATTTCATTTTTTTATTTATTTCAATCATACTGATTCTTTCTTTTTTAAATGAAATAATGCTCATGAGAAGAAGAAAAAATCTTAAATGCACAGACAATTGAAAAGGAGCACAAAGAAGACAAACTTATATTATGGGCCCCTTTCTCCAAAAGAAACAAACAACCTTTTCAAGATGGTCTGATGTAGCAACATGTCTGTCACAAAAAAAATATACATAAACATTATGCTACAAGCAGGGTTTGGACATCAAGACAAATAATCTTTGTTATTTTTCATTTCATTTCCAGTTCATATGATTGAATTACTGTTTCCTTAAGTAGTTGTTTGCACTGAAAACCATTTCATGGAGTTCCTCCTGTGGAGATAGCCATCCGCTTCTGGCTGGTTCTGGCAAAAGGAAGACTAAAGTTTGTTTCGGACCATGAGCAAGACTCGCTGACTTGCTAACTGTCCGCATACGTTTGGAACGGACGCTGCTTCTCCTTTTTATCTCTATGTGGCCAAACATGAGGTTTTCACATTAGGTCCTCTTCCAAATGCTTTATCATTCACAGCAAAACCTTTCTGCGATGCCAAATAAATAAAAGTGAGCGCAGACTCAGTGTATAACCTTGACTGTTCCGCAGCGTGGCTGTAGGGTTTGGACAGTTAATGCCTGTCACTTTGGGGCGTTGGGTGCGAGCGGCTCTCGGCTCGGTGACATAGAAACGCTGAGGTCCGCTCAGCCATGTCAGGATGTAATTAGTCTAAAGAGCTCCTTAGCATTCCTCTGGTCGCCCTCTCCCACAAAAGCGCTCAGTGGAGGGAGAAAGGCCCAGGAAGTGGCTCCCTCTCCTCCTCCTCCTCTTTTATTCCTCTCTCTCTCTCTCTCTCACTCTCTCGCTCTTTCTTTCAGTCTGTCCCGCTCAAGGCCTTCCCACGCTCTGGGACGGCTCTCACAAAGGTGCCTCCCGTAAAGCACCGTTTGCAGCGTCTGGATTGATTCTCGATTTCGATATTCCATGTTGTACAACTGAAAATTAAATCTGCTCTTACTTCTGTGGCAAACAAAATGCAACTGCAAGAAGCAAAAGAAAATAAATAAATATTCAGAGGTAATTGCAAATGCAGTGACTTGTGTTACACACGTCTCTTGCTGTGTAATCACATCACCAAAGCAATCCTGGTCTGACTTGAAAGTACTGCCCCAGAGCAGGAGCTGAAACAGTCCCTCTAAGCACTACGGCAAGGGGTTCTTATGGCGCTCGTCTTGTGGAGCGTGTCCTAGGTCTTCACTGGGACCTTCTCAGCTGGCTTCTCTCCATGTGGTGGAGCAGCGGCTCTACCCCAAGCTCCTCTTGGGCGACTAACAGCCATCCTGCAGAGGAAACTCATTTCAACCACCTGTACTGGGATTGAGTCCGTTCATCACAAAAACATGACGAAATGTGGATGTAACAAGTGTTCTCAGAAAGTCTAATATCGATCCAATCCCAGAGCACGTTGTCACGACAGGAACCAAATTAATCACTTAACAAGAATGTACCCGCGCAGATGTTGATGCTTCATCTTCTCTCAGAGGAGTTTTTCCCAAACGTATATTGATTGAAACAGCCGTAACGCAAGGAACTCAAGGACTTAAAACCCACCTTTTTACAAAAGCTTATTTTAACAGCTAATGCTTTGTGTTTTTAGTCCTGTCTTTTAATATATGTTGTGTTGTATTTTATAATGTTTTGTTTTTAACTATGCTGTCCATTGTAGCACTTTGAGATTTGGTGTCAAATGTAAAGTGCATTATAAATAAAATGTATTATTATTATTATTAACGCGTTCATATTGGATTCTCCTGGGTTTAAAATCTGATGTGATGATAATGACCCCTCCAGCGGTGGCTGCTGATCTAAACTCTAGGTGTTTGTGTTTTTTTATTGTTTGTTTTTTTACGCTCAGATCTACTTAACGCATTTACCACCACTTGTCAGACTAATAAGAAGCATGTAACCACATATCAGCAAATACCCACGGAACAACAGCATTACAGACAACTCTTATTCCCAGAGCATCAGGCCAGAAACACGGCAAAGGTTTACTCTATAGACGGCAGTAAACATAATTTAAACTGAAGACTACTAAACAGCAGATTACCTAACAGTGCATTTACCCTCAGCACAATGATATGAGAGCATAAAGGAGTTGTTTATGTCCTGTTAAAGTTACAATAGTTGAAACCGACTCGCCCGTAACATTTAAAAGCATCGCGTTCAAACGTCTGTGTAGCCTCATTAAAACTCTATAAACACACGGCAGCTTCCCCACTTCATCTTGTGTCGCCAGCGAAAAGTCCCGATGCGAGGACTCGCTCAAAAACCGAAGAATATTCAAGTAATCCACCGGTGTTTGCTAGTTTACCCATAGTGTTTACAGAGAGCACGTGGAACTTAAAGGGATATTTCAGGATTTTTGACATAGGGCCTCATTTCCTGGTTATCCAGAGTGTTGCTGATTTCTGGAGATATTTTTTTTGTAATACAAGCAGTTCTTATATTTGAAGAGTTTTGTGGCACTAGGCTAATGCAAGGCTAGTGCATTTCTATGGTATCAGCTAGCCTGCATTAAAAACAGTCTGACCCGCTCCACAGAGCACCTGAGGCAAATCACTTATAACACCAGACTAACCATATAAATGTTTGTGTCCATAGAGTAATTTGAACCTTTTTACATTTAAAATACCTTATATTTGAGCAGCATCAGCTTCGTGGTTGTATAAGCTACACAGCAGCGGAGTGATCTGCTAGAAAATAGTCCCTCAAAATGCGATCATTCATGTGATGCAAGGTCAGTTATATTCCAAAAAATATGCTATGGACACAAACATTTATATGGTTAGTCTGGTGTTATAAGTGATTTGCCTCAGGTGCTCTGTGGAGCGGGTCAGACTGTTTTAAATGCAGGCTAGCTGATACCATAGAAATGCGCTAGCCTTGCACTAGCCTAGCGCCACAAAACTCTTCAAATATAAGAACAGCTTGAATTACAAAAAAAAATATCTCCAGAAATCAGCAACACTCTGGATAACTAGGAAATGAGGCTCTATGTCAAAAATCCGGAAATATCCCTTTAAGTGAAAGTAACCAATGAGGAGTCTTCAGTGTGGTGTGCTGCTCTGTGATAGGGTCCGGGGGTGTGTATGTGATAGAGGCGGGACCTCACTTCACTGCCATCACTGTCATATTCATGTGCGTTCTCGGAATATGCCCTTTCTTGTTTTTGTGGTAATCATCGTTATCAGATGTATAAAACTACAATGATTGTACACAGTAATACATTAATTATTATGTATAAAATTAACTATAATAAATGAAAAAAGAATAGGAAGTGTGAATTTTGACTGGCCAGGCTGAGGCTACCAACATGTATGAAGCTAAAAAAAACCTTTGAAAAGGATTTTAGCAGAATTAGACCTTTAATGTAAAGACAATGAATATGCTGAAACCAGGCCCAAACCAGACCCAAACCAGGCCCAAACCAGACCCAAACCAGGCCCAAACCAGGCCCAAACCAGGCCCAAACCACGACTAGATCGCATCGAAACCAGGACTGAATCAGGAACAGGCCGTTTCCTACTGGACTAAACCGGGGCCACAAACATATTCTGCGGCAGCTGTCACTGTGTTTTCCATTTCAGTTCATGCAGTGAGAGTGTGGGCCTAAACCAGGACTAAACCAGACCAGGAGTCACCTTGTTGTTTTCCATCCCGCCGCTCGCAGTGAAAGTAGGCCATGGCGGCTCTTTGAGAGAAGCCTCCTCTGGGGACAGGCCACAGACTGGGAACGCTTCGGTAAAAAAAAAAAAAAAAACTGCAATCGCATGAACACATCTGCTCGCATCCTGCATCTGATCAGTTGGAAATATCCTGTCTCCGCAGTGCCACGCCTCAACGCGCTGCTATGGCAACGGGGGTGAAAGCCCAGGAAAGTGGATGAATGGATTGGAGTATGAAGTGCTAAATTCATAAATGGATCCCATGCATTTGAGAACATGCTCATGCCTGGGCATCGCGGGTCGATCTACGAGAGAAACCAGGATATTTAGTTCTCTGTAGAAGACACAAAGCAGTTGCAGTGTTTTCCTTTGGTGATTTCTTTGTCTCTCTCTCTGTCTGTTGCTGTCAGCTGATGACTGATCCTGAATGAAATGAGCCTGCCCTGAAGACTTGGACGATTCAGACAGTTCATGACCTGACTTGGACTTCACAGGAATGACAAACATGGTCTCGGATTTGACTTGAAGTTTATTTCAACAACCGGGACTCATTGAAAGCTGCATATAGGTTGCGTTCACATGGCATTACAACATTCTAAACAGCCTATACCGTCAAAACGCTGAATTTTGGAATTGGTTTGTTTCATTTCTCTATAATAGCTGGATCTGTCTACAAACAAAGACTGTTGCAAAGCTCAGCGTCTTCTCTCACAGCACTTACGAACTAAGGTCACATGACCGTCTCATGAAGGTGTCCAAAAGTGGAGACACTATTCAGAATGATGTTGGTCAGATGGAAGGACTTTCAGCCATGAGATGATTGTGGCAGGTTTGAGAATCCAGTCACTTACAGATAATGATCAGGGAAAACTGTGTCTCTCCCATTGGGTTGTATCGCCCCAAGCTCCAACTCAAATTATGACATGACATTCTAGAAAGTTGTGAATGCAGCCTATAAACAGATGCATAAAGCAGAGATTCGTAGTCTACTGGTCATGGCAGTAGGATTGTCAAAAAAATCAACCCTCAGATATCAGGGCACTCACTCCATACTTGGTGGTGGTAAGCTATTATAGTAGCCACAGCTGCCCTGAGGTAGATTGATTTAAGCAAGGCAACCAGTCTGAACCACCAACCACTCACTCACTCACTCACTCACTCACTCCATTCATCCAGGCTTCCTGGTGTTTCCAAACGGTCTCCAATCCAAGTCCTGCCAGGCCCTTCCTGCTCAGCGTCTGAGGTCTGACAGGATCAGGAAGAGCTAAGGTGGTGTGGCCACAATATCAGAATTGCTTTTTTGGCTATTGTTATGAACAGCTTCACAAGAACAACAGCGTGAGTGTGTTTACAGATGTACAGGTGCATGAAGTGTTAGCAGCAGATATGAGTGTGGACATTCCACATAGTGCAATAGAGCAGTGCCTTTGCGCAATACCAAGTATCAATACTTTATCAAAGTATCCATACTTTAAAAAATGTTGAACTGTGTTTTACTTGCAATAGCCCCAATGTATGTGTTTCGGAGGCCTTTTTCTTGCAGTCTTACACAACACCCCTTTGTTAAACCTACAAAGTGGTGTTTATGCATTTTGTCATCTTAAAGTGATAGTCTGTAATATTGCAAAATGAGGAGAGCGTGAGCAAAATTTCAAAAGTAAACGATCAAGCTCCGACCCTCCTCCCTCCTGATTGGACCTGACAGGCTGGTTCACAGGAAAGCTCGTTTGATTGGTCAAAGTGAAAGCCCAGGGATTCTCGTTAGTTGCTGAAATCATCAAAGGGAGGGACTTTAAAAATAATACTATTATTTAATATTACTTAACGTTATGACAGATTTCAGGCCAAGGCCTCTATCATATGCAATCAGTTAGATTCACCGGGGCCGCCAACGTTCACACACTCATGCAGTATTTCTCACGCAAAATTTGGGGAAAGAAAGTGAACAATATTAGACTGAGTGTGGGAGAAAAACAGTCGGTTACAAACTATCCTCTTTATAAGAATATAAAGGCAGCCAAACAACCAGCATAAAGACATTTGAAACCCACAAATATCTAGTTCTGAAACACTGAAGAGGCACACAGAGCCCCCCACACCTGCAGCACAGAGGCGCTACAGGAAACATAAAAGGGACAAAGCTAAGCTACACAAATCTTCTATCCCTACAATTGTTCTGGCTAATGGACACTCTTCCCAGGAAATGGTTAAAGAGTGTTGTGGGGCGGAGGGAGCAGTGCAGGAGGAAGAGGAAGGAGGAGGAGGAGCTGACCAGTGCAGGACACCACGCTCTGAAACAGGAACAAACCCAAGAGGTGGTGCACCGTTTCAGAGGAGATTGAAAGCAGAACTCCGGTTTCCTCTACCTCCAAAAACATGCTGGTCAGGCTTCTGGATGGCGGCGAACTAAGTTACAGCGGCTCAGGACTAACCCAACAGCTGAACGCAATTTAGTCGTACAATTGCACAATGAGACATAAAGCATTTACTTACTTAATTAGCAATGTGACTAGCACAGGTCGCCAACAGCACACTGTTTTCAATACACAAGCTTAATTAAGACCACTGACTAATTTTGGGTTCTCAAAGCAAATCCGACACATTATGGTCAGTTTGTCTGTTAATCGTGGCTATTGCAGCTTATTAGAGAGGCATAAAATAAATGAGAATAAACTAAGAATATAGGAAAATGCCAAACACAATGAAACGGTAAAATGAGAAACTACTGATCAGTAAAATTATGATCATAGGCTCATGACTACTGCTCACTTATAACTGGTGCGGAAATATGATCTAGTGTTGAGCTCTTTCTTCATTTCAAAATACATTGAACATATTTGTGTCTCACACCCAAAAGTTGGTTATTGAGGTGTAGATTTTGTTTATTATTTTTGTACAAAAAATGTACAAAAAATGTACAAAAAAATGACAACATTTGACAAAAAAAGTGAGAAAAATTTGATGAAAAATTGAGAAAAAATGGACGAAAAAGTGACAAAAAATAAACAAAAATGTGATAAGAATTTGACAAAAAAATGCGAATAATTTGACGATTTTATTTTTTTATTTGACGAAAAAGTGACAAAAAAGTCACGAAAATTTGACAAAAATGAGATGACTGCCCAACAAAAAAGTGATGAAAAAAAATCTGATGATGTGAGGAAACAGATCAATTTAGTTTTGTAGGTCTTAGCTTTCAAATGAGGTGTTACGCTGGCCTACAGGATTTGGGTAAAGCTGAACTGGAGAAAATGCTCTCGGTTCAGGCGGGAGTTAAGAGGTTAAAGTACATATGTCAACGTGGGCCAATTTGACTTGGACATGAGGAAATGACTGGACCCGCACCACGTCTCGACAAGGAGAGTCTGTAATGGGGTTTGTGTCTTACCTTCTGGTACTCCTGGTCGTCGGGCCTGAAGTCGCTGCTGACGAGCTGGAAGTCCATGTTGAAGTGGGGGAGGCGGTGCAGCAGGTTGACCCACCACGGAGGGGAGTAGTTCACCACGGACGCCATACTGAGCACTAGTGTGGATGCAAGGCCTCACCGGGCACTGGGGACACACAAGGACTAACGTTACCCACATTTCATTCATTTCACATCTTTTCTTTTCGCTAGGGCTGCACAAAACATCGCCAAATCGTTGTTTTTACCCTACCAGGTCAAGCTATGTCCATGTTACAAGAAGCCACAATATACATCAGACTTCAGCAGGAGCTTTTTGGGAGCTGGTGCCGTGATGCTAAGAACAGCCACTGGAGAAGATTCAAAGATTACTAAAAATTAAAGTTGTGCGAGTGAGCCGAAAACAGCCCCTGGTCTGTTTTTGAGGAGAGAAGAACATTGTAACGTGGTAAAAAGCTCTATCTGGGGGTTGGGGTGCCTTTTACGGTTCTTATTTGGTATTTTTAAGTCTAGTTTCAAAGCAGTTACAAGTAATTCTTGCCCCTAGAGTCCATAAGCGCGTTAGCATTTTTTAACTGATTAATTGTCCGTGAGAGTAAATACTACGCTGACAGAAAAGACAAAGGGACAGAGGGATATTGTACATCCAATTACACAATGGAAATGTTTTTTTTCACTCAAACTTGGCTGTAAGTACTGTTTAAAGTGGTGCTAGCCCGCAGTTAGCTTTGCCCGTTAGCCTGTTAGCTTCTTCTTCATGATTCCATTACTGTGTATTGTTTTCTCCGGTCTGGTGGCAGCAAAGTTGCAAGTTTGTTTTCTGTCCAGAGACACCAGGGGGAGATGATAGACCCTCCAATCATCCCATAAACACTTATTACCCCAGTATTACCCCCAGACAAACAAGTTACTTAGTACTGCTTTAAAAAGATCATTAATAAAGAGCGCCACTTGAATGTTTTTTCTGAATGTAATGAAATGTACTGTGTTGAAATGGTTTAGGAAAATATTGCAGTAATGGGATTATTGCAATGTCTTTTTCATGTTTCCTAATCCTAATTGTCATTGTCTGCACCAAGTCACAAGCTGGACTCATTTCTCCCAAAACATGACTCTTTCATCACTCTGAACACTTCAAAACTCCACTGTGGACTTCTCCCTAAGTTCACTGTATATATGATATAACTTAAAGGGACTATACGGCGTTTAGAAATGTTAAAACTAAGTATTTTCCTCCCCCTAAATGTTCTAGCCATGTCCTAATGTGTAGAATGAGCTCAGACCTGTTCACCACAACTGCCTCTAAAATCCTGCACTGTCACTCAGAAAGCTGTTACTTCAGGTCCGAAGTGCCGTCATGCACGAGCTTAATATAGAAGCTGCAGTTACATGTATGACCTGAGGTGGCAGTAGTGAGCATAAAATGACCAACTTGCATCTAGTCTCTTTAAGAAGACTTCAATCAAATCAAAATCTTTGAAATGTTTCAGAAAATTACTGATAAATTAAAGCCACGCTGCTTCACATAAATAGAATAGAATACAAGCATTTATTTGTATTTTCATTTAGTCATGCAACTGTGAAGCACTTTGAATTGCCTTGTGTATGAATTGTGCTCTACAAATAAACTTGCCTTGCCTATTTCATTACAGATCTTTTCATTGTTGAAAAGTCCCACGTGTGTGTTTGCTGTGAGCAGTTCAGCTCTTGTCTGACCGGACAGGAACTTTACCAAGAGCGAGACGTCTCCAGCTCGTCTCCATGGAGATGCAGACTAAAGGCAGACATCACCTACAGCAAATGTAGCATTCCCTGTGTCAAGCTGGTCATTAGGAGCATCTTTTGTATTGGCAACAGTAGAATGCAATATATTACACTGTGTGCCTTTAAAATGTTTATATACGCAAATTAGGCATTTTATGTTTCAAATAAGTAAGATTCTGGCTTTTATTTTGTTGATGCATTAGTTATAAGGGTACTTTTAAAAAAAAAGGGAATATGTCTTGGAATTAGAATTCAACAAACCCATCTAAAATAAAAAGGTAATATGGTTCACTACAGGCCTGGAAAATCTGGTCTCTATGTCAGGAGTTCTCAACCTGGGGTTGGGACCCCCAAGGGGGTCGCGAGACAAATTTGGGGGGTCGCCAAAGCATATAGATAAAAATGTATATTTTAATATTATTATGATGGTGTTGCTATTATACTAGGGTGCCATATTTTGTTCTAAATTTGATTCATTTTATTTTAGCCATTGTCTTGTCCTTGTTTTTTTTTTTAGAATTATATAGGTTAATGTCCCTGTTTTTCCCATGGTCTGACCCAGGCGGGGGTCACGATCCTAATGAACTGTTATAATGGGGGTCGCAGCTCCAAAAGGTTGAGAACCACTGCTCTATGTGCTACTTAAAGTAAAGTGGAGATATTGTCGCCCCAATGTGAGTAAATGGTCACATATAAAATCTAATGGAGAAACATTGAAGAACATATGGCTTTGCCTGCGTCTCCCCTTCATGTTTCCATACTTGTTGTTTTACTTCAGGATTTTTACCAATACCAAATTGCTGTCCAGCCTATTTTTAGATGAGGGCAGAAATCAAGACTCGAGACAAGCTGTGGGCACTATAATCTTCTCTATACTCTCTATACTGGGACTCGCTGCTGCAGCATGTAATTACTTTGCCTTTCGCATACCGCTCTGCCTTCACACACACTGCTCTGGAGCGGTTGTATGGCATCCTAAATGAAATGATAATCAATGGACGGTCAGTGAGTTAATGGACACGCATTATGAGATCTCCAAACACTCAATGCATCAGTGGTTTTGGCACAAGCAGACGACAAGGCAAAAATGTACTGTAAACAAACCTAAAATACAGCTACGGTTATGCTATATTTAGCACCATGAAGTTGACACAGTACGTACAGTTCTCTATGAATAATAAATAGTCGAGCTGCATGGTTTTAAGAGAAAAACAAGGCTTCTGTACAAATACAATTGATAATATTACGCTCAAAGTGACTTACCAGCTTTAAGCGTATCTACAACTATCTTGGGGTCAGAGAGGCCATCTGCGCCACTCACAACAGTGACACTCACACAGGCTAGGTGGTCGAAGTGTCTTGCCCAAGGACACAACAACAGTATGCACGAGTCAAGAGTGGATTCGAACCACTGATGTTTTGCCTGGTGTTTCCCAAACTTTTCGCATCAGCTAACCCAAGTGGTTCCAACCAAGAGTACGGGGATCCTTTGGGGCACTCGAGGACTTAGCAGGGGGTACTTGGAACTATTTCAGACTTAAAACAAAAGTTAAAGGATCAGGCCAACATTTTGACATACTGAGATATGTTCTTGCCTGCCTTTGTGCGTGCCCTCAGTCACGCAAAACGACCAAAGATGTTGTTAGCATTTGGCGTCTCCCAATGTATTCCTATAGTTCCAAACGGGGGTGGAGTTGGAGCTATACTCTTCCACACTCTTCCACGGGCACAAAGACCCGACGGTTATGTGTCAACTCATCTAAGCTCAGGTAAGAACATATCTCAGTATGGAAAAACGGTGGCCTGTTCCTTTAACGTTATTTTTGAAAGGAAAATCTATATTCTTGCAGTAAAAAATATAGCTTTGAGATTACAACATTGTCTTTTACTCACAATCAGTCCTTTTTAAGTGACTGCGTTCTAACACCTCTTGAAAGAGGGGGAACACAGTACCACTACAGGGCCCAAAACACAACTGAGGTTGGGAACCACTGAACTCGCCAACCTTGGACTTTCCCAGCACCAAGATCGATTCAGGACCTGATTTGATGACCTCAGAGGATATTTCATGAACTACACGAGGGTTTCAATCACGTGACTTACGTTTAAAGGGGACACCATTTTGAGCATTTTTGAACGATTCAGAAGCTGGGGTGACCTTTTGTGCATATTTTTTTTTATCAACCTTAAATTTCCTTCCTTCACCCATGGATATACAATTGCAATCTTTAGGATTTGCTCATAGCAACGCGTGAATTGCAATTATAATACAATTTTCTTTTGCAGCCCAAGCATCATTCGTCATTTCTGCACAACAAGACATAGGCTAATTGTCAACAGTAAACAAGCCAAAACCCGTTACGAGACAGGAGATGCATTCAGCACCAGTCGATATGCCTACTTGGACAATAAATCTGGGCATTTGTCTCCACTTGGTTTTATCTCAATATCGTGTTTTCTCGTTGAGTTTACGCATTGCAATAAAGCACGTACACGCTCCCCGGTGTCGTGCAGGTCGTTACGAGGCTGTTCACCTGTCATTAGCTGCGATAAATCACCGCAGTGAGAGCCCATTGTCAGGCAGACTGAAGCTATGAGGTCATACAGTACGATCCGACTGTGTGCGAGCGTGAGAGAGAGCGGAGCGGCTCACACAAGAAATACTGCGATATAAATGTTCGGAGCGACACGCGCCAATGTAGGTCAATGGGAACAGTCTTTGTGTCGGACTATGCAGATAAATGCATCCACACCGGCCTCGAATTTGTTTGCAGATTTTTTTTTTTTAAAGCCTTTTTTTGGTGTGTTGTTAGGTTTGGAATGTGAATATCTCAAATTTTACTGAAAAAAAAAAAATACAAGAAAAAGGCATCGCGAAACTGTACCCGCGCGAGGTTATTAAAAAAAAGCGCCATTAAGCGGCTTTATCGAGATCAAAGTGCCGCAGTCTCACGGTCTCCACGGCAACACGACGAGAAACCCGGACTGAACCTGAACCGTGTGACCGCAGCGGGAAACCTACCTATAACGCGTGTGTTTCTGTGCTGTCTGTGCAGTCCGGCCGCCTATTGTCTTCCCAAAGCCGCTGGACGTCGTGGTGAATCCTGCCGGAGTCAGCGGCATCAACACGGCCGGGACTGTGCGAGCTCCTGCTGCCGCTGCTGCTGCTGCGGGCATCCGACGGCAAAACGAAAATGAAGTATACCAGCGGTGGCTCGGTCACATCTCAGCCCGCCGCGGCCTCCTCCCGTGTGTGTGTGTGCCCCCGCCGGTCTGCAGTGGTCTTCTCCTCTTCAGAAGGGGGATTCAGGGGTTAAACGCGCGTGCCGCAGCTTTTTCTTTCCTTTTATCTGCGGCCGGACCGTTTCTCGTGTTCCTCCGCGCGGTCCGCTTCCTCACGCGGCGGAGATTGTGGGATCGCTATTGTTAGAGCGTGAAGAGAACGAGCGTTTAAAAGACCCAGGAGGACGGGGCTTTGCAGCAAGCAGCCCCAGCTCTCACGGAGAGAGTGTCTGTCTGTCTATGCGCGAGTGCGTGTGTGTGTGTGTGCGCGAGGAGGAGGGGGGGGATAGGGCAAATGCGCAAAAAGGCCACCCCCTATCGACCAAACCCTGGCAGTACACCTGTAATAGAAGATGAGGACCATCGTGGTTCAAATAGCCATAGTGGATAAATGGTGGTTATGAATGCAACCACAACCAAGGTCATGGATTTTATTGACTTCTAAATATTATGGGTCACAATGTTGAACTTGTCAAAAATTACAAATACCTGTGTGGACCATTATAGACAGCTCCCTAGACGCTTCCCCTTTGAGGCAAACTGAGGTCGTGTGCATACATTTTCACTCCTCCGCAGCCGTCTCGATTTCATATTGCCCCATCCACGCTCAGCCTTATCGTGGTTTTATAGAGTCCTTCTCATCATTTTCAACAGACTGAGCCAGATTTGTCAAGTGGTCCGGCTGATTTGGGGATGCACAGCTGAGGCATTGCCCTTCTGTACTACAGGCAGGTGCTTCGGATCTCACGGGACATTTTAAGTGGGAAATGTCGTCCTCTCTCTGAGGAGTTCCACCTCCTGCTCTGAGGCTGAAGGCCTGGTCCCCTCCTCTATTGTGGCTCTTATAAATAGTAGGTTCTGTTTGTTGTTGTTGAACGGCAGTCTGTGTACGCTGCAAATCAAATCAACCAACGGGAATCAAATGAACTGAAGTGAACAGCACACAAACACATCATTTTCTAAACAGAGCTTCACTGCTTTGTTTCAATGCTCATAATTCAACGTTCATCAGAGAGGATATGAAGGATTCCATACAGTATATTCCATAATTCCCCCCTCCCCCCAAAAAAATCTTAAAGGTATAGTTCACAGTGTTCACATACTGAGAGATATGTTCTTACCTGACTTAGACGAGTTGATGCGTACCTGTCTGGTCTTTGTGCATGCACTCAGTCACGGAAGAAGACCAAAGATGTTGTTAGCATTTGGCAACTTACATTATATTCCTATAGGTCCAAACGGGGTGAAGTAAGAAGCGACCAAGCTCTTCCACGGGCACGCACAAAGACCAGACAGGTAACTCGTCTAAGCTCAGGTAAGAACATATCTCAGTATGGAAAAACGCTGAACTATTCCTTTAAAATCTTAGTATAAGCATGTATTTAGATATTTGAAATTATAATATGTCATGGGTTCATTCCAAAACTGATGCGAAATACAGCGTCCTCATTTATTCTAAATCATCTTGGGACCTCCAGCTGATGCATCGCCACCCTCCAGAAAATCCTGACCCCCGACTTCTTTGGGAACCCCTGTTCTAGCTTACCTCTCCAAAGCAGCAGACCACACCAGCGTTCCGATAGAAAACAGCACTTTATTGGGGTTGGATTACAAACCCTGAACGCATAAATGATTAAGTCCTGAATGAATAAATCAGCCATTGTGATAACTCTTCTCGATCTGGAATCACTTAGAGAGACAGCAGGCCGGTGTGTCTCGTCTCTTTTCAATATTAGATATTGTATGATATAATAAAACTGTCTGCTTCAGTACAGACCCTGTGCGCTCCCATTATTTAATATTTCGTTTGGCTCAGCAGTGCATTAGTCGCCACAGTGCCAGTTCTTTGACCCTGGGCATACATTTAAATATACAGTAGTCTACTTTTGTGACCACACATGGCAAATCAGTGTAGCCTTTTAGGCAAATCGCACATTATAGATCAGCCTACAAGAAAGAGAAGAACAGTAATGGACCATTAAAGACAGAAATGAATTGACTGTTGTTAAATTGAACGGGTTCATCATTAAATGCATTAGGCACTTAGGCACAAGCTTATAAATAACCCTGACCTACACAGAACAGAAATATAAACACTTTGGTTTTTACTCGCTCAACTCAAATATGAAACATTTTCTATTTACACAATCTAGATCTAGAATATTGTTAACAAATCTGATCAGACACATGAATATTGCACTGGTGTGCCTTAGGCTGTCTACAATAAAAGGACACTCTGAAATGTCCAGTTTTGCTTAATTGGAGGAGCTAGAAAACCTGTCAGTGTCTGGTGATTTCCTAACAAAGACAGATTTAGACAGATTTGTGACTAATATTTGAGAGAGGTGAGTCTATTGTGTATAAAACATTTTTTGAGTTCAGCTCATGATATTGGGAGCAAAATCAAAAGTGTTTATATTTTTATTCAGTGAACTAAATGAGACTTAAAGGGATATTTTAGGATTTTTGACACAGGGCTTCATTTCCTAGTTATCCAGAGTGTTGCTGATTTCTGGAGATATTTTTTTTGTAATTTATGCAGTTCTTCTGTTTGGAGAGTTACGTGGCGCTAGGCTAGTGGTTCGGGACCCACAAGGGGGTCGCGAGACAAGTTGGGGGGGGGGGGGGGGGGGTCACCAGAATCTGTAGATAAAATATACATATTTTTATTAGCATGTAATCTAGTATTTTTTTTGTAGCATGTGTCAGCTATTTTACCAGAATGCCATTATTTGAACGTAATTTGATGAATTTTACATTAGCCATTTGTTTTTTTTTTCCTTTGTTTTTTAAGAATTATGTAGACTAATGTGCCTATTTCTCAGGGCGGGGGTCACAAACCCCTTAACTGTTATATTGGGTTTCGTGGCTCCAAAAGGTTGAGAACCACTGCGCTAGGCTAATGCAAGGATAGCGCATTTCTACGGTATCAGCTAGCCTGCATTAAAAACAGCCTGACCCGCTCCACAGTGCACCTGAGGCAAATCACTTATAACACCAGACTAACCATATAAATGTCTGTGTCCATAGAATCATTTTAACCATTCTGCATTTAAAATAACTTATATTTGAGCAGCATCAGCTTTGTGGTTGTATAAGCTACGCAGCGGCGGAGTGATCTGCTAGTAAATAGTCCCTCAAAATGCGATCATTCATGTGATGCAAGGTCAGTTATATTCCAAAAATGACTCTATCGACACAGACATTTATATGGTTAGTCTGGTGTTATAAGTGATTTGCCTCAGGTGCTCTGTGGAGCGGGTCAGACTGTTTTTAATGCAGTGTAGCTGATACCATAGAAATGCGCTAGCCTTGCACTAGCCTAGCGCCACAAAACTCTTCAAATATAAGAACTGCATGAATTACAAAAAAAAATATCTCCAGAAATCAGCAACACTCTGGATAACTAGGAAATGAGGCCCTATGTCAAAAATCCTGAAATATCCCTTTAAGGCTATGTTCAGACTGCAGGCAAAAGTGACCCCTGATTCAGGTTATTGCCCATGTGCGACCTGTATGCGTTCTATCCAAAAATGTCCAGTCTGAACAGCCAGGTCGCTTTCATTCCACATGCCACGTCATCCATACAATACAAATGTCTTTCACTCTGTGTTAGGGTAGGCGGGAGTGGGAGCATAAAGACCTGCAGTTTGAACATAGTGAGAGCTTAAAGGTAGAGACATAAAGACAGCCAGGTGCAGCTCATGAACTATCCATCTTTATAAATTCACGTCTTTGCGTCCCGTCGCACCATGTTTCGTCAAACATCGGCGATCCATGTGAGCCTGGAAAAGGCAGCCATATTGAGACAGTCCTACGTGACCGGGACCTCCCTTCTTCTGACTGGACGCGACGGAGACACGATGATGTCGTCGGAGTCGTCGGAGTCACCCGCTGCTGCTTCGCCTTTGTGGAGGTTTGATCGAGGAGAGGGAGGTGCGCGGCCTGTGCAGGAAATGATGGCAGAGATCAGACAAAAGAGCCAAAAATGGACATGTCGAGGTGCAACTGACGTCTAATACATATTTGGTCTTATTAAAAGAACTGTCAAATACTAATAGATTAATCAAAACGGAAATTTACGGATACAGCAATTTTATAAACACTTATGGAACAGATAGGACTGGGTACCGTACTACTGGTATTGAAAAAATAAAAGTATCGAAATCAGGGGAGTGACTTGGTTGTTTTTCTGTTTTTTGATTGCTAATATTTTACCTATTTTTTCCCCAACATTCCCTTTTTTCATAAAATAAATAAATAAATAAACAAGAAATAAAAATAAAAAATGTTTGAAAGTTTCCAAACCTGGGCCAACTGTATCTTCACCATGTTTTGTGTCCGTAGTATCTTTGCCCAAACCTGCACAAAAGATACTATTTAGTTATAAAAACATTAAATAATACACATATTTTTCTATTACACTGTCAGACATGTAATATGGTGCATTTTCTGAGGCAGCTCCTTTTCAGATGGTCTTCCCCTCGTGCAGAGAAAAGCCCTGACCATGCATTCTGCTGCCCACACTTCCTTCTTTTATTCCTGCCCCCGGTGTAGTCGGGGGAGAGTCAGTGGATGTCTAACAGGGTCACACGGGTCAAGAGAGGGGATCACGTCACAGCAACAAACCCACAGCTGATCTGCAAGGCTCATAGCTTTCATATTGAGACACAGCACTGGAAGGTTTGGTAGTGACTCCATCGCTCAGCTCTAAACGTTCAATCACTTTGTAGAGGTCTTTGTAGAGGTCTAAGTATCCTCTGCGGTAAGAGGAGCCACTTAGGTTGAGACACTGCGGGTGAGAACGGGGATTTTTCTTTACAGACATCAATGTGAAACTTTGTAGATCACTGATTTTAATGTGGAAAAGAATGTTATTTTTATTTATTTAGTTTTTTCATTGATTCTAGAAGTCCTTAGGATTGCAAAAGGAGAACGAGAAAGTTCCCCTCTTGATTGGACCTGAAAGAAATATCTTCCCTAGTGCTGTAACAGAGCTGTGATGTAAATAAACAACACTACACGGCTGAACCAAAACGTTCGGTGAAAATCGCAGAAGTAAACAAGAACAGTGATCGCTTATATTGGTCCGCACGTAATCCTTTGAAATTCTGACAGCAAAGGGAAGGACAGAAGGTTGATTACAGGCATTCTATCAAATTTGCAAAAACATTTAGGGCCCGATCTTCCGCCTGGCACAAGGACAGCATTGCTCTAAATTTGAAGGTCATCTTGCCTGTACACAGCTGTTGCACAATGTGCCTGTGCCACCACCAGCAGGGTGTCGACTGAGGAGTGCTTTATTACAGGCAGCACTGAGCGTTGCTCTCCAAAGGCAGCATCACACGTGTTCTTCCTTTAACACTGTAGGCTTAAGGAAGCTGCCAGCTTTACAGCGAAAGTTCAAGTTTCCTAGACATACAGTCTAGGAAGGTCTATGTCTCTTTGTTTGGCCTTTTTTTCATTTTGTATCTTTTCACCCGCCATGTCTCGTCGTAAGTGGCAAAGCAATCTCACCTGTTCCATCTCCTGCATGTGCAAAAACATCCAGAGGGTTTCTCCCTCCCGACGACTCCCATACCCCGGAGCTGGGAAAAACACAGACGGAACATTAAAGGAAACACTGTATAATTGATTAAAGCCAAGGGTCACACACAATTAAAATATCACTATGTCACTATGTACCTGTGCAGTGCACCCCCGGAGCGGGTCAAGTGTCCTCTGAGCGCAGACTGGATCAGGATAAGACTCTTCAGGTCCAGCAGGCCGTTTGTCTGATGGTCCCCATCGCTGTACTGTGTCCTCTCAGCACCCTGCAAGGACAAGGAGTGGGAGTTAACGGGGACACACTTGTTCTTGGTAAAGAAGGACCAACTGCTTCATAAGAGGTTAGAGCCACCGAGAGGTCAAATGCAGTAATTAATTAATTTACCTTTAATTTACCTTTCACAAAAGCCCCCACCCCCTTAGCAAATGCCATCTGGGTACACCAAGATACATGTCAAAATGGGACAGCGAGTTACAGACTACTTTGGTGCAATACCAGCACAATATCCTTCAGATTCAGGCAAACTGGGTTATAATGTGCAGTGGAGGAATATATTCAAAATATCAAAATAATGCAAGGGGACACTACAACGATCGAGGCTAAAGCACCAGTCTCTCATGATATTGTAAAAAAGAAAATCCCAGGAGCCACCTTAGATGCAACCAGCACCGTGTTAACTAGTCATGCTTTTGCCCCACCGGGTAAGTTCTCTTCTTATGTTAGTCAAGTATTGATTCAAATATGTCTAGTAGGGGGTCTGCCCCTGCTCCTGGCTCTGGAGGAGAGAGAGGCTGCAGTGGCTTTGTCTACCCCGCATGGCTGTGGCTCATAGAGGTCATGATTCTCCAGCCGCGATGTCCCGTTTGTTATCAGCGCAGTGGCTAAAGAAAACCACATCAATGCTCTCCCCTAAGCAACAAACACTTCCTGTACTAACATGTAAGATATCCCAGTGGCAGACACCGCTTTTTTGTGTCAATGTCCAGCAACGACAGCTCATGAATCTCTTGGCAAACGACAAGACGGATGGTAAACGTTAATGAATGTTAATGAATTTTTTGGGCTTAGAAAATGGAGAAAACATGCAGCGCCCTATTACTTTATCTATTGGCAGGAGACCCAGATCATGCCTGGTAGCAACAGTTGCTATGACCATTTTGGGGTGAGGTTTTGTGAATGGGCAATTGCAGTTGAATGCGTTTTAGATCATAGCGTTTGCGTTTTTGATTAACTTAGACTGTAAAAATAGTCGGGCTGTCAGTATTTTTCAAGATTAATGCCAGATGGCTGTAAAGCGCTTTGGGCCTAATGAAGGTAGAAAAGCGCTACATAAGGCCATTGATCACTTAAGTTTTAAAAAACAAACAAAGAAAGCTTAAATAACGTCAAGTGGAGTGTGTTTCATAAAACTATGCTCAGATTGTGGTGATTTCTTTGCCATTTGTTAGCGTCAAATTAGCGTTAGCCTTTAGCTTTAAGGCTAAAACATCTACATTTATAAACACAGAAGTCTCCTCTGGTGAAGTATTTGCATCCTGAGTAAAGTTTAGAATATGCTGTAAGCTATTATCCAACAGCTGCATGTTTTCTGCCACGTAATGTTTAAATACTGATTCAGTATTTTGTTTTTTGGTACACATTTGCATTTGATTCTATCTATGCAAATAACATGTTATATTAAAACAAATGTTAACTATGGCAAAAGCCTAGTTTTAGTAGAACAAAATCAATTATTGTAGCAATATAGTGCAAAATGTAAACAACAACACCTGTATCTACAGCACCTACAGTGACCTCATTCATTTGTTAACTAAAGAAAATGCCATATTAGATCATTTTGAAAGTGTTCGTTCAGCATAAAGTAAATTTTTAACATGTGCCTTTGTTGATCTCAATGGACTTTGCAATAAAAGTTGGAAAACTGGGAAAGTTGATACTACAACGCTCTGATAAATACCAAGATACCACAACAGTTTCCTTAACTTTGTGAAAGGAGTGAAACAGCGCCCCCAATTTGACGCTGGTGGCCAAAAAGTGTACTGCATCCATATTTACCATTGAGAATGAATGGGAAAGAGTTAGTATAAACCAGATGCGCCGCAAAAGTAGGTCACCCTCTGGCAGGCCATCATAATTGTTCTGGCGAGCCCCACTTTGGGCACCCCTGGCTTATAGTCTCACCTTTAAAACGAGCCATAGCATGTGTCCATAGCTATAACATAGAACACGCTGTGGTTCTACAAATATCATGAAAAATGGTCTGGATTGCTGGCACTCTAAATTCTAAAAACAGTGCGGCACTCGATGTGTTAAAAGTCTGAGTAAAGCATAGCGTGTGGCGCAGGGCCGGCACCTTGAGTTGGGCGTGTCTGTGGAGGTGGCCTCTTAGCACGGACTGCAACACCACCACGTCCTAAAGAAAAGGGAGAAGAAAACAGAAGATGGAAAAGAAGAGAGATGAGCAGGAATCTAGGCCAGAGTCTTTTTATATCCTCCTCCTCCTGACAGGCCACTTAACAGAGCTCTGGTACTGGAGACTGGGCTGAGGGAGTGTCATTACGTAACTGCTCGTGGTACGTTTGTTTAGGTACCATTCTTCTCCCAAACAATGATTTTTAACCAGGCTTTGACATCACGGAAATATGGTCGATGTGTTGACGACCGCAGATAACATCTCGTCACTCATAAATTGTGATGTTGATATAGAAAAATACTGATTTACTAGGCTACAGAAATCTGAAAACTGGATCAGCTGATTTGCCAATGTGTGTTCATGTTGCTGATGACCTAAACTATAGACTACTATAGTAACGGCGGAAAACATGCTACAATGACTGGTTGAACATGTTTCTCGCATCAGATATGTGCGGACATAGACAAAGTGAGGGACTATAATTACGCTTCTATTCACAAAATGGGAAATGAGTGAAATTGCTTTGGAACTTTACCTCTATCACGTCCTGCCAGTAGCTTAAAAATGCAAATAAAAATAACTTTTCTTCATTAAAATTGCTGCTTCACTTAAATAAAATGATAATTATTACTTAAAACAGATGTTATTTCTCTCTAAATAACTCATATTTTCAAAAGCATTAAAACCTGTCAGATGTGAAGGTGAATGGGGCAAAAAATGATATTAATTTGAAACTTAAAGGGGCTGGATGCAAGTTGGCCATTTTATACTCATCACTGCCACCTCAGGCCATATGTGTAACTGCAGCTTCTATATTAAGCTCGTGCATGATAGCAATTCGGACCCGAAGTAACACCTTTTTGAGTGACATTTTTAAACTCCCTATAGTCCCTTTAAGCTGCAGATTACTGATAAAAATATTAAAAAGGGAAACATTTATTGCAGGTTTTTGCCATTTTACATTTGCAAAAATTGGCCAAAATTGACTACATTTTTCAGTGATGAAAAATGAGCCAGGTTTAAATGTATGGTTTTCATTTGTTGGCATATTAGTTACAAAGACTTTTTCAGAGGGGATTTTAGATCAGTCTACAACTGAAAAAAAAAAATGAGTAAGAATTCATATTTTGCCTTGTCTTTTTGGGTTCAAAGCTCAATAAATCATATAAGAAATAGATGCTGAAAATCTCCACATTGCCCAGTGAGTGAAAGATGGATGTTTTCACCAGCAACGTTTCGTCTAAATATCATTTAGTTATTTTGGATGAATCACCTTAATGCCATAGATCGACACTGTTTTCATAAAATTCCACAAACCCCCTTTCCCGGTACACACCCTGTCTCTGCGCTCCCTCCAGTGTCTCTGGATGACTCGTGCCGCTCGCTCTCTCCTTCGGGTGTCCCGCTCTGAGGCTTCCTGACCTTGAAGCTGTTTAGAGTCCACCTCCCTTCTGTCCTGAGGCGTTTCGAGGGCCTGGAGGGCTGCCCGCTCTCTCTCCTCCTCCACGGTCTGAAGCTTGGTCCATAGCACCTCCATCTCCTGCCTGGGGGAAAATGTCCAATCATTTACAAACACGCAGGCAATATCAACAAGAAATCCCACACTGCACAGTATTGTAGGTTATGTAACTGCACTCACTGCTTTTACTCCACTACATTTGAGAGATAAAAGGACTTTCTACTCGACTACAGTTCTGTAAAGACTTTTTTGCACATTTAAAAGCCTTGTGATGCAATCTAAGCTCCATGTAAGGTGGATACAGTTACTGAAGTAATCCTTTAACTGAAAAACGTACATTAGAATAGTAGTAGCTGTACTTTTACTCAGGTAATTTGACTACCACTGCCAGTACAGAGGATGGCTTAAAGCCGCCTTCAGCTACTCTAAGAATATTTTATGTCAGTAGGTGTCTGTAGTAAACCCATTCATCTTGTGTACTACACACAATTATCAGCAGAATAAATGATACAGTATGTAGCTGAGTAAACATTTTGATACACGTAAACTGCAACTTTCCTGTAAGTCTGTGTTTTTTTTGCTTGCATTCACAACAGAATAGTTCCATTTAGAAATATACTGTACAGAGGTTTTATATCCCACTCCCTTTGTATGCCACTTCCTGATGCTGCATGCTCTGTAAACAGAAAAATGACCTGATGGCTCACTGTAGATATTGGACTATTTGACAAACAACAGGTCACTCAGATATTTATTATTATTCTGTCATAACGCTAAACTCTGACTGTGTTAGTGCAGTAACTGTTGCTGCTTCAGCCTTCTTCTGCGATTCCTGGTCACGGGTGTGTTGGGATTGCACTGTGAGGCGGGGGATGTGTGGAGTTTGTCTCTGCTTCTACAGTTAACACGCTGTTTTGAAAGTGGCGCATCTAGCGACGCAACAATTTAGGGCCTGCAAATGGAATAGACTAGACTAGAATAGAATAGAAAAGGTCAGGCCTTTTGTTGGTGATGGAAAACTCCTGGGTGACTGAAAGCTTACACAAATGCAATTTAACAATGCGAGCGTTGAGCCCGTTAACTTTGTAATAGTATCAGGTATGAACTCCATGTACTTATGCTGCTGTCTCTCTGTGTCCCGTTCACTCGTCTGCTCAGCTTTCCGCTCCTCCATCTCTTTCTCACACTTCTCTCTCTCCGCCCTCACCTGGGCCAGCTCCCCTCTGAAAACACAACACATTATTAGTTACATTTTCTCCAACATGAAGATTCACAGCAAAGCATCTTTGAAATTATTACCATATGTCAGCAAAAGGCATAATAATCTTTAACCTCTTACCCCCCGCCATAACCCAGTGCACTTTCTCCAGTTTTACCCAAATCTGAATCTTAGGCCAGTGTAATGCCTCATTTGAAAGCTAAGACCTACAAAACGGATCTAAACTGATCTTTTTCCTTGCACTGTCATGGATTTTAATCACTTTTTCAGGATTTTTTTGATACTTTTTCATCATATTTTTGTCATTTTTTCATCATATTTTTGTCACTTTTTCATTATATTTTTGCCACTTTCTAATAATATTTTTTCCACTTTTTTATTATATTTTTTCCACTTTTTCATCATATTCTTCATCATATTTCTGCCACTTTATTGCTTTTTTGCCACCCTTTTGTTGCATTTTCATCCTCACTTTTCCAGAAGCTTTCAGATTTGGGTAAAGGCGACTTGGAGACAATGTGCTTGGTTAAGGCGGAGGGTAAGAGGTGTTAAGTTTTAGCTACAGTCAAACCTAAAAGGTCTGATTTCTAAACTGGGCTTTGGTGGATGGTTGATGCTGCTGTAAACACTGCACTCACTCTCTTTCCCTCAGTGCCTTCTGCAGCTCCGCCCTCTCTTGCTCCCATTGGCTGAGGCGTCCCTTCGGCGCCGACTCCGACTCCTCCTCCGCTGTCATGGTTGCCACGGAGATCCCTGCCTCTGTTGCCATGGCGAGGGGCTGCGTACTGTCTGGCATGTCACTGGCTGAGGTCTGCACCTCCTGGTCCAATCGCATGCCGCGCTTCTCCGACGGGGCGGGTCTCCTCTTGTCTTCTAGCCTCTGATTGGGCAAGAGAGGTTTGACTTTTAACAGCTAACCTTTTTTTGTTGCGTTTTGTTTTTTTATACACTTTAATGTAACCCACCCTCTCCAGCTCCAGCAGTCTTCTCAGCAGCCTCTTTTTGCTCCACTCCTTATAACCTACAAAGAAATATGAGAAAAAGATGGAAAGTAGCATCAGAATTGTAAAAAGTAATAATAAAGAAGAACAAGAATTAAGTGAATCATCTAAAGATATAAAATTAATGATTAGCTGAGTGATGCCATGCAATATGCACTCTGCCACGAAACTCTTCAAACATAAGAACTGCATGAATTACAAAAAAAATATCTCCAGAAATCAGCAACAGTCTGGATAACTAGGAAATGAGGCCCTATGTCAAAAATCCTGAAATATCTCTTTAAAGGAATAGGCCACCGTTTTTACATACTAAGATATGTTCTTACCTCACTTTAGACGTGTTAATATATCCCCGTCTGGTCTTTGTCCGTGCGCTCTGCCAGGCAAACGGAGCACATACGCAGCCTCTCCCATATGTCACATAGCTCCGAAAAAGCTCACGATAGAAGCTACCAAGCTCTTCCACGTGTTCCCTATTTAAATAAAGTTACGTGAAGTGTTTTCATGCGAAGTATATTTACACAGAAATGTAACATGTCGATTTTATAAGCAAATAAAAAGGGGGACTATATTGTGAGGCGTAATGATACGAGGAGCACAGCGTCCGCGTAGTAACTCCTAAAGACTTCCCCCGCTCACTTCCGTCAATAACCTTTAGGAGTTACTGCGCGGACGTTTTACTCCTCGTATCATTACGCCTCACAATATAGTCCCCCTTTTTATCTGCTTCTAAAATCGACATGCTACATTTCTGTGTAAATATACTTCGCATGAAAACACTTCACGTAACTTTATTTAAATAGGGAACACGTGGAAGAGCTTGGTAGCTTCTATCGTGAGCTTTTTCGGAGCTATGTGACATATGGGAGAGGCTGCGTATGTGCTCCGTTTGCCTGGCAGAGCGCACGGACAAAGACCAGAGGGGGATATATTAACACGTCTAAAGTGAGGTAAGAACATATCTTAGTATGTAAAAACGGTGGCCTATTCCTTTAATATAGAAGGTGCCGTTACACGTATGACCTGAGGTGGCAGTAGTGAGTATAAAATGGACAACTTTTATCTCTACTTTTATCGTAAATTCAGTTCTTCTGACTATAATAATCGTGATTAGTATTTTCCAAAAATCGAGCAGCACAAAGTACTACACTTAGCATAAAGAGTGCACAAACAGGGTTGCTACAGACAGTGACAAGTCAAATTTAATGCTTTTTAATGACATTTAGGCCTTAGTTTAGGCACAATTAATTTAATGATTTTTAATACCTTGACAAATAAACAAGACACTGACAACTGCAGGTTTGACTTAAGCATCAGCCCGGGCGGTCGAGCCAAATGGTCTAGACTCGGGACCCCCTTCTGTAAAATGTAATCAACATTTAAAATAATTTAAGACGCAAAACATTTAAATCTAGTTTAATGATGTTAGTTTGGATACTCAGTTTTGACATTTAGCTTAATTTCACAAAAATATAATGCTTTAAATCAAAAATACATCAGCCAGACATGTAAAAAATATTGTCTCAAAAACATCTTGCGACCCCCATTTAAGTGGAAGTGGCCCCTCAGGGGGTCCCGACCCTTTGGGAACCACTGGTCTAGAACAGTGGAACCATTTTCAGTGAGTCGAGCCTTTTCCAGGAACATTTATGTTAATATTGATTAAAGGAAAAAGAGGAGGTGAAACGCTTGAGGCTTTTGATAAATGTAACCCACCATTCACTTCATAATATTTCAGCAGTGAGAGAATTAAAGGCATTTTGCACCCGAAGAGCATCCTGCGTCTCCAGAACATTACGTTTGGATTTAGAGCTGTAATTGCATCTTTCTCAAGTCAGGCTCGGGTTTTCATTAGAAAAAACAAAGTGTTTTTGGACCCGCTCTTATTCAGTATGTCCATAAAAATCGAAACATTTGCCGCACTGTTGCATAAGCCGCAAGGTTCAAAGGGTGGGAAAAAAGTAGTGGTTCATAGTCCGGAAATTACGATATTTGTTCTGACCATGATATCAGCTTTCTGGGCTTATATCGAAGAGTCCTGCAGTCGTGTCCTGAGCCCTATAATGTGGAATGTTCCTGTACCTGGGAGTCCTGCAGTCGTGTCCTGAGCCCTATAAGGTGGAATGTTCCTGTACCTGGGAGTCCTGCAGTCGTGTCCTGAGCCCTATGATGTGTGATGTTCCTGTACCTGGGAGTCCTGCAGTCGTGTCCTGAGCCCTATAATGTGGAATGTTCCTGTACCTGGGAGTCCCGCAGTCGTGTCCTGAGCCCTATAATGTGGAATGTTCCTGTACCTGGGAGTCCTGCAGTCGTGTCCTGAGCCCTGTAATGTGGAATGTTCCTGTACCTGGGAGTCCTGCAGTCGTGTCCTGAGCCCTGTAATGTGGAATGTTCCTGTACCTGGGAGTCCTGCAGTCGTGTCCTGAGCCCTGTAATGTGGAATGTTCCTGTACCTGGGAGTCCTGCAGTCGTGTCCTGAGCCCTATAATGTGGAATGTTCCTGTACCTGGGAGTCCTGCAGTCGTGTCCTGAGCCCTATAATGTGGAATGTTCCTGTACCTGGGAGTCCCGCAGTCGTGTCCTGAGCCCTATAATGTGGAATGTTCCTGTACCTGGGAGTCCCGCAGTCGTGTCCTGAGCCCTATAATGTGGAATGTTCCTGTACCTGGGAGTCCCGCAGTCGTGTCCTGAGCCCTGTAATGTGGAATGTTCCTGTACCTGGGAGTCCCGCAGTCGTGTCCTGAGCCCTGTAATGTGGAATGTTCCTGTACCTGGGAGTCCCGCAGTCGTGTCCTGAGCCCTGTAATGTGGAATGTTCCTGTACCTGGGAGTCCCGCAGTCGTGTCCTGAGCCCTATAATGTGGAATGTTCCTGTACCTGGGAGTCCTGCAGTCGTGTCCTGAGCCCTATAAGGTGTAATGTTCCTGTACCTGGGAGTCCTGCAGTCGTGTCCTGAGCCCTGTAATGTGGAATGTTCCTGTACCTGGGAGTCCTGCAGTCGTGTCTTGAGCCCTATAATGTGGAATGTTCCTGTACCTGGGAGTCCTGCAGTAGGGGGCACAGTGCTGAGCTCCTCGGACAGCCTCTGGTTCTCCTGTTGGAGCAGGGAGGCTCGCTCACTCAGTCGCTGCACTGTAGAGTTCAGAGCTCTCTGCTGCCGCTGCCAGCTCTTACTCTCCGCGACGCACCTGCAAATACAGGCACATGTAAGTTAGTCAGGGCAGATACAGATGCAGATGCAGATGCAGATGCAGATGCAGATGCAGATGCAGATGCAGATGCAGATGCAGCAACAACACCAACACAGGCCAGCTGTGGGGAACCAGGCTGAGATACAGATCACCCTAGTAGCTACATATACACAGTTTGTGATTCTTTTTTCATTGATTGATTGTTGATAGAAAAAATATTTTTTTCAGCTGGGAATATCTTGTTCAGTTTTTTATTAAGTTATTTATAAGTACAACATAATGTGCAAAAATGCAAATTTCACCTTGGTTTTTGGGTTTGAATCTCAATAAATCAGGCAGGGATTACACATTAAAGCAGTACTAAGTAACTCTTGCCCCTAGAGGCCATAAACTCAACTGCAGGTGTCGTAGCAAGTTACGATTTTTTAAATTATTAATTGTCTTGGAGAATAAATACTACGCTGACAGGAAAGGCGAAGGGAGAGAGGGATATTGTGCATCCAATTATACAATGGAAATAATTTTCACTCAAACTTGGCTGTAAATACTGTTTAAAGTGTCGCTAGCCTGCAGTTAGCTTGGTCCGTTAGCCTGTTAGCTTCTTCTTCGTGATTCCATTAGTGTGTTTTTGTGGCTCCGGTCCGGTGGCAGTCAAGTTGCAAACATGGTTTTCTGGCCAGAGACACCAGGGGGAGATGAAAGACCCTCCAATCATCCCATAAACACTTGTATTACCCCCACAGGGACTACGGAAAGGATTTATTACGGTAAACACGTTAGTTAGTACTGCTTTAACAAATCATTCAGAAAAAATATTGTCAAAAGGCACACTGTGTAACAAATGGACTATACTGTTAATATATATATACTGTTAGTACAAACCATGCTCCTAATGTATATGTATGTCTTAATGTCTTAGGAGAGCTGAGCCGCTCACAGCAAAGGCTCATGTTTGTTTGTTCATTTATGAGGTATTTTTCACTGATGACAATATCTGTCACAAAATAAAAGCTTGTATTTCAATTTTATTTATTGGGTAAAATTCTACGCTGTATGGCTTTAAGTACAAGACTGTAAAGAGCCTGTAGGAGCTACTAAAGATGGAGATGGTGTTGCTAGCATGGAATGAAAAGATCATTTTGTAGGGCCAGTTAACAACAGATCATCATAAAATAAAATAAAAACTAGCTAAAAATCTCAGTCTCGCCTCAAGCAACTTTTCATTCTGTTTACATCACTTATTATAAAAGGATTGATTAACCTCTTAACTCCTGCCTGAACCGAGAGGATCTTTTTCCTCACGTTATCAAATTTTTTTCCATCATTTTTTTGTTGGGTATTCAACTCATTTTTGTAACTTTTTTGTCATTTTTTTCTCACATTTTTGTCATTAAAAAAAAAAAAAAAAGTCAATTTTTTGTAATTTTTTTTGGTCACATTTTGGTCATTTTTTAGTCCATTTTTAATCAATTTTTTGTCATTTTTTTGTCACATTTTTGTCATTTTTTTGTCACATTTTTTATCACATTTTTGTCACATGTTTTATATTTTTTTGTTAATTTTTTGTCAATTTCTTGTGACATTTTTGTGACATTTTTGCCACTTTTTCATCCATTTTTCGTCACTTTTTTGTCAATGTTTTCGCACTTTTTTGTCACATTTCCATCATTGTTTTCGTCTCAGTTTTGTTGCTTTTTCACAGCTTTTTTCCAGAAGCTTTTGGACTGGGGTCAAGCCAAACTGGAGAAAATGTGCTCGGTTCAGGTGGGAGTTAAGGGGTTAAAGAAGAGCTTTTATGGCTTTCTATCCCTATCTTTTACAGTAGGGGGCAGCATTGCACTTGTAAGACCTAAAATCTCTCCCACAAACAAAAACATTAATAAATAAGTCATAAATAAACAAACAAATAAAAAACAAAGATTCTAGCTACAGTTCAGCGAGAAATATTCCATATCAATAAGTCATAATCTTCTATAGGGACACATCTAATTGCAATTGCTAAAAGTATTAAGAGTAATCAATATTTAGCGTAAACAGGAGAAGGAAGAGGTACCGTTTCTCTGCAGCATCAAGCAGCATCTTGAGTCTTTGGATCTGAAACGCACCGACATGTTAATGTTTTCACTTTGAGTCCGCACTAACACAGCACCGCAGCAGCCCCGGCGCCTCACCTCTTCTAAGTAGGTCTCCACGGCGATCTTCAGCTCCTCTAAGCTGGTCGTCCGTAAGTCACTCTGGAGTTTGCTGAAGAAGATGGTAGGTGGTTAACTAGTTTGGAGTATCTGACTGTGATTTTAATGTTGCAAATGCCAAATATTTAGGGCCGCAAAACAAACTCGGGGCTGGTACCGTACCAGTATGGCACCGGTATAAAAAAAAAAAAGTCTCTTTTTCCCAATTTTTTGCTACATTGTACCTCAGAGCACTCTCCTTCTCCCTGCACTGCTGCTCCAGTTTGAGTATGCGCTGCTTCAGCCCGTTGACCACCTGCACACACACACACATGAGTGACACAAGCGTTTGAGGGTAATTCTTAAAAGTACTCCTCCACAATATACTCACCACACTCCCCCCTCTTCTGTTGTCCACCAAACTCCGAGCAAAGTCAGTTCCCTAAAAAAAACAATGTGTGATTATTCAGAACATCCATAATAACGAATGACGGATGTAAATTAACCCAAGGCTACAATCCGCCGTGCACTGGCCCTACCAAATAAACTAAGTAATAAACTCTACGACTTGTGTATCACTAATAACAACAAGTGATGAGTAAATGTGCTGCATTTCTTGAGTGGGTGTTCCTTCTGCTGGCAGCTATAGGAATAATTCTCTTAAATAAGAACTTCCAGGTTGGACACGGCGTTTGAGCGGCTCGAGCAGTGCGTCATAAACACACTTGGAGCACAGAGCGACTTGAAATTGATAATGTTGGATTATGGGCTTTAACCTTTTAACTCCCACCTGAACCGAGAGGATCTTTTTCCTCACGTCATCCGATTTTTTTTCCATCATTTTTTTGTTGGGTACTTTTTTGTCATTTTATTGTCATTTTTTGTCACATTTTTGTGATTTTTTCGTCATTTTTTTAAAATCACATTTTTGTCACATTTTTTGTCATTTTTTTGTCAATATTTTGCCATTTTTTTGTCAATTTTTTATCACATTTTTGTTTGTTTTTTTGTCATTTTTTTGTCACATTTCTGTCATTTTTTGTCACATATTTGTCATTTTTTGTCCAATTTTTATCACATTTTTGTCACATTTTTGTCATTTTTTGTCACATTTTTGTCATTTTATTGTCATATTTTTGTCATATTTTTGTCATATTTTTGTCATTTTTGTCAATTTCTTGTGACATTTTTGTGACATTTTTGCCACTTTTTCATCAATTTTTCCTCACTTTTTTGTCAATGTTTTCTCACTTTTTTGTCACATTTCCATCATTGTTTTCGTCTCAGTTTTGTTGCTATTTTCACAGCTTTTTTCCAGAAGCTTTTGTACTGGGGTAAAGCCAAACTGGAGAAAATGTGCTTGGTTCAGGTGGGAGTTAAGGGGTTAAAAATGTGGAGGACAGTTTTTAGGTTTCAACAATGACAAAACTGTAATCAGGAAGTACAGAACGAGGCGATGACACCGTAGAAGAAGAAACAAGTAAATTGAACAGTTTTGTCCAAGGATTAACTCAAAACTGCGTAAATATTGTGAAATACTACTCCAGGCCTGCCTTGGATGAGGGAACAGAACATGGTTTAAAGTACATTTTGCACGACATGTCCACTTTAAATTGTACTTGAAAAGTTTAACCCCTTAACTCCCACCTGAACCGAGCACATTTTCTCCAGTTTGGCCTGACCCCAGTCCAAGAGCTTCTGGAAAAAAGCTGTGAAAAAGCAACAAAACTGAGACGAAAACAATGATGGAAATGTGACAAAAAAGTGCGAAAACATTGACAAAAAAGTGACAAAAAATGGATGAAAAAGTGGCAAAAATGTCACAAAAATGTCACAAGAAATTGACAAAAAATGGCCAACAAATGACCAAAATATGACAAAAATGTGACAAAATATGACAAAAAATACAAAAATTTGACAAAAATTTGATAAAAATAGACAAAAAAAAAATAACAAAAATGACAAAAAAATGACAAAAATGTGACTAAAATTTGACAAAAAAATGACAAAAAAGTTACAAAAATTTGTTGAACACCCAACAAAAAAATCTGATAACGTGAGGAAAAAGATCCTCTCGGTTCAGGCGGGAGTTAAGAGGTTAAAGGGACTATACGGAGTTTAAAAATGTTAAAATTCTGTATTTTCCTCCCCCTACATGTTCCAGTCATGTCCTAATGTGTAGAATGAGTCCAGACCTGTTCACCACAACTGCCTCTAAAATCCTGCACTGTCACTCAGAAAGCTGTTAATTCGGGTCCGAAGTGCCGTCATGCACAAGCTTAATATAGAAGGTGCAGTTACACGTATGACCTGAGGTGGCAGTAGTGAGTAAAAAATGGCAAACTTGCATAGAGTCTCTTTAAAGCCCAAGTTTGTCCCTGTACATGTTGTCGTGAGCATGCTCAGATCTAATCTTCCAGCGGTCAGGCAAACGTGCAGATTGGGCTGTTAAACCTCAGGCCAAAGCTCACATGTCAAGAGAGCTTTGTCAGAATGTCAGACTGTCAAACGTACCTTGGTGGGATCGAGCAGCTCTTCGATCTGTCTCTCCCGTTTGGCGTTGTCCTCCTCCAGGCGGCGCAGCTTGGCTTTCATTTTCCTGTTGTCAGATTTGTGTGCGTGGACGCTCTGAGGACAAAAGCAGCGGAGGATTTAACTCTTCAGTGCAAGTCAACAGCGATAGCGACACACGAGGTTTTTGGGCTTCTTTCAATACCTTTTTGAGATGGATGATTTCCTGGTACATATCCTCTTTGTCTCTGAAGTCAGAAGCAGCAAACCCTGAAAAGACAGAAAACATCTGCAGACATGAGCAAAGCGTGCTTACTGAAGGCTTCAAAATGATATACAGCATGCCCATATTCACTTAGATTTAGGCGGTAAAAGTTGTGTTTTTAAGACGAGATCACCTCAGAATCAGACAGGTTGAGGACAACAAATAGTGTTCGCATCATTGCCACCGCTGCTTGAGACGGCGTAGACCTCTCAGAGACCATGCGGAGACTCCGCTGGAAAATAAACCTTTTTGTTTTCACCGAGACAACCTGGAGACTCGCCTTATTGCCAGGAGATGCATCGCAGACATCTCTAGGCAAAGAGATAGGCCCTTTGTATGAGCACAATCCAGAAGAGCTTGGTAGCTGCTATCTTGACCTGTTTTGGAGCTATAGTGGAGAGAGGGAGAGGCTAAATGCTAACGCCGTCTGCGCTGTGTTTACGTGATAGAAGGCACGGGGGAAGATCAGACAGGTCCTAAAGAACTCGTCAAAGCTAAGGTAAGAACATACAGTGCCTCTCGTTAGTATTCATACACCTTGAACTTTTGCACATTTTGTCATGTTTACAACCCTAAACATAAAGATTTTATTTTGATTTTTTTACTGAACGTTCACACACAAGAAACAGACAACTGTGAAGTGAAAGCAAAATGATACATGATTCTGTTATTTTTCAAAAAATAGAAAAGTGAAAAGTGGGGCTTGCATAAGTATTCATACAGCATTTTCTGAGTGCATTAAATTGCCTTTAAAACATTTCTACTGACTCCAGAATGTTCACACCTTGGCCTAACCATTAAATAGAGGCCACCTGTGTGTAATCTACTCTCAGTATAATTACAGCTGTTCCTTTAGGCCCTCAGAGCTGTGGTCGGAGTGTGTTGGTCACTGAACAGCATAATGAAGGTCAAGGAGCACCAGAGAGGTCAGGGATAAAGCTGTGGAGAAGTTTAAAGCAGCGTTAAGTTATACAAAGATTTCCCAAGATTTGAACATCTCCCGGAGCAACTGTTCAATCCATTGTTCGGAAATGGAAAGAGTAAAGCACTACTGCAGACTTACCAAGACACGGTCACCCATCTAAAATATCAGAGCGAACAAGGAGAACACTGGTCAGAAAGGCAACCAAGTGCCCCATGATAACTCTGGAGGAGCTGCGAAGTGCTGCTGCTGAGCTGGGGGAATCTGTACATGGGACAACTATAAGTCGAATCTACACAAATCTGGCCTTCATGGACGAGTGGAAGAAGAAAGCCATTATTGAAAGGAGGCCATAAGAAATCCCGTTTTAAGTTTGCTAGAAGTCATATGGAGGACACAGCTCCATGTGGTTTGGTCAGATGGGAGAAAAATGTAACTTTTTGGCCCAAATGCAAAACGTTATGTATGGAGCAAACCTAACACTGCTCATGGTCCTGAGTGCACCATCCCCAATGTCAAATATACGGGGGGGAGCATCATGCTGTGGGGCTGCTTTTCCTCAGCGGGGACTGGGGAGACTGTAAGAATAGTTGGGAAGATGGATGGAGTCAAATACAGAGAAATTTTGGAGGAAAACCTGCTGGAGTCAGCAAGAGAACTGAGGCTGGGGCGGAGATTCACCTTCCAGCAGTTTAAAAAAAAAAAAAAAAACATATTAATGTGTTAGAATGGCCCAGTCAAAGTCCTGACCTAAATCCTATTGAAAATCTGTGGAAAAATCTGAAAATTGCTGTTCACAAACGCTCTCCTTCTAATGTGACAGAGCTTGAGTTGTTTTTTAAAGATGAATGGGTTAAAATGTCAGTCTCTACATGTGCAAATCTTGTAGAGTCAAACCCAAAAGACTTGTGCTGTTATTACAGCAAAAGGGGGTTCCACAAAGTATTCATGCATGCTGTATGAATACTTATGCAAGCCCCACTTTTCACTTTTCAATTTTTTGAAAAATAACAGAATCATGTATCATTTTGCTTTCACTTCACAGTTGTCTGTTACTTGTGTGTGAACGTTAAGTAAAAAAATCAAAATAAAATCTTTATGTTTAGGGTTGTAAACATGACAAAATGTGCAAAAAGTTAAGGTGTATGAATACTAACGAGAGGCACTGTATCTCAGTATGTAAAAACGGTGGCCTATTCCTTTAAGACACCACTTGAACTTTTGGATCAAATTTAATGCTTTTTAATGCCCAAATACTATATTTTTAGTGTCACAAATGCAATAACTCTATGCATTGATCATTTCTAAAGATTTGGAAACATTACATTAAGCCGATCAATGGAGCAAAATTATTATATATAAATAGAAATTATTATATATAGATATTTTAGTAGCAAATTTGACTACAATTGACAACTTTTAAGATAACGTTTGAGGTGGAAAATGGTTTTGGACCATAATATTTGTGTTTTTCAAGTTGTGGCACACTGGCCCAGCTCTATACCCTTCATCGGGTGCTTGAGGGTTTGTGGGAGTTCGACCAACCAGTCCACATGTGTTTTGTGGATCTGGAGAAGGCGTTCGACCGTGTCCCTCGCGGTGCCCTGTGGGGGGTTCTCCGGGAGTGTGGGGTCCGGGGCCCTCTGCTAAGGGCTGTCCGTTCCCTGTATGAGCAGCAGGAGCTTGGTTCGCATTACCGGCTGTAAGTAAGACCTGTTCCCGGTGCGTGTTTGTCTCCACCAGGGCTGTCCTTTGTCACCGGTTCTGTTCATTACTTTTATGGACAGAATTTCTAGGCGCAGCCAGGGGCCGGAGGGTGTCCGGTTTGGGAGCCTCAGGATCTCATCTCTGCTGTTTGCAGATGATGTTGTTCTGTTGGCTTCAACAAACCAGGACCTTCAGCTGCTCTGGGGCGGTTTGCAGCCGAGTGTGTAGCGGCCGGGATGAGGATCAGCACCTCCAAATCTGAGGCCATGGTTCTCCACCGGAAAAAGGTGACTTCCCCTCTTCCCTGGTGGGGAGTCCTTGGCTCAAGTGGAGGAGTTCAAGAATTTCGGGGTCTTGTTCACGAGTGAGGGACGGATGGAGCGTGAGATCGACAGACGGATCGGTGCGGCGTCAGCCACAAATTAGCCCAAGGCCATAATCCGGCGTGGTTTGTTTACATGCATGAGTCTCATGTATGCTCATTAACATGCACTGTTCCGACCAAATAAAACCAATAAATGTAATGCTTTCTAGGCAAATAATTTCAGCACAAGTCATTTAGTTTAGCTTTTTATATGTGTGCAAATGAAATCCCCAAACCAAATGACAAAAGCCATTCTTGGACCTGTGGTGTGAAGAGCAGAACCAACAAGCTCATGGCTGTTCATATCACTGCACCGTGCTCAGCAGAAAATGGGTTTGCAACTTAAATCATATTATATTATTTTTCTACACCGGTGAAACTTGGGTTTTTGTGATACACAAAGTTACAAGCTTTAAAGACGTACCATTGGCTGAAGACTGGAGCAGACGGTGCTGTTTTCGGAAGGTTTTCTGGAACAGCTCCGGAGAGACGGCACAGTCGGCTCTGATCATCGGGGACAAATCTACAACAGACACAAACACATTCAACTAATCATGAACATGTGACCGACCTCAACAAGTGTTCAGAATGCAAAAAGATGTGTTACTACCCGGGTTATAGGCACAATAAGCTCATGGCAAAGGCTGCCATCGTTTGGAGAGTGCAATTACCTTTATAAACTGCAAAGTTTCCAGTGAGCTTCCTTACAAACCCCACTAACCTGCTGTTTGGATCTGTGCCATATATATCTGAAACAGCTCAAACTAACTAACTAAATATCCAGTAGTTTCACTTCCTGGTTTTCACATGATCACACCATGTGTCCCTCCCACTCCCCCTCCTCTTGCTCTCCTTTGCTGCGCAGCTGTTTCAATAAAAAGAAAAGAAGAAAGACTGTGAGGCTAGTAAAGCTATGGTAAAGTGTTTCACTTTGCAATGAAAGGATTATGCTTAGCCAGCAATGAAGAGGTGAGAAAAGGAGTTTTTATGGGGCTGTCGCCACAGTGCTTAAAATAGCCACTGGAGAAGACTCAAAGATGTGCGAGTGGCTCGACGCGCAGCTCCAAGTATGTTTTCGATGTTGTTTTCGTGGTGGAACACTCTAAAAACGGGATTTGCATTAAATGTTATTTTTAGAAATTACAACACTTTCCAGATCACCATAATGAGTCACTAAACAGGATGGAAACCATTGGTTCTTATTCACTTATTTCTGCCTCATTCACACTGTTGCACTGTAGCATACATTCATGACCGTTTTTCTTGATTGATAGGACAATGTTTTGGACACAGAACATATTTCCTCACTAGGCAAAAGTCTGACTGATATTGCAGCAGAGCAAATACCTTTAGAACAGTCATATCAATCTGAAATGACTGAAATTAAGTTTAAATTCTTTCTGGAGGATGGACTTTGAGCACATCTTGTTTTGTTTATTATGGCCAAATTTACAAAGCATTTCATTCCTGGGTCAAAAATGCACTTTGCAGTACAAACATGGGCTTTGTCGTCAAAACCTGCAAAGCCAAACAGATACAACGCACTGCAGCAAATCACTACAGCTCAGTCAATGTTTTCGTGACAAAGAGGATTTGGGAGGAGGTCTGTTGTAGAGACATGCGGTGTTCAAAAGTACAGCCCCCCTGAGTGTGCAGCATGTGTTCAGTGTTGTGCGCACCGTGCCCGTTGCTGAGTGAGACCGGTCGACCAGGCCCCGTGTCCCTCTCCCCGGGGGTGCCCTCTCTGCTGCCCCCTAGAGACGCCCGGGGCAGTCTCCAGGCTGCCACTGCGGCCCTGCGCGGGTTCATGTTCAGGCTGGTCATGTACGGAGACTCTGCAGGGACAAAGGCAGAGCAGTACGTAAGGATTTTACCACTGTAACACTTTGTTCTCTGGCACAAATATTCTATAGCAGACGCAGAAAACTTTGCATGTGACGGCTCAATTTCATCCTCTTTAAAAGACCAGGGGCCAAAGTAAAAGTAATTCTACAAATGCCAGTGTTGTACATGATAAATGACTTCACAGGAGGTTTGGGAGGATTCTGTGTACTTTAACAGGCATTTGATCTCTGGTGTCTATAATAACATTTCTCCTACTCATCCGGGACCAGTGGTTCTATGCTGGAGGGCCAGATTTTGCCGCCCGGTGTGACGTTAAAGTGCATATGACAGAGTTGAATGCTTCTGAAATTATAATATTTGGATGGATAACATCTGTTGCAAGTAATAATTATAATTTTATTTCAGTGGAGCAGCAATTTATTGAAGAAAGTTGACAGATGTAAAGATCCATACATTTGTGAAGTGATGATGTCATCGCTCCACTTCCGGGTCCAACGGAGCTATAGCCCTATTCACTATACTGGGATGTAGCTGATTTTAACCTGCTGTGCAGGCGACTACAAGGCTCTTTTTAATAATCTGATCACACATTAGTCTTTTCTGACATTAATTATCAAATATTATTTTACATACACAATGAAGATTTATTTTAAACACAAAAATATCTTAAATGGTGAGCTATGTTATTCTAATTTGGTGTTAAACAGTTGTTGCCTTTTATCTGTTATTTCAGCAGGTGATTCAGATGAAGCTGTGTTTTTTTGCCGTTTATGCCGTCTATGGAACAGTTTTGACCCGGAAGAAGCTTATTATTGTGTGTGATGTCACACTTAAACGTATAGCAGGTTGACCCGCTCATTTCTCATAACATGGTCGGCACGGCAACAGTTTCAAATTGTTCGCCTCTATCTATGTCACTTCCTGTCAGTGTCCAATAAGGAAGAAAAACTATGGACATCACAAAAAACTGTCAAACTAAAAGAAAGCTGGGAATTTTTTGGGGGCAAAATCTTTAATACAGTATAATTTTGTTAACTATGTTTTAGCAAAAATTGTGTGTCAAATGCACTTTAAATATTGTATTTTGTTTAAATGCATAAAAGCAGTCTTTCATTTTGGGGGAAACTACAGTTTCAAGCTGTTCCAATACAAAAGTTCACAAATTTGTGAATCTGTAATGAAAACAATTTTCTTGGGGTTACTTAAACACTGTGATTCTGAAATATTCTATGAAGTGGCACTTGGAAGGTCAAACGTTTGAGAACAAAAGATACCAACTTCCGACAGATCTCAGAAGCTCAGCAGGTCGGGCCTGGTTAGTACTAGAAAACCATGAGGGATAATTAGGTCCCCTGGGTAAGTGGTGTCTGGGTGAGCATTTTACCACCACCAAGTGTGAAATTAATGAAAAAAATGTCTGTGCAAAGTGCCTTGTGTGACTTGTGTGACTTGTGTGACTAAACCCTGTCTAAAAATGAGTGTAAAACAAGCCTAAATTGGACTAACTTAAGTCTAAACATTAAATTTAATGCATTATTAAAGCATAGTCGATCCAATACTGGGGCGTAATATATGATGTGACAAAATTCTATATAAAGGTGTTGTGTTTGAGTCGGGTGCTTACTGGGAGAAGAAGGAGGCTTGGCCGTTCTCTTCAGACCAGATTTCTAAAGGATAAATAAGAGAGAAAATCAAGTTATACGTTTTTAAATCAATGAATGAGAGTTGAATTTGAACAATAAGTGGGCTACCTTTTCAAGGAAATCCTCAGTAAAGCGGAAACTCTCATCAATCTGGAGCAGCGAGAAAACTGATTACTCACGGTAATTATCAGAATCCGCATCAAGTTTTAACTGAAGCTAAATCTTAGATCTGTTCCAACATTAAATACAAGGAATATTACAATAACTTCACAAAATCACAAAGTCTGACTGAGACCATTTTTTACAAATTCAGCCTGGAGCTTAATGTAAATGTGCAGTTCAAGTCCAGTTCAAGCTCTGGCTAAGGTTTGGGCCAGGAGCTGAAAACACTTAAGTGTAGAAACAGGAAAAAAAAATAAGGTTAAGGTTAGGAAAAGGTTAGGGTTAGTTCATTTATTTCTGTAATTCAATGTGACAATGTGAAACTAATATATGATATAGACTCATTACATGCAAAGTGACATATGCCAAGCTTTTGTTCATTATAATGTTGATGATAATGGCTTACAGCTAAAAAAAAAGATTAGAATATTATGAAAAGGGAATATATTATAGCTCAAAGTGTCTCCTTTCATCAGCCAATTCATCCAAAACACCTGCAAAGGGCCCCTGAGACTTTAAATGGTCTCTCAGTGGTTCAGTAGAATTCACCATCATGAGGAAGACTGCTGACCTGACAGTTGTGCAGAAAACCATCATTGACACCCTCCATAAGCAGGGAAAGGCTCAAAGGGTAATAACAAAAGAAGTTGGATGTTCTCAAAGTGCTGGATCAAAGCACATTAATAGAAAGTTAAGTGTAAGGGGAAAGTGTGGAAGGAAAAGGTGCACAAGCCGCAGGGATGGCCGCATGGGTCTGGAGAGGACTGTCAGGGAAAGGCCATTCAAAAGTGTGGAGGACCTTCACAAGGAGTGGACTGAGGCTGGAGTCAGAGCATCAAGAGCCACCCCACAGCCACCACCCGCAACTCGGGCCGCAAAAAAAATAAAAAATAATAATGTGCCCACTGCCTGGCCCGCATTTTTTTAGTACTCGACTAGTACTATATAAATACTATATAAAGGTTTAATTGGCATCTAATATCTCAAACGACCTGAACAACTGCGGCCTGAATGCCATTAAAAAATTTGGATCAACCCGTACATCACTGTCTCTTGTATATAATAATGTGACAGTTGTAAATTTAGTCTAACAACAAATCAATTTTTCAAACCAATACTATGTGCATGAAATGAGCAAAAAAAACATGTAGAGCTGTTCAAGACAAAAAAACTGGCCACTGGAGGAAGGTTTACTTAACCCTAGAACACTATCGCCGGGTGTTTTCCACCCGAGCAAATACATTTATGTTATTTTCATTATGATGGTTTATCTTAGTGTCCAGGGTCTATGGGCTTCAGCTTTGTCTTTGACATCTTTGGTGTTGGTGTTTGGTGTTGGGTGTTTTCCTAATCCAAAACACACTTTTTCCTACAGGCACATGTTGCAATAGTGATGGAAGGTCGGTAGGGTTAGTGTATTTAATCAGGCAATCTTGCCCCCTTTTAAGGTTGACATTCAGGACACACATTTATTTTGCGACTTCACCTTTGTTCCTGTCACAGAGTTCGGTGTCTCTGGTCTCACAGTAAGTGAGTAACACAGTGAGTTATTTAGTCAGTTGGTCATTCAAAAGTTGACATATTTTGTTTCTCTCTCCTGTGGCTGTTTGTGTCAAGGACATTGAGCCTTCACCAGAGAAGTCTCACATATCCCAGGAATGCGTGGACCAAAAACCAAGTTTCCATCTTCATTATTTTATGTTTTATGTTTCATGTTATGATTTTGGAGCATTTTTATCTGGTCCAATGGCAAGAGTGTAGTAGGGCTAATGAAATAATAGAAATTATTATTCGCTTAGTTCATACTGTACTATATCTTTGTTTCCATGTGAAACCTAGCAACAATCAATATTTTTTGCTTTCGTCTGGAAGTAATGCAATACACCATAAACACATGAATCATTATAAAACAGTCAACAGTGTGATTCTCACCAGCTCCTCGCAGTCCCCGTCGGACTGGACATCACCTGTTTCCTGGGACATCTTCAAAATAACTCCAAATCACATTCCCGAACCTGACTTTTTCTTCACTTAATCCCAATATTTCACCCGGCTTTGGGGAAACCTTTCTTGCTAGTTCTCCACTTGCTAACAGCTGAGCTCTGCAAAAGCTATGCAGACGTTTGCCGGCCAAGTTTGTTCGCATCAGTCTGAATTTTCCAACAAAAATGCAGTTACTGGTGACGATGGGGCGGTTGAAAGAGGCGTTTTAGGAGGCACGCTGTTGTCTTGTCATGGTGAGGTTTCTGTTTTCACGTCGCTGTTGCTGCAGGAGTCGTCTAGCAACCAGGCGCTATGGAGTTAGCAAGTTAGCCGCTCGAAGCTAACGGCGCGCCAGGACGCTTGGTTTCAAAATAAAAGAAAAGGTGTCTCAAAGGCGTCAAAGAATGGCTATTGAAGTGTTAAACTGTGAATTGTGAAAAGAAGTACGAGTGGCCGGTGACCTTTAACAGCTTTGTATTCGATGAAATACTTAAAAGCGTGGCATGTTGGTGGTTTGGTACTTTATTTTGAAACCCTAAACTCGCTGGCATTTCTCAGCCGGTGTACCTTGACGAAACAATCAGAGCATTTGTTTTGGTGGGGGGCGTGATGAACTTTAAATGTATGTTTTAAAAAGATTCATCAAGCACAAACATTGGAAGAAAGAAAACATATGTTGTATGGTTGTATCCTGTACATGTCCAATTTGTTGCTAATATGCATTATTATGCGCTATTACAATGTAGCTAATATCTGCAAGTAGTGGTAATTCAGTTTTATTAGATTACTTTTTAAGTAACGGAGTAATGCAACAGGATTTTGCCAAACTGGTAATAGAGTTTGGAAATGTGATTAGCAGCAATTGTAAAATTGTTACTGGAGTTATTGTTCACATTAAAACACTTGGACACCACAGTGAGTTATGTATTTACCAGCAGTAACTCAGCAGCTAATGGAGTTGTTCCACGGCTTTTTTCTCCACTTTATATGCTGTTTTTAGCTAATGTCAGTCAATGGAAATGTATGTTAACAGCTGCAAAGATGGCGGATCTCCATGGTAACTGTGGAATTTCCTGAACTCTATTATACTATAATACTTTATCAAGTGATTATTAATTACTCTTTGTAATATTTTGTCATGTTTACAACCATAAACATAAAGATTTTATTTGGATTTTTTTTACCGAAAGTTCACACACACACGTAACAGACAACTGTGAAGTGAAAGCTAAATGATACATGATTCTGTTATTTTTCAAAAGAAAAGTGAAAAGTGGGCCGTGCATAAGTATTCCTACAGCATTTTCTGAGTGCATTAAATTGCCTTTATAACATTCCTAATGACTCCAGAATGTTCACACCTTGACCTAACCATTAAATAGAGGCCACCTGTGTGTAATCTACTCTCAGTATAATTTCAGCTGTTCTTTTAGGCCCTCAGAGCTATGGTCGGAGTGTGTTGGTCTCTAAACAACATCATGAAGGTCAAGCAGCACCAGAGAGGTCAGGGATGAAGCTGTGGAGAAGTTTAAAGCAGCGTTAAGTTATACAAAGATTTCCCAAGATTAAAACATCTCCCGGAGCACTGTTCAATCCATCATTCAGAAATGGAAAGAGTAAAGCGCCACTGCCAACTTACCAAGACACGGCCGTCCACCTAAACTAACAGACCGAACAAGGAGAGCACTGGTAAGAAATATAACCAAGTGCCCCAAGATAACTCTGGAGGAGCTGTGAAGTCCTGCCGCTGAGCTGGGGGAATCTGTACATGGGACAACTATAAGTCGTACTCTACACAAATCTGGCCTTCATGGACGAGTGGAAGAAGAAAGCCATTACTGAAAGGAGACCATAAGAAATCCCGTTTGAAGTTTGCCAGAAGTCATAGGGAGGACACAGCTCCATGTGGAAGAAGGAGCTTTTGTCAGATGAGACACAAAATGAACTTTTTGGCCCAAATGCAAAACGTTTTGTATGGAGCAAACCTAACACTGCTCATCGTCCTGTGTGCACCATCTCCAGTGTCAAATATACGGGGGGGAGCATCATGCTGTGGGGCTGTGGGGCTTTTCCTCAGCGGGGACTGGGGAGATTGTAAGAATAGTTGTGAAGATGGATGGAGCCTAATACAGAGACATTTTGGAGGAAATCCTGCTGGAGTCAGCAAGAGAACTGAGGCTGAGGCGGAGATTCACCTTCAGCAGGACAATGACCCTAAACACAAAGATAAATCTACAATGGAATGTTTAAAAAAAAAAAACATATTAATGTGTTAGAATGGCCCAGTCAAAGTCCTGACCTAAATCCTATTGAAAATCTGTGGAAAGATCTGAAAATTGCTGTTCACAAACGCTCTCCTTCTAATGTGACAGAGCTTGAGTTGTTTTGTAAAGAGGAATGGGCAAAAATGTCAGTGTCTACATGTGCAAATCTTGTAGAGTCAAACCCCAAAAGACTTGCTGCTGTTATTGCAGCAAAAGGGGGTTCCACAAAGTATTCATTCAGGCTGTATGAATACTTATGCACGCCCCACTATTCACTTTTCTATGTTTTGAAAAATAACAGAATCATGTATCATTTTACTTTCACTTCACAGTTGTCTGTTGTTTGTGTGTGAACGTTCAGTAAAAAAAATCTTTATGTTTATGGTTGTAAACATGACAAAACGTGCAAAAGTTCAAGGTGTATTAGTACTTTCAAGAGGCATTGTATTTCAAACTGGGACACTTAATGAAAATGAATGGTTGATTGAAACATTGCCAGTATCCATTTTGTCTTTGTAGGGCTTTGAGGACCTCTGTTCCCTGTCTTTTCAAAGTGTTACTGCTCCTTGCACTGAAAAGCACCAAACTGACACCTTTTGAAAGCATCACCAAGAAGCACTAAACTTTTAATTTATTTCATAGCAGATTTAGGCTATGGATTATTTAACTTATGCATATAGTTAAATGCGGAGAAGGGGGAAAGATGTAAGGTCTGGGACTCAAACCATATGCTGTGAGGCGAAAGTGCTTGATCCAACAAGACAGAACTCAAAGTCTCATTTTGTCATGTTTTTCCAGGTGTTAGACCCCCCCCAGACTCTCGCACACTCAGACCCCCCAGCCACGAGGGAATATGGCCCAGTCCAACCACAACATGCGGTTCGTGCTCTCATTCGGAGTTGGATTCGTGATAGTCCAATTAATCAGATCAAATTATTGTTCTTGTATATTTCTTCATAACACACTTCCTTTTTCACTTGCTCTTCAAAAGGATACATTAGAATTATGTTTTGCTGTTGATAATACTTTTATTTATTTATTTCAAAACTTGGGGGCATTTCAGGTCATGTGATTATCCAAACCATAGGCAGAAAGTAGAGTTTGTAAGGTTTACTTGTCACCAACAAAATCTGTAAAAGTGTATGTCAATGGCACGTTTCCAAGCATATTTCCTCTATCCATTGAGAAGAATGGAGACGGGGCGTATACTTTTATTACTTGATCCACCCTTACTGTTGATCATCTTTCTCCTCTGTTTTGTTTCTCTCTCCATGACACAACCCTGTCACTCTCTCTCCTCATCTCTCTTTGCGCCTCTCCTTTCTCCCTTCTCTCTCTCCTCTTTCCTCTGTGTGCCTCTCCTCTCTCTATCCTCATCCTCCTGCTTGTCTCTCCTCCTCTCTCTCTTCTCTCTCTCCTCATCTCTCTTTGCGCCTCTCCTCCTCTCTCCCTTCTCTGTCACCTCTTTCCTCTGTGACTCTCCTCTCTCTCTCCTCATCCCCCTGCTTGTCTCTCCTCCTCTCTCTCTTCTCTCTCTCCTCTTTCCTCTGTGACTCTCCTCTCTCTCCTCATCCCCCTGCTTGTCTCTCCTCCTTTCTCTCTTTTCTCTCTCTTCATCCCTCTTTGCGCTTCTCCTCTCCTCCTCTCTCCCTTCTCTCTCTTCTCTTTCCTCTGCGTGCCTCTCCTCTCTCTATCCTCATCCCCCTGCTTGTCTCTCCTCCTCTCTCACTTCTCTCTCTCCTCTTCCCTCTGCGCGCCTCGCCTCCTCTCTCTCTCTCCTCATCCCCGCTTGTCTCGCCTCTCCTCCTCTCCCCCTTCTCTCGCTCCTCTTCCCTCTGCGCGCCTCTCCTCCTCCTCTCTCTCCTCATCCCCGCTTGTCTCGCCTCTCCTCCTCTCTCCCTTCTCTCTCTCCTCTTCCCTCTGTGCGCCTTGCCTCCTCTCTCTCTCTCCTCATCCCCGCTTGTCTCGCCTCTCCTCCTCTCTCCCTTCTCTCTCTCCTCTTCCCTCTGCGCGCCTCGCCTCCTCTCTCTCTCTCCTCATCCCCGCTTGTCTCGCCTCTCCTCCTCTCTCCCTTCTCTCTCTCCTCTTCCCTCTGCGCGCCTCGCCTCCTCTCTCGTATACGCTCCACTCCCTGCCGTTCTTTACTCCCGGATCCTTCCCGCTCCAGAGCCGCTCTGAAACATGTCCACAGCTGGGGCTCTGCAGCTGCCCCTGGGGCTCATCAACAATGAGGGCCGGTACCTGACCGCGGAGGCGTTTGGATTCAAGCTGAACGCGTCTGCGAGCGGCCTGCGGAAGAAGCAGACGTGGACCCTAGAGCAGAGTGGCGAGGACGGCAGCGCGGTGTTCTTCGTGTCGCACCTGGGCCGGTACCTCGCGGCGGACAAAGACGGTAACGTGACCGCGGACACCGAGGCGCGTGGGCCGAACTGCCGCTTCATCATCACGACGCATGAGGACGGGCGGTGGTCGCTGCAGTCCGAGCCGCACGGGCGGTACCTGGGCGGGAGCCAGGACCGCATCACGTGCTTCGCCTCCAGCGTGTCTCCCGCGGAGAAGTGGAGCATGCACCTGGCCGTGCACCCGCAGGTCAACCTCTACAGCGTGGCGCGCAAACGCTTCGTGCACCTGAGTGAGCGCGGAGAGCTGAGCGCGGACCGGGACGTGCCTTGGGGCGTGGACAGTCTCATCACTTTGCTGTACCGGGACCAGCGGTACCACCTGCAGACCTGCTCACACCGCTTCCTCCGCGCAGACGGGGCTCTGTCTGCAGACACAGACCGGAACACCGGCTTCACTCTGGAGTTCCGCTCCGGGAGCGTGGCCTTCCGTGATGCGGAGGGTCGCTACCTCTCACCCACGGGTCCCTCGGGGACCATCAAGAGCGGCAAGGGCACGCGCATGGGCAAGGACGAGCTGTTCGGCCTGGAGCGCAGCCACGCGCAAGTCGTGCTCACCGCGGGAAACGGCAAGAACGTGTCCACACGACAAGGTCAGTGTGTGCTAAACATCACATCACATCCACATGTGCTGCATATAGGCTGCTCCTCATTGTGACACGCCCCTCCCTGTCTGACAGAGACTGAGAGAGAAGAGAGAGAAAGAAGAGAGAACACAGAGAGAGAGAGAGAGAGAGAGAGAGAGAGAGAGCATGGGGAGGGAGGGAGAGAGATGGGAGCGAGAGAGAGAGAACGAGAGAGGGGAGTTAGGGAGAGAGAGAGAGAAGAGAAGGAGGAGAGGGCATGGGGAGGAAGAGAGAGAGAGGGGGGGATGAAGAGGGAATCGGGAGGGAGGAGAGAGAGAGGAGAGCATGAGGAGGGAGGAGAGAGAGGACAGAGAGAGAGAGAGAGAGGAGAGTGAGGAGAGAGAGGAGATGAAGAGATAAAGAGAAAAAGAGAGGAGAGCATGGGGAGGGAGGGAGAGGAGAAAGATGATAATTTACCTTCAAAGTAATTCACATAAATAACAGTTTAAAATAGTACATTTTAATTTAAAAAAAGTGTTTGTCCTTTCAAAATCAATATTTTCCAATGAACTTGATTTGTACACAAGCTTTGGGGGCTCTCCTGTAGTGCTTCTGAGGCCCACTAGGGGGCTCCACTTTGGGAACCATTCCTCAGACCAATTGCTTAGATTCCACTCCTGAGGAGAGGGATCACCCTCCTTAGCCTCTCCAGTAAGGTCTACTCCAGGGTGCTGGAGAGGAGGATCCGGCCAATAGTCGAACCTTGGATCCAGGAGGAACAATGCGGTTTTCGTCCTGGTCATGGCACAGTGGACCAGCTCTATACCCTCCATCGGGTGCTCGAGGGTTCATGGGAGTTTGACCAACCAGTCCACATGTGTTTTGTGGATCTGGAGAAAGCGTTCGACCGTGTCCCTCGTGGTGCCCTGTGGGGGGTGCTCCGGGAGTATGGGGTCCGGGTCTTCTGTTAAGGGCTGTCCGTTCCCTGTATGAGCAGCAGGAGCTTGGTTCGCATTGCTGGCAGACCTGTTCCGGTGCGTGTTGACCTTCAGCTGCTCTGGGGCGGTTTGCAGCCGAGTGTGTAGCGGCCGGGATGAGGATCAGCACCTCCAAATCTGAGGCCATGGTTCTCCACCGGAAAAAGGTGGCTTCCCCTCTTCAGGTCGGTGGAGAGACCTTACCTCAAGTGGAGGAGTTCAAGTATCTCAGGGTCTCGTTCACGAGTGAGGGACGTATGGAGCGTGAGATCGACAGACGGATCGGTGCAGCGTCAGCAGTGATGTGGTCGCTGTATCAGACTGTCGTAGTGAAGAGCTCTCGATTTACCGATCGATCTATGTTCCCACTCTCATATGGTCATGAGATTTGGGTAATGACCGAAAGGACAAGATCGCGAATACAAGTGTCCGAAATGAGTTTCCTTCGCAGGTTGGCTGGGCACACCCTTCGAGATCGGGTGAGGAGCTCAGTTACCCGGGAGGAGCTCGGAGTAGAGTCGCTGCTCCTTCACGTTGAAAGGGCATCTGTTTCGGATACCTCCTGGTCGCCTCCCGCAGGAGGTGTTTCAGGCATGTCCTAGTGCAGGGGTCACCAACCTTATTTCAGCTGAGGGCTACTTTAAGAGCATTAAGTTGTTCGAGGGCTACCAGTTAAAAACAAATCCTAAAGACTTAAACGTACACTGTTTACTTATAGGATATTGACCCCATATTATATTAAAATAGCTTTATTTTAAACTCATACCGAGTCACAAGAACCAAAATAATTGTAATTTTAAGAATTAGATTCAAGAAAATGAAGTGCTTTACACTTCAGAAAAAGTCCCAAGGGCTACTGGACATGCCCCAAAGGGCCCCTGGGTGCCCGCGGGCACCACGTTGGTGACCCCTGTCCTAGTGGGACATGGCCTCGTGGAAGGCCCAGGGCACGCTGGTGGGATTATGTCTCCGAGCTGGCCTGGTGTCGCCTCGGGGTCCCCCCAGAACAGCTGGAGGAGGTGTGTGTGGATCGGGAAGTTTGGGCATCTCTGCTGAGACTGCTGCCCCCGCGACCCGGCCCCGGATAAAGCGGAAGAAAATGGATGGATGGATGGATGCTTAGAACAAACTGAAGGGTCGTGTTGAATGATGTTGTGATGTACAAATGTACCATCACAATAAATGTAGTACAATCTCAACATTGGCCTCTATTGATTCTGTGCCTTCATGTGGTTCTCAGGCATGGACCTGTCGGCCAACCAGGACCAGGAGGAGGACCAGGAGGTGTTCCAGCTGGAGATGAGCCCGGCGGACCACAGCTGTGCCTTCAAAACTGCCTCGGGGAAGTACTGGACCCTCACCCACACCGGGGGCCTCCAGAGCACCGCGACCACCAAGTGAGTCACTGGTCCGATGGAAGACTGAGACTTAAGAGTCTTTGAGGGTCTGTACTTTACTCGAGTAGTATTGTTGTTGAGAACTCATTACTTTTACTCCGCTACATTTCTATAAAGGCTCCAGAGTAAGAAAGTCAATTTGTCCTTGTGCTGTGTTTTTTGAAATAGTAATAGTAATAGTAATAATAATACACATTCCAGAACAGTAGGTGGCGCTGTGCAGATTTACTGTCAAATGCCACTGGCTCACAACAAGGAAGAAGGTTTTTGAAGCCGCAAAGTGATTAAATTGATTTGTACTTTGTACTATGGATATTTAAAGTGCATACGACAGGTTTTAATGCTTTTGAAAATATTTCTTTATTTAGAAGGATAACATCAGTTGCATAATTATAATTTTATTTCAATGAAGCAGCGATTTTAATGAAGAAGGCAATAATATTCAAAAGGAATAAATCAACCCTAAATTAATCTTCACAATTACATCATTAAAAGTAATATGTTTGTGTGACAGTGCTTGGTCCAAGTGCTTACATTGTAGTGCTGCCCCCTGCTGGTCTGACTGAATTCTTGATCATTATTGGCCTCTATGGACTGTGAAATTAGTAGAGCACTGCTGCCTCCTTAATATGCATGACGTCGCTCATTAATTTGCTTGACGACATCAAAAGCATCGATATTGTAATAAAAAGTATCGGTAACGTATCGTCACGCAAAATATCGCGATATATCGCAAAATCTATATATTGTCACATATATATATATAGTTAACACAATTCTATCTAAGATTTTGTGAAAAAATTGCCCAGTTTTCTTTAGTTTGTCCCTTTTTGTGATGTTTATAGTTTCACTTCCTTATTGGACACCGACAGGAAATGACATAGATAGAGGCAAACGATTTTAAACTGTTGCTGAGCCGACGATGATATGTCAAACTGCTATAACTTTACCTCTTTCTATGTCACTTCCTGTTAGTAGCTGAAATAAAATCAAAAATCAAATGAAAATAACTTTTCTGCCCAACACTTCTTCATTCATTTATAGCTTCTCTGAAATAAATTGATGATTATTAGACTACTTACAGCTGATGTTGTCCATCTAAATAAATCATATTTTCAGAAGCATTAAAGGAACAGGCCACGGTTTTTCCATACTGTGATATGTTCTTACCTGAACTTAGACGAGTTCATAAGTACCTGTCTGGTCTTTGTGCCCGTGGAAGAGCGTGCTCGCTTCTAACTTCACCCCGTTTGGAGCTATAGGAATATACTGGGAGAGGCCAAATGCTAACAACATCTTTGGTTGTTTTGCGTGACTGAGCGCACGCACACAGACCAGACAGGTACGCATCAGCTCGTCTAAGCTCAGAACATATGTCAGTATGAAAAAATGGTGGCCTGTTCCTTTAAGCCTGTCACATGCACTTTAAAAAGCATTACATTGGATTCCAACTGGCATTAAATGCATATTTGTTGGAAAATAATAAGATTGCTATTTTTATTGCATACGTTTGTGGAAAATAGAAAATGATTGTCTTAAACGTGCTCAACAGTAGTCAAATTATTTTGCTCAAAATTTCCTGTTGCTTTGGAATATTGACATTTCCCTCATTCATCTGTTTGATATAACGTTTGCAAACTGTATGTTTTTGCGTTTGTGGTATTGAAAATTCATAAATATTGTGTTTGAGCATTAAAAATGTATGAGTAAGTACAATGTTAGCAGTGAGATGTGAAGATAAAGCATTAGGAAGAGGACCCACTCATGCATGTAAAGCTAATGTATGGCTACTTGTAAAAGTGTGGCTTCAAACGACTGGAACCACTGGACCAACCTGGTGTTGTTCGTCCCAGGTCGGCCAACTGCCTGTTCGAGCTGGAGTGGAGCGACAGTCATGTACGTGTGCGCGCGGCTAACGGCAAATACGTCACAGCCAAGAAGAACGGACAGCTGGCCGCTGCTGTGGACAGCACAGGTCAGCCATTTTCAACACATGCACCTCAGCTTCCATATTTGATACTGAAACTTACAATGTGGAAATGCACTGCATGCATGAGGAACGTCAGGATTTCAAATTGGCATAGAATGCAATCAGCAAGTATCAGTGGGAATGAGAAACAGGAAATATATGCTTTTATTTGTAGCTAACAGCATGTTAGTAAATCAGTGGCGTCACTGTAACTGCTTAGAACGACTTGGTTCCAGGTTACAACTATTTTTTTTACGTTTCCTTGTTTGGGACAGTGCATGTGAATGAACAGACTTGGTACTCATGCATGTGAACACGCCACGTTGGATTGTCGCCTTGTACATCCGTACTCGGGCTCTTAGTTTATTTATTTGTTTGAGCAGTAAATGTTCTGCTCAAAAGGAGTGTTCATATCACAATAGTACACGTTACATATTACAAGTACATAGTACAAGGAACCTACGGAAACAACATGTACACACACACAACATACCCCATTATGATTTATCTTTATCCTTTATCAATCGTACTATCATACTTTGGTTTGCCTCATTGGCCAAAGAGAACCTGTTACACTTCAGAGTAGCTATTCTAACACTGACCAAAATTAGTTAATTAATGTTTATAAAATTAACAGAAGCAAAGCAACTATGAAGCACAGCTACAACCTCAGTCTCGTTTCATGAGCGATGTCTCGTACAAACAAGTAACAAAGGCAATCATTATTCCTCTCAGATGGTTTCCAAAGCCAAACGTTGTTAACATTACCAAAGTCACTACGTTTAATGTCACAAAGGCACATTAGTCTCAAACACACTCTCATTCATTCTGGCCTGTTGTACATGTTTTAATGGTGGGGAAACCGGAGTATCCGGAGGAAGCCTATGCAGAACATGCAAATGTTTCCAAAACAGAAGAGATCACTCAAGCTTGAGCGACAGGGATCAGAAGCAGAATAGATTTTAATGCCACTGTCAGTGAACAGGTTCACAAACGAGAAACATAAAACCATAGGAAAGATAAATAGTAAACTATAAAAGCTTTCAGACAATAATGATAAAGTGAAGTAGGCCGACTCTAGGCATATAAACATTATAACATTATAACATGGCTAAAAGCACAAATAAGTTGATTTTATAATGAGAACACATCCCTATCAAAAACATGTACCTGCAGTTGTGTTTTGTTTTATTTCAGAAATACACTTTCAGTTTGCCCCTCTTTCACACTAACATGACTCTTATCCAGTCTATGTCACACTGTCCACATCTGTGAAGCTCAGACACCTTCATCAGAATTATTATTATGTTAAGCATGTTTCACAGTAGTTGTTGTTGATTATGAACAGATTTCTTTTCCGCTGGGCATTGATGGATTCTCCTCTTGCTGCTGGAGATTTATCCATTTGAGATTGATACAAAAGGATGTTCATTTTGGGTTCACCCACTGAGATTTTAAAAAGATAGTGTCTGTACTTTCCCACAGGAGAGGCAGAGCTGTTCCTGGTGAAGCTGATAAACCGCCCGATCATCGTCCTCCGGGGAGAGCACGGTTTTATCGGGGCTCGTAAACCAGGACAGCCCACGCTGGACTCCAACAGGGCTTCATACGACCTGTTCCTGATGGAGCTCCACAACGGAGCTTACTCTCTCAAAGGTACGCTTCCTGAAGGATCTAACAATGCCCAGAGCGCACGGTCATAGGTGAGAGAAATCCATTTTCTCTGTCTGGGTCCAAACCAAAACAAGTTTGAATTAAATGGATACTAATTAATAACGGTGCAATGACGGAAAACACGAGTACTTAACATGTAACTTTTTTCAAAACTAAAGTATTTCAAGAGGGGGTATTATGCTTTTTTCAATCACATAGCACCAGTCTATAGCACACTACAATGATGACCAAACCTTCTGTTGGTCTGTAAATGCAGTAAATTGGAATAACTGCCTTGTATAAAATTGCTCTCTCAAAATGGCTGTAGTGAATGTCTTGAAATAGGCCTCTGTCTCTTTAAGAACCTCTGACCCTTTCAGACACGCCCCCTCCACAGGCTGTCTGTGGCATCAGTGGGGAGGGGGTTCTGCTGAGGAGCAGTGGTTGGTTACTCGGCTGGTGACGAAAGCTCGGAGGCGTCTCCTGGAGGTGGGGGCGTTCCTAGGAGGACTCAGGCAAACCTATCCCTAAAATGGCTGCCATCAGAGTTTTTATAGATTACTCAAAAATACATGAATGTGCCAAGGCAACACTTCAGGCATGTTTTTAATGAGGGAATGACATGACAACATGATGTTAAGCTTGAAAAAGTCAATTTTGCCTAATACCCCCCCTTTAAAGGCCCTATACCTGATTTTCTTTTATAACAAACAATGAAAGAGGAAGCCCCCAAATTACAATGCTATTGTGGTTCAAACTCACTCCTAACTTTTCTAACATATTTGCAAGGTCACTTTCACAGAAATGCTAAAAAACCCGCTTGCAATTGTTACAAATGCTTATAATTAGATGCACAGTGTTTCCCACAAATGTCTGAGTTTACAATATACTAAAGCAAATGTTGTTCCATTACTTGAAAAAAATCAGGTATTGTGCCTTTTAACTCATTGACTGCCAATGACGTCTATAGACGTCAATTGAAATCCGAACGTTGACTGAGTCACTAGGTGGCAGCATTGCTCTTTCGTTTTCTCAGCTTTTTGGTCAGAAATCAGCATTTTGGGTGATTTCACCTTTTTTTCTACGGACAATTACTAAAGAATGGAAAGAGGTACAAACAAACTGTTTTTTTTAGATAGGTTTCGTGTTGACATAGGCCTAGACCTACATTTTCTGTTTGTCTTGAAAAAAATTGTCAAAATCCTGAAAAACCTCTGGCAGCGGGGAGCTCTCTGATTTAAAAATGGCTGGCAGTCAATCAGATAAGGGATTTGTTGTGTGCTTATTCCAATCAATCCAGCTTCAAAAGTGCATTATCTTCCCGAACGATTCAACCTAGAGCAATCCCAGACTGATGTCACTGCTAATGTTGGCACTATCTGGCTCTTGTAGGTTAGTCTAAAAAGAGAAAGCTCCAGTTGTCCTCGGACCGCCGAGTTCATGAATTCCAGTCATCCATCCATCCATCCATTTTCTTCCGCTTTATCCGGGGCCGGGTCGCGGGGGCAGCAGTCTCAGCAGAGATGCCCAAACTTCCCGGTCCACACACATAATTCCAGTCAATTTATTTTAAATGGAACATCCTTCGTACTAGGAATACCTGAAGAGTCAGGTACCATCATGCTCGCCTGAGAGAATCCAACATGGCGCCCAGCATTAGAGATAAATGAAAATGATGTTGGAATTTTTGGAGGATTTTTTTCAATGTCTAATTCCTACCTGGTTTATTGAATTTTGAATTAACATAAAATACCCCAAAATACCATCTGAACTTATTGTTGTCAATCCAAATATGTCCTTTTTCAATATGATTTCGTCACAGAAATAGTCAATTGCGGCCACTTTTGTGAATAAAAGGCCTTACTTTTAAATGAAAACTATAGATGAAAGAAAACATGCATTTCCTCCTCATATTTATGTCAGTAATCTACAGCAAAGTTTCAAATTGAATAATGTGTTATTTCCTGCTATCTGCAGAGCCTCGCCTTTATACAAGCATAGACTCTACGAAGCAGAAGGTTGAACTCTTAGCATTAGCGTGTATTGTGGACTCTGCCCTTAAACCCGTGACTGCGTTGTTTTCCGCAGACCTCCAGGGCCAGTACTGGAGCGTGGACGACGACCTCTCCGTGCTCTGCACCGGCCCCGCCCCTGTGCCCTTCCTCTTCCACTTCTGCCACCTTAACAAGATGGCCGTCCGTGCTCCGGGGGGCAAGTACCTGAAGGGGGACCACGCCGGGGGTCTCAAAGCCAGCGCTGAATCCCTGGACAGCGCCACCCTGTGGGAGTACTAAGCCACTGCAGTGTTGTTATCTATGGGACTATGGGGTATTTATGAGGGTTTACTAAATGTGATCGAGAACAAGATGTAGAGTTTTATTTGTGTTCTTTCCTGAATCTTTTTCTTCATCTCTTGATGTAAAGTGGACATATCACGCATAATCAAAGCTTTAAACTATTCCTTTTGGTTCCTCAGTATTGATATTTATCTTTTGAGAATTTAAATAATGTCTATGTAAGGAAAAAAATGTAATTTATGAAAGACTGGGCTCGTCAGGATTTTTTAACTGGAAAGCCCTCTGCTGGCCGCGGGGGGAACAACATGAAGAAAAAAAAAACAAGCTTTCACTTTTACACACACATTGAGCGCAGACCTGCTCAGTACGGGTCTGGTGATGGATCGGACGTAGCCCTACAGCAGTAGATTGATGTAAAGTACTACTCCAGATCCTTTTTTGACAACAAAGCAACGTGGCTAAAAGTGGAAAAAAAAGCTGATTGTGCATGATGTGTCTCCTTTAAGGCCTATTTCCCTACATTTGAATTGACAGGATGTGACAGCACAGCAATGGTAGTAACCCACTGGGCGGATAGAAAGTACGAGAAGCGTGAGAAGGCTCCTGGTTCAATTCTCCTGCATGGAGTTCCCATGTGTCTGGGTGGGTTCCTTCTGGGTGCTGTGAGGCCAGAGTTGCCAGGTATGAGGGGCCGCCCAAAAGTTGACTACTACACATCAAGCACATTTTCTGTGTCCAAATGTTTGGGGTCTCTGTGGGACGTTAGTCTGCTCTGGACTTTGGGAAGGGTTGGTCTATACCTGTGGTTCTTCCTTGTCCGTACATATGCCATCATAATGTAGTGTTGTTGTCTTCATTACATCTATAGTCTCGACCTTTTCTCCCATCACAGAGGAGCGAGTGCATTAACACTTACCATAGAAAGTAAATGTGCACACAAAAAAAAGACGTTAGGGCTCATTTTGATCCCATGATTGTTTGTTTCAAAACCTAGACGTCAGAGTAAAAAGAAATATGCAAAAGACGTGCCAAAGCTGTGAAACCATAATCTCAATTGAGGAGAGAACCAAGTGCCAATCGCAACATGAGGAATCTGAATGTTTATATAGTTTGTACAAGTTTTTCAAGAGTCATGTGCCAGAAATGTATGAGGTGTTTTAAAATTCAGTAAGCACAGTTGAAAACTGTCGGTGGGGTTTGTCGTTTGGAAGCTGCTATTTAGGAGTCAGTAACTTTTGGTACAACTAAGTAGAGTCAAGCTACTACTACTAAGTGTAGTCGACACTACAGAAAATGTTGGGGGTGGGACGCTGATGTCATCCCATACTATATTATGATACACGGGGCTGAAACAATTTCAATATATTGCATTGCAAAAAGTATGGCAATTCAATATGCAATAGAACATGTGTATAGTATTGCAGTAATTTGGCCTGATTAAGTTGCAAAATAAAACACATGTTCATTTTCCAAAAGGTAAAAGCGTAAAAAGTGTTACAGGATGAGCCGATTTTCATAGGACTAGGAAACTTCATTTTCTTTCCCCATTTATTTACTTCAACAAAACACGGCTAACCCACCATGGGAATAAGGCACAGACAGGAAGCTAGGAGGTTAGCTATGAGTTAGCCATAGAAATAAAAAGTGGCGTTTGATCATATATGTGGATCAAGCGGATTCATCCATGTTAACCTGCTCACTGTATTTTGCCTTAGTTGTTAGCATTTAGCCGACAAACAACACAAATTATGAAAGATCCAGATGTTTTCAGCTGTTTGTTGTCGGCTCAACAACCACATTTAGGCACTGACAGTGGATTGCTTGGAGCCATGGCCGCCCCATAGCGTTCAGCGCGGGTCAAATGTAGCTCTTTGAGGCTAGCTGTAGAGCCGTTATGGGCACTGCGCTGTTGTACAATACATTTAGGTGAGGTCAAAGCGTGGTTAGAAATCATTAACGACATTTTTAGAATTTACTCAAGATAAGAATTAGCCTAGCATATGAAAGTGGCCTCTGAGCTAAATGCTAAATCATATCGCTTTTTGTGGGGTTGGATACACATCCAATGGCCGCTAAACATCATCTTATATTACTTTAAAATGATATTTCAGGATTTTTGACATAGGGCCTCATTTCCTAGTTATCCAGAGTGTTGTTGTTTTCTGGAGATGTTTTTTTTTTTTATTCATTCATTCTTATATTGGAAGAGTTTTGTGGCACTAGGCTAGTGCACAGCTAGCCTGCATTAAAAACAGTCCACTCCACAGAGCACCTGAGGCAAATCACTTATAACGCCAGACTAACCATATAAATAAATGTCTTTGTCGATTTTTAATTTGAACCATTTTGCATTTAAAAGAACTTGGGCGGAGTGATCTGCTAGAAAATAGTCACTCAAAATGCGATAATTCATGTGATGCATGTCAGTTATATTCCAAAAATCGACACAAACATTTATATGGTTAGTCTGGTGTTATAAGTGATTTGCCTCAGGTGCGCTGTGGAGCGGGTCAGACTGTTTTTAATGCAGGCTAGCTGATACCATAGAAATGTGCTAGCCTTGCACTAGCCTAGCGCCACGAAACTCTTCAAATATAAGAACTGCATGAATTAAAAAAATATATATATCTCCAGAAATCAGCAACACTCTGGATAACTAGGAAATGAGGCCCTATGTCAAAAATCCTGAAATATCTCTTTAATGATAGAGAAAATACAGAAATGAAACACGTCATACCTCGCCATTCTTTTTATATAGGACCTGGCTCCATTCATTTGTATGGGGATAGATTAGAACGCTCGTTTCAAGCAGCGTCCGAGCCGTTAGCTAACAGAAGCAGCATACGCATTTATGGCTCAGATAGCTAACGGCATTTCAGCTTGGCTTTTGAAGTGACAAAAACGTACCAGGAAATGCACAAAATGATACAATGTCCCAGCCCCACACAATAGAGCCACTTTATATGCTTGATTAGGCATCTGACTAATGCCTACCTAATCTTTGTAATATTGTGGCGTTTTTGTAAATGCCAACCCCAGCTGCTGATGAAGACGATTTTGGATGTTATGTGTTTTTAATTACTTGTATTTTAGAGATTTCTACATCTTTACCTACAGCAAAAAGCCCAGAAATGCACATGCTAAATTTGAGTTAACAAACTGTATGAAAACTGGATTATGGAAACTATAATTTTCCAGAGTTCAGCCCACAGCAGGCACAATGCATAATTTATTGGAAGCACATTGAATATTGACTGTCTCAATAAGAAGCACATGTTGGAGGAGGTGCCTTTAATTTATGTCAGTGTTTTGAGCCAATAAAGTTTCCTGTACTTACTTTTGAGTCAAAGTTTTCTTCAATGTCTAAACACATCAGCTTTGTCTTTGTCTGTGAAACGGCCCTTTGACTGCTGCAAAGTCCTATCTGCTGTGTCATGTTCCAGTTGTCCGAAAGTCTCCAAGAATCACTGCTAGAGCATAACATTGCACAAAGTTATTTGGGTCTTGGGGTGACAAAGTCTCCTGAAGTGGGTTTGTCATATGAATAGCAGGCCATGCCCACATTCACCTGTAAGATACTTAAATGGGTTGGTGGTCGTTTTGACTGTCCTTTATGGACCTGGGCCTTCAAAGTCAAGCTTCTCGTCTGACCATCCCAACACCCTGACCTGAATCCCATGGGATGAAACTGTGAGGTGAAACAACAGAGACGAACGGGTTGGGGGTGTGGGGGGATGTGGGTCTCGGAATGTCAATGTAATGACGACGTATGATCACACAGGATTATATCCCTTTCATTTAGTTCTGTTTTACTTATCCATCCAATCACGTAATCCTTCCCCCATGTGTATCCCATCTTTCTCTTCTGTTGTGTCCTGTGTCCTTATCACTTGTGTAATTGTGCACTTTGTATCTTATATACTCATCACTTAATAAAAAAAAAACAACAGAGACCAGTCCAACAAAATGGAGGCAACATGAAGGACAGAGAAAATATGTGATGGCAATGTTCTCGAATGAATGCGCATGTTTTGTCCAGCCTCATCAGACGTTTCTGGAGACGATTCAAAGCCGTTTTCTTGACCAGAGGCAACATACATTGTTGACTTGACCTGTGGTTCTCACTTCTGAACTAGGTTGGTCAATATTGAGGCAAACGTGGAGGAGAGACCGCAAGTTAGGACTTAAACATCAGTGTAAATGTGCCAGAAGTTTAGAAATAATCACAGTCTAAAAGCATTGTAAAGTAAAACTGAAGCAGCGGAAAAGAGAAGCGTTGAGCTGGGGCTGGAGGATCTCTCCCACAAAAAGTAGAAGAAAAAAACAAGAAGAAAAAGCTCTAGGGCCTGTTTGTTGGTTAGCGGGTAAGTCACTGTGTCAGTATCAGTCAGTCACTTAGTCACTTATCATTAGGTCATGCAGTATGGCCATAAAATCTCTGTACTGTATAGAACAGTCATAATCTTGGTTCCACAAGAGAGTTCAGGATGTCATACCGCAAAGGGATTAGCAGCAATAGTAAACTAATGGAGATTTTAAAAGGTAAAATACTGGAGTTATTGTTCACATTAAAACATTTGGACACTACAGTACGTCCGATTGATTTCCCAGCAATGACTCAGCAGCTAACAGAGTTGTTCCACGGCTTTTAATTCCACTTTTCATATTGTTTTTAGCTTAGGTTGAAGGAACAGGCCACCGTTTTTCCACACTGAGATATGTTCTTACCTGAGCTTAGACGAGTTGATGCGTACCTGTCTGGAATTTGTGCGTGCCCTCAGACAAACAAGATGTTGTTCCTGTTCCTTTAATCATGGAAATGTTTGCTATAAGCCTTTAAGTAAATATACTTATTGTAATGCACACGCTAATGCGCTAATGCTAATGTCCACAGCCTATACACTTGCTCCTATACACTTGCTAAAACCATCATTATAGCAACGACAGAATGACCTTTGCAGTGCCTCCATGTCGCTTTTACAGTAGAGTCAGAACTCTGGTGGAATAGACCCAACAGCTATAATCGGAGCTAAAGCACATCTTTTTGCTGATGCATATTAAGTAGCCATGTGCTCAGAGTAATATAACTGGGACGGCCTGAAAAGGACTATAGGGAGTTTAAAAATGTTAAAATGATGTATTTTCCTCCATGTTCCAGCCATGTCCTAATGTGTAGAATGAGCCCAGACCTGTTCACCACAACTGCAACTAAAATCCTGCACTGTCACTCAAAAAGGTGTCACTTTGGGTCCAAATTGCCTTCATGCACGAGCTTAATACAGAAGGTGCAGTTACACATATGGCCTGAGGTGGCAGTAGTGAGTATCGAATGGCCAACTTCCATCCAGCCCCTTTAAGACACCAATAAGACTAAAATAATTGGTCCAAGCAGCTAGTTTGGAAGAGAAGGAACCACTATTTGACAAAGAAGAATGGAATTTGTTATCCATAATATAAAAAGGCCGTCGTTTCCCTCTAATTCCTGTTGATTGAAGAATATTACTAACCTAAACCTGATGATGATCAAAATAACTCACCAACAGTATTTTATTTTATCAGACTCTGGCATCATACTTTTGTCCTTTTTAAATTTCGAAAAGCTTGCGGCCCACTGAAAATTATTCTGATGGTTTTCATTCTATTTAAAGTAACTTATTTAGATAGAGAGAAAGATAATATCTGGTGTTGTAAGTAATAATTATCATTTTATTTCCGTGAAGCAGCAAATAAATGAAGAAATGTTGTCCAGAAAAGTTATTTTTGTTTGAATTTTCAAGCTAACAGGAAGTGACATAGATAGAGGTAAAGTTCAACAGCAGTTTGACTCATTTCCCATTGACAAAACATGGTCGGCATGGCAACAGTTTCAAATGTCTGCCTTCATCTATGTCACTTCCTGTCGGTGTTCAATAAAGAAGTGAAACCATAAGCATCACAAAAATGGTCAAACAATATAATCGTGATAACTGTATTCTATATTATGGTTAAAGGAACAGGCCACCGTTTTTCCACACTAAGTTATGTTCTTGCCTGAGCTTAGACGAGTTGATACGTACCTGTCTGGAATTTGTGCGTGCCCTCAGTCACGCGAAACGACCAAAGATGTTGTTAGCTCTCCCAATGTATTCCTACTCCAAACGGGGGTGAAGTTGGAAGCGACCACGCTCTTCCACGGGCACAAAGATAGGTACGTATCAACTCGTCTAAGCTTAGGTAGGAACATATCTCAGTATGGAAAAACGGTGGCCTGTTCCTTTAAACTGGGTGTAAACCTCGACTAACACCTCAGGATGTTAAATGCACCAAGTGGAGTAGCCACCCAAGGTTTGGTTACACTGGGTTGTTTCTCCATTTCAGCTTGTCAACTAAAAATATGCATAAAAATGCCCACGTACTTTGTTCAAACCCTGCCAAACTCACACTTTTTATTGCAGAACAGCAATGTAGTGTCCATTCGTTTTTGTGTGCTTTTTTAAATATCTGAAATCATTCCAAATGCGCCCTGCTGTGTGCTGGCTCACTCAGAAGCAAACGGAGTGACTTCATCACAGTTTGCCCTGTCATGATTCCGATCCAGATTTGAGCGGCCTAAATCCAGGTCTCGTGGGTTTTATCAAGGGCTAAAACAGAGCAGGTGGAGCCGTGAGAGGAGAGTGATGCTCTAACTTCCACAGCTGAGTCTTCGGGTATTTTTGGTCAACAAGTAAAAACGAAAATAAGCCAAAAATGGACAAGGAAGAAGAACAAAGATCAAGCTCCTGACCTACATTAGTTTAGTTTATTTATTTGAAGGACAATGTGCAGTTGCCTTAAAAAGATGGCTGCACCAATTTACAAATACAAAGTCCAAGATACAAATACTGTAAGTGTGCAATATTGGTACCCTCGAGGGCATCATCTTAGGGCTGTACCCCATTGGTACTGTAAATGTAAACAAGATCACGTTATTACACTTTGTAGGAAAAGACGGCAGACTTTCTTTTGGGAACATTGCAGTGAACCCTAGATACAGACCTTAACTCTCTTGTTATTTGAGAGTGTACACTGTACTTTATGTCTGTAGGGAGGGCAGGGCAGCATCATTAAGGATCGTAGGTACCAAGTGGATATCAGATCAAGTTGTGGAAGCTTAGTGTTAGAGGAAAACATTAAAACCGCTATTTATCACACTGGGTCAGGCTGTACAATGTCTCGAGTTCATGTCTCGGGTCCCGCACCGAAACTTCTCCTGTATAAGACATCCAGACTGCTGCCTGTTTTTCATCTATCCTCTCGAACACCATTGTTATCTCTCTAACAATTAGTATACTGTATTTTTTAAGGCTTCATCAGGCCCGTTTTACAAGTAACCACAGACACTGGAGGCAAGGTGGGTGAAGTGTCTTGCCCAAGGACACAACTTTTAGATTTGGGTAAAGCCTAACTGAGCCAACTACAAGGCTCTTTTTAAACATCTGATAGCAAAGAAATAATGCTTTTCCGGCATACATTTTCGAATTATTTTTTCCATACACGATGACGGCTTATTTGTATGTATAAAAATATCTTCATTTTACCTGGAGAAATAGTGAGATATATTATTCTAACTGAATGATTTTGTTTTTTCTTTACTGCAGTAAAATATACTGTAATGTAATGCAGAATATAAGCTATTCTCAGTATGTGTGGCTCACGGCCTGTTTTCAATTTAAAAAATGTATTTTTCTTTATTTCTGTTGTAACTGTTGTAAATGTGAAATAATAACAAACACAAATATGGGCTGGAAGGACTACAAGCCTGAAACGGGACTAAACAGGAGCTAAAGTTGACTGAAGTATAAGTACTAAACGGGTCTAAAGTCGTATTTCACTAGTTTTAAACCTTAAACACATGTCAAACAAGTATAAAGGAAAAACGTCCAGCCTGAAATCACTAAAACGTACTCTAACCAAACAGCCATAGATATTAAAGCCCTCTCCGCCTCCATTTCCCGTCAGTCTTTTGTTTGAGGAAGCCTCTGACAGCGCCTTGACCAATCACATCGCGTCACCTCGGACTCCCGCTCCGCGATTGGCTGTTTCGTGTTGACGCTCCCTTGATGCTTTGCGCTGCGCCTCAGAATTCAAATGAAGCCAGCCAATCAGCGAGCGCGCTACCGCAGACTGAGCATTTTAAACTTTCTGCTGGAGACTGTTGTCAAAGACGAGCACGACCTGGCGACACTACGGCTGCTTTTCTCACCACAGGACGCTTTTAAATGCTGGGAAGCGTGTTTTAGCGTTTGCGTGTTTTATTTAATTCGTATTTGAACACGTTTTGTTCCGTTTTAATCGGCGTTTATGACGAAGACTGGGGCTTTTACTCTCGTTGCTTGGTAAGGGAACCTAGCATCTTCGTTTAAACCCGCATTCCTTATCGCGTACTAGTAAACGACCGGGGTTTTAGAAGTTTTATCAAGAAGAAGGTGAGAAATAAGGGCACTTCAAGATGAGCGCAGCTGTAGCAAAGCCGGCCAGTTCAGCCGCACATGGCGACCCCAAGTCGGCTCCCCTGAAGGAGATCCCGGACATCTTGGTGGACTCCCGAACCACGCGGAGATACTCCCGGGGCCGGTTCCTGGGCAAGGGGGGGTTCGCCAAATGCTTCGAAATCACCGATCTGGAGAGCAAGCAGGTGTTCGCCGGGAAGATCGTGCCCAAAGCCCTGATCCTGAAGCAGCACCAGAGGGAGAAGATGAGCTCCGAGATCGCCATCCACAAGAGCCTGAACCACGCCAACGTCGTGGGCTTCCACGGCTTCTTCGAGGACGACGACTTCGTGTTCGTGGTGCTGGAGCTTTGCAGGAGACGGGTGAGTTTGTTTATTTGGGGATCAATGGGGTGGTGTTTGGATTGGGCCAACGGTTGCACCGGCCAGACGTGTTCCCTTGTCCTTTTCCCCTATGCTTCCACTGCAGTGTTTCCTATGAGCTAGTGTCAAAGTTCATTGAAATAAGTGAAAACTGCAGTAAAAGTTACAACAAGAAATGATTTTCATGTCGCAAAGTTGTGATATATATATATATACTCGAGGACAGAACATTGTGTCCCTCCTATTTTTAAAACAAGCTGATCTATAAAGTCATACTTTTAGCTTCTTGTGTCATCTTGCATGCATAAACCACTTTATTGGTCACAATAAATACACATGAACGACTCCATGTCTCATCAGGAAATGGTCTGAAACATTGAGAGAGATTCTGATTGGTATAACTGATTAGTCTCTCAAAATGGATATGAGAAATTGAATCATCTAAAATAGAATCATGTTAGTGGTTTACAACACCCTTTTCCACTCACCTCATTAAAGTGCATTTTCTCCAGTTCAGCTTTTCCCAAATCTAAAAGCCTCTGGACTGGGGCTCACAGCCTATAGGCCAGAGAAACGCTTCATTTGACAGGCCTACAAAACCCATCTAATCTTTTTCCTCGTTCTGATCGTTTTTTGTGTGTGGCTTAACCAGTTCCATTATACGGAAAAACAAAATGGGGCCAAAACTAGGGCTGAAATGAGTAATCGATTAATTGACGACTAATCGATTATTGAAATAGTCGACAACTATTTTAGTAATCGTTTTCTGGTTCGCACAGACTCAAATGGAGCAAAAAATGACATAAATGTAGTATTTTTGATGAAAAACTACTTCGTAAATCATGAAATTTACAATGTACAAAATGTACACAGACCCTAACTGTATAAACAAACAACCTGTGGGAGCGCTCGCCGGATCCAACAGATGTGTAAGCGATATGGTGCTCTGCAGGATCCTGAGGATTAGGCAGAGGATAAGTAGAATTTATTAAACGCCAACGCGTTTTGACTCGCTACTGAGTCTTCGTCAGGGCAGTGACGTCAATAAGGCAAAGTGCTTTTATTCTCCTCTAAACTCCACGACCAGGAGCTGTTACTGTCTCTGACATAAATGAGCCTGCAGTTTTAATTAAATATAACAATACTAGGCTACTCGCACCTTTTTCTTTCCACACTCAACTTTCACACCTGTGATTGTTTGGGGGATTCTGTATTGACAAGTCACCATGGAAACAGGAACACCTCTTCAAACTTGTATATTTGCAAAGTGTGACCGCTCTCGTGTCCGCATCACCTTTGACTGATCTTTTTGTCATCACTTTAGCGGCTAATTCAGTCTTTAAGTTAATTATTGAATTGTGTCTCGATGAGAAGCTTTGCAGATTGCACTGGCTTCCACAGAAGTCCCTAAAACAGTAATCTGTTTTTTTTTAGTCTCTGCTGGAGCTGCACAAGCGTCGTAAGGCGGTGACCGAGCCCGAGGCCCGCTACTTCATGATGCAGCTGCTGAAGGGAGTGCAGTACCTCCACAACAACCGCATCATCCACAGAGACCTGAAGCTGGGCAACATCTTCCTCAACGATGACATGGACCTCAAGATCGGTAACTACTCCACACAAAGCAACGGTGACGCTCCTCCTGTGACCCGGACAGTGTCTCTGTCCAAGTCTGAAACCAGTCAGTCCAAAACAAGCGGTCTATTCACATTAGTCGCTCCGGAGGATAAGAAACGCTGCCAAACTATGAAAAAAAGTGCTACTTGTAGTCCGGTAAATACGGTACCATAAAGACTCTGTCTAGTCACTCAAAAAGTTGGCACTTTGGCCCGAAATACTGTCATGCATGAGCTTCATATTGAAACTGCAGGACCTGAGGTGGCAGTGGTGCGATGATATTTGACATCTATTGAAGTGTAAAGTAAAGAAAACACAAAATGTAGCAAAGCGCTGTGTAACTGTTAGGGGCATGATAAAAATGCCTCCAAACACAAGTATTGAAAGTATTAGTAACACTTGATATTGCCATACAATTTGATATTTTGTTCCAGCCCAAGCTTTGAGTGAAGCAGGGGGACCACTCCCAAAATAAATGGCACTAACATCTTCCATCACTCAAAAAACAAAAATATTTCGGTACAGACGATGGTCCTTGGACAAGACTTTCAATACCACAGTATACAAAAACAAAACATAGAAATTGATTAAAGGAATTTGAAGCAAGTACCCACTAACTGTCTCATATTTACTGATGCATATAGTCAAACACACGGTGCTCATTTATGAAATTTAGAGGAAACCGCATTTTCCCAATTCATTGTCAAGATAAAGCTTTTGTCACTTGTTAACTTAAAAAAAAACCCACATTCATATTCAAGTTGTACTGCCTATCTCTGGTTTAAAAAAGTAAAAATTGGATTCAGGGCTTGTAATTACTACTTTGAAGCTTTCCACAGTTTGTGCAAGTATAGTTAGTTATGATAATGGTTATGTCCACTTGAATTACACTTTACAAGCTTCTCTAACTGGTCAGTATTCAGTCACTCACTTCATAACTCAGCAATAGACTGTTGGAAGTTAGGCTGCTTATCTGTGCCATCAGCCCACACACCACCAACCACTCCCACATCACATCACACGTTGACAGGGTGGATGACCAAGTTTGGAGATTTCAGGCGGTCATTCAGACTTTCACAGTCTGATTTAAACTTGTGTTCTGTGTGCAGGAGACTTTGGTCTGGCCACAAAGATCGAGTTTGACGGCGAGAGGAAGAAGACTCTTTGCGGGACGCCCAACTACATCGCTCCCGAGGTGCTGTGTAAGAAGGGCCACAGCTACGAGGTGGACGTGTGGTCTCTGGGCTGCATACTGTAAGTGTGGGACTTCTGGAGCTGCTGCAGTGTTTAGTGCCAGGTCCGGCTCAGTGAACCTGCTCTGTGCTCTCAGGTACACACTGCTGGTGGGGAAGCCTCCCTTTGAGACGTCCTGTCTGAAGGAGACCTACAACCGGATCAAGAAGAACAACTACACTGTCCCCTGGGTAAATATGTGCTCTTTTTTTTTTTTCTCTAGTGCTTTTAATTCTGTAATGTAGGAGCGCAACCAAAAGTCAACAGGGAAGCTAATGAAAAAAAAACGAATACTGTATTATTCAGTATGATCATCGCTGTCCTAACCTTTGAGCTCAAGTGTCCTACATTTACTACAACTGGTGACCCTAGGCAAAGGGTCATAAAAAGTGAGGACCCATACGAAATTGGTCGCAGTTTTGAGCCCTGACGGTGCAGGCGCACAGTACGGTGTAAAGAAGTAATTTTCTGTGTGTTGAAATATTTTTGCTCTCAGTGTGTGTCACATTTTCAGAATCAGGTTGGCCTGAAATAATTTGCATATTTAATATGCAAGGAGAACTTTCTGTTAAAGAATAACTGATCTGATGTACTGTAATGATCCGATCACTTTGTTTATATTAATGTAACCTATATAGCCCTGTCATGTACCCAAGGATATTTAGCGTAGAAAAGTCCAGTGATCCTTGTTAAATGTTTTTCCATTAGTTTATCAATAGATATAACTGATAATTGATCTTTAGCATCATGACAAGAAAAGATAAGACTTCATTAATTTTAAAGGAACAGGCCACCGTTTTTCCATACTGAGATATGTTCTTACCTGAGCTTAGACGAGTTGATACGTACCTGTCTGGTCTTTGTGCACGCCTGTGGAAGAGCGTGGTAGCTTCAAACGTCACCCCTGTTTGGAGCTATAGGAATACATTGGGAGAGGCCAAATGCTTCTGGTCGTTTTGCGTGACTGAGCGCACGCACAAAGACCAGACGGCTACGCATCAACTCGTCTAAGCTCAGGCAAGAACATATCTCAATATGGAAAAACGGTGGCCTGTTCCTTTAAAATTTCGACAGGAGACCATTCACTTTTTCACACACAACAGCCGCTTTTAAGAAAGTCACTTGGTATCGGTTAATATCGTATATTGTTTATTGTTATATATGTTCATGTTCAGTCCTAAAGCCTTGTTCGTTTTTTGGTTTAAAGTTTCCTTTTACCGAGCGCTCCCTTGTTTCCCCCCCGCAGCACGTCAACCCCGCCGCCTCGTCCCTGATCAAGCGTATGCTCCACGCCGACCCAACGCAGCGGCCCACGGTCACGGAGCTTCTGGCCGACGAGTTCCTGGCGACCGGCTACGTGCCCACGCGCCTGCCCACCACCTGCCTCACCATCCCCCCGCGCTTCTCCATCGCCCCGTCCACCGCGGCCGAGCTGCAGAGCCAGCGGAGACCGCTCACCGCCATCAACAACAAGGGTAAGGGCGCGGCACAGGTGAGCGGGCCGAGGACCAGAGGACCAGGTGTGATTTTTAAAATGTCTTTTTCTTTCAACAGGAGGCTCGGACAAAGTGGATGTGAAGGAAGAGCATCCGCAAACGTGAGTACGAGTGGAATCAGTTTCAATCAACAGTGTTGCAATTGACTCTGTGCATAACTTTAAATCATAACAACGCCACCCAAGAAGTGACTTCCTGTTTCGATCCAGCACACAGCTAGTTTCATTGATTAGTTCAGCAGGTACTTACAAGAATATAAACAAATGCACACAATTCAAGTGTTTGTCTGTTTAAAGTTGAACCAATGAACTGCTTAAAGTAGTTACTGATATCTCAATGAATGAACCTTAAAGAGGGGGTATTATGCATTTTTCAATCACATAGCACCAGTTTATAGCACACTACAATGATGACGAAACCTTCTGTTGGTCTGTAAATGCAGTAAATTAGAATAACCGTGTATAAAATTGCTCTCTCAAAATGGCTGTAGTGAATGTCTTGAAATAGGCCTCCTGTCTCTTTAAGAACCTCTGACCCTTTCCCACACGCCCCCTCCACACGCTGTCTGTGGCATCAGTGGGGAAGGGGTTCTGCTGAGGAGCAGTGATTGGTTACTCGGCTGGTGACGCAAGCTCGGAGGTGTCTCCAGGAGGTGGGGGCGTTCCTAGGAGGACACAGGCAAACCTATCCCTAAAATGGCCGCCATCAGAGTTTTTACAGATTACTCAAAAATACGTGAATGTGCCAAGGCAACACTTCAGGCATGTTTTTGATGAGGGAATGACATAATAACATGATGTAAAGCTCGAAAAAGTCGATTTTGCATAATACCCCCCCTTTAAATAGTGAATAAGATGGTGCTTTTATTTTGGTGTGCTGGATCGAACCAGGAAGTCACTTCTTGGCCGGCGTTGTTATGCACAGAGTCAATTGACACACTGTGCTTTCTCTCTGCTCAAATCTGACAGTTTAATGTGTCCATTCTACAGAGTCTACAGGGAGCCAGACGCTAACATTCACCTGAACGACATGCTGCAGCAGATCAACAAACTGATATCAACCAAGCCGGCAGAGAGGATGCACGCCCGCCAAGGTCCGCTCGCCACCACTTCCCCCTCCAAGTCTGTAATCTTTGTAAAAGTGTCTAAAGTTAAACATTGTGTTGCTCGTGTTTCAGAGGAGGCTGAGGACCCCGCCTGCATCCCCATCTTCTGGATCAGCAAATGGGTGGACTACTCTGATAAATATGGCTTAGGTAAGAACAGACGCGTGGGGGAATATTAAAAGAGCTGAGGTAACTGCTGGGAAGGGGGCGCTAATGCATAACAGGTGAAACGTGTAAACTAAAAAGTGATTTGAACCATTCGCAAAGTCCTCACTGCTTTACCTCATTTTCTTAAAAACAAGTGTCAGTGAAGTAAAACTGGCCCTTCTTTCACCAACACCTACATTGCCTGTAACCCCGCTGTGTGCTGCCCCCTGCAGGCTACCAGTTGTGTGACAACAGCGTGGGCGTGCTGTTCAACGACTACACCCGGCTCATCATGTACACCGACGGAGACAGCCTGCAGTACATCGACAAGACGATGGCCGAGTCCTACCTCAGCGTGCGCTCCTACCCCCCAGCCCTCAACAAAAAGGTCTCACTTTGTCTTTTTTATTTGTGCTTTAATTAGAATTACATTTGACTAACTTTGAGCCCATTAACCCTTCACTGTGATTGGTTTGAATGCCTCTAGATTGGAGCAACTTTCGGGTAACAAAGGGAGTTAATATGGAAGCAGATGGGAAATCTCAGATCTTTTCTCGGGCTGGGCATAAAATATTCCAAACCAGTGTCGGAACGAATGAATGGAAATATAAAAGGGCTTGTTTATGATTGCTACTATCTGTCAATGATCATTATTGGTGAAACGCCTCCACCTGCTGGCCGTGTATCTAAACTGCCCATATATGGTCACGTTTGAAACAGCCAGAGGGAAAACAGGAGAAAGAAAATAACTTTCTCCCATTTCTCCACTATCACTTAATATATTCATAATTCAGGATTTGTTCTATTAAAGCAGGGGTAGGCAACGTCAGGCCCGGGGACTAAATTCGGCCCTCCAACATAAAACCTTTGGCCCCCAAGAGAATTTTGAAGAAGCATTTATTCATAAATCAGAGACCAAATATGTGAAAAGGACTCTAAAATGTGGAAAATACTGTCAATATTTTCACATTTCCTAGCAAAACACCTGATTAGGTCATATATTATGTGCAGAACTTATATTTGTAGAAAAAAAGGTGCTTTACTTTGGGCTACAATAGTGAGTTGTTGTGGTGTTTTGGCATTGAAGAAAATCGGCCCTCCATGACACAAACTTGCCTACCCCTGTACTAAAGAGACAAATAGCAAAGTGATTCAGCACTTAAATAGAGAGACGATGTTAACCAGGAAGCTATGTTTGCATACGTAGCATGAAGCTATCACTAGCAATGAGTGTAGTTCAACTTTGCCTCTATTGAACAATTTGCCGGGGGGAAAAAACATCTAGATGGACCTGGTTGACTTTGGCAGAGAATAAACGTTTAAAACACACACGCCAAACAGTTAAAAAAATATTGAAAATTGTGATTCCTCATGGGAATCGCAAAAACCTTTTAATGACACGTAAGGTCAGGCCTGGAGGCCAAATCCAGCCCTTCGACATAAAACCTCTGGCCCAGAAGATTATCTTATTAAAAAAAATGTATTAAATCTGAAAGAAAGCTGAAAATATTGTATTGTAGTTCCAGACAAAGCTTTCCATTAGCTTCTTCATAATGTTTTAAGTGGTGCTTTACTTTTGGGAAACAATTAGGAGGTTCAGCCCCTGGTGCTTACATCTCGTTGACTAACAATATGAAAGGGGATAGAATAAGTAAACGTTGCTGACCTGTAATGATCACAGTGAGTTCAGCTCAGTTTAAAAGCGTATTCTGTCAAGCCATTGTTGCTGGTGGCAAGACTTGACTCTTCATGTTGATGTTTTTTTGTGACTTAATTATCTGGAGCAAGAGTAGTGTATGGATTGCTCTAAATGTAAAGGTTTTCCTCACTCTTTTGCCCACACAGATCACTCTGCTGAAGTACTTCCGGAACTACATGAGCGAGCACCTGCTGAAGACTGGAGCCAACGTGGCGCGGCGAGAGGGCGACGAGCTGGCCCGGCTGCCCTACCTGTCCCTGTGGTTCAGGACCAAGAGCGCCATCGTGCTGCACCTCACCAACGGCACCGTGCAGATCAACTTCTTCCAGGTCAGACACCGGGTTTGGTTGATTCCAAAGTGGTTGCATAGTTTCACCTGCCACTCATGCACCAACTACCTCCTGCTTTTATGGTTTAAAGGGGCTAGATGCAAGTTGGTCATTTATGCTCAGTACTGCCACCTCAGGTCATAAATGTTAATGCAGCGTCTATATTAAGCTCGTGCATGACGCCACTTCAGACCTGAGGTTATCAGGTTATTGGAATAGTTGCAATGCCGCACTGATTTTGCACGAACCCCTTAACCTTAACAAGTGCATTTTCTCCAGTTCAGCTTTACCAAAATCTACAAAACGCATCTAAACTGATCACTATCCTTGCGTTGTTACTGTTTTTGTGTGTGAAAACTGTGTGAAAACTTGCTTTTGCTTTTTAAATACGCTTTCGTCAATTCTCTGTTGCTCTTTTGTGGCTCTTTGTTTCATTTTCATCCTCGTTGCTGTTTTGACACTATATTTCAAGCCGTTTTTAGATTTGGGTACAGCCAAACTAGAGAGAATGTGCTTGGTTCAGGTGGCGATTAAGGGGTTGTAAGTTGGTGTTGCTTTTAAAGAGATCATTTCGGACTTCCGGATTTAGCGCAGTGAGCCTCCAGGATTTCTAAGTAATGTGTTTACCTTAATAAATCCATTATATAGTCCCTGTGGGGGTAATACAATGTTAATGAGATGATTGGGGGGTCTTTAATCCGCCCCTGGTGTCTCTGGCCAGAAAACCACACTTGCAACTTTGCTGCCACCGGACCGGGTCAACCAATACACACTAATGGACTCACGAAGAAGAAGCTAACAGGAAAAGCTAACTGCGGGCTAGCACCACTTAAACTGTATTTACAGCCAAGTTTGAGTGAAAAAAAAAATCCATTGTGTAATTGGATGTATCCCTCTCTCCCTTTGTCTTTTCTGTCAGCGTAGTATTTACTCTCACGGACAATTAATCAGTTAAAAAAATCTCAACTTGCTACGACTCCTGCAGTTGCGTTTATGGCCTGTAGGGGCATGAGTTACTTGGTCCTGCTTTAACTTTGTGCCACCTTCTGCCTCTCTCCACCAGGACCACACCAAGCTGATCCTGTGCCCTCTGATGGGCGCCGTCACGTACATCGACGAGAAAAAGGAATTTCGCACGTACAAGCTGTCCCTCCTGGAGGAGTTCGGCTGCAGCAAGGAGCTGGCCAGCCGCATCCGCTACGCCAAGCTCATGCTGGAGAAGCTTTTGGACTGCAAACCCGCCGCAGCTGCCGCACAGTAGACCACTCCTCATGCAGTCTTAATGAAACTCCCATACAGCGCTGAGGAATACAGTCTAAGACCTTTTAAAAAGAGTTACCCACCTGTACATTTGATCAACGGGAAGCTCTGATTTTATGATTTGATAAAAGACGAATGTGTAAAGTTTACTTTCTGCTGAAGCGTTGTGTATACGTGTTGGATTCAGCTCTGTGTGATATTTTTATGCCAAATGTGTGTCTTTCTGCTTCTCCCGCTGTTGTCCGTCTGCTGTCCTCATCATGTCCATTCTCTGTGGTAGCCTTTACATATTTTGGGGCTCTTGTCAACACTGTACAGTTGTGTACATATTTTAGATGCACAGACATGTTGTAAAGATGTCCATGTTTAAATAAAGATGTTTCTACCATGACACTATGAAGTTGTGATTTGAAATGCAAAAGCTAAGTTGGTGCAGGTTCGGTGAAGGTTCTTGAGTCAGATGGAGTCTCCTGTACGACGGAGCCTTCAGACATGGAGAGCACAGGATATCTGCAAGATGTTAATTAATCATTAAATTGTGCCAAAATGAAGGCCCACACAGATAACCCATCAAAAAGCATGATAATCGATTACAAATGACTTTTTCCCCCCTACTAAATCTTGCTAAAGAAATGCACTGTTTTGGATCATGTTTTTTGTGCTTTTGGTGCAGGGTTGGTCACCATTTCCAGAGAAATAAGATGCCTGACATGTAAAAATAGTGTTTGCTAAATTCTTGAGTTTTATTAAATAGGTTTTTATGGTATGTTCTTTGAAAATATTACAACTTTCAAAACATGACATAAATCAATCAGACTTTAATGTATAGCTAGTCATACTCAAGTACTTTTTTACTCTTTAATTATTTGGGCCACTAGTTTTTACTTCTTCTTGAGCAGAATTATTTTAAAGTAACGTCACTCTTGAGTTAATATTTTTTGAGTTTTTCTGTTTTTAGGCTCACTGCTGTAATTCATTATTCCACCACCAGATGGCACTTATACAATAGCCTATCAACACTGACGCATACCTTGAGGTATTTTATTTACTTATTTTGATATTGACGTAACAACAGCATTGGACAAACCCTATGCCAGGGGTAGGCAACGTCAGGCCCGGGGGCCAAATCCGGCCATTCAGCATGGAACCTTTGGCCCTCAAGATGATTTTGAGAAATAACTTCACACAGATCAGAGGTACTTTTACCATTGTAGAGTTTAACCTCTTAACCCCTGCCTTAACCAAGCACATTTTCTCCAGTTTTCCTTTACCCAGATCTAAAAAGCCTATCAACTGGAGCTTACAGCCTATAGGAGTAACACTTCATTTGAAAGCTAAGACCGTCAAAACTGACCTACGATTTTTCCTCAGGTTGCCGCTGCGCGGTCTTCACTTTTTTGTTGCGTTTGTCGCTAGTTTTTGTCGATCTTGTGATTCATTTTTTTCCAAGAAGCTTTTAAGATTTGGGAAAGATCGAACTGGAGAAAATGTGTTAGCTTAAGGGGTTATGTACTGGAAAAATATGAAAAATACTGTCAATTACTTTAAAAATTCCAAACAAAACACCAAATGAGGTCATATATTATGCACAGCACTGGCATTTGTGAGCTTTACTTTTGGCTAAAATTGTCAGGTTCGGCCCTTGGTCTTTTTACAATGAAGAAAATCGGCCCCCGACCGAGCAAACTTGCCTACCCCTGCCCTATGCATTGTTTTTAGTGTTAGAGCAAAACTGCATATTAACACTTGTCCATAGGCGGCTTTTAGACACATTTAACAACCATGTTACCATGTGTGCAGCTCTGATTCCACTTCAGCCACTGTGTCAGACCGCTCTTAAAGCTGTTTGTGTCAGTCTGCAGGTTTAAGTCAATGGGCAGAGAGTTCCACAGTCTGAATCCATTAAAGGAGAAACTGGAATATCCAAAACATTTAGCAAATTTTGGGAGAACTCAGTCCCCACTGAGCGAGGCTCTGGTGGAGGGTCTGAGGGAGCTCTGACGTCTAATAACGGAGAACGGAAACCAGCGGTGACACATGACAGATCAAACCAATTTCAGAGTACTAAAATGAACGATTATGTCAATGAATGATAGGCAGTGGGCACTGTGGCAGCTGTCAGGGAGGTCATTGATATACATGATAAACAGCTATGGCCCCAGCACTGATCCTTGAGGAACCCTCTCCCCCATGTTGCTAAGCCAGAGAGCTGACATTACCCCATGAAACTTAACACTGTCACTCATTTGCACAACCTGTTGATTCCAGGAAACAGTGAAACACTTTTAAAGCCCAAATGTTTAATGTTATTTATAAAACCAAGTCTTTTATAGCACGTAAAATCTCTACATTTACAATACACAGTTTTGATAAAGCACAGTGTAAAACAGTCAGCAGCACATACACATACACATACCCGTACAAGTACACATACACATACACACATACAGTTCTAAGATCATAGAGTGGGTGTTTTCCTGCTGTCAGTGTTTTGTTGCCACGGTGCTATCCGCTGTGCGTCTCTGTAGCAGTGGAGTGTTACGTCTCCCGTGTGCAGAGCGGTCAGTAAGACGTGCGGCCCTCCCCACCGAGCCAGCTGCCAGCCCTCGCCCTCCGGAGCGCCCTCCACGGTCTGAGGGGGGTCCCGGGGACGCTCAAGGTCCCAGACGCACACACTGCCCCTCTGGCTTAGGCCCACCAGGCGAGGGCCCAATATGTCCGCCTCACACAGTCTGAAAAAACAGCAGTGGGGATTAAAGGGCGATAAAAGCAATGGGAATAAAAATAATGGGTGGTTTCTATCGGAGCTGCTTTAACCTCTTAACTCCCGCCTGAACCGAGAGGATCTTTTTCCTCACGTCATCAGATTTTTTTCCCCAGCATTTTTGTTTTTTTTCGTCAATTTTTTTGTCATTTTTTTGGTCACATTTTTGTAATTTTTTGTCACTTTTCATTTTTTCGTCAATTTTTTTAATCACATTTTGGTCATTTTTTTGTTACATTTTGGTCATTTTTTTGGTCATATTTTTGTATTTTTTTTGGTCACATTTTTATCACATTTTTGTAATTTTTTTGTCACATTTTGTAACATTTTTTGTCATTTTTTTGTCACATTCTTGTTATTTTTTTTGGTCACATTTTTGTCATTTTTTTGGTCATATTTTTGTCAATTTCTTGTGACATTTTTGCCACTTTTTCATCAATTTTTCGTCACTTTTTTGTCAATGTTTTCTCACTTTTTTGTCACATTTCCATCATTGTTTTCGTCTCAGTTTTGTTGCTATTTTCACACCTTTTTTCCAGAAGCTTTTGGACTGGGGTAAAGCCAAACTGGAGAAAATGCGCTCGGTTCAGGTGGCAGTTAAGGGGTTACGTGCAGATTGTTGTGACAAATACATATTGAGAAAATGGGCCTTGAAGTTACAACTTCCCCGATAAATCTATAGAGAAACCGTGACACAAACACAAAAAACCCCTAAGATCACGGTGTGTTTTTTTAAGGGCTACTGTCTGGAGTTTCCCTTCCCCTCACCTGCCGGACCAGTCGCAGGGCGGACAGAGGCGAGCGGCCTGGACGGACTTCCCGTTCCTGGGGTTAATGGCCAGCAGAGAAAGCAGAGCCCTCCCTCTCTCCTCAGTGTCCGGCCCTTCACTCGGCCTTTCGCCCGGCCTCGTCAGAGAGCCCAGGCTGTGGAGCTGCATCACAGCAAACAGCGCCCCCTGTGGACGAGCCCACAGCCACACACACATGTCACTCACCACGGAGCACAAACTGTTCTGGGAGCTTTATTAACTGTATAAACTCACATTATGGGAGTACGCTCTGAGGCAGGCCGAGTGCGACAAACCATCTCCAAGTGCGACCTTCTGAAGCAGATGTCCCGTCCTCATATTCCTGGAACCAAAATCACTTGAAATAAGATTGTTTATTATTATTTTAAGTGTAAAAAAAAATGCCCCACTTCTTAAAATCGCGTTTGTCAAGAGGGTAAAACATTACAACATGGCACAAAAGAGATGATTTAGTAAAATATCAGTTTGTAGTTTTCTCCTTTACTAGTAACTGTCTAATAAGTGGCAGTTGAATAATAACCACAACACAACAGTCGTGTGAAGATGACCGCTCTGACCAGATGAGGAGGGAGTCAGACTCGTCCGTCCCGATCAGCGCGTCAGGGAGTCCCTCTACAGACGCCAGGGAGATGAGGGAGCCTCCCGGGGACACCAGCGGGAGGCAGTGCGGAGGGCTGGGGGAGGGGGGCACAAAACCAGAGGGAGTCATATGGTAACCGGCGGTGGATCTGCAGACCTCTGTACCTCCTGCTGCTGTTACCTGGTGTGGTGGGACAGAGTAAAGACCCGGATGATGGAGGCGGTGGAGGTGTGAGAGGAGCACACCACCCTGGAGTCAGGAGCTCCCATCGCCGTCTGAACCACACAGTCGCACAGCACCGCTTGGGCCAGACTGCAGCAGGACAGGACCCTGAGGACAAAGAACAAAACAACTATAGACAGCAGGTAACGATAAAAGGAAAAGATAAAGGTGCTTCATTTGTCATTATAAAACTGTACGAAATGTGTTCATTCTTCGCCGCCGCTGTAAGGAGCTGTGGGCAGTGCTCAGTCCAGACCTCCAGACCTCCAGAGGATTCACCTATTGTACATGGTTTTAGTGGTAGGGGAAACCGGAGTGCCCGGAGGAGCAGACACGGGGAGAACATGCAGATTCCACACAGAAAGACCGCGTCCAGGTATTGAACCCGGGACCTTCTCGCTGTGAAGCACAAGCGCTAACCACTGCACCACCGTGCCACCAAGGGGGGAGGCCCAACAAGCAAAGACGAGCCAAATTTAACCTCTTAACTCCCACCTGAACGGATCCCATTTTCTCCAGTTTGGCTTTACCCTAATCAAAAAGCTTCTTGGAAAAAAGCACAAAAACAGCCACAAAAAATGAGAAAACAAGGATGTAAATGCAACAAAGATGTGACAAAAATGTGACAAAAACTCAACCCAAGAGTGACAAAAATTGAACAAAAATGTGACAAAATTCAACAAAAATGTGACAAAAAAAGACAAAAATTCAACAAAAAGTGACAAAAATTCAACAAAAACGCAACAAAAAAAAGACAAAAATTCAACAAAAAGTGACAAAAATTCAACAAAAATGTGACATAAACTCAACCAAAAAGTGACAAAAATGTGACAAAAATTCAACAAAAATGTGACATAAACTCAACCAAAAAGTGACAAAAAAATGACATAAATTCAACAAAAATGTGACAAAAAAGAAAAAAAAGGAAAAAAACTGTCAAAAAGGTGAGACAACACAGCAACAACGTGAGGAAAAGATCAGTTTTGTGGGTCTTAGCTTTCAAATGAGGCGTTACACAGGCCTATATAATAGCCAAAGAGGACAGAATGCATTTGGTTTAGGCGGGTGGTAAGAGGTTAACCGAGAAGGAAAGCCGCGACAAAAACATGAGACTTTCCATTTACTTCCGTCTGTGGGAGTGGACCTGATTGTTAAAGGAATAGGCCACCGTTTTTACATACTGAGATATGTTCTTACCTAACCTTAGACGAGTTAATATATCCCCATCTGGTCTTTGTCCGTGCGCTCTGTCACGCAAACGGAGCACATACGCAGCCTCTCCCACATGTCATATAGCTCCAAAAAAGCTCACGATAGAAGCTACCAAGCTCTTCCACGTGTTCCCTATTTAAATAAAGCTACGTGAAGTGTTTTCATGCGAAGTATATTTACACAGAAATGTAACATGTCGATTTTATAAGCAAATAAAAAGGGGTACTACAGGGAGGAGCACAACGTCCGCGCAGTAACTCCTAAAGGCTATTGACGGAAGTGAGTGGGGGGAAGTCTTTAGGAGTTACTGCGCGGACGTTGTGCTCCTCGTATCATTACGCCTCACAATATATAATAATATTAATATAATAGGTTAGAATTGTGTAGAATTATTACATTTCAAATCTCTGATTATGTACAGATTCAGCAAGACGGCTGATGGTCTGAAGGCCGCATTTGGCCCCCGGGCTGCACTTAGGACACCCCTGGTTTACTATAACCATATGCACTGAGTATGGAGTGTAAAATGCTCTACTTCCTTCCTTTCACACTCACTCGCTTATAAATTGAACAAAAACACACGTTAGAAAGGTGTATGAATAAAAGAGCTTTCTTTACGTGGCATTTATATGAAAGAAGAATGTATTGACACAAACAAGGTCTGCCCCAAACCTTCAGGACACTGGTTGTTTATGGAAACACACGACACTTTACAAGCAGAAACGAGTGTATTATAATATGAATGTATGATCCTGCCGCCTGTTTTTATGAGGTGTTCTGCTGAGAGCGGTCAACCCAAATGCAATATCCTAAATAAAACACCAGACATACAGTTTGGTGTTATTTGGGATGCCTTTTAGTGTTCTGAGTCCCGCACCTGTTCCCTTGTGAGTTTTTGTCATACATAAAAGTGATTTGTATCAAAAATTAAGCTAGATATGGCCAAGATATGGCCTACACCCAAACAGCATGGCAATGTCTTTGACACCCACAACAAAAATGTAATAAGCCGCTCAATTCTGCGACGTTACTGCAGACCAGCCAACCCTGCATCAGACCCTACGACCACCATCACCACACACCATAGTCACAGAGGAAACGTCTCGCCCACGGACACAAAGGAACAGACTTGAAAGGGGAAAGTCTTTTCTTTACCTGACTGATCTGATTTCCAGTTGTCCCAGTGTCACACAGAACAGGTCAGGAGCATCAGGGACCGGAAACACACTGATCACGGGCTGCAAACACACACAGACCACAGGCAGAAGCACGTTCAGCAGTTGTAGAGTTCTTGGATCACCTCTGGACTGTGTGAGGGTTCAGGTAGCAGTGAACTCACCTCCTCAAAGCTCCATGTGTGGGTGAGGCTCCAGTCTGATGGGTGGCCCTGGCTCCTCCACAGACACACGGCCCATGTCCCGGCGGCTGCCACCCACAGAGAGCCAGAGGAGGAGGCCACGCAGCACACGTCCACCAGGCGGCCTCCTGTCGGGGCCTGGACAGATAAAGGGAGCAAAAGTATTTCACACTCGGGTCTTGTGTAATCAAAATCAAATTGAAATCCACCGGTGGACCAGACTACTGTAAGTGGGTGAATTATACATTTGCCAACAACAAAAAAAGCACTTTTATTGATATTATTTAACAACACGGAGATGATGGTAAAACATGAGGTGCTGCTACGTACAAACACAAACAACACTTTTACCAATGATTTACACCAGAGCCTGTCCAGATTGATATTACTGTGCTAGAGAGAGAATATAAATGAGTTCTTAAAGGGGGGGTATTATGCAAAATCGATTTTTTCAAGCTTTACATCATATTATGTCATTCCCTCATTAAAAACATGCCTGAAGTGTTGCCTTGGCACATTCACGTATTTTTGAGTAATCTGTAAAAACTCTGATGGCAGCCATTTTAGGGATAGGTTTGCCTGAGTCCTCCAAGGAACGCCCCCACCTCCTGGAGACGCCTCCGAGCTTTCGTCACCAGCCGAGTCACCAACCACTGCTCCTCAGCAGAACCCCCTCCCCACTGATGCCACAGACAGCGTGTGGAGGGGGCTTGTCGGAAAGGGTCAGAGGTTCTTAAAGAGACAGAGGCCTATTTCAAGACATTCACTACAGCCATTTTCAGAGAGCAATTTTATACAAGGCAGTTATTTTAATCTACTGCAATTACAGACCAACAGAAGGTTTCGTCATCATTGTAGTGTGATATAGACTGGTGCTATGTGATTGAAAAAAGCATAATACCCCCTCTTTAAACGTAAGGTTTTGTTTTTTTGTGTCAAATAGAGGTGGACCGATATGGGTTTCATTGATGTCTATGTGCACCACCGATGTTTATGACCAATTTTGAAAAATGTCTCCTGTGTATGATGCTTCTAAACGTGTCAGTGTTGCCCTGGACAGAAGGGGGCGCTTCATTAGAGACATAGGGCTGATTTATTCAGGACATTCATGTTGAGTCTAGAGAGCTCGTTTGATAGACAAAAATCAGCAGATTCCAAAATCGCCTGCGGTTCAAACATTATAAGTAAAAGTCAGCATTGCAACATAAAATAGATAAAATAGATGTACAAACTTGTGACTGATTTTCACCGCAATGTTTTTCAGCTCTGAGGCCTAAGACGTTGTGGGATTGCTCTGAATGAGCTCTTTCTAACGCAAAAAAAAAAAATTTTCCAGAGATATTAACGCCATGATATTGGTCGACTGCCTTTTGAAACCACTAAAAGCACATGCTACATACATACATACAAACCCTCAATACAGTACATACCTTCAAAGTGTACGTGCAGCTCTTGGCTTCTTCTCCGTGTCCTGGGACTGCAGCCCCCAGCTGACTCTCTCCTCTTTCGCGGGGCTCACTGGGTGCCTGACTCGGGTGGGAGGGCGGCGTGAGCGGCAGGCTGGGGGGCAGGGCTCTGAGGGGGGAGGTAGGGCAGGGAGAGAGGTCAGGTGGAGAGAGAGCTTCTGGAATGGTCCTTCGAGCCGGCGGAAGGGAGAGAGCGGGGGGAAGCTTCGCGGGCGTCACCTCGGGCGCCATCCAGGGTGTAAGGCCGAGATGCGGCAGCGTTAGCGGGCAGGACGCCGACTCCAGGGAGGGGCTCAGGAGCAGCTGTGTTGGGGGGTTTGCGTGGCACAGTTTTTCGTTTTCTAAGTTGCACATTTTTGTCATATTCGGGATGTTTTCTGAATAAGCTTCACGGAAGTGTTTTGAAGAACTTTCCAATGCAGTTATTGTCTTTGGCAAAATGTGGCTTTCACGCTGAGAATATGACTCTAAATCTTGAGTTCCCTTTTCCACATTCAAACAGTCTGTTTCCTTAACTATAGAGATTTTAGCATTTAAGCTATTAGCATTTAAAGCAAGAGTTTCTGGCAAAGAAGCTATACTCTCCAGTGCAGTACTTTCTTCTTTTGGTGTGGACTTGCAATCTCTCGCAAGAGTTTTACTTTCAATTTGATTTACTGATGAGTTTGTTCCATTTTTGCCGTCTTGCGTAAACGGCAAGTCAAGGATTTCAGGACAAGGACACACAAGCTCTGTCTTTACTTCACTAGCGACGTCAAATTCAGCACCTATGTTCTGTCCTTCATTTGAATGTGAAATCTTTCCCACTAACTTTGCATTGTCTTTTTGCACGACAGAAACATCTCGTTTGGAAACGGTTTTCCTAACATCGGGTGTCGGGGAGAGTGACAAAGGCGTGAGCTGAGGTGAAAACGTGCGGTGGTTGCGCGTTGGCGTGTTGCAGGGCGTGAATTGTTCGACACCAGCGATGATCTGTCGCAGTTTGAGGAGCTTCAACGATGCAAACTGGTCGTCAGGGAGGTGGAAGTCCTGGATGTGGGAGCCGAGCAGCGATTTGAGGAGTGGGATAGGAGGCAGAGGGGAGAGGAGAGGGAGATCACTCTGGGGCGACGAGGGAAGGAGTAGACGGGGCAAGTCTGCTGCTGGACACGAGGGAAAGATGGGAATGACATGTTAGCAAGGCATTATACCTCATTGAAATTTGGAATGAAAGAAAATCCTAAAACCTACCAGTGTTTTGAAGTCCATTTGCAGGCGTTTGGTTGTCAGGGGGACGTCTGTGACCATTTAAAGCCTGTACTTCAGTCGGGATGTCCTCTGGCGCAGCTTCTTCACCGGTGAGGCCAAGCTTCGGAGAGAACGCGTCATCAACTCGTGCATCGCCTGCCTTATCTTTCAAGTCCTCTTTAGATCTTGCTGTGCGTCCAGGGGGCCTTCCTCTCCCCCTGCCTCTCCCTCTTCTCCCTCGCCTTCCTCTGCCAGGAGTCGCAACTGCTGAACTCACCCCACCGTCTAAACTGCACGAGATCCTATTGGGCGTCTCACAGGGATTTGGGCTGTTGTTCTCGGGAGCGTCTTTACAAGCTGACCCTCCATCCACTGAAACTGTCCGATTTAGTGTTGTTCCCCGGCCCCTGCTCCTTCTCGGTCGCCCCTTACTGAGATGAGACATGATGATCGCGTTCATGTCGGGCTGGCTTCGCGACACAGCCATCTGTCGAGTGGTTCGGACGTAATACTCAGCTGGGAAAAGTAGTCCCTCCACAAGAGTGCACGATTCGAGGATTTTTTTGCCGCAATCTTCCCGCTCTGGCTTCTCCATTTTGATCTCCGCGGCATTTTGAGCACTTTCATTTTTGGCTTTTTGTTGCGCACTCTGTTTTTCTGTTTTGTCCAAGTGGTCTTTCCCTTTCTCACAAACATCTGAGCACCTTGAGCGAGTCCTACCGTTCGTATCTGGAGGTTTAGCTATTGGATCAAACAGCACTGAGTCAGAACTGAGTAGGTTTACTTCACAATCTATTCCATTTTCAAGCGTTAGTAGTTGGTTTGTAGTCTCTTCTTTTTCTGCCTGACTTTGCAAGTTCCAGTGCGGGAGCAGCAAAGACGGAGACTCGATCTCAGGTGGAGAGAACAACTCCTCACTTTCATGCGAAACCGTAGCTTTGTTTAAGAGGAGAGCATTGTCATGTTCTCCTGTGACTTTTTCAGTCGACTTTAGTGTTTCCTGGCTGTTGGCGGAGCTCCAGTCGGACTGGCCGCTCCTCTTGGCCCAGCGGATGCGGCTGCGACGGGAGCGGAGCCGCAGAGCAGGACTGGCTTTGGGGATCTGGGCGGAATCTTGGCTGGAGTCGGACGTCGGGGTGTAAGCCGTGTCAGGGAGTAGTAATGAGCCAGTGGTCTGGGGCTTCGCTTCAGTCGTGTTCTTGATTGCACCTTGCAAAAAAAAACAAGTTCAAATACTAATTACTACTACTACTAAACTGTTTATGTAATCAAGACTATGTGTGACCCTTTTATGGACCCACTGGTCCAAATCAATCAAAGATGCCTTGCAGACCATGTTTTTTTTTTTTTTTTACATCTCTAAATATGCGAGTCGAACCTGGAAAGAGCGGCTGATTCTGAACCATGGTCCCATTCTGCTCCACAGCTGAGCACGGTTTGACATCTGCTTTTGTTTGGTCATGGCTGTTGTGCGGAGTGACCTTACTCCTGCGTCCATGCACCGAGTCCAGACGCTCAGCCCGCTATGACAAAATGCACATTTAGTTCATCATTATTACGGTACAGTTTGTAAATAGATATTTGGCTGGAATCAGTTTTACCCGTAGTCTCTGGAAAGTTCTGCGGTGTTCTCTTTGTAAGAGTTCCAACTTTTGCCGAAGCTAAGGGAATAAATATGATAAACAATTTAGAAACACAACACAATAACACTATAATCAATTATACATTATGGTTTAGTCGTTTAGTAATCATAGCTGTTCATGCTTATAATGTATAACATTAACTATTTTGATTTTCTAGCATGAGGAACAAGTCTCGTCGTAATGTATTCACCCAAGTCCACCCCATGAATAAGATCACAATTCCATGTGTTTGTATTGCTTCTATAACCCATATTGCAATACATAATAGTTATAATATAAGTAATAATTACCTACTGTATTGTAAGACCATAATACAAAGGTTATTATGATGCTACATGTCCAGATTGTGCTTGGACAGTGGACACCATCTCAGTTAGAGGAATCAAGTGTTTAATCAGTACCAGCCAGGCTTAGAGCTATTGATTGAAAAGAAAAGACAGCAATACTTTTACTCTGCTTTTACACTTTTCATATTTCACTCAATAGCTGACTGATAGTGAGTTTAAAGCTCTACAAAACTCACTTTGTGCTTTGGGTTAAGGGCAACACTTTATTTTACACTACCCTTGATACATTGTACCTGTCACATTTAGTACAATGTAATGTTCTATGTGTAATGTGTAATAACTTGTACCTATGGTTTAATTTATCTATGTAATATGTATTTGTAGTTTGGATGTACATATTGTAATAAGACATAAAACCCTAACTAACCAACCCTAACCCTAAGCCCTAACTCTACATCTTATTACATTATGCACCTCCAAACTACAAATACACATTATTCCACTGTGTATGTACTACAGAGGTACAAGTCATTACACATTGTTATAAAGTAGGTTTCATTGTACCATGTATCAAGATAATGTAAAGTGTAACTGGGTTAAGTATTCAAAATTCCCTTACAAGATGCAGTACCTATTGTATAACAAGCATATCAACACCTAGATTTACTGTATCATGGCAAAAAAGGGTAGGTATCCTAGCTCGACAGAATAGTAATAAGTCACTATATACTTCTAAGAATAATTGTCACACACCCACAGAGGCTACTCCTGTTCTCTTTGGAATTTATACTGCATCATATTGTTATATAGAACACACTTCAGGACTTGAGTAGCCTTTATTTACTTACTTTTCGTCTTGTGTGAGCAGGCTACTCCTTTATATCAGTACCTTCTACTATGGTGACGTACAATTCTAACTCTGCTTGTAATGCTGTACATTTCATTAGTAATACGTTGATTCTTCACCACCTTTCTGTGAAAACCAAAGCTGGACACATTTTCCTGACCTTTTCCTTGTCATTGGCGTGCAGGGTGTTCCTCAGCTGCTCGTCACAGTGCAGCAGGTCTCCCGATCTCTCCTCCATCATGGCCCTGAGCCCCAACCACAGCGGGGCACTGGCTCATGAGCAGCTACATAAGTCAACTTTCTTCTCTATCTGGCAATCGTACACATATTTGATCGTATTATATAATCCAGACAACAGCGACAGCACACGAAGCTAGCTCTTGTTTTACACAACTACAACGTTAGCTGAGGGTAAACAGCGCAGACAGCAGACACGTAAGCTAGCTAAATACATGTACGAGTACACAGCAGATTAACGGAAGTGAAATAGCAGCCGTACATCTGAAATAAAAGGTTTTCCCCCATTGTTATCATGTTGTTGCTCTGCTCGTGCGCTTTATTTTGGATATTCCCATCGATAATATCTGGTATCGACCACAGTTCACAATTCCCGCGGCTCGCGCGCAGGCTCGAGCAATGGAGTCTCGAGCGCTCGATAGCGCCGATAGTTCAGGATTGTAGTGAATGTGAATGTATTTTGTCAGTCACTCTCGCAAAATTGTTTTTGTCATCTAATTTTCGTTTTTTTTTTTTTGCTTCAATGAATGATGCAGGTAGGACTACTCTATAATAAGCGCATGGATAAATCCATGTTATGAGAGCAGCACAGCGCCATGGCTAATAATAAATGGATAAATCAACAAATGATCAAAACCCAACAAAGTCCTAGAAATGGAAATTCATTACTTTATTTTTACTCATAAAAGTTCCCATTAACATGACAAGTTACTGTTGCTGTCATAATATAAAAATAGGCAACCTATACATAAATAAATACATCTATTACAACTACATCAGCTAAACTAAATGCTATCAAGCTAGTTATGCATGAACTCAGCCTTAGGATTGTGCTAAAAGTCAGTTGCACGCGTAAAAAAATGTACGCCCCAAACTTTTCATTACCTATACAGTATATATCATTAATTTCATTAAAATGCAAACTCAACGTTTAACTTTAAAATAAAATATGAAGAGTGAGCAGAAAAGACTCTACCCGGGTAAGTAAATTAATAGTGAAGTAATATGTTATTTATTTGCTTTGTTAGTTGGTGGCTCATTGGATTAATAGATAAGCTATATAAAGTGAAATGGAAATATGTTTGGCACTCCATTTGAGCTATAGTCAAAATCCCATACGAGTAATAAATGCTATCATTATAAACTAACATGCTGTGTAATGTTTTCTTTATTTCAAATCTTTCTGCACAGGCAGGTTCAGTTCGGTGACACCGTTCTGCTCCTCAGACAGCCGCACGTCAGGTACTTCATGGCGACCATGCTGACGTGCATCAGGGAGCCCATGTTGAACAGCATGTGGTAGAAGGCATGGACAGACAGGCCCCCCGTCTCATCGGCGTACTTCATGGCCACTATGGGGGTGTACAGGGGATTGGTGAGGTTCCGGAAACGTGGGCTGCTGGCTTCAATCACCTTCTTCGTGCACTGTAAGTACAGTTTCAATGAGGATTTCAATAAGGTTTGCCACACTTTCTTATCAATAATGAATTGAACACCCCTATTTTTTACTATGCTATGTTTCTATATCATGATGTAAAAAACATATTATTTAGATAAGTATAAGGTACCGTTAAACGATGCCAGTACGGTATCGGAAAAGAAGTTTAGGTACTACCGGTATCGAAAAGATGAAAGTATCAAAAGCAGGTATGGAAAAAAAACAAGTTTTGTTGCTGATGGTCCAGGGACAGAATGAAAGTTAAAAAATCCCTATTATTATATATTTTTTCCAATTCTTTTGCCCAATGTTTGTCACATTTTTCAACAAAAAAAAGTTACATACTGTTTTCATATTTTTGACCCATTTTTTTCCTAATTTTCTACATTTTCCTAATTTTCTACATTTTCCTGCCCATTTTTTTCTCCACAATTTTTCCTTATTTGAGCGACAAATTCTCCCACCTTTTCCCCAAACCCTCCCCACTTTTCACACATTTTTTGACATTGCAAATGAACCCTATCTTCCACACATTACTGTTCTGTTTTCTGGTTCTCGACGACAAATATTTTAGTATTGCTATCGGAAAAAGTATCGTTCAGGTATCGGTATCGAAAACCAAGTATCGCTAAAGTACTGGTATCGAAAACTTGAACGGTTTGTATAACGTGTTATACTCTACTTTGGCAACGTCGTCCGGAGTCTGTCCCAGCGCCTCGAAGATGTCCAGAGAAGACGGTAGGTAGACGTTCTTGAAGTAGTGCACTGTGTCAGCGTCAGCGCCCGGACACTCTCTCTTCTTCACCTCCTCGATCATCTTCACTTCAAACTCCGTGTGGACAGGGCCCGGCTCGATCATGGACAGGCTGCGGGGCACATTACACAGGAAATATTATGCACACATGTCATTTCAGATCGTTTTTCTATTCATTCCTATTTTATAGTTTAGCCTTCTGATGTGTATATTTGTGAGAAAAACACTGTGCACCTATTATAAATCATTTGTCCATGAACTGCCAGGCGAGTTTTCCAGCATTTCTATGAAAGTGACCCTGAAAAGTAACCCTACAGGTTGTGAAATGTGCCAATAAACTTGTCATTGTGAAGAATTGGGATGTTACAAATAGCATTTTAATCTAGTGGCTTTCGAATCAAAATCAGTTGCGGGTCCGCTATTTTGAAACATGCAGTCATCTGGGACTTACGTGACTTTAAACTTGAGAAGTTGCACAGCTAGACACTCACAGAAGCCCTCCATGGCAAATTTTGATGCTGCGTACACGTCGTTGAACACCACTCCTGAGGATCATAAGAGACAAGTGTTTACTTTCATTTCTGTTCATTGTAAAAATATTTCACATTCACCAGTAGTGACCTGGCAAGTTTCTCCGCTGATGTCCTGTTTACTGTTTTAATGAATAAATAGATCAGTTCTTATAAGGCATCTTCTGAAGAAATGATCATCATCACTATTAGAAGACCCAATGAACCTACAACTGGACTGAATGTCTATGGATGTTGCTGCCTTGACCAGATTTTGCTCATAATGTTCGATTTATAACATTCAAGTAGGGATGTCAAGATTAACCAGTTTTATGATGAACGCACAGGAGGTTAATCGTATGAATTTTAGGCCGCACGCGGTAAATCGTTCCATGAGCCAGAGCACATGTTTTTTGTGTGCACTCGCCGGTAAAGGCTGAAGAAAGTGTTATATCTGCTCTAAAACAAAACACCTGGAGTCAGCGGCATGCAGGTTCAATAATCCAATTCTATGCATTTTCTTGACTGCATAATGCTGCCAAAAGAACCACGTGCTGCTCATTTTATGTCATGTAGAAACGGAGCTGAACTGTGCGAGTGCATGGAAATATGAAAATGTACATAAAATCTCATTTTTTGCGAACATAAACATTAGACAGTACAGTAATTTAAAAATCACAATCGTTTTTTTCACAATAATCATCAAACTCAAACTTGACAACGTGACATTCAAGATTGGTTGAGATTATTGCGTTGGTTTTAGTCTTAAATGCACTTAAATGCTTCTCTCCTCTCTGTGCCTGCAGTGGATTCGCCCAGACTCTTTTTCTGCGCAGATATAAGAGCTGAATGACTTTGAAATAATACTCAATTACTAAGAAAAGTTAAAAGTGAAGAGCCAAATAATTGATCAAGTTAGAGTAGAGAAGCATTTGTTGAATATACGACTTTAGTAATTTGAGCATTAAAATCTGATTTAAAAAACAACAAATATTGATAAGGCATAATAGGCATAATAAAGTTTGACTTTTTTTTCTCTCGTTTTTTAAATAAAATGTTAAACATATAATGTCTAAAGAAGTGTTCCTCCGGAAATCAACATAAAACAATAACCAAGATACAGAGAACACCAAAAATGGCATTTGGGCCAGAGTTTCGATACTCGAGTGATAAAACCAATAACTCCAGCTACGTCAAAAAAAGTGACATATATTTCAATAAAAGTACGCGCCGTCTGCCCCCTCCGTCGTGTCCTCTCACCTTGCAGACCCATGACGCTGCTCACCACGATGATGTGTCCCCCGCGCCGTTTCTTCATGTCGGGCATCACCTCTTTGATCATGCGGATCACCCCAAAGAAGTTGGTTTCAAACACCTTCTTCATCTCCTCGATGGGGATGCTCTCCACCGGGCCCACCAGGCCTATACCGGCGTTATTGACTGTCGGACCGGACAGAAGTAAGGGTATTAAAACAAACAAACAAACAAACAAACAAACAAACAAACAAACAATGAACCAGATCTAAACAAGGGGTAGAGTTAGTCAAAATTAAGCCAGTACTGAGTACTTTTTCTGGTCTTAACTGGGGTATAACAAGGTCGAAACTAGCACTTAACCACGTCTAATTTTGGACATAACTGTGAGTCAACCGAGTCTAAACCAGCACTTCACCAGGCTTTACACACAGATCACATGGTTCAATACTGAGCTGGAGAACAGGCTGGTTCACGTGGTAAAATGTTTCTGTAATACAGTATTTCAAATGGTAAGGTAGGTCCAACTTGCCCACAAAATAGCATATTCTATATTTCTGCTTGCACTCGCTATTTAGCAACTGTCCTGATACATGACCCCCAAAGTGTGTTCATCACGGCGCCATTGATTTGCTCGCATGTCGTTAGCTGGAAGTGAAAGTAGTCTTGGACTTAACAATATTTTGGCGTTTTTTTCAGGGAAATATTTTATATGTAATTCTTAGCCTGATTTATTCAGCTTTGAACATAAAACCATTAGGCAAAATCTTAATTTTTATTGATTTTTTAACTTTTTCTTAAGATCCAAAACATTGTAAAAAGTCATAAAAAAAAAAAACATAATTGTCTCAGTTATTCAGATTTCATCGCCAAAAAAATAAAGGTCATTTTGTTTTAATTCGTTTATTTGGTCGGGACAGTGCATGTACATGAACACACATGGTCTCGTGCATGTAAACGAGCCACGCCGGATTATAGCTTTTGGCTAATTTCCATCCGCCGTCTCCCACTCCTACTCTCAAACACACTCTCATTCTTCCTGGAATATTGTATATGTTTTTGGTGGTAGGGGAAACCTGGGACCTTCTTTCTGTGAAGCACGAGCTCTAACCACTGCGCCACCGTGATACTCATACGTATAAAGCGCATTATTTATATATGACAAAATGACAGAAAACTTGCAATACATTTTTGTCTCAGATTCATGTCAGTAATCCACAGCAAAAGTTTCAAATTGATATCTCTAAGTTTAATTATTTTCCCTATTTACCTGGTGTGTCTCACCTTACAACATAATTGTATCAGTTTCTATCACCATAACAAGAACACAATCTAGATAAATAAATAAAAAACCATTGCACACTCATTTCTCTCCAAGCGTGTGTGGTGTCACTCACTGAGCACATCCACGTGGCGATCCTTGATGCCGTTGATGCACTGCTTGACCGACTCATCGCTGCACACGTCCAGCACGGCCAGGGAGAGGGTCTTCCCGTAGGTGTCTCCGGCCGCCTCCACCAGCTTGTCCTTCCGCTTCAAGTCACGCATTGTGGCAATGACTGTGCACACGGGTTAAAAGAGAGGCACCGGGAGAGGTTATGCAAGAGCGATGATCATTCTATTATCTACACTCACTTCATTGTGTAATGAAGCACATTCTGTAATAATGTGTGTCCATTTCAGAGCACTTTCAATGACACTATTCAGCATCTTAAAGCATTTGTTTACACTCATCATTTCTAAAGCAGTAACAAAGCTTTTCAAATCATTTGTTAATGTGTACGTCGGCATCAAGTCCTCCAGAACCATCACGCTGAACACGGGGACTCCCCAAGGCTGTGTGCTGAGTCCCCTCCTGTTCACTCTGCTGACCCATGACTGCACTCCTAAGTACGACTCAAATCTCTTCATCAAGTTTGCAGACGACACAACAGTGGTGGGCTTCATCAGCAACAGAGACGAGTCAAACTACAGGAGTGAGTGAGCAGTCTGGCCATGTGGTGCACACAGAACAATCTCTCGCTAAATGTGGAGAAGACAAAAGAGATTGTTGTGGACTTTCAAAGAGAGCGGGTCCAGCTCCTCTAACAATCAACGGTGCTACTGTGGAGAGGGTGACCAGCACTAAGTTCCTGGGTGTGCACATCAGAGAGAAGCTCTCCTGGACCATGCACACCACATCACTGGTCAAGAAAAGTAATCAGCGTCTCTACTTTCTTCGCAAGTTTAGAAGAGTCCCAGCCTCTTTTATGTGCAACTTCTACAGAGGGACTATAGAGAGCATCCTGACCAGCTCCATCACTGTGTGGCATGGTGCCAGCTCTGCCTCCTGCCGAAGGAGCTTCCAGGACATGTACTCCACCCGTCTCACCCACAAAGCGGTCAGAATCACCAGGGACCCTTCGCACCCATCACACAGTCTCTTCAAGGCAATGCCTTCAGGGAGGAGACTACGGAATCCACGGGCCAGGTCCAGTTAACTGAGGAGCAGTTTCATACACAAGGCCATTGGGAAGCTGAACTCCCTGCCCTCCCTGCCCTCCCTCTCACCCCTCTTCCCCCCCTGCTCCACAATCAAGGATGAGAGAAATATAATTTCAAACCATTCACATGGTTTGACAAATAAATTGAATCTTGAAACATTTATAAACATAGAGCAGACCTTTATTGCTCAGAACATGAACATGTTGAGTGCAAGGGTATCTAAACAATTATGCAGCTACTTTCATGTAACAAAAATGGCATTCACCTTCAAACGTTAAGTTACGTTAGTTAAAACAACTCAAGTTTCTTCTTTAAACCTTACAACATTCACCAAAATGTTGGCAAATTGTGTACAAAAAGAAAATCTCAATTGTCACTCATCAAGCATATGTAGAAATGAAGAAATTAATGATTCGCAAAACCGCCACGTCATTGTTCAATCATACCGGGGGCGGGTTTTTTGTGAAAGGTCAATAACGTTCAATACATACAGGATTATTTTTTATTAAACTTGTACACACTAGTTTATAGCTGACTTTATTTGCACCCAGCCCGCTGTATTTTTAGAGCAAGTCAAAAGTGGGCCAGCAGACATGTTTTTTTTTCATTTTTCTTTGTGCTGCTGAGCTTGAATAACAAAGCAGTGTGCAGGTGTGTGTTTGCCAATGGATCTTTTCCCACATTTTGCAACCCTCAGACCCGCAGGCTGCTCAGCTCACTTGGCTTGGCTGCTGGAGCAGGCAGTCTTCCCAGGTAAATATGATTAGCATTAGCATCCACATCAGTCGATGAGGTCACTGACAGTATGGTGTTTTGGCAACTACTTGAGCGTGACTTTTATTGCTCAGTGGTTGCCTCTTCTTGTGTCCATAAACAGAAGCTAGCAGAGCTTTTATTTCATGGCGTTTTTGTCGGTCAAAATGATCTAAAAAACAGCTCCCCTCAGACTCGTAACTCGTAACTTTGCTGGAAACGGAGCATCACCAGCACGACTTTGTTTTGATTTGTTAAAAATAAAATAAGTACATATTATGTGGATGATTAGCGTGGGGACTTTGCTTTCCATCGCAGTTGTCTCTATAATGCTTCAGGATCCATTTTATTTTTTTAGGACTTTTGGCAGGTTTTTGGAATGGAATGTTGATGTAACTGCGGATATGGTTCAATCAGCAGTGAAAAACAATGGCCGCTGGCTGCTCTGCTTTATGCCCACGACACTGGAGCCTGGAGGCCGCCATTGCTGTAGTACCTCCATATCGCCGCTAGTGCCCCATTGAAAAGCATTGGAGTTTAGACACGTTAAAAATGGTAAAATGGTAAATGGTCTCAACTTATATAGCGCTTTTCCACCTACATTAGGCACTCAAAAACAACTTTAGCGCCTGGTTTCTATTTTTTCAACACTAGACTAGGCTAGATGTTCCTCCTGAGATAACGCTGGGTTAGTCACAATTTATGAAACCAGGAACCAAGAATTTTTGAAATCTCGTAGTTATGGAGGGTCGGACTGTTAGCATTGGAGCAGCGCGAGCTACACGTCACGCAAGGGCCGAGTCTACAGTGAAGATTCCGCCCTTATGTCCTTTTTAGGAACATGCTTCGTCAGAGCTGGGGAGGAGGAGTCTGTAAATCCGCCATGAATTCCCCCACGACCGTGGTCATTATGGTAAACGGGGAGGAGTGAGCAGAAGCTGTCCATTTATATATACAGTCTATGCTGAAAACCCCCCAAAAACAATTGATCCTAGTAGGGCTGGGCCATAAATCGAATTAACCCTCCATCACACCCAGGCACATTTTTGTGCTTAATTCCTACATTTTTTATGCTAGTTGAGTGAAATTTTCCCAGGGAGTGTATTTTTTGGTGATCTAAAATAATGTTCTGTCATTTGGATTTTCATCCCATTGTAAACACTCATGAAAAAAATAGTTACGTTGTGCTTCGACACAAAAATGTGCTTGAAACTTTAGAAGGCTATAAAAAAATGAAGGATTGATATATTTTTTAAACTTTTTGTTTTTATTTTGAAGGTCTGACTCTCCTCTTTACATACATATAAAAAAAATATTACTTTTTGTTTTTAATTAACCCTTTAGTTGCCAACTTTCTGACCCAAAGTCACTCTAGTGTTAAAACAAAAAAATGAAATATCTTAAAATTTTCCAATGCAAAATGGAAAATTTCTGGTGTCATTTGACCCGAAGGATTTGCTTCTAAGTTAAAATTTGATTAGGTAGCGGTGATTTTAATTTAAAAAAACTCACATTGTGGGTGTTTCGACACAAAAATGTGCTTGAAAGTTTAGAAGGCTATAAAAAACCTTTTTAAAAAGTTTAAAAAGTAGGTTCTCTTCCAAAATGATGAAAAACATCATTGTGTGTGTGTCTAGCTGATCATTAGGTCCACATTTGGTGTTGCTGGCACATTTACATTTACTGTATGTTCTGACTTTTACAACATTTACTCTTAGAATGTAGCAACAGCTCACCTGGAATGTTCCGCAGTGTGGCTTTATAGTTCTAGTAGATTGATATACGTGGTTATACTATAGTGCTCTGCTGAACCCTTTTGCTATTTGGCACATACATGTATTATTATCGCATAAAATAGCATTTGATAGTCTGGTCAGAATGAACTGTAGGGCCTTAAATGTCATCAGATTCCAATAGGCATTAAATCTACATTTTATTGTGAATACAAAAAACAAAACAAAAAAACCTGGACACTCAGTTGCGGGTTATGCTAGAAATTAATGCACATTTTCTGTCAGTCTTACATAAATGTTTGCTTCAGATTTTCCCATTGTTTATTGGAAAGGACACAAATGTTTGGAAATGATAAATGCATAGACCTCTTGTTTGACTGACCATCTAATTAATGCCAAACTAAGAAAAGAAACATGTTAAAAATAATAACCTGTGTGATAACTTTAACTCAGAGAAGACTATCTTTAGACCAGCAGTGCTTTAGTGGTCTTGTTATAACAGACTGTTAACCTGTTCCCGTTACTTAAATCCCCCTCTTTGTCCAGAAATAGCCCAGTCTGCTGAACCCGTCAACTGTCAGAACGCCGGGAGAGCCACAGATTATCTTCGCTCAGCTGCTGCGGCCTATTGTCTGCGCATCTTAAGGTGGACTAAAGGGTAAAGGGTAAAGGAGGTTTACAAAACACATGCTTAAAACTCTGAGGTAAGGTTCACGTAAGCCCACAATGTTACAGCTTGAGTCAGATTTACTCAAAATAAGGTCAACTTCATTAATGCCACTCATTTTACCTCATCAAGATATTAGAAACTGGACAAAATAAAAAAAATAAAAATGGAATTGTACTTTTCTAACTACATACTTCTTGGAATGTCAAAATATTTATCAGGTGGTACTAAAAAAGTGACTAATTTAAAAACAATTGTTCTATGCCAAATCAATATCATAACAGCTTTTAGAAGGTGTCTAATGTGGTCACCCAAGATCATGAATGTTTATGTTTAAATGATCATCTTCTGTATAAATATCTACAATACACAGAAAGACGGGATAGCGCCCGGGCCGACTCACCGTGGTAGCGCTTCTGCTCATCTTTGGCCAGCATCACGGCCATGCGCAGGCCGATCCCGGAGGAGCAGCCCGTGATGAGCACCACTTTCTGTCCGGGGCTGGCCATGGCTGCTGGCTCTGGTGCCTCTTGTCCCAGGACGCCGTTGTGCGGGGATGAGCGCTGGGAAGAGGAGGTGAGAGTCGCTAAGAGGATTCACGCTGTGGGTCACGTGGCCTCCACGCAGGGATTAGATAATGCGTGCACCAGTTCATCAGGCGCATGTAATGCAAGTATGAAGCTGCAAATAAACACAACCATCTCTCCACTGGCTTCCTGTTGAGTTTAGAATTCAATCTAAAGTCCTGTTCCTCACGTATAAGACCATGAAGGGTATGGCTCCAATTTTTTGAGGGTAAGGTCCCAGGGCTACTGAGAAAGCTTCAAAAGTACCCAGGTGCCTGTGAGCATAGGGTTGGTGACCCTTGCTCTCGGAGCTCCATAGGAAGAAGAGCCTTCAGCTTCCAAACTCCGGTTTTATGGAATTAATTTCAAGCTCATGTTAAAGAAGCGGACACAGTCTCTACATTTAAGCCTAGGCTCAAAACGGTATTCTTTGGAAATATGAGGAATAGGGCTTGTGTGTCATGGGAAAAGGTCTATACAAATAAGATTCCATTGCTGTCTTCATCCCTATCTGCACGGAGACTCCAATCAGCTCTGGGTCTATCTGTCTTCATCCCTATCTGCACAGAGACTCCCATCAGCCTTGGGTCTATCTGTCTTCATCCCTATCTGCACAGAGACTCCCATCAGCCCTGGGTCTATCTGTCTTCATCCCTATCTGCACGGAGACTCCAATCAGCCCTGGGTCTATCTATAGTCTGTCTTCAGCCCTATCTGCATAGGAACTACCATCAGCCCTGGGTCTATCTATAGTCTGTCTTCAGCCCTATCTGCAGAGGAACTACCATCAGCCCTGGGTCTATCTATAGTCTGTCTTCAGCCCTATCTGCAGAGGAACTACCATCAGCCCTGGGTCTATCTATAGTCTGTCTTCAGCCCTATCTGCAGAGGAACTACCGTCAGCCCTGGGTCTATCTATAGCCTGTCTTCAGCACTATCTGCATAGGAACTACCATCAGCCCTGGGTCTATCTATAGTCTGTCTTCAGCCCTATCTGCAGAGGAACTACCATCAGCCCTGGGTCTATCTATAGTCTGTCTTCAGCCCTATCTGCAGAGGAACTACCATCAACCCTGGGTCTATCTATAGCCTGTCTTCAGCCAGCCCAGATAGTTTCCCCCTTTATTTATGTTTGTCTGTTAGTATAGATTTATCTACAGTATTTTTTTATACTTTTATTCACAGTGTCTTATCTGAAAGGTAGGTTGTGTAACCTTTTGAAAATATTCATTAAACATGACTTATCATCATGTTCAAATCAAATGTTGATTTTAATGATGACAATTGTTCTGTATTTGACTCATTCACAATTACAAAAACACTGAACATGATGTAAAAATGATTTGTACTTTTTGTTTTGGTTCTCATGATGATTCTCCAGTCTGAAGAGTGAGTCCCACACTTGCCAAAAGCTATGATTAAAACCTGTATGCAGAACTCTTGTTTCACCACAGGGGCCCTTGGAATGTGCAACAGGGATATGGCGCCACCCAGTGGTTAGCAGCTAGATTGCCATGGTGGAGAGTCCATGAGAGAGAATTCATTTTAGTATCAGGTCAGTGTTGTTGTTTTTTTTATTCGCCTTGTTTTAGCTATTATTACCTAATTTACATTTTGGTTTCAGCCTTAAACATGTACAATCGGATGGCTAGTATACATCACACATGCATATATTTTGTTTTACTCCTTTAATAAATGATTCGATAAGTCAATGATTTTTCAATTGACAATGTTTCACACAAAGTCAAAGCGTGCGAAGGAAAATAAAAACTATGAACCTATAGCGTTAAGAAGATCCAAGTGCCTCCGGTGCCTACAGTGTGCAGTTTGACAGACAACCTGCAGCAAGAAATTGAGGCCCTTTTGGAAAAATGCCTGGAATCTGTTTCGTCTATTGCCGTACAATTATTCTGTACATTGAAGGACGAGAAGATGAAGCATAACGCAGAGATGAACACACGTATAAACTAAATCCTTTAGCAGTGTCGGTCAGTAACTAATCCAGCTACTGATTAGGATACTGATTATTCCTTCTAAAAGTTATACAGTTACTTCATTAATTAGTCTATTTCAAATGTAATCTGATCATTGAGTATACTTTAGTTTTCAAAGGAGAGACCTAACACAACTCAGACCTAACAGCCTCATTACATTACTGTGAATCAATAACAGCAGCAAGAGAGGGGAGTCTTCTGGAGCTGTTCACATGGACACAAGTCCAATAAGGGGATGTTTCTTTCACTCCATTGGCGGTGGTGGTATGACACTTATCCACAGTTTCCCCTGAGATAGAGTTGCTGCACATATCTGCTCCGACCACCACACTGGAAAAAATGCCATAAAAATGCCATCTTATCTTAGAAAATAGCTTGATTTGCACTTGAAATAAGACTTTTGATGCTGATTTTGACTTGGTTTCGACTTGTCTTGAAATAAGATTGCCAATGGAACAAGCATTAATTTGCTCAAAATAAGACAAATTAACTTGAACGCTTAAAATAAGACAAAAAACCCCTGAAATGAGACAAAATGGTCAAAGACAAGAAAAATCTGTCTAGTTCCATTGGCAATCTTGTTTCAAGACGGGTCAAAACCGTATCAAAAGCAGCATTAAAAGTCTTATTTCAAGCACTTTTAAGTCATTTTTGTCTCAGATAAGATTTCATTTTTTCCAGTGCACCCACTCACACACACTGGCATCCTGGTTTCCCCCCGTGGTCTCCTATCCAGGTACTAATCAGGTCTGAGATCTAAAATGATTGGGCAGGGCAAAGATGGTGCAGTATTGTCTTCAGCTTTTTACCATCCAAAAAGAGGCCAAAATCAAAGGTATAGTGTGTAAACCGGACCAAGGTGGTCTCCTGCTGGTCCCAGAGTCAGGACTAAACACGAGGAGAACCTCATGGAGAGGTCTGTCCCAGAGCCAGGACTAAACACGAGGAGAACCTCAGAGAGAGGTCTGTCCCAGAGTCAGGAATCATATATCTCCTACAAAAAAAAAAATCAGCATGGTCAGAGTCATATCATATCATTAGAAGCACATTTGGTATGGCTCGCATGTTTGCTTTATGGAGGGTAATTTCCAGAGCAGCTCATAACCTGAAATGTGTAGCTTTAAAATCATACATTTCTGGGCCTGTAGGAAGGATGCGGTGTGTGCTTGGAACAAGTGCGGTGGGCAAAGACAGACAGGCAGTGGAATTTGGAATCTGCAGGAGCATATTTTTATTAGTCGGGCAGCACCGCTGTCCTGTCCCGGCATGCTTAGTGTGCACGGAGAGGCAGTAGTACAAGTGTATTTGGAGTCTTTTGTGGTCTGTCCCTTTACACTTGGTGTGCAGAGCAGTAAAAGTTTCAGCCATTGATCAGATTTACTATGTGCTGCTTGTGTCCAGCGCCCTGCCATCACTCATCAGCGCGCTAATAATAAGCATTAGGCCTTTTGACGAGCGCAGTAATTAGCCTTCTCCCTCACTTGGACACGAGTCTCACCCTGGAGTGTGCACACAGGAGGAGGAGGAGGAGGAGGGGGTCTGGGGGTGGAGAGGGGAGAGAAAGTGAGCGGAGTTCTCCAGGGGGAAAGCGCTAAACACCTTGTGATATTTAGGAATACTCCACTGCTCTGCGCTCCCCATCTGTCCACTCAGGAGTACAGGCCCCGTGGATCAACGCGGAGCCGTAAGCGCAGGAGCAGCGCGGTGTGGAGTGGTGTGGTTTGGCGCGTACGGGCTTGTGTGTGCGTAAAGAAGGCAGGTGTCCAGTGGAGAGGTCGGCGTGTTCGGGTCCTTGTGCGCTCCGTGATGGAGCCGAGACATCCGTGGAGCCTGATGCTCCAGACGTGGCTGCTGTTGCTGCTGGCGACGACGCTCCCCGCATCCACCGCAGGTGAGAACCGCCAAAACCGCTGGCTCAGTCACGGTGCCACTTTGTGATTTAGAACTTGTCAAAGCAGTAGCTAGTAGATTGTTAGGCTAAAATAAAACTAACGAGTGTTGTGTGTTTGTATAAGTAGGCTACGTGCACACTATAGCCAGTGATGCAGGTGGTTGTTGAGCCTGTAGGCTACCTGATTCAAAAGATAACCAGCTACAATTTATTTATTAGACCCAAGAACTGAATCTTAACGACAGAGCTTTTTCTTGTTTGTTTTCAGAGTTCAGTGTTGTTACCATACTCAGATTTCAGACTCGATTCCTATTACTTTTTTTTTTTTATATATTGATGCCACATTCCACTTTCTGAAGGCTATAGTATAGGCCTTGCTGTCTCCATTCATGTAAACATTAAGAACTTCTACAATAAGTCATGTCGTGTCATGACTCATTGGAAGTTTAGCGTTATCTTAAGGTTCTATCCTTCTGACAGTATTGATGCCTGCTCAGTTGAGTAGTCCTTGTTGGTATCGATTACTATCTGGGTATCAATTTTCTTTTTTGACAACCCCATCTCAGAGACATTCAGAGAGAGCCTATCTAATGTTTTGAGATGTGATCTGAAACTAATTTTGTGCTATTATTTTGAGGACTACATCAGAAACGCACATTCAAGTTACAGCAGCTTTTTTGAGCTTTTGTTGTCCTTGCATGGGCTAGTGCCTTGTGCCTTTTTGGTATTATTTTTCAATTAAATCAATCCTTCATTCAATCAAAGTTTATTTGGATATCACTTTAGAGCAACACAAAAAAGGACCAAAGTGCACAAGAAAAAACATACAAAAAGCACAAGATGACTCCAAACAGCATAGTAAAGTGATGTGCTGTGGGCCTACATGGGGCACAGTCAATGTTAAAGCAGATGAGTCATGACTGGATTTAGTTAAAGGTGGTGAGTCTTGTTTTTTTTCACTTATTTATTCCTTGTTTACTGCTTTAGTCTTGACATTTACGCTAAACATACCAATAAAAATCTGTTGTGTCTCTTAGAAATGGAGTATGTTCAGGAACAATGGTGTCTTTTGATCCAAAGAGTTCCTGACCCCTGCTGTACAGATACATTCTTGGAAGCAAGTTGATTTTCTTTTTAGTCTTTTTGAAACAAACCTTGGCTTTCGAGTGTGACAGATCTCGTCATGCCTCGTCATGAAGTGTAAACCCACTGACATGAAGCTGCTCCCTGCGAGCTGCCGAGGCCTCGCACATCATTTAGACAGTGAAAGGTTTAGGCCTCTTTGCCTGGACTTGTCCCTCCATACCTGCATTAGACCTGAGCTCATGGAGCGGCCTATAGAGCAGGCAGTGTACAAGGCTAACAGCCCGCCACGGTTATAGTCGAAAGGAGCTGTGCAGCCTGCAGCACTTTTACAGAGTCTCTCTGGAGTCATATGGAGCTCATCTTCCAGAGGCTGGTGGTGACGGGCCTCACAGCTGTGCTTTATCACTTTCACAAACCGCGTCTTAGAAGTCGGGGGTCTGTGGACATTCAATCTGAAATGTAAATAAATGCCAAGGATTCTAAAGTTATTCGATTGGTATTTGCTCAGACTCAAGTTTTAGAAATGCTTAGTAACAATCGAATCATGATCTGACCCCAGTATTGTCGCACCTTCAGTAGACTGAATATGCAGTGATTTGAGAAAAAAAGACTATCCGTGTAATTATATAAAGCATTTTGATTGACTGTGAGCTTGCAGGACAGTGACCATAGAAATTAAAAGGACAAACAGAGTTTGATGAAGACAGTTAGCAAGTCAGCTCATCTGGGAATGCTTTTGCTAGCCTGCTCAATGTATTAGTCCTATAACCGTTAGCATCAGCCATCAAACATGGCATATTGTGAACGATCTCGATGTTTCCAGCTGTTGTCAACCCATTGACCACCTGTTAGAAATCATTAATTATTGTACAGATCTTTTACGATTTCACTTTAGATACAAATTGGCGTATGAAAGTGCCCTCTGAGCTAAATGCTAGCTCAAATTCAGGTTGGATACACATCCAATGGCCACTGAAGATCATCTTGTAATTTGTTAATAATAGAGAAACCAAAATCAAATAAATTCAGACAGGTTAGCAAAGCCGTTGGCTAACAGAAGTAGGAACAGGCTCAGGTTTCTGTGATTTCTTAGACAGTGACCCTGAAAAGTGACCCTGAAAGTTGTGAAATGTGCTGACAAACCAATCCCTGTGAAGAACTGGGATGTCAGAAATGTGTTGTGAAAGTTGTGAATCACGCTCTGAGAAAGTGACAGACTGATTTAATGGCATTAGTTTAAAGACAATCAAAGATACTAAGGGCTGTACCTCTATCCTTTGTCAGTTGTCTTTTATCATCTCATTAAGAGCCTTATTTATTGTGGATTCTGAAGCCAAATTCCTGCAGGCAGGTGACTTGGCATGCACACTCGCACACTGCGTCCACCTGCACGGACAGACCTCCAGCATAAGTCATCTCTCAGACATGTCATTGATCTTGGAGCGCAGTCTCGTCTCCCAAACTAATTCCTCCCAGGAAGCCTTCGATGACATGCGCTTTTCTGCTCTCTTAAGTTCCTAACGCGTTCCTTCCACCAGTTTGTCTGCGAAGGACATTAGACCAAGTGACTAATGTGACCTCTGGATCTTCAGGGTCATCTGGGGTCACACGTGATGGGGTCAGGGTGCGCACCCGGCAGGCAGAATATATAACATTCAAACCTTGCAGATGACCTGGAAGCAGACCCTAGTATGTGTAGATCCGACTTCAGCCTGCACATACAAGTCGCTTTTGTTATTCTGTTCACAAACGTGTGCACTCTTCAGGCGGTACTCAGGGTTATGTGCGATTTCAGATTTTATTCATTCATTTAAGTATTTTTTCTGGTTCAGCCACAGTCTATGCCCAGTCTTGAAGTAATTCAGGTCTGTTTTAAAGTCTGTCTGGCCCTGATTTGATCTTTATCTAAGCCTGGAAGGTCAAATGTTTTATGAGTTAGTACTTGGTGTGAAAAGTTTGAAAGCCACTGTTCTCTACTCTAGATCTGTAGCGATGATATACTAGGAAGCTTATTTTCTCTGCAGTGTGAATGAAGACGTGTCCTGTGGGGGGTCACAAGCACCAGTAGGACCAGGTACTTTAGAATTGTTTTAATACCAATACTTTAATACTTTTGTTTATGATTTTGGTTCTTGAAAAAATCTCAGATACCTATTGATTATCTGGAATCATAAGTAAGGGATAATGTATAGAACACTGGTCATTATTTACTACTTGCATTATGAAGAGCCGTATAATAAAACATGTTCATTTATTCAATAAAAGTACTGTAACTTATATGGAAATGTTATGTCTTTGTTTGTTTTTTTATTTGCCGTTTTCTAGTCTTCACTATGAACGCACAGTATTTAGCACTCCTAAATAAAGTCAAGTCAAATTCGGGGATTCAGGGTCCTTATGAATGTTTTGAGACCACAGATAACAACCGTCACACTAAGTAAGCGATTAGCATGAAGCTAACGTTAGCATTATGGGTAGTATTCCCTGTTATATATACAAATTTGAGCACTTTCTTCCACTCTGTGTTTCAGTATCTTTATTTGGTAGAAAATACATTCATGATACAGCCAATTTGTTGAAGTAGTGGTGAAAGAGTACCGTATTTTCCGGACTATAAATCGCTCCGGAGTATAAGATGCACTAGCCAAAAAATGCCTAATGAAGAAAAAAACAGCAGGCTGAATAGGTGTATGGTTTGCTAACGTAGCACATTGATGGTTAGCTACATGAAGCATAAACAACGACCTGAGCACGGAGGTGTAACTGCACCGTTGACAAGCCTCTCTTGGCAGCGCGTTTTTCAAGCTCTCATTAGCGAACTCTTTCCTCTAGCTGTGGCCATCTAGCTTTTAGCTCGTGATTAGCTTTGTTTTGTTTTCTTCATTGTGGGTAGGAGTAACCTCCGCTTTCTCGCTCACTCCGGACTTTCTTTCTGCTGCTCGATTAGCCTGTAGATCCCGCTAGCGGCATGTGAAATTATATATTTGAATTTAAAAAAAAGTTGCTCCAGAGTTTAAGGCCCCCGCCAAACTATGAAAAAAGACTTATTGTCCTCTATTGTGGCATCATTTACGGATTACCACAAAAAAAAAAGGTTGAGGATCACTGTCGTAGGTACGTATTTGAAAATATATTGACATATATGGCTGGGACAAAGAATTGTTTTGCATATCGTATTGGAAATCACAAATGATCGCAATACTTTTATACTTTGACTTGAAGTAAACTATAGAGTCAGACTTTTAAAATGCTTTTTCATTTGCACTTTTTAAAAGTTTTACTCAGTGTCAGACCGATTTATATTTAATGTAGAACTTTTGTAAAGCCAGCTTGTGCTTTCTTATTCAACACATTCAAGGTAAAGCTAGAAGGACAGCAAGTTTTCTGCAGACTGAATTGTGCAGGACTTGCATGATGTCGTAAAAGAGAGTTGCGGCCAACAACTTCAATCAGAACGTTGCTTTCCTTTCACGCATCAAAAGTGGCATTGTGTAGCTTTCCTAATGTTCCTAAGACGACATTCATCAGCGAAGCCGTCTCCAGTCGTTGCTGATATCTTCGTCAGTGTTGGATTCACACCTGGCTGTCAGTGACCCCATGTGAGTTATGATCAGAGCCATGTCAGAAATGTAGCTGTGGTCACAGCCTGGCCCCGGGTGCTTCAGACTCCTACTTGTCCCACTCATAACTTATGCAACCACTTAGAGAAACTCCAAACGTGAAGCTCCTTATAACAATCCATCCGCGAGATGGACGGGAGGATAATGAAACGTAATGAGCCAATTGTTTCTGTAGCAGGAGATCATCAGTCTGGAGCGGTCCTCCTGGTTGTTGCGCTCGCCTCCCAGACATGGCCTTTAAGCTCTGTCAAAATCAATCTTCTCATAACACGTCTCCATCTTTATCGAGGTTGACGAATGTTGAATATTGGGGTTACGATGTATTATTGCGATACTATGCTAACCCTTTCAGCAGAGTACGTCTCAAAGCCAAAACTAAATGTGGAAAATGACGACAAATATTGAACTTTTGCTCATGTTGCGATGTTTGTATATTTTGTATATGGATATTGTGTCACCCAATGCTTTATCGTGGGATAAATAAGGGGTCATTGAGAGAAACCTGATGGGAAATGTTTGCATGGACAGTTCATCTGACAATAACTCAAAACTCAAACATATGAGTTTGTGTGTTTTCTTATTCTGAAGCATAATGATCCCCTCTCAGAATCACTAAGGTATTGCATCTGACTGAGAGGAGGGGAATTTAAAAATGTTTGCAATGAAATTCCCCTAATTTAATTCCATTTTTGCATTGTTTTGGTTCCATTTGAATACTTTTTAAAGTCCTGACTAGAAACACTTTCATGAAAAACAGACAAAAGAGCGTTTGTTTAAGATCAATAGAACATACAGTGTTATAAGTGTGTCAAAAGGACAGTATCATCCAGATCAACTTTTCAGGCGTTTTTTTTTTTTACCATCAAAACCAGGCATGAAGCTTTGTTTTTTCTACCAACTTGCGCATCTTTGAGCAATCTTTGAATCTCCCCCAGTGGTGTTTCTTCACATCGTGGTGGCAGCTCCTAAAAAGCTCCTCCCGAGGTCCTACGTATCCAGGAAATGCTTTTCTCACCTCTCCACATCTTGCTAAGCCTTTTCTCCGCAGAGTAAAAACTGTCGCCATTGCTTCACTACATTTTTGTTGCTTTTTTTGTCTGTATTGAATCAGATGCACAATAAAGGGGAGCAAGAGGAGGGAGGGTGGGAGGAGCTTTGCGTTAGTTCGCTTGAATAACCAGGAAGTGAAACAACTTTAGATTAATATCGCATTTTCAAACCAACAAAGTGTCAGTTAGTTAATTATCGCAAATAATATTCTTATCGCAATATTCTTGACAGTTACTGGATATCGCAATTTTTTTTGGGTTTGATCACACAGCCGCACTGTCTCGTAATGTTGTCAGTATTCCAAATGAAAGAGGATGAAAGAACTCGCTACAGCGGACATCTGCGGGCCACATGTACCAGCTCCTTTACCATTAGCCCCTCTACTCTTAGGTCCTTTATGTTGCTGTTGTTATCCCTCTGCCATTTGCTCTAATAGCATTAGCCCAGCTGCAGTTATCTGTCCTGTGGTGAATCAGTGGCTCCTCCTGTGAGGCATATACCATAAACGCCCTGATGATTAATGGTGCCGACTCCCATCTCCCATGAAAACCTTTCTACTGGATTACGTGACTTAAAGGCCATGTACCTGATATTTTTTCAGGTACTGGAAAGAAATAGCTTTTTTCCTTCCTTAAGTGACTTGTAACAGTAGACATTTTGTGAAAAGACACAGCACCCATTTTTCTTTCAAGAACACACAGGCAAGTTGACCCTGAAAGTTCCAAAACAGGCTTTAGGTGGATTCACACCAACCAAATGCTCTGTCGCTGTTTGGGGGGTAGTGCGAGGAATAAAGCAACTCGACCACTTCCGACTGGAGATGTTAGAAGAAATGTGTCAGCAAAGTTGGAAATCAGCTTAGACACAACGACAAACAATGAAAGCAAACACATCAGGTACAGGGCCTTTAACTGTTTCAAAAGGCCCCAGATTGCTAGAAAAACAGGGGGTTCTCAAACGGTGGTTCTTGGGCTTCTTGGGGACAGGTGGTAATCAGTGTCACAAGTAATATTCGACTTCATTAGACGCAAATTATTTCTATTTAGCTTAGGTTTTTTCAACTCAGTTTAGTCCCGTTTGATCTTGATCTAGGCCTGTGGGTGTTTGGAAGATCAGATATTCTGTGAGGTGTTATTTGACAAGATCGGTTCGTGCCATTGATACTATTGCGTTTGGTTCATTCAATTTGATGAAGGTTGTAAAACACATTTTTTTCTGGGTTGGCCAACTGGTTTCTCCGGTGCCCACACAGGGTCTTTTGTTGTCGCGTTGCTGCTTTCGGGATTTTTGCTGATATGGCCACGTAATACTGCGATAACGATATTATTGCAATATTTTACCAAATTATTTGTTTACCACACTAAACGCTAAATCAGGACCAATATAAGGCTAAATGGAACTAAATTAGGATCATTTGAACCCAACTGAAATTTTTGCTGCATGTCCAAAGAAATGTGTCGATCCCAGCCAGATGGAAGACTTTAGGGGTCAATTGCAATGCTTTTTGCGATAAACTGTATACTGCAGCCCTAATAGAATACATCATTGTTGTTCCACGAAGGGGAATTCGTTTTCACAGGCCGTCATGTCAAGTTGGAAATTAGCACCACAACATGCAGTATGAAACAGGCAACACAATAAGGTCATTAAACAATGTGTCAGTATACGTGTAGAGAACGGCAAAGATACTTTTCTATTTCTGATCCAAACCAACAAGTTCTTTCATGTACTCAGAGAACGACAGTTGAAGTGGCCATTTAAAGTGCCGTTTGTGCTCAGCTGAGAACCATTCTCCACACCGGTATTTTGGAGGCAAACAGGAATGGGGAACACATGGAGTGATATCACTGTCTGAACTGCGGCCAGAGGAACTGCCTGGCATTCGCCGGACGCCATGAATATTTATGCGTCTTCATTCTTCTTCATGCCTTTCGTACTGTATTTCACCTGTCTGCTCCGTAGCTACATTAACACATGCCAGCTGAATGCTTTAGCTGTTGGGACGGAAGTTGGAACTCGAAGATTGTCTACTGTAGAGGCACGTTTATCACCTGAACATGATTATTGGTGAGAAGTTTAACTGTTTCCAGACGAGAAACATGAGTAAGGTCGCTGCTTTCCAAGGTGTTATTTTGAGCTCTCCCTAAACGGTATTGTGACTTTGTGTCAGTGGACCTTTACGCTTTTTTACTTTGCATAGTCATATGTAAGTGAGCTTGCATTAGTGGGGGGCATCCGCTTTGCTCCAAAAGATGTGTGGAAGTAATTATCCATGTTAGCGTGCAGGTAATTTCACTGCGAGCGTAGTTTGTCTGTGGAGCTTTTGTCTAAACATCTTGTTTTCTCACAAACATCCTGGTTGTAAACTCTCTTGTGTTCGTTTCAAATTATATATCTTTTCATGTTGTCAGGACACTAAAATGTCACACTTAGATTTATTTTTTATTGTCTCGATTAATGCTTTGTTTTTGTTTTTGTGTCTGCACTCTTGATTATTAGTATCTTGAAAAGCGTGAGTACTAGTTTTAGTATTTAAGAATATCAGAGCAATTTGTTTTTATAACCCTTATATCTTTTCTCCTCAAAATATTTCCAACAAAAGCTTTTTTTGATGAACAAGTGAGCGTTTGAAGAAGAAGCCCTTTACACCAGACTGGAGGGGATTTTTGTTAAGGGAAGTTGTAGACAAGTTGTCCTCCAACCGTCATCTGTGCTGGGTTGTGTCAGCATTTCACCTCAAGCTATTTCGTCAGCAACTAACAATATTTTAGCAGCCGACGTAGGGAGGGGTTTACCTTGTTAACGGTCCCATCAGCCTTCAATCTACTCATCTCTCTAGATCAGTAGAATTACAGCCATCTGCTAAAATACCATGATTTGCTGACGAAGCTTCTTGAAATGAGAGCTGAAAACATCCTCAACACAAACAACCCAGTATAGATGGCGGCGTGAGAGGCATTGTCTACAATGGAACAGCCCTGTCCTCATTTCCAGTTAAAAATAAATGGGAAGTCTTGGAGTTGAGAGTTTGTCTATAAAACTGAAGAGTTGTCGGTTCACTCCTTCCCCTGAGTGTAAGCTTTTGTCCCTGGGCAGGACACCAATCCTACATTTCCTCTAAAGTATTTGCCTATTAGCGACAGAAGGTGAAACATGCCTAACCATATTGATTTGAAAGTTAATCTTCACATCATCATAAACATTGACCAAGATGTTTAACCCAGATCTTGTACAGTGGCAGATTCCAATAGATACAGGTGGAACATGTAGAGATGCCCACAAATGTTCAGGTTCGAAGCCACCAGAGGGAAAACAAAGGGGGGAAAGAACTACTCTTTCATCCATTAGCCTACTCCATTAGCTTACTTCGCAACTACAGACGCTGAATTATGGATATATTTTCTACCAAATAAAGACACAGAAACATGTAGAAGAGCAAAGTGGTTCAATAGCCAAAAAATACATAAATACCCCAAAATGCTAACCATAATGGTAACGTTGGCTTCATGCTACATGCTAACTGCTAGCTTCGAGTATTGTTTTTCACTTCTAATGAACAATCTGCTTAATTCTCATATACTAGAATAAGGCAAGACATTTACAAGGACACAATTTTGACTTGTCTTTATTTATTTGTGCTAAATATGCTTATAGCCAGAAAACGTCTGAAAACGTCTGAAAAGAAAACAAGCTTTCTTCTCCCTCGGCTCTGGAGTTCGGGAAAATCCACTGTTACCATGATGATCCGCCATGTTTGTGGATGCTAGCATATATTTTCCACAGACTAACATTAGCTAAAAACAGCATAAAAGCAGAGAGAAAAAGCAGCGGAACAACTCCGTTAGCTGCAGAGTCACTGCTGGTAAACACGGTGTAGTGTCCAAGTGTTTTGTGAACAATAACTCCACTATTTTAGCTTTCCAAGTCTCCATTAGTTTATTATTGCTGCAAATCCCATGATGCTTAGCGATATGACATTAAAATCCTGAACTCTAGGCCACACACCTTGTATGACACGTTGCCATCTGTATCTATAATAATTTGCACACGCCATTGAAGATTTTGTGGTCAAGTGTTGAGCTTGAAGTTGAAAGTTTCCGCTAGTGTCAGCAGCACATCCAAATTCTTAATATTATTTTCCTCTTTCATCTCCCTGAATCGAACTATTACAGCACATCGCACAAAAGCTCCAAGAAAAACACGCCGCCACATAGAGCAACGAAAAAGCTGTCCAAGAGCCATTTCAGGCCAGTCATTGACAAATATTGACGTAGCCTTTGATGTGTGTTTGGACTCAGGACAACCCCAGATGTTGAAACGCTGATCAAGAAAAGACATGATTCGCGCTGAAACGAGCTCTGCTTTGGCATGTGCGCGCGCATAGCCCCTCCGCCATGGCCGCCACTCTGAGAGTAGCCATACACGTGTGCTTTAGGGGGAGAGCGAGTGCGCCGTATGGAGCTTTGACGAGAGCCAGATGAAGGACAGAACACACAAAACACATGGTCCATTCACCCACTTGTCTCTCTTCTCCCTCCAGGTTCAGAGGTGGTCAGCAACAAAGGGAATTTACCCACAGTATTTTTTATTGAGAACTTATTACGGTTACACTTTATTGATAAGGCCAATAAAGCATTTACAGACACAAGCTCAATCATGAGCCAACAATGAACTAAATAAGAATACATATGAAGCAACGATTTATCCTACAATCAATGTTCATGAACAGGGATATTAAAATGAATCAAATACAAGCATTTATGATGTTGCAGATATTTCTTGTAATTTCTAGAAATATCTTATAAATGACCAAACAAACACATGTGTTTTCTGTGAGCAGATCAGCTCTCCTCAATCTCTTTTGGGAGCTGGACGTCTCCAGTTTGTCTCCATATATACTCCAATACACCCTTCGAGATTGGGTGAGGAGCTCAGTTACCCGGGAGGAGCTCGGAGTAGAGTCGCTGCTCCTTCACGTCGAAAGGAACCAGCTGAGGTGGCTAGGGCATCTGTTCTGGATACCTCCTGGTCGCCTCACTCTGGAGGTGCTCCAGGCATGTCCTATTGAGAAGAGGCCTCGTGGAAGACCCAGGAGACGCTGGTGGGACTATGACTCCGAGCTGGCCTGGTGTCGCCTCGGGGTCCCCCCAGAACAGCTGGAGGAGGTGTGTGTGGACCGGGAAGTCTAGGCATCTCTGCTGAGACTGCTGCCCCCGTGACCCGGCCCCGGATAAAGAAAATGAATGGATGGATGGAGATGGTCATTAGGAGCAGGTCGTAGAATCCAAAATGTTACAGTGTGCCTATGTAACATATTGCTAAGAAAAAAAAAAATATATATATTTATAAAAGTAAACAACAATTTCTTATGCTTTTTGCACATACTTGGTAGTAACATCAAACACATCTTTATCACTATCTACTTTGTTGGTTAGAAAATGCAATATTGACCTAAAACAGCTGAAACAACATCCAGTAGTTTCACTTCCTGATCTTCAAGCGATCTCACCGTAAGCCCCTTTCATGCGCAGCAGTTTCAATAAAGAGAAAATAAAATAAAACAGATTGTGTGCGGCCTGTGTGGCTGTAGTGAAGCTATGGCGAGTGGTTTTACTCCACGATGAAATTATTAAACTTAAGCAAGAGATGGAGGGGTGAGGAAAGCATTTCTGAGGAGCTTTCTGTGAATGTGCTAAGAAAAGCCACTGCAGAAAATCCACAGATTACTCAAAGATGCGCTGGTGGGTCGAAATGTAGCTCTGTTTTTGATGAGAGAACAACATTGTAACAAAGCTCTTAAAAAAATACTATTATAAACTCTTTGCTTGTGTACTTTTTGTAGCAGTTGTTCATTATTCATTTTTTATTACTTCATTACTTGCTTGTGTTTGTAAATGGTCTCAGTATCAATGATTTGAACTTGTTTGTAGATACTTGCCTGTTCTCTGTGTTTTACATAGAATACAAACACCCCTACATTTCAAAGAGCGTGAGAGTGAGAGTGGGAGGTGCTCAGCTCAATGTTAGTTCTTGTTTCTGCAAAAGGCATGGTATTTTATTGCATTCTTTGCCATTACAGGGATAATGACAGACTAATCACAAACACACACATACAGTCGCACAAACAACACCTCGCACACACACACACACACAGACACATCTGGACTCCATAAAATACACTGAGATTTCTTTCTAAGTGGCCACTTGCGGGTGTGCTTTGAGATATCATCGGTCAGAATTTTGCAGATGTAGCTAATATCACACCTGGACTGAGAAAAAGAGAAAAAAAGAAAAAGATTGATATTAGGGACCAATATCCTTCATTGGAATCATTTCAACGTGGATTTTCTGCCAATACCCATATAGTGGCTGATATAACCAGTGACTAAACTAATGGGTAATATAAACTTCAATGCAAGTGATCATTATATCAACTCCTTTTTTGACTTCACACACAGATGAATGATAACAGATATTTGGTGAGGAACAGTCTTTAGTGTCATGCTAAAGTTCTCCTTCTGTCTTTTCGATTTGATTTTGGCAACTTTTCGGTCAATAGCCTACACTAGGTCTTGACAGGTGATTGTTTTAGAGGTGAAGGCCTGTGAGTGGCAAGAACCAGGTATTTGTCAAATGGAATTGCAATTAGCGTTAGATTGTAGCTAGTTTTCCACCTAAACGTCTACATTTTAGTGTCTGAATAAAAAATAAAACAAACTGTCCCCTTTGCGATGTTTGTGTTTTGACGTTTCGTTGAGTATCGCTTCGCAATTTTCCACAAAACACCAGAACATCACGGCGCTCCCTTATCTTTCCCAAGCATACTCATTTGTTCATGCGACCGAGGTGAAGCTGTAATCCAGATAATGGTTTTCCTTACACTCCTGAAACAACATCTTCACTTCGGGAGGTCCTACAGACTCCAAACTTTCCAATCTTGAACTTAAAAAGAAAAAGGAGTTTTTCAGAGGTATTGGCTAATCTAATTCCTGTCTGATTTAATGAGCTTTGAACTGTAAAAGGCAAGAGGAAATGAGAATTTTTTTATTTATTTTTTTGAGAATTAGCTTATTCAAAATGATCAAAAATATACATACAAATACAGTTAAAGCAGCACTACGAAACTCTTGCCCCTATAGGCCATAAACGCAACTGGAGATGTCATAGCAAGTTGTGTTTTTTTAACTTATTAATTGTCCGTGAGAGTAAATACTACGCTGACAGAAGAAGGGAGGGATATCTTACATCCAATTACACAATGGAGATAATTTTTTTTCACTCAAATTTGGTTGTAAATACTGTTTAAAGTGGAGCTAGCCTGCAGCTAGCTTTGCCCGTTAGCCTGTTAGCATCTTCTTCGTGATTCCATTAGTGTGTATTGGTGGCTCTGGTCCGGTGGCAGTCAAGTTGCAATTGTGGTTTTCTGGCCAGACACACCAGGGGGAGATAAAAGACCCTACAATAATCCCATTAACACTTGTATTAACCCTACGGAAAGGATTTATTAAGATTAAAAAGTCACTTAGTACTGCTTTAACCCTGCATGGCTCAATCCATAATTTAGATTTTGTCACTGAAAACATATACCATTTTTGTGCATGAAATTCTTTTTTAGACCGTAGAAATGCTTCCTGGACGATTGAGAGCCTTTACAATTGTATGAAAACATAACATGACAGAAAACTTGCAATACCTGCTATCAAATCGATATCTTTAATAACTTTTGTCCCTTTTCACCTGCATTGTCTCGCCTTAAGATATCACTCCACGGCGCAGGGGCGGACTGGCCATATGTCCATTCTGGAAGAGCACAGAAGGGCCACTGGCTCTAGGGCCACCAGTCCCACCTCAACCGAGCTTTACCCAAATCTAAAAGCTAAAAAGAAAAGCATCAAAATTGCCAGAAATAGAGGATGAAAAGTCAACAAAAACATGAGAAAAACACGGACAAAAAATGAAAAAATAGTTAAAAAACAAAACAAAAATATGACAAAAATGTGGCGACGTGACGAAAAGTTTCCATCACTTTTGTAGGTCTTAGCTTTCAATTGAGGCGTTACATTGTTGCTCTCCAGTCGAGAAGCTTTTAGATTTGGGTAAAGCCCAGTATAAAAAAACAACATTAATCTAAAAGGAAATCCGTGGAGTATGGTGTACCACAAGTTCAATTTTGGGACCATTATTATTTATTATTTATATTAATGATTTTGCATCTGTTTCTACGAACTGGGGAAAATGCACTCGTTATGTTATGGCGGGTGGTAAGAGGTTAAAATATGTATTTGTGGAAGTGCACAATTATGCTAATTTGGGCCAGGCTAGTCAGAGTCCAGGGCTGTTTTTCAGTCCCCGTCCGCCCCTGCCAAGGCGTGTGATTGCAGGGTAACTCCGACATAGCAAATGCCCCCCAAACAACACCATTTGAGCAGTAGTAAAATGTTGAGCGTGCGTGGTTTGAGCAGATGTGCCTCCTGTCGGCTCTCGCTTCATGTGTGATGACTTGAGCAGAGACAGCACCTGTGCGTTAGACGGGACTCACCTTTTTTTTTTTTTTTCTTCCTGGGGTATTTTGAGTCTAGGAGACTGAGATAGTTGGATAAAGCTGCTCCGACATACTGTGCATGTGAGCGCAGGTACATGTACGAGTGAGACTGCATACATGAGGCGGGTCACGTGGTGCACAGCTGAACTCCTCCATGACCTGCGCTGTGGTTATTGTCAACTGCCAGGCCGAGGGAACTGAGACATGTCCTGTTGTTACATTCAAGAAAACACGGAGTCATGGGAAGACACACTTTCTTTTCAGGTTATGAGCCAATTTGGTCTGTCCCATGGAAGCAAACAATACTGGTTATTGCACTGATTGGATGTTTCTCCATATTTATTTGGGAAATTGTTACATTTTTCTCACAATATCTCAGTAGTTTCTACAGACTTCAGATGTTCCTGTCCTGGACTTAATAATATTTGGAAGTGTTATTCAGAGGGATTGTTTAAAGCAGCACTAAGTAACTCTTGCCCCTAGAGGCAATAAGTGCAACTGCAGATGTTGTAGCAAGTTGCGATTTTTTAACTTATTAATTGTCTTGGAGAGTAAATACTACGCTGACAGAAAAGGTGAAGGGACAGAGGGATATTGTACATCCAATTATACAATGGAATTTTTTTTTTTCACTCAAACGTGGCTGTAAATACTGTTTAAAGTGGTGCTAGCCCGCAGTTAGCTTTGCCCGTTAGCCTGTTAGCTTCTTCTTCGTGATTCTATTAGTGTGTATTGGTTGCTCCGGTCTGGTGGCAGTCAAGTTGCAAACATGGTTTTCTGGCCAGAGACACCAGGGGGAGATGAAAGACCCTCCAATCAACCCATAAACACTTGTATTACCCCAGAGGGACTACGTAAAGGATTTATTAAGGTAAACATGTTACTAAGTACTGCTTTAATATCTAATCCTTTGCCTGATTTATTGAGTTTCAAATAAAAAAAAACAAAAAAGTGAAGTATGATTTTTTTTTAGATTTTTCCACTAATAAACTAAACAAGATCCAAAATCCCCTCTGAAAAATTCTTTGCGACCAATATGTCGACAAAATGACACTATATATTTAAACCTGGCTCAAACCATTATTCAGATTTTGTCGCCGAAGTGATATTTATAAATACATTAATCTCTTCACCGCCGCCTGAACTGAGCACAGTTTCTCCAGTTCGGCTTTACCCAAAATCTAAAAGCTTCCTGAAAACAGCGTCGAAATAGAGATGAAAACGAGACGAAAACAAGGATGAAAATACAACAAAAAAGCAACAAAAGAGCAACACAAACACAATAAACAAATGACAAAAAAACAGCGGAAAAAATTTGGACAAAAAACGCGGCAGCAACACAACAAAAAAGTCATACTTTATTTTACATTACCCTTGATACATTGTACTGAAGTAAATTTAGTACAATCTAATGCACTCTGTAACAATGTGTAATAAATTGTACATTTGAGTTAGATACACAATGGAATAATATGTATTTGTAGTTTGTAGGTACATAATGTTATAAGACATAATCCTTAAACCCTAACCTAAAGGGTCTTACATCCTATTACATTATGTACTTATAAAGTACTAATACAAGTTCTTCCATTGTGTATGTACTACATAGGTACAAGTTATGAGTTATTGTTACAGAGGACATTACACATCAAGGTAGTGTAAAATAAAGTGATACCAAAGTCACAATCAGTTCTTAGCTTTCAAATGAGGCATTACTCTGACCTATCGTCCGTAAGATCTCCAGTCGAGATTCGAGAAGCTTTTAGATTTGGTTCAAGTCGGAACTGAAGAAAATGTGCTCGATTAAGGCGAAGGTCAACGCATTTCTTCCTCATATTTAGATCAATAATCAACAGCAGTGGTTCTCAACCTTTTTTTTGGTCTTGCAAACCCCTTAGACCCTTTCAGTGGTAGTTTGTGTACCCGCTACGTCGAGGGTGTTGCAGTTTATTTAGAAAGCCCTATTTGTAAGTCAAAAACACAATGCTGTGTTCAAAGTAAACCTAAAATTCTCCCAGAACTACACATTTTGCTGCAAAATATAGCTTTTCCTATCAAAGCAATGTTCGGATTCCCACTTTTTTTCCAGTCTGAAATAGTTCCAAGCACCCCCTGCTTGGTCCCCGTAACCCTGGTTGGGAATCGCTGATCTACAACAAAAGTTTCAAATGGAAATCTCAAAGTTTCAAATGATAAAACGCTTAAAAGTAGCTTGAATTAACTTGGACTACCTTCAAAGATTACCAGTGGAGCCTGTTTCTGTTCTTGCCTCTGATGGTTTGCCCCTTGAGAAACTTTAACACTTGTTCCAAATAAATACCTATACCTATAAACTGCCTAACTAGTAAGGCCGTTGGGTCAGTGAAAGGTCAAACGATTTGCTAATTACAATTGGACTCTCTTAAAGGTGCCACACAACACACAACTGTATCTCCGTGGGTTAGTTTTGTGAATTAAACGTGGTATTACTGTCGTCTAGACCTCGAAATGCATGAGATTATCCTTTCTTTTCCCTTATTGCCCACAGTTTTTTTCATGACAGCATAGTGTGGAAAGTGGGGAGGGACTTTAAAAATTGCAAGTTGTCCGAGCTGGGAGTCCATGTCATCATTCTTGTCGTAGTTTTTGACAAGACGACCTGACGTCGTAGCGTCAGGTCTGAGGGATTTTGCTCTGACCACCAAACAGCAGTTTCTTTCTCCTTTAATCCGTTCGCTTTGATACAGCCTCCTCCGTCAAACAATTGTGTTGGCCCGCATGAGGGTGACCTACTTTTGCACCGGTATGACTAATGCCAACTCTCTCCCATTCATTCTCAATGGTAAATATGGATGCAGTACACTTTTTGGCCACCAGCGTCAAATTGGGGGCGCTGTTTCACTCCTTTAGCAAAGTTAAGGAAACACCGTTGTGGTGTCTTGGTGTTTATCAATCACAGAGCGTTCCCAGTTTTCCAACTTTTATTGCAAAGGTTGTTAATAAACAAAGGTACATGTTAAACATTTACTCATAAAAGAATGTATGCTGAACTGACACTTTCAAAATGATCTAATATGGCATTTTCTTTGAGTTAACAAATGAATGAGGTAAAGTCACTGTAGGTACTGTAGATATAGGTGTATTTGTTTACATTTTGTGCTATATTGATACAATAGTTGATTTTGTTCCACTAAAACTAGTCTTTTGCCATAGTTAACATTTATATTCATGTAGCATGGTATTTGCATAGATAGAATCCACTGCAAATGTATACCGAAAAAGAAAATAAAGTAACTATTATTAAATCCAGTTATATGTTTCATGCTTGACATTGCCGTGTTTGGCCCGTGACCCACAGGCACTTTTTCAGCTTGTCGTTGACTCCGCACCACCGCATCGTACAGTAGTTCTTTCTCCGATGTGTTGGTAGCTCATCACTCACTCCTGCCCTGGAAACGTCCTGGAAACCGATTTCTTGATAAGAAACCCCAGAAAACGTGAGCTCAAAGGCCGACTCATGCCAAGCTGACATGTGTACATTAATCTGGGAGATAAGATTTGAAGCTACAGTTATTGGGAGTCTGCATGGACTGTTTTATCGTGCACATACACACACACTGGAGTTCATTTCCTTTGATAGTAAATTTATACTCAGCGACAGCATAGGCCTACTTTTAATGGACCACATGCTTTGACTTATTCTCGTCATTCGGGCTGTCACGGTGAACGAGACACCAGTGTTTTTGAAAGTTCTCTGTCATAGTTTTCAACATACAGTACGTTTTCACCTTTTTTTGCACTTTTTCCGCTCCCTCAGCGCTTGACCTGTTCCTTTAGACCAGTGCTTCTCAACTGGTGGGTCGCGAGCCATTTCTTTCAATATTCACCTTCGGGAAAAGTATCATAACGCCATCTGAGTCTGTTAAAAATGACTGATATCAGCTTGTTCTCATCACGACATCAGCTCTTCAGGCTTATCTAATGCTTCTTCAATCATTTGCGGGAAAATACAATATTTTGCTTTATAAGCAAAAGGACTTTCCATACTGAAGTTTTTCCATATTGAGATATGTTCTTACCTGAGCTTAGACAAGTTTATATGTACCTGTCTGTAGGGCTGTCACGATGATTACTATATCGATTTATCGTTCAATAAGTAACAGATAAACAATATATTTTTGGGCTCGATCTTTATCGTCTGTACATTTATTAGCATTTCCCCGCTATTTTTTCTTTGTAAAACTCAAATTGAGTTACATTATGTTCATGTTTGTCAGTATCTAGTATCGTTAGTCAATAATATCGTTTATCGCGATACCTACTTGTCTGGTCTTTGTGCCCGTGGAAGAGCGTGGTGGCTTCCAACTTCACCCCCGTTAGGAGCTATAGGAATACATTTGGAGAGGCCAAATGCTAGCAACATCTTTGGTCGTTTTGCGTGACAAAGACCAGACAGGCACACATCAACTCATCTCAGCTCAGGTAAGAACATATCTCAGTATGTAAGAATGGTAAAATGGTGGCCTGTTCCTTTAAGAAACACTCCATGTTACAACAGTATCCAGTATCAATACAAAAAAAATGCTCTAATACTGTGTGGTGTTGACTCAATAAGCTTCTGCAATGTCCAAACTAAGATCCAGTGTTGCTTTCATTCAGGTTTCCAAGATCTTAGCATCCCGGTGACGCTCCGGGATCAATCGTTTTTTTGAGGTTTCTGGTCGGTTTTCACTGCTGATTAAACAGTACCCATTGATTTCATTCCGAAAACCTTAAAGAAACCCTAAAAAACCTGAAATGAAATGGATCCTGAAGCATCATAGGAGCCACTTAGCCTGGGAATCCCCATGCTGCTGGGTGCGCTCATTTCGAAGTGCACAACAACCAGGGGACCATGGCCAAAATTTTCGCATGGATCTGCTTGTAGTTTGTTTACGGATAAAACATTAAAAAAAAAAGTTTATTTACAGTTCCAACATGACAGCAGCAACTCCATCTTTTGTTCAAACTTTAGGCCATGTTCAAAATAGTTTAGCTCGAAAGTTTACAGCGAGTATGTCATATGTCATCTGATACCATGATACTATTGGCTATGGCTACGTGCAGACGCATGATAGACATTCAGCCCAATAAACGGCTATGGAGAATCGTAAACCACACCTTTCCTACCAGAAAATGAATTGGTGGTCCCCAGACTAAATTTAACTTGAGACATTTTGTCTGGCAATAGACAGGCTAGGAGCCGTCGGGATGGAAAGTAAAGTTTGTACTGTGCACCATAAAAAGTTGCATGGTGCACCTTTAAGATATTGACATGGACAAACAAAGATGTCCATTATTTTCTTAGTCACTTTCTGCAAGTGGCAATATAGCGTATCTCAATAATATTGTTAATGGCTATATTTTCCATCTTCGATATATGAAACTGTGACAGGTCTATTTGGGTTTTCTGATATGTATAATACTCTGTGGTCACACTCTCCCGTCATCAATACGAGATCTTATAAAAAGTTTTTGTGGCAACTTTTTTTTAACTGTTTGGTCAGGCTGTGTATGGAAGGAATGTTTTATTGATGCTTTAGCAATGCGTTAATTTGAGGTGTTTTTTGGTTTTAACAGTTTACCCAAAGTTTAGACATTATTTAGAAACATTTAAAGCAGTACTAAGTAACTTGTTTACCTTAATAAATCCTTTCCGTAGTTCTTCTGGGGGTTAATACTAGTGTTAATTGTATGATTGGGGGGTCTTTCATCTCCCCCTGGTGTCTCTGACATGAAAAAAACAATTGCAACTTCACTCCCTACGGGTTGGAGTTACCAATACACACTAATGGAATCACAAAGAAGAAGCTAACAGGCTAACGGGCAAAGCTAACTGCGGGCTAGCGCCACTTACACAGTATTTACAGCCAGGTTTGAGTGAAAAAAAAATATTTCCATTGTGTAATTGGATGAACAATATCCCTCTGTCCCTTTGTCTTTTCTGTCAGTGTAGTATTTACTCTCACGGACAATTAAAGAGTAAAAAAGCACAACATGCTACGACATCTGCAGTGGCGCTTATGGCCTCTAGGGGCTTGAGTTAATTAGTACTACTTTAAGTCTATTTTAGTCTGTTTTTGTGCCTGATTGGATGATAGGAAGACAGATATTTATGAAATTTTCAATGTTCAAAACACTACAGACCTATACTATATACTATAGAACTATAAAAACAAAGTAGTTTTTCATCAAAGATACAACATTTTTCATGTATTATTTCTGCTCTATTTGAGTCTGTTTATCATAAAACAATTAATCGATGACTAAAATAATTGTCAGCTCTTTCAATAATCGATTAGTTGTGTCAGCCCTATCATTTACCGATTTGCCCGTTACGGTGAGATCGGTGTGTGGTGAAGCGGTGCCAGCTGTCCGTCTGAGCGCTCAAAGGTGTGCGGCAGATGCAGTCCTTACGTAATCCTCCAACACACCAGCACGGGCTTGTCCCTCTGCGTCCTGCCAGATCACTTTTCTTCATTCCTTTCACAGGTTATTTTCACACACAGAACGTCAGGTCTTATTATTAGCTGTTAATCATGTTTTTATATAGAGCCATTCAAACCTGGGCCTGTCCGTGCCAAGTTGGGGAGTACTAACCTTGTTTTGGACAGATCTGGAGTTTTTTTTTTCCGATGCAGCCAACATGGGCAGAAGTAGAAATGTGGAATATTCACCAAACACATTGTAAGGATCAGATCATTTACTCCACTTTAATTAACCAGGAAAGTCCCATTGAGATTAAAAACTCTTTTTCAAGGAAGACACAGTACACAATTTCAATTGCAATTATCAAAATAAAAATAAATACAAATGATGAAAAACGGTTACAATGCAAAGAGGTCGTCCCAAGTGCTCTCAGTGTGGACTTAAAATCGTTTTAGCTCCACTCATGCAACGACCTCACCACTTCAGTAGCTCCTACAGACTCCAAACTTTCAAGCTCCATCCCCTCTGGAAAAATCTTAGTATCTAATTTGCAAACAAAATAATACAATAAATTTAAACCTGGGTCTATCCATTATTTAGATTTCGTCGCTGAAAGTATATGAAAAATATCTGCAATTTTGACCATTTTTAGGCATGAAATGTCTTATTTTTTGTATGAAAACATAAAATCGCAGGAAACTTGCAATACATTTTGTTCTCATATTTATGTCAGTAATCTATAGCAGAAGTTTCATGTTGATATCACTAAATTAATCCCCCCCCCCCATTCGCCTGCGGTGTCTCGCCTTAAATGAACAGGCCACCGTTTTTACACACTGAGATATGTTCTTACCTGAGCTTAGACGAGTTCATGCGTAACTGTCTGGTCTTTGTGTGCGCGCTCAGTCACGCAAATGTTGTTAGCATTTAGCCTCTCCTAGCATAGGTATAGCTCCAAACTGGGGTGAAGCTACCAAGCTGTTCCACGTTTTATCTATTTACAGTTACGTGTAAAGTTACACCATCCAAGTCTAGTTAGTTACACAAAATTAAACATCGATTTTCTAAGCGGATAAATATAGTTCCCTTTTTTATCCGTAACTAGACTTGGATGGTGTAAAAGCTCACGTAACTGTATTTAACTAGGGAGAACATGGAACAGCTTGGTAGCTTCTAACTTCACCCCAGTTTGGAGCTATACCTATGCTAGGAGAGGCTAAATGCTAACAACATTTGCTTGACTGAGCGCACGCACAAAGGCCAGAGAGTTACGCATCAACTTGTCTAAGCTCAGGTAAGAACATATCTCGGGGCGACAGTGGCACAGATGGTAGAGCGGGTCGTCTCATGATCGGAAGGTCGGGGATTCGAATCCCACCTCCTAAAAGCGCACACTGCCATTGTGTCCTTGGGCAAGACACTTCACCCACATTGCCCTCAGTGTCTGCGTACATTGGTGCATGAATGAGAGTATGAATGGGTGAGTGGATCCCTGCTGTAAAGTGCTTTGAGTGCCTAATGTAGGTGGAAAAGCGCTATATAAGTTGAGACCATCTACCATTTACCAATATGTAAAAATAGTGGTCTATTCCTTTAAAGGTGAATTGTGCAACTTTTTTTGCAAAAAGATATATGGTAGATATTGTGCGACCTTTGACCTTATAGTTACCCAGCGGCCGTATGAGTGGTCAACATAGCACCTTTACACAGTGGTCTCTACAATGCTCCAGGATCAATTGTTTTGTAGGTTTGCTGGTGCAGAGAAAACCTTCCAAATAATTGATCCTGGAGCGTTGTAGAGACCACTGTGATCAAAAGTAAAGGTACTATGTTGACCACTCATACAGCCGCTGGGTCACTATAAGGTCAAATTCGCACAAATATCAACTTTTTTTTCGACATAAAAAGTTGCATAATGCAACTTTAAGACATAAAAAAACAACTTGTTGCTGCGACATTCCTCCCAGTCTTGAATTACCGTGACATTATTTACAGGCATCTATAGTTTACCACAGAGCACTCATTCATTGATTCATTTCCAACCTCAAATCTCTGTCTTCTTTATTCACATGTAGGTTGGCCATCTTTGTCTTCACGCTGCTTTATTCATTATTTATTTACGAAACATTACTTGGTTTATTTGTCTCTTATTCGCTCTCAGCACCGGTTACAGCCTCCGTTCACAGACTCGATTCCTCCTGTCAGTTCCCAGCGTGAGGACTGCGATGTATTCCTTTTGATGGGAATCAGCTGCAAAATGAGCCGATTTTTCGAGAGTTGATCTCAGCAAACTCTTTGAAAGTTGATGGAATTGGAACAAAACCGCGGTGGTTGCAGATGTTTGACCTAAGATGTATTTTATCTTATCTTTGATATGTGAACTGTTTTATGGATCCTTGTGTGTTGGCACGGGCGCATGTAGAAATGTAAAAATGCTTTGGGGAGAGACTTGGAAAGGTCCTGGAGAGCTCCTGGTCCAAACATGTGAACAGGATCCACAACATCAACTTGGATTATTGTGTTTTAATAATCCAAGGTTTAAACCGATTTCTACGCAGAACCATGAAGAAATGAGTGATGTTTTTTCTGTTGTTATATCTAAAGTCCTCCATGTTCTCCTGAATTTTAAACATGCTATGTTGTCCCGCCTTTCATAAACATACTTGTCATTTTTTCCACACGTTTGAGCACAGTCAATGCACTTAAGAGTTGCACTTAGTTAAACGATGTGAGCGTTTGCACTTTATCTGTACTTTCTACTTTTGTTTGTAAAAGCCTTGTGATGAACACTCCAGAACAGTAGGTGGCAGTGTGTAGATGTACTGTCGGTGCCACTGACTCACTATCACAGACTGTAAATTAAGAATGGACTAAGTGAGGGTGGCTTCCCCCATAGCGTAGGCCATAGATAAATATAAAGGCTAGATGTCTCATACGCGCTGCTGGCCAATGGAGGGCGACATCCGCACATGGCGGCCATCTTGCCACAGGGAGCTCACTCACTCAAAGCATTGTGTTTTATGGTGCATGTACTTTTAAATAACCAGAACTTGCTCAATTTTCTACCGATTTTCAAACGGTTTGGTTTGTTATAAACCTCAGAGATGTATGTATGACACTGCATACCTATGAATAAATAAAAAGAAAATCGGTATTTCAACATGTTCCAGTATTCAGAATTATAGCCACGCTAACAACGTTTGTAAGAAACCAAACCGTTTGTAAATCCATGAAGATTTGAGCGAGATATGAGGATTTGTGCTTGTGCTAATCACTCACTTACTTGAGCTCGCCAGCTTCCCTGTGGCAAGATGGCCGCCCGTTATGCCGGAAGTGACTCTGCCTTAAGACATCTAGCCTTTATGTATAACTATGGCGTAGGCTAACTGACGCTCATTTATGCTAGCTGTTTGGCAGGGTTTTTGGAACCAGAATAGAAAATAAGCATGACGTTGCGCATGTGTGTCTTTATACTGTAAGTCAGTACTGACTTAAAAAGACAAAAGTGTTTAAATGGAAAGTCTATTAGAGCAAGGAACTTCCAGAGCCTGCTTCAATTTCCTCAGGGCTTTAGGAAGAAGGGACCTGTAATGGCTGTATACACCACGCATACTGACACTGTGGCTGCTAAAATGAAAGGTTCCCAGACACGTGTTCCACTTCTATAAACTTATTTATTTGGCTCAAAAACCAATATCCACATCCACATGTGACATGGTCAAGTAGAATTGTCCCCAATTAAGCAGCACCTGGTTACGTAAGACCACGCCTTATATAGGCCCAGGGAGGAAAAAGAGACACAGTGCCACATAGAGGCAGGGGGTTATATAACAGCAACAAATCATACATGGCTCTTACAGGGTCTATAATTAGTCCTTTCAAAATTTACATAAATTCTGTCATGATACTCGATATGAATAATTTCCTAATGTCAGTCAATCATGCTAATCTGTTAGCTTGGCTATATCTTTATAATTTAGTGGTATAGAAACGGTTAAATACATTTTCTATTAACTGTACTCTTATTTCGTTATCTATTTATGGTTAATCAAGTTGTAAAGATTAAATGCTAATCTGACATCAATGAACGTTTTTCTATGCCCTGCCCTGAATTGAGCCTTCTGTCCCCATACAAATGGAGATGCCTGGCCCTATAATAAAGTATAGAGTTATGGCATTAATATAATTTCTGTGTTTTCTTCATTTAAACATGTTATAACCCCCAACCCCACAAAAAGCAGAAACTTAAGTGAATATGATTTAGCATTTATCTCAGAGGCAACTTTTACACACAAATCCTTATTTCCTACTTTCATTAACGATATCTAACTAGGCTTTGACCTTTCCTAAATGTGATCGATGGTTGACAACAGCTGAAAGCATCTGGATTGTTCATGATAAGTGAAGTTTGACAGCTTTTGGAAAAATAAATTGAACAGGCGAATGGATTCGTAACGGTTTCTCGGACTAGCCGCTTTGCTAACTGCATACGTGACGATCAAATGCTGCTTCTCCTTATTAATTCCCACCCACTAAACCCACGAAATGAAATTGTTAGTCGAGGTCCAAACTCATCCAATTCTTGGGGGGGTTTTATGCTTTTTTCAATCACATAGCACCAGTCTATAGCACACTACAATGATAACGAAACCTTCTGTTGGTCTGTAAATGCAGTAAAGGCATTATGCAACTTTTTATGTGGAAAAAGTTTATATTTGTGCGTATTTGACCTTGTAGTGACTCAGCGGCCTTATGAGTGGTTAACTTTACTTTCCATACCTGTGGCCTCTATGATGCCCCAGGATCAATTTTTAGGGTTTCTGTTAGGTTTTCTGTATGGAATGTATACGTAATCATGGAGACAGATCCATCAGCAGAAACCTAAAAAACAAAGTTGACTGAGCAGGTTTTACGTTTATTGTAATACAAATAATGCAGCCTCTTCATGAGCTCCAAACTCTCCCGTTCCTCCATCGATTTGCCTTTGTTTAAAAGTTTGTGTTTTGTGTTTAGCCGCACTCTGATAGCCTTGTGCCCTCCACTGTGCTGCCAAAAGGGTTTTGAAAAGCGTTGGATTTGAACCTCAGTCATTCTGACCCCCCTGTGGTGTTGTTGCAGGTCAGCTGGTGGACGTGCTGAAGGTGCTGGAGCTGTCGGAGGACATGGAGGGCGTGTCCCTGGAGGCCGGCCTGTGCACCAGCCGCTCGGACCAAGATGTGAGCGACCTGTCCTACAAGATCCAGAAGAAGATCCAACTCAGCGCCCCCACCAAGCAGCTCTTCCCCGGTGAGAGCTACTTTTACTTTTACTATTTGAGGAGACGCCCCTGTCTTCTGTTTCCTCGGGTTCATTAGTTTGTGTACATCTCAACACAACAGCAGGCGGTGCTCGAGGCTAAAGTGACAAACTATGCTTCACTTTTGCGCCTTATCAAATGAACTAAATGGAGAAAATGTGTCTACTTGTCTCACTGAATGTTCTTTCAGTCAGATTTTAGGATTTAGGAATTCCTTATCTTCACAAGTCTGAGCTGCTCTCTGCATCGGAAGTATCACAGTCTGACGGTCCTGGCACGTGGATCAGACTGGCTGGTGGTCTCAGGACAGCAGGGGGCGTGATCTCTGGAGAAGGGTGTCCCAGGTGTAGGGATTCAACATCTGTCGGACAAAAGGAACTTTGGCACACACTCTCTATATGGTCCCACAGCTGACAGAGACGCCCTGAAGTCAAAGGAACTGTGTGTAGACTCAGAGACAGGTTTGTATCGAGGCACAGATCTGGGGAAGGTCCTGAAGAGCACAGTGACCTCCATCCTTTGTAAATGGAAGAAATTCAGAATCACCAGGACTCTTCCTGGAGCTGGGCCCGTCCAAACTGAGCGATCAGGAGAGAAGGGCATTGGTCAGGGAGGTGACCAAGAACGAAGAAAGAAAGAGAAATAAATAAATAAATAAATGTAGAAGCCTTTGGGATGGCTTAGCAAATGACAGGCTTCCATTGGATAGTTACTGCTTGCTCAGAAATGTTCCTACTGCATTATTATTTTCACACGGTTGGACATCAAAGTGTTATTAACCACTTTTTCAGAGCCACTGAATTCTGGCGTCGTCATCTCGGACATCAGGACAGGAAAAAAATCCCAAAATGGAAGAACATTCAAGCTAATGTTTCAACTAAGTAAAGCCATGCATTTAGTTTCAGAGTTTGCCACAAATAAAATAAAAATATAGGCTTTTTTTCTGGATCATTTGGTCTTTTTGGTAAAGTTTATCATTGATCCTTGGGCTTTAGACTTTCCGTAAAAGTCGCTCGACATGCAGAGAACCTCAGGTCACACAGCATCAAGTTTATCCTGAATAAAACTCATTTAACTCCTGCTCTGTTTCCTTTACTCCAGCGACATCATTCATCATCAGAGAAAACGCTCGTATGTGTCTCTTTGTTCAAGTTTGTGAGGCAGGATATTGCCTCTAAATCAGTTCAGAAAATCATCAATCAATAGATCTATTTAAGGGAAAATGGATAACTTTAATATTTTATTGAAAGTAGCTTTTTTGTTCAGATATAAAGGTTGCCCATCATGTCCCTGCGATCAGAACTGTGCCCGTCTGGCTCATCTCGAACGAGCCTTTTCATACTGTACCAATGGGACAGGAGCAAGTCAGAGCTCTGTTCAACTTGATATGTCATTAACGTTAAGCACTTTAAAAAATGCAACAAAAACAAAACTACTTTTCTTCACAAAAGCTTCAAGTACGTTCTTGGTCACGCTCTCCTCCTCTTCTCCTCTGTCCAGACTCAGCTTTCCCAGTGGACTTCTCCGTAATGACCACCGTCCGACCGGTGAAGGGCTCGCAGGTGTTCCTCTTCTCGCTCTATGACCCTCAGGTAAGAAACATGCATGCGCTCTAACTGTGGTGTTGCATTTCAGTGTGTGGAAGGATCCCTCGCAGAGACAAAGCACAAATACGCTCACACCCAATCAAAAAGACATCACCTGCAACTTGTTTCGACTCGCGTGTCTTTGTCAGGGAAAAAGTTGTGAATATCCAAGCGCTGGTAACAGCTGATTAGATCATGTGTTACATCATGTGCTCAATAAGATGAGTACCAGGTTTACCCCAAAATTATAAAGGTGTGCACACCATTCTAGAAGATTATATACACACATCAAACATTTTTGAAGAATGTAATGACTCTTTGAATACAAACTGCTGCACCACTGATTGAGATGACAGTAGTAATGGCAGTGAACACATATACAAACATCATTATGAGTTATCCAGCCCTTAATTGTCTTTAGAAGATGACCGTCCCCTGTCAGGTTTAGTGGGCTCGAATAGCTCTATATTTTTTTTATTTTTTTCATTGTATTTATTTCATTTCAAGGTGACAACAAACCTGCTAAGCCAATGCAGTGTGAATGAAAAGGAGGTGAGAGAAGAGCCAATGATATGTGCCCAGTCACAGGAATCAGGGACACAGGCATTTTGAGCTTTTCACAGATTGTTAAAGTTTTGTCTCCAAGCTTTCCAACAATGTGCAACACATGGAAATCTGATTATATTTGGACACGTAGCGGCGATTTGAATTTAACAACTCAAAAAAGCCCAAAAGGCCTCTAAAGTTTTGGGCAGTTCTCACCTCTCTCTGCTGCTCGAGTTACAATAGGGCTCATTTACATCTCATTTAGATAAGCCATACCCGCTCCCCCCGTAAAGCTGTAAAGCACAGGGGGGAGAAAAGGCAAAAAGCAAGAAACATGTGCCATCAAAGAAAAAAGAAAAAGGTTTGCAAACAGGTAATATATAAATAAATATCTCTTGCATAAATCCACTTCCCATAGAGCCTACCTCTACAGCAACTAGCAACACAATGACAACTAGCAACATTATCCCAACACACACACATGTGACCAGAGGGAAAGAAGAACTCACACACGGTCATTATTGCCATGGACAATGACTAGGTTATATTATCCGTAACCTGCACACACAGCTTACCACCAAAAACAAAACGCAAACAAATCCAACCCACTGAACACACCAGGCTGGCACAGACACGATGGCACAGCGGCCACCGTGATCAAATCCATTTTCGTCGCTCAGTTATTTTTAATGTGGAGTTTGGCAAATCCGCGCTACATCCTGTCCTAAAACACGCTCCGAAGGCAAGAAGTTGGCTCGGGAAAGGTAATGGTCAGCAGAGAGCGCTGTGCATGCTTACAGCCAGAGCATCATCAGTCACACTGGAAAAATGCGACTGATGAACTGAACTAAAAGAATCTGCAAAAAAGTGAAAATCACCAATTTACATTAGGTCTGTTTTCTGCAATGGAAGAAAGTTAGTTCAAGTTATCATTGGTGCGGCCCTCTGACTCAATTCAGGTTACTCACGTGGCCCTTTGTAAAAAATAAATAGCCCACCCCCTTACATTTATATATACAGTGCCTCTCGAAAGTATTCATACACCTTGAACATTTGCACATTTTGTCATGTTTACAACCCTAAACATAAAGATTTTATTCTGATTTTTTTACTGAACGTTTACACACAAGTAGCAGACAACTGTGAAGTGAAAGCTAAATGATACATGATTCTGTTATTGTTCAAAAAATAGAAAAACGAAAAGTGGGGCGTGCATAAGTAAATTATACGGCATGAATGAATACTTTGTGGGACCCCCTTTTACTGCAACAACAGCAGCAAGTCTTTTGGGGTTTGACTCTACAAAATTTGCACATGTAGAGACAGACATTTTAGCCCATTCCTCTTTACAAAACAACTCAAGCTCTGTCACATTAGAAGAAGAGCGTTTGTGAACAGTAGTTTTCAGATTATTCCCACAGATTTTCAATAGGATTTAGGTCAGGACTTTGACTGGGCCATTCTAACACATTAATATGTTTTTATTGAACCATTCCATTGTAGATTTATCTTTGTGTTTAGGGTCATTGTCCTGCTGAAGGTGAATCTCCGCCTCAGCCTCAGTTCTCTTGCTGACTCCAGCAGGTTTTCCTCCAAAATGTCCCTGTATTTGGCTCCATTCATCTTCCCAACTATTCTTACAATCTTCCCAGTCCCTGCTGAGGAAAAACAGCCCCACAGCATGATGCTCCCCCCCGTATATTTGACCCTGGGGATGGTGCACTCAGGACGATGAGCAGTGTTAGGTTTGCTCCATACATAACGTTTTGCATCTGGGCCAAAAAGTTACATTTTTGTCTCATCTGACCAAAGCTCGTCCTTCCACATGGAAGTGGTGCTATACTCTTTCCATTTCTGAATAATGGATTGAACAGTGCCCCAGGAGATGTTTAAATCTTGGGAAATCTTTGTATAACTTAACGCTGCTTTAAACATCTCCAGAACTTTATCCCTGACCTCTCTGGTGCTCCTTGACCTTCATGATGTTGTTTAGTGACCAATACACTCCGACCACAGCTATGAGGGCCTAAAAGAACAGCTGAAATTATACTGAGAGTAGATTATACACAGGTGGCCTCTATTTAACCATTAGGCCAAGGTGTGAACATTCTGCCGTCACTAGGAATGTTATAAAGGCAATTTAATGCACTCAGAAAATGCTGTATGAATACTTATGCACGCCCCACTTTTCACTTTTCTATTTTTTGAAAAATAACAGAATCATGTATCATTTTGCTTTTGTAAACATGACAAAATGTGCAAAAGTTCAAGGTGTATGAATACTTTCGAGAGGCACTGTAAGTTTAGAATAAACAGAGAATAGTATGGCTGGCCAGGCTAATATTTATGTTCTGTGAGTCTCTCCCTGAGCTCTTCTTTGGAGTCTAATGTCTAACATATTGGGTCACAGGTTACATCCAGGTAGTGACTGTGGTGATCTGTCAGTTTTAGAAGTCTATGTATCTGAGTTGAGTCTTTGCCAGGCTCATGCTCCACACTGCGTCCTCCTTTGTCGTTGTAACACTATCAGCATACTGCACATGTGAACGTGACCCGCTAACGGAGCGTTGTGCTGTTTCAGGGCACGCAGCAGCTGGGCGTGGAGCTGGCGCGCTCTCCTGTCTTTCTGTACGAGGACCAGAATGGGCAGCCAACCCCGGACATGTACCCCATCTTCAGGAGAGTCAGTCTGGCTGACGGCAAGTGGGTAGATCCTCACGCACGCAAACACACACCCGCACTACTGGGCTACTGGGCACACCTGTGGGCTGGCCGATATTGACACAAATCAACATCTCAATATTTTTGGGACTATCTCCATAACGATGATGAAGCAATATTCCTTCAAACTTTCCAAAAAAATATGCTGACAAACATCTTAAAGAGGGGGTATTATGCTTTTTTCAGCCACATAGCACCAGTCTATAGCACACTACAATGATGACGAAACCTTCTGTTGGTCTGTCAATGCAGTAAATTAGAATAACTACCTTGTATAAAATTGCTCTTTCAAAATGGCGGTAGCGGATGACTTGAAATAGGCCTCTGTCTCTTTAAGAACCTCTGACCCTTTCCGACACGCCCCCTCCACACGCTGTCTGTGGCATCACAACAACACTGCGCTCGTTGTCTCAAGTATTGAAACTACGATCGGTGCATTTTAATTTTTATTGTTGGAAAGGAGCTACTGTTTATCACTTTGTGAACAATGGCCACACAGGATATTATTTGGAGACGAACCTTCCACACCGGACGCTTGGAAGGGGCTCTTGCCTGAAAAATAACTGCTGTTTGGAGGCTATCTCTTTGCATCTGCCATGCCCTATGGATCTCTAACTATACCCCCATGGACGACACCAGGATCTGCAGGAGCCCATACGATTCAAAAGACGGACATTATCTCCGCAGGTGGACAATGGTTTTACCCGTTAGCTTGTTATAATCGACTACAGCTCATTGTTGATGAAAAGTCTGCAATAAACCATAAATGTGTAAAGCCAGGCTCATTGTGTAATAATCGTAAAGGCTGCTTCGAGTAGTTGCTGCTTTATTGACGTTATTTGTGCACAGTATGCTGCCTGTTTTCAATGAATGTTGTGAAGGTGAAGGTTGTTAGCCTGTCGCGGCTAACAGTGCCTTAGCTCCGGGAGAAAACCACTCGGCCACGACTCACTGTAGATGAAATGTGAGCAGTAAACTACGAAATCAACAAGCCAGGCTCCGTGTGTGATCATCATAAAGGCTGCTTCAAGCAGTTGCCTGTTTTAGTGACGTTTTCAATGCATAATATGCTGCTTGTATTCAGTGAATTTTCCCGTTAGCTTGTCGCGGCTAGCTTGTTAGCTCCGGGAGAAAGCCACTCGTCTATGACCCATTGTAGATGAAATGTGAGCAATAAACTTCCAAATCAACAAGCCAGGCTCCGTGTGTGATCATTGTTAAACGGTTCTTTATGTGTGTGGTGGTTTTATTGACTTTATTTGTGCATATTTCTCGTTTTCACGTGATGACTCGAGGTTTAGCTTAGCATTAGCTTTCTCCGGAGGCTCTGTGCATCATCAAGGCCCAGCGCAGAACCAGACACTGAAATAAGTGTTCTTGTCACCGGTTTTAATCCTGGGTGTTTCGGTAACAGAAACACTGATGTGTGTTTTTGTAAAAGTCTGCTGTGGCTCCGGTTCACAACACATGAAGCTAATCCTCCATGATGACTCTGTTTACATCTTAGGGCTAGACACTGCGGGGAGGGGGTTCTGCTGAGGAGCAGTGGTTGGTTACTCGGCTGGTGACGAAAGGTCGGAGGCGTATCCTGGAGGTCGAGGGCGTTTCCTGAAGGAATCAGGCGTTTTATCCCTAAAATGGCCGCCATCAGAGTTTCTACAGATTACTCGAAAATACGTGAATGTGCCCAGGCAACACTTCAGGCATGGTTTTAATGAGGGAATGACTTAATAACATGATGTAAAGCTTGAAAAAGTCATTTTTGCATAATACCCCCCCTTTAATGTACATAGCTTAATTTAGACTGCGTTCCAAATTATTATGCAAACAACATTTTTCTCTGATTTTCTAAACTGTCAACTGAAATCAGCATAATTTTCAAGTCTTTAACTGGTAGAGGATCATTTAAATGTGGTTGCTGATGTCACAGCCTTGTTGGGACATGGTGGCCATTCACCAACCATCCACTACTCCATCCATCTGACCATCCAGGGTTACACGGCCTCATCAGTGAACAAGACTGTTTGAAAATGAGTCTTCATGTATTTCTGAGCCACTGCAGCCATTTCTGTTCATGAGCTTCAATGAACAGTTTAGGGGAGGCCGGATAGAAGGTCTATGCACAACTGCAGCCTCTGGAGGGTCCTACACCTTGATTGTTCGGGAGACTCCAGAGGCATCAGCAGCTTCAAATACCTGTTTACCGCTTTGTAGCAGCTGTTCTAGTCATCTGATATATTTGTCTGGCAGAAACCGGCCTTTATCTGCACAAACCCGTGTGTGTTTACCCTTTTGACACTGAAATACTATTTGCATAATAATTTGGAACGCAGTGTACAAGATAAGTGCACCCCCATTATTTACCATTCTTTTTCCCACATTTCTTGGCATAAACTCCCTATTGTAAGTTAGCATATATTCCAAAAAGCAATTTTCGATAATATCTTTTACACAATATATTACCCACGTCTAGACATACCTGTCAAGCTTTGAATTTGAAAATACAGGACATTTTCCGGCGCCCACTGCGAGTCGTCCCCATTTCGCCCTCTTCACAGACAAAGGTTTGGCTTGTTCAGCACACTCACCACCACCTTTGAATTCATCAACAATGTGCATATTTGCATCATCTGGGTCTGGTACATCTCCATTTTCTTGCCCTACAAATGAAATACATCTTATGAATCCACTTTTTACACATGGCTCGCTATCACCTTTCTCCTTCAGCCCCGTTTGCCTTTTTCTATCTACCCGGCCCTGTGCTTGTGTCCCGTCAGGTGGCACCGCGTGGCCTACAGCGTGCAGGGCCAGTCCGTGACCCTGTATCTGGACTGTGTCAAAGTGGAGACGGTGCAGCTGCTGCGAGGAGCGGACCCCCACGTGAGCACCGACGGGGTCAGCGTGTTCGGGACGCGGCTGCTGGACGAGGCTGTCTTCGAGGTGAGACTGGCAATGCTTGGTTTTAATGTCAGAGTAAAAAAGAAAAAGACCAAACTCACCCTTAACAATGTTTATTTTGTGACGTTTTGTTGAGTAGCGTTTCAGAGCTTTCCAGGAAATCACTCCAACATAGTGACGCTCCCTCGTCTTTCCCACACTCATTCATTTTCAAATATTAGCATGTTTGGTATACACGTGTAGCAGGAAAGGCGACTGAGATGACGCTGTAATACAAATATGGTCATTTCCTTTCTTCCACTGGCCAAAGAGGCAGAGATATACACACACATGCGCAGACGTTACAAAACTTTAAATGGGCCGACAGTGACACAGATGGTAGAGACAGATGGCCATGGTTGGAATGAATGGCAATTTTGGCGGCCATCTTGTGCCTGGCCCTTCATGTGATCAAATGGAAACACCGTGCAGTGCAGACTGTAGCGCCATTTGTTTGATCGATTTCATGGAACACATAGAACACTTCAAATCATTCACTTCTATTCAGATGAAATTTAACATTTGTTTCCTTCTTTAAAACAGTATTTCTGTACTTTTTAATACAACAAGCCCAATATTTATTGAGCGTGGGACAGTGATACAGTGAACGCTAACACTGAACCCTGGGAATGAATGGAGAAAACTAAGCTAATACGACTAAACAACACGACGTTTCAAAGAAATGACCTGATACTGACTGAGATACGATTTTCATCTAATTTCTGCCTGATTTATTGAGCTTAGAACCCCAAAACAAGGTGAATTTCTCACGTTTAACATGCTTATTTAAAAAAAACTAAACCAGATTCAAATTCCCCTCTGAAAAAAAATATTTTATACTAATCTATCAACAAAATGCTTTTGGCTCTGGAATGTCAATCTGGCTCTTGCCAGGTTAGAAAAATTGGCAATTTGGGCCATTTCTTTACTTGGCCATTTCTTTACTTACTAACTTACTTCTTTACATTTAATTACTTGCCATATATATTTTATTCTCATATTTATATCAGCAAAAGTTTCAAAGTGATGCCTCTAAATAGAATCCTTTTTCCTATTCACCTGCCGCGTCTTGTCTTAAATTCACCACTGCTCATTTGGACAAAATACAAACTAAAGGCAAGCCATGATTTACTGTATGTTGTTGCTGCTGCCTGCCCTGCTTGATTTACTCAGTGTCAATTAAAGGATTTAGATGTCTGATCTAACTTCATTGCCCCCCAGTGGTGACATGTGTGTATTGTACTGCAGTTACTTGAGGTGTACTTCCCATGCGTTCTTTAATACAGGATTAGTACCACTTAGCATCACATCATAAAGACGTAGAGCACATAGGAAGCCGACTCTTCACAGACTTCTCCAGCTACAAGCGTGTGTGTGTGTGTGTTTGTGTGTGTGTGTATGTGTGTGTGTGTGTGTGTGTGTGTGTGTGTCCAGCCTCAGGGCGGTGAGGTAACTGTGGCTGCTTACTCTGACCTCCTGTAGCCCGCTGTTATAAGCACAAGTCAGTGTGGAACAGATGCCTGTGCGTCCGTACAAATATCCCAATGGATATTTCCCACTTTAACCCTGGCGTGAGACTTCAGAGTTACCACGGTTGATTAAAAAGTCTTTCAATGTTTTGTGCCAAAATTAAGGTCCTGATTTATTTGTTTTTCACTTTGTTTTTCACACACCTTTATTTCGCCAGGAGAACCTTTTTGAGATTGAGGCAGCACAATTACAAATTACAGCAGGAACCATATGTTCACATACACCTTATGAAAAGACACATTTGCATTTTTTGTCATTGTCTGCTTGCTGAATTTGCTAAATACCAGAAGAAATACAATTTTTATATTACTTTTTACAAAACCAAAAGTTTTACATTTCATTATTATTTGGTAGCATTGCCTTTAAACTGTATAACTTGGGTCAAATGTTTTGGATTTCCTTCCACAAGCTTCTCTCAATAGTTGGCAGAACTGGTGTAACTGAGACACATTTGTCGGCCATCTTGTGTGCACATGCCTTTTCAGCTCTGCTCATACATTTTCAACTTGATTGAGATCAGGACTTTGTGATGACCATTTCAAAATCTTGACTTTGTTTTCCTTAAAGCAGTACTAAGTAACGTGTTTACCTTAATAAATCCTTTTCGTAGTCCCAAGTGTTTATGGGATGATTGGAGGGTCTTTCATCTCTCCCTGGTGTGTCTGACCAGAAAACCATGTTTGCAACTTGACTGCCACCGGTGCGGAGAAAGCAATACACACTAATGGAATCACGAAGAAGAAGCTAACATGCTAACGGGCAAAGCTAACTACGGGCTAACGTCACTTTAAACAGTATTTACAGCCAGGTTTGAGTGAAAAAAAATATTTCCATTGTATAATTGGATGCACAGTAACCCTCTCTCCCTTCGCCTTTCCTGTCAGCGTAGTATTTACTCTCCAAAACAATTAATAAGTTAAAAAATCGTAACTTGCTACTACACCTGCAGTTGCGCTTATGGCCTCTTAGGGGAAGAGTTACTTAGTACTGCTTTAAGCCACTTTGTAACCAGTTTGGCAGTTTGCTTTGGGTTATTGCTATTTTTATTGACCTTTATTTACCCAGGCTAGTCCCACTGAGATTAAGAATCTCTTTTTCAGGGGAGTCCTGGCCCCAGAGGGGAATCTATTGTACATGTTTTTATTGGTAGGGGATACCGGAGTACCCATCTGCGCCCAAGCTTTAACTTCCTGCCTGAGGTCTTGAGATGTTGCTCCAATATTTCCACATAATGTCCTTTCTTCATGATGTCATCTATTTAGTGAAGTGCACCAGTCCCTCCCGCTGCAAAACAACCCCACAGCATGATGCTGCCCCCCCGTATTTCACAGTTGGGACGGTGTTCTCAGGCGTTTTCCTCCCAACGGACGATGGTCATTATGGCTAAATTTATTTTTATATTTTTTTGTCAGACCACAGGATATGTCTCCAAACATTTAAGTCTTATCCTTTTTTAATTTGCAAACTCCATACTGGCTTTTTCATGTTTCTTTTGGAGTCAGAGCTTCTTCCTGGCAGAGTTCCCTCTCAGCCCATGTCGGTACAGGACTTCCTTCACTCTGGATAATGACAAACTCTGACCAGGCTCAGCATCTTCACCAGGTCTTTCTGGTTTCTTTCTGACCTGTATGATGACAGGACATTTCCATCATTGAATTTTGAAACTTGATGGCTGCCATACATTATACCACACAGTAGCATTTCCTTTCAAAGTAATGATGATCTTAAGATTGTGTCATCCAAACTGCAAAGATGTGTTTATTTATTTATTTTACATAAAAGCATTTTAACACTATAACTGTCTTAGATATTTTTGCCGTTTTGGTACCATTTTGGCTTGGGTTGTATTAAAAGAGGGAATAACGATAACAATCTTGAGTGTTGCATTAACGGTATTGTTGCAACTCTTTACAAAACCATTTCAATTTTGGCATGTTCAGTTGAATTCCAAAAGAAATTAGCAACATTAGTTACTATCTGTTCATCTGCGTCTGAGCGAGATATTGTGGCTTCTCGCAGATTTGACGTCATCTAGCATTGCGCTAACAATAAACTGGCGATATTTTGTGCAGCCCTAGATTAGCATTTGTTTTGACCAGGGGTGTGGCTCAAAATTGTGGGCCCTAGGCATAAACCATCCCAATGGGCCCATTCCACACTTTGTCTGTGAGTTTTTAAAGCTTTGAACAGGTTTTTGAGGCCCCTTCCTGCCCTGGGGTAAACAGTACCCTTTACTAGGACACCCCTGCTTTTGGCTAATGCTAATCAACAGATGTTGCTAGCTGCTCACAGCAAACATTGCCGATTGTGCCCATAACGTTTGATCCTAATCTCTGCTGACCAACAGAACAAAGGGAGCTGTTAAATCAGACTTTATCTTACGATGAGCTAAATTACCGCCACCCGCTTTATAAATGTTTTCCCCGTGTAGCTGTTGACTGGACTCCCGCGCTGTATCCGGAGATGTCCTGAGAGCTTCGTGTGCTGCTGGCAAACCATCAGACTTTGGATCTGGAGACCATTAACCGGCGAGACTCAACAAAAGGGCCTGTTCGCTCACTTTGATCACGCCAACAGAACGCACTTTATAGTTGGATAAAGACACACTGACACTTTTATTGATGTCATCTGTGTCATTAAAGGCTGCAGAGCGGACATAACTAGAAATGTTCGCCAAAGAGCGTCACAACTCTTCCCGGATGTGAATTTGGCTTTGTGGCTGTGTAAAAATGGTGACCCAAAAATAGGAGCCGAAACAACCATATCGCAAGAGGACACGATATATCTCAAAACAACTGAGGTCTTCCATCCGATTGAGTTTTGCCTGATTTACTTTTTTTTTTCTCACAGAGACAGCCTAAAACAAAAACACGTGGGAGTTTATAAATGTACAGTTCAGTTCAGTTTTAGTTATATTTCTCCTAACTTTGTTCCTTTATAACTTTTCTTGGTCCAGATTTGGCCATTTTTAAATCTTGTTTTGATACTAGATAAAAGAATGACTGAAAGGAAAGTGTTGAAATGTTAGAAAAGTATTGCATATTATATGTATTCATTAACACAATATTCAGTACATTTATAAGATAAGATGAGCCTTTGTTGATCTCACAATGGAGAAATTGACGTGTTACGTTCAGCTCTCAAGAAAATACACTCAGAGTGTGCAAAATAGACAGGAATATACAATTATATAGTAAATCGAGGTATCTTATGTAAAATAACTACAAAACTTTAGGGGGTAAAAAGTATAACAATAAAATAAATATATTATTTACTGTCATATTGTGCAGCGCCAGTGGATGTGCTACTTTATGTGGAGATGTGTTTCCCAGAGTCAAAGTTCTCATATAAATCTATACAGAAAAGTACATTTAGTTCAATGATTAAAGAGATTATTGTTAAGATCAGGGGTTTGTAACATTTTCAACACCAAGTGTATAGAATTATAGAATATTTGACCTTCCAAATCCCACCTCTTAAAGCATTTGACCTTCAACGTACCACCTCATAAAGCATTTGACCTTCTACGTACCACCTCATAAAGTATTTGACCTTCCAAGTACCACCTCATAAAGTATTTGACCTTCCAAGTACCACCTCATAAAGTATTTGACCTTCCAAGTACCACCTTGTAAAGTATTTGACCTTCCAAGTACCACCTCATAAAGTATTTGACCTTCCAAGTACCACCTCATAAAGTATTTGACCTTCCAAGTACCACCTTGTAAAGTATTTGACCTTCCAAGTACCACCTCATAAAGTATTTGACCTTCCAAGTACCACCTTGTAAAGTATTTGACCTTCTAAGTACCAGCTCATAAAGTATTTGACCTTCTAAGTACCACCTCATAAAGTATTTGACCTTCTAAGTACCACCTCATAAAGTATTTGACCTTCCAAATCCCACCTCTTAAAGCATTTGACCTTCTACGTACCACCTCATAAAGCATTTGACCTTCTAAGTACCACCTCATAAAGTATTTGACCTTCCAAGTACCACCTCATAAAGTATTTGACCTTCCAAGTACCACCTCATAAAGTATTTGACCTTCCAAGTACCACCTTGTAAAGTATTTGACCTTCTAAGTACCAGCTCATAAAGTATTTAACCTTCTTAGTACCATCTCATAAAGTATTTGACCTTCCAAGTACCATCTCATAAAGTATTTGACCTTCTAAGTTCTGCCTCTTAAAATAATTGACCTTCTACCTACCGCTTTGCCAAGATCAACATCAAATCAGGATTGTCATATTAGAAATGTGTCGGTAAAGGGAATGAGCTTGGACTGACAGTGTGGACTTTCACTCCCTCTTTCATTGTTATATATACATGAAAAGCATAAATCCATAACAGAGCGTGCTGGTTGTCTCTAAATCCTCATGTTGTGTCTGCGTCTGTTCCTCAGGGAGAGATCCAACAGCTGCTGATGGTGGATGACCCCGCGGCGGCAGAGACGTATTGCCAGAACTTCATCCCCGACTGTGACCGCGCCCTGCCCTACAACTCCATCCTGGTGGAGCCGGAGGAGGTCAGTGATGCTGTGCGCACATGCATGTAGCAATGCAATACTCAATGTCAGAAAAAAACACTTGATCAGTGCTGCTTGTCAAAGTAACGTTTCCTTGTTGCCCCTCTCAAAAGCTCGTAATGTTATTGCGTTGCTTTATTATGATAACCTTTCGAATGTGTGCACAGTAAATGCATAAATAATAGTGCGTTAAATGTGCTTCTCTGAGCTTTAATTATGTATTTTTACTGTCAAATTGCAGCAACAATCTACAACAAAAGGCATCAACATGATCTCATCCTTATAAAAATGAACTAAACTGCTGATAGTTGGCATGAGCTAAAGATGAGCATATTAGTCTTTGCAGAGGGCTTACTTTTGTAAATCACAGATTACAAGCAAAATAAGCTTTTTCACGACGTAAATGCACTCACAGAGACCTCCGATGCTGTAAAGCTGAATAGTGGCGTCTCCTCTGCTGCCCAGACACAAGAGCGACAGGGAAAGGCTTTGAGGAGACAACCAGAGCTAATGTGTTACTGAGTTGAAAATGCGCACCAGATTACTCACAAAACACATTACATTAGTCGTTACTCTCAACACTGATCAATGTTGATTTTGGATCCGATTTTATTCCATATTATTTAGTTCGGGAAATAGACTTTTTACAGCTTTTTGACCATGTTACAATGTTGTTCTCTCATCAAAGAGTCACTACAACAAAGTGTGAGATACTGATAAAGACACCTTCTCTTTAAAGCAGGGGTTGCCAAAGTGGGGCCCGCGGGTCAAATTTGGCCCCCCGGACCAATTCCGATGGCCCACCAGAGAGTGACATACTTTTGCACCGTGTATGGTTAACGCTAACTGTTCCCATTCATTCTCAGTGGTAAATATGGATGCAGTACCCTTTTTGACCACTAGCGTCAAATTGGGGGGCGCTGTTTCACTTCCTTCGCCATCACAGAGCATTGTAGCGCATCAACTTTCCCAGTTTTTCAACTTTTATTTCAAAGGTTGTTGATAAACAAAGGTGCATGTTAAAAATTTATGCTGAACTGACACTTTCAAAATGATCTAACATCACATTTTATTTGAGTTACCAAAAGAATGAGGTAAAGTCACTGTGGGTGCTGCAGATACAGGTGTTGTTGTTTACTTTTTGCTCTATGTTGCTCTATGCTACATTTGCTGATTTAGTTTGACTAAAACTAGGCTTTTGCCATAGTTAACATTTGTATTGATGTGGCATGTTATTTGCATAGATAGAATCAAATGCAAATATACACCGAAAAATGAAATAAAGTAACTATTATCATTTGCCGTTATATGTGTTTCACGCTTGACATCGCCGTGTTTGGCCCATGACCCACAGGCACTTTTTTATTTTGGCCCTCGGAGACAAAAAGTTTGCCCCCCCTGCTTTAAAGGATCTTCCCCAGTGACAATTCGAAATGTGGTGACGCCTGTTTTTACAGCACAATACTTTTCCACTTCCACAGACAAACCACTACAGCGTCTTCTTATACCTCAAAGACAAAGTCCAGAAAGTCAAGAAATTGACTTTTGAACTTCACTCAAAACGAACAGTCCATGCATCTTCAGTTCCCCGCCGTCTGTGCTCTCATTGTTGCAGCACATGTGGTCGTTTTTGTGGAGCGCGGCTTGTTTGGCAAAATACTTTGTTCTAGTGGGAAGACTCTCAAATGGTTTCCACTCCTGCAGCTATGTATGTCATCTGGATCCCGGTTCAGACAAGTCCACGCTTTGGTCTGCGGTTTGGTACATGTGTTTGACTGTTTGTGTTACGGCGGCAGAACTCCGAGAGCTAAAACAATGCCTATTATTATTATTATTATTGGCGTTTTTACACAGCAGAGCGCGGTCGCTGTGGGGTTCCACCGTGTCATGCGGAGGCCATTAAGGCACAGCATCAGGCCTCAACGTTTGGCCAAGATGGCCTTTGTTTCCAAGCAAGAAACACAAAGGGTGAAAAGATTTGGCAAAGGATTGTGGGTAGGGTTGAGCAGGTATAGCTGTGGTTAGAGTAGACAAATCATGTATGTGTTTCTCCTTTCGGACATTTCAGGAGTGATATTTTGCATATTAAAACTTGATATAGTTATAGTATATGGAAAGGAGACTCAAATTTGGGTTAGAGCGCCCTCTGCTGGTAGCACGGGGAGCCAAACATGCTAAAAACAGTATACGAGACTCCATTTTGACTCAACAGCAAACAAATCCATGGCGCTCTGATGAACGCAGCGCCAAGTGGACAGGATTACTCGAAACTGGGTGAATGATCCGAAATATCACTCCAGGCATGTTTCTGACAAAGGATTAATATTTATTATTATGTTGTTTAACCCCTTAACTCCCACCTGAACCGAGCACATTTTCTCCAGTTTGGCTTTACCCCAATCCAAAAGCTTCTGGAAAAAAGGTGTGAAAATAGTGACAAAAATGTCACAAAAATGACAAAAGAAATGTCAAACAAAATGACAAAAAAGTGACGAAAAAATGACAAAAATGTGATAGAAAATTGACAAAAAGTTGACGAACAAATGACAAAAATGTGACAATAAATGACAAAAAAAAATGAGTTACAAAAATGAGTTGAATACCCAACAAAAAAATGATGGAAAAAAAATCTGATGACGCGAGGCAAAAGATCCTCTCGGTTCAGGCGGGAGTTAAGAAGTTAAAAGCTCAGAAAAAGTCGATTTTGTATGATTGAAATAAACAGCAGCCAAATCTCATGAGAATTGGAAATGAAGTTGTGAGATTTATGGATGTTGGAGTTAAAGAGGTGTGTTATTATGCACAATCTGCAAAAATTACCTTTTGTAGTCACATTAGTGTTGGATCTGTCTTCAAAAAATGTACCTAGAGTTCAACTTGGAGTCTATTCTAAAAAAGAAGAGATGTCATGTACCAGGTTATAGCTAAAAATATTAATTGCCACTAAAAATATAAATTTCCACCCGCAATATACTTACACAGGTTCATAAAATGTATAGAGAATGATACACAGACAACACTCCCACTCACTTGCCATACCATTCATATCACAGTTATTCAATGCAGTATTGGTTTACTGTCTTAAAACGTCCACTGGAGCTTTGCTACTGGCACCGATGTCCGACAGTTGCTGCATCCACGGAGAGGCGCTGGTGCTTGTTTTGATGGGGGAGCGAGAAGAGTGTCTTAACCTCTTAACTCCCACCTGAACGGATTCCATTTTCTCCAGTTTGGCTTTACCCTAATCAAAAAGCTTCTTGGGAAAAAAGCACCAAAACAGCCACAAAAAATGAGAAGAAAACAAGGATGTAAACGCAACAAAAATGTGACAAAAACTCAACCAAAAAGTGACAAAAATTCAACAAAAATGTGACAAAAACTCAACCAAAAAGTGACAAAAACTCAACCAAAAAGTGACAAAAATTCAACAAAAATGTGACAAAAACTCAACAAAAATGTGACAAAAACTCAACAAAAATGTGACAAAAAGTGACAAAAATTCAACAAAAATGTGACAAAAACTCAACAAAAATGTGACAAAAACTCAACAAAAATGTGACAAAAACTCAACCAAAAAGTGACAAAAATTCATCAAAAATGTGACAAAAACCCAACAAAAAAATTACAAAAACTCAACAAAAATGTGACAAAAACTCAAAAAAAATAAAAATAAATTTTAAATGAGGTGCTACACAGGCCTATATAATAGCCAAAGAGGACAGAATGCATTTGGTTTAGGCGGGTGGTAAGAGGTTAAAGGGACAGGGGCAATTTTCAATACCAGAAGACAAGATAGGGGAACTTTGAATGAGCCGTTTTCGATCATTAACAAAAACCATGAGATTGCTATTGAGATGTGTTTGAAAGAATCTCCAGGTGACCCACGAAAAAGGGAGCGGTCCTCAGCCCAAAGACCGCAGTGGAACAGATCAGATAAGTCCGTGTGTGGTTGACGGAGGCCTTGCTTACTGTGTGTGTCTGCAGCTGGAGAGAGTGCCGAGGAAACCCAAGGTGGAGCACTTTGAGGAGTTTGACTACAGCGACCTGTACGACGACCTCTCGGTTTCCACGGTGACAGCGGGGCCCAATATTACAGAGTATGAGGTATGACACTCACTGTAGAGTCGATTTGTTTGTTAGCATATTAACGCCCTTTCATCTGACAGCAGTTGAGGCTGTGTGATTTAATCATTTCACCAATTTCAAATACAACAGTGAAATTATTAATGAATCCAGATCCAGATTCTCTTCAACATAAAAACAAGTGGTACAGCCAGAGTCAGATGAGCCTCACAAGCCCTGAGTCGGGGAAAACAACATGACGACACACTTTTATTTTAGCAGTAAATAAAAGCCCCCGACTACAATATTGTTAGATTTCTTCTGTTCTTGACCCATTAATTATAAGTACTTTGCTGCATGCTTGCTGTCACTCAGCTCCTGCGCAGGAGTTGAGTCTCTGTGGTTCTAAAATGCATGTTTGCTTTGCGATGCTACTGTTGCTAACGTCCACCACGGGTTAATGATTATAGAAATCACAGAAATGCCTTTAGCTGTCTGTTCCCACAAATACACACATTTGTTAGCCAACGACTCCCAGACCAGACATAAAATTGAATGTTCCATCCCCCATACAAATGAACAGGGAAGTAGTTTCTATATTATTAACATATTATAAGATGATGTTTATGTGTATCCAATCCCACAAACAGCAGAAACTTGAGTTAGCATTTAGCTCAGAGGACACTTCTACACGCTAATTTATATCTAAAGAAAAATCTCCAAAGGTCTGGTTCCATTCATTAATGATTTCTGGCTAGGCTTTGACCTCAGCTATATGTGGTCGATGGTTGACAACGGCTTAAAACATCTGGATCAATCATAATTTGCGATGTTTGGTGGCTAAAGCTAACTGCTCGGAAAACAATACATTGAGCCGTCTTGCTAACTGTTCGCCTACGTTAGGATCAAACGCCGCTTCTCCGCGTTATTTCTATGCTAATGACAACAAGAGCTAACTGCGCTCTCTAGATGTTTTGTAACTGTATTTATGAGATCGCAAACATAACCACGCCTTTTGGGTTTGAAAAATAAATTACTTTGAGCCACACTTTATTAGTTGTTTTTTTTTCTTTTTTTTTTTCTTCTTAGCTTAAAGGGACTCTACGGAGTTTAAAAATGTGAAAATGATGTATTTTCCTCCCCCTACATGGTCCAGCCATGTCCTAATGTGTAGAATGAGCCCAGACCTGTTCACCACAACTGCCTCTAAAATCCTGCGCTGTCACTCAAAAAATGCCGTCATGCACGAGCTTTATATAGAAGCTGCAGTTACATGTATGACCTGAGGTGGCAGTAGTGAGTGTAAAATGACCAACTTGCATCCAGTCCCTTTAAATGAGTTGTCACTGTCATCAAACTTTCCGACTTGGCACTGAAACTCGGGGGGGGGGGGGGGGGGGGGGGAGAGCTTTACCAGCTCTGAGTTCCGACCTTTGAGGACAAATGGAACGCAGCATAAAATAAAACTTAGACGGTGCCACAGTAATCCATCCAGCGGTCCTAACTCCCTGTATCCTACTGCACCTGTCCCTTACGGCTCCGCCCGCAGGTGGAGGGGGGTTACTTTTATGTGCTTAATCTAATTGATGTACATTTAACATAACAATTCATGATGGATTTTCCTCTTGCTGTGAGCAGATTGTTGAGTACGAAGACTACGACAACTCCACCGACTACTACCAGGTCCAGGAGTACGAGTACGAGGAGGAGCATGCAGCCGAGAGAGAGCAGGCGTACACCCTGGGGCTGGAGGTACACTTTGACCAATTTACTTCTGTAACACACACTCACGCACCACATGCCTTTAACTGTTTGCTGTTTGTAATTTTCTCCTTAGAATATTCCGGAGAAAGGGGAGAAGGGAGAGCCAGCCGTGTTTGGGCCGGTGAGAGAAGCCTATGCACACATGACTTTGATATAAACGTCATCTTGTTCAGTGTACAGCCGGGGAAATAGGTGTTGGACACTGTTTCTGGGTAAATATCTGTCTAAATGGGCTATTGGCCTGAAGTTGTCTCCAGATAAGTCTGTGTACAAGTCACTTCTTGGCATAAATCAGGAATGTTGGTCCAACACTTAGTTTCTCGCTGTTTACAACTCTCTACAGAATGACTTCTTTTGAACATACACCAGACACAACTAAACTCTCTTCTTATTCACAGGGGACACAGATCTATGGAGCTGCGGGGCCCGAGGGACCTCAGGTCAGTGAAGATCCTCCTCCTGTGTTTTGTTTTAGGGCAGGTTTTAAGGAGACAAAGAAAAGTAAGGAACACACTATAAATCAGGGCCATCAACAGAGTCGCCGAGGCCTGGGGCGAGAACGTTGCACATGGGTTCCCCTCCCCCCTTTTTCTAATATAAAAAAAAATATATTAAAAAATCACTCTTTCATGGGGCCCTGTTCCTGTGGCCTGGGGAGGCCCTGCTATACTGTATATACAAACCAAGTCAAGTCAAAAGTTTGGTAACGCTTTTTTGTTGCTGTGTTTTTTTCTTTTATTTCAGGAGTATTTATATTGTAGAAAGTGACTGAAGGCGTTCATTTATAAATGAACACATATGGAATTATGTTTTGTACGAAAAAAAGGTGAAGTTGTTTCTTCACAATAGCCGCCTTTGCATTGATCATTTTTTTGCACTTTTGACCTTTTCTCGTTGAGCTCCATGTAATTCTTTTTGAACTCCATGTGTAGTGACCAGAAATGGTTTTGACTTCACAGACTTTTAAAACGTTTCATGGACGACCTTATGCAGCGAGAGAAAAAAGGAAAAAGAAAATGCCAAGAAGGGTGGCAATTTTGAATCATAATTTATATATAAAACATATTTTGAGAAAATCACACAAAGTAAATACTTTTGGAAAATCAAACATAAAACTGGTTCCAATTGATGATGATAATTAATTGGTTTTACATAGCACTTTTCTATCTGATGGTTTACATTGCATTATTCATTCACTCCATACTTGGTGGCAAGGTACTATTGTAGCCACAGCTGCCCTGGGGTAGACTGTGCCATTGGCCCCTCCTACCACCAACCACTCACTCATTCACTACATTCCTGGTGTTTCCCAAACGGTCTCCCATCCAAGTACCGACCAGACCCCTCCTGCTTAGCTTTGAGATCTGACAGGATCAGGCAGAGCAAAGGCGGGACGGCCACACTGAGGATGTTTTAGTCTTATGAGAGCGAGGAGAGGCTTCCGAAAATCGAAGCGGAACTCAACCAACCCAGTCCAGTCAGACAGTATTCAAAATATTCACCACAAAGACTTTTTGAGGGTTAGAAGCTCCACAAATCAATGTATAAATTATATCAACAAACAGCAAAAAATAAAGAAACGTTTTTTTGTTTTGTAAAAATAAATGTATTTTTAGGAAACAGCATTTGTTACATGAATATCTATGTACATATGGAGGAAAGTTGATTTTATAAATGTCTTTGATTTCAGTTTTAGCACACGTTTAGAGCTCATTGGCCCAGTACCTAAACACCATTTACCATGACACCATTTAGCTGTGCCCTTTGGTCGTAAGTCTACTCTCTCCGCTCCAAATGAAGCAGTGACGTGTGTGCGTTTCAGGGAGAATCCGGTCCGACCGGAGTGACGGGACTCGTGGGACCCCGAGGAGACCCTGGAGAACTGGTGACTGTTGTATTTGACATCCCCCCGGCGCGTGTTATAAACCCTGTGTAACATGTATATATTTGTGTCCCCCTCCTCAGGGCCCTCCCGGACGGCCCGGTCTGAACGGAGCCGACGGGATCCCTGGACCTCCTGGAAACATCATGCTCATCCCGGTGAGTCCTGTTGTCTGTGCGCCCCGGGCTGTTACTGTCGCCCCTCAGCCCGAGGGACGGCGCTCTTTAGGAATGCACCTGTGGAATGGGCCTAATGAACACGCTCACACGCTGCTTCTGACTCGCTCTGCACTGGGATCAAAGTCGATATACAAGAATGCAACAAAAAACATTTTGTCAATCCTCAAGTTACTTTTTCACAAATTATTAGAAGGCTGAGTTGTGATTTTCCTGGAAAGAATTGTGTTTGTGATTAGCTATGCGATTTCTGCTTTGAAATAGAGACTTGGTTCAAAGTGTTGAACATTTTTCACTTAATAGCTCACTTAAAGATCCAAAATCCTGAAAAACAAACAAACATCGTTGTAACTAATATTTCAACCAAATAAACCCATAGATTTAAACCTAGATATATCCCTTATTTAGATTTTGTTGCTGAAAATATTAGGGATGTTGCTGAAAATATTAGGGATGGTGCAATCCCGATCCGGCCATTTTGAGAGTATCGGATCGTTTTGGTCACTGGATCGGGTCCGATACAAAAGACGGCCGTGAAGCTGCGGTCCTGGATCTGCAGCGGCTCCAGCCTGCACCGAAATGCTTCGAGGTTTATCACAGCACAGTGGTAAACCTGCTGCTTGGAGCCGCTGCAGATCCATGACCATAGATTCACGGCCTTCATGCTATCGCTAAGCTAGGCTACTATCGGCAACCTACCGCTAACACCTGTCTCTTAAGAACTTTCTAATTTAAAATTCAAAGCTGAAGTCAAAACCTTCATATGCTACTAAAAAAAAGCCAACTGTTGAACCTACTGTAATATCAATAGACAATAATTGATAATGATATATATTATCTGAAATATACAACAGAAGTCGAGCATTTTTTTAGCTTGCTTTTGCTTTCATAACACTCTAATTTTTACTTGTACTTAGTTTAGCTAATCTACACTGTAAATAATTTTGTTAAGTGACAAACACTTGATTTGGACATGAACCAAAATCTTTACTCATTTTTTAACTGTTTCTTATCTTAATTATTTTGTTCTTGTGTTTTTGAGTGCATATGCTTTTGTTGTTTTATGTTTTGTGCTACATCAACACGAAGCATAAATCGGACTTGTACAGTTACTTTTTGACTTTTACTTGAATATTTTACCCACCTCTGAACATGCTTTTCCTTCACGTTTGAGAGACGACTGAAATGTGAAGTGCTAAACTTGTTTTTTTGTTTTGTTTTGCAAAATGAGACGAAAAAATGTGATGTTTGCCAATAACATATGGCCAGAGGTGGTCAAAGTATTTGATTTCATCACTTGTGTAAAAGTCCAGAAACCACTGCTTAATTATTACTCCGATAAAAGTCAAAGCCAAATTATACATAAATGAAAGTAGTATTTGAAGTAAAAAGTATCACTTGAGTTAAATAAGCAGTATGAATAATAACTTTGAAGCTTTGAAAACACAAAAATCACAGCCGACTTTGCGACCCGTACGGCAACACGACGGGGACAAACCTGCTTCCCTTGTGTTTCAATGGCACTGACAATGCACAGCGCCACCTGTTGTTCTGGAGTGTGCATTAGAAGGTTAGAAGGACTTTCTACTGGTGTATTCATAGAAGAAGAAAGTAGTACAGTAGAAAAGTTTGTACTCATCTTTCAAATGTAGGTACATTTATATGTAGTACAAAAAAAAGGCCTCAACACAAATACTACTGGTATAAGGTACAGATCCTTCAAAACTCTATTTAAATACAGTCATTAAATAAAGCTGTATGTGCCCAAAATAATCGCATTGGCCTTTGTGATTTTCCTATTGTACCCATTAAATTGTCCCATATTGTCCATCAGGGGGCGCTCTGATGGCGTGTAACCTTGTGTATGCTGTTGTGTGTGTTTGTGCAGTTCCAGTCTGGAGGAGATAACCCGATAACTGGAACTGTGGTGTCGGCGCAAGAGGCTCAGGCTCAGGCCATTCTGCAGCAGACAAAGGCATTTTCACTATTTTCACTTTCATGATCAAGAATCTCCGGCTAATGCTCCTCTGTCTGTCTCTCCACAGCTCGCCATGAAGGGGCCTCCGGGGCCGCTGGGACTCAGGGGACGGCCAGGCCCTCTGGTACAGTACACCCGAGCCCGTTTATTCATTGATTTCGTGCGGCGTCACTGGAGGGCAGCTCACTGGAGTGCCCCCGCACTGTCTGAAGCACGGTTTAGTCAAATCAGGAGCGACGTTTGGATTATAAACAATTTCATCAGTTCAGGTTTTGACTCATTTAGGATTTAGGGCTGCACAATATGGTACAATATTTGAAAACAGTCACAGCACAATCCATTTAATTTAAACTTCAATACAGTGAGTGCCGCCTGTGAGCTGCAACTAACTATAATTTATAGCTGACTTGTCAACAATTATACTTTAAAATTTAGAGTTTCATATTTAGCATCAAATTGCTATTCATTTGGATTTAATTATGATATATGGTGTTGTTATGAAGGAGTTAATGGATAAAACACTGTTAGAAGCTGAAGCGAGTTTGTAGCTTACATTTGTCACACTGTACAAGCCATTGAAATTTAATTATGATTATTTCACCCAACGATTATGCAATTAACATAAATCAATACTCAAAAAAGTATTGATTTAGGAGTTCGGAGAACCCGGAATACTGCCTTCAGTCATCCCCTAAAACGTTGCACCGCCTCCTGGGTTTGTTCCTGTTTCAGAACGTGGTGTCCAGCACTGGTCAGCTCCTCCTCCTTCCTCTTCCTCCTGCGCAGCTCCCTCCGCGCCACAGCTGTCTTTCACCATCTTCTGAGAAGAGCTCAGCGGACGAATATTATCCATCTTATTTTCCAGTGAAGGAACATTAGTCAGAACAACAGTAGTGATAGAAAAATAGTATGGCTTAGCTGTGAGTCTTGCCCGGATACCTCCTCGTTTCTCCCTGTTTTGTTTCCTGTAGCGCCTCCACTGTGCTGCAGCTGGGGTCTTGGTGCCTCTTCAGTGTTTCAGATGAAAAAATGTATAGTTCTCAAATGTCTTTAGCTCAAGAGTTAGCTACCTGAAGTTATCATAAATGCTAATTACATGTAATAAGTGGAGATTTTGTGATCGTGGCACGATAAGTTTAGCAACCCCTGAGGCCTAAACCCTTACAGGCCAAAAAGCCTCAAAAACAAAGTTGGCAATGTGTTCAAAGCTAAGAGGCTATTTCAGTGCTTTGGTGGGCTCTATCCCTGACTCCAGTGTGTTGTGTGTCCAGGGCGCTCCAGGTCCCACTGGACTGAAGGGCAACAGCGGAGACATGGGGCCAGCCGTAAGTATGTGACCAAAGGCGTCTCTGCCTCTGACGCCCGGCTCTGACCGAGCTCTGCTCTTCTGCACAGGGGCCTCCGGGACTCACCGGCATCCCAGGCCAGAACGGACGACTGGGGAAAAGGGTACGCGCAAGTTACTTTTCAACATGACTGTGTGTGCGACGGCGTCGTGAACATGTGTGTGTGTTCTTAAAGGGTCGGGCCGGAACAGACGGAGGGCGAGGGGTCATCGGAGAGACCGGTGCAAAGGTGAACATCGGTGCACAAAATACACATACAAAAATGATTTAACAAGATGTTTGCTCACATTTTTGCTTAAATCTGTCAAATTCACTTTGAAATATATATTTTTTCTTAATTAGCCTGCGTTTCCAATGACATAATGCATTGTTAAGGCTGCCATTTTGAACACCGAAGTGGAATTACGCTGTACTACAACACATGACAATATTTCTACTCAGGATGACGGGCTGCTGATTGACAGTAGCATTTTGTATGTGATCGTAATCATTGCACAAGACGATAAGCGTTAAAAGATGTGACGCACATGTTTATGTAAACAAAGCAACACGTGGTTTCATTTAAAGGCAAAGATGTAGCAGCGCTGTCAGTCGAGCGACAGCTGGAGTTACCAAAGATCTGCTTCCACATCGTAGAGGAAACAGAAAGCCTTTCTCTGTGATTTTTAGAGTTTGTCACGTCAACAGAGCCTCAGCCTGAGTCAGTGTTTAAGCTGCTAAAGACATTAGCATCCTGCTGCAGTTAGCATTTAGCTTCCACACATGTGCAGCTCACATCTATGAGCTCTGAGGAAACACTACAGTCACAGCTCAGCTCTGACCACATGTGTGATTCAGGGCTTTATCTTGGAGAGGTTTGTACGACCTGTAGCTCAACAAATGTTCTCCAGAGCAGGCTTTGTGCTTTTAAGTGCTGTCAGGAACTCTCCAGACACTTTATAGAATCTCAAGTTTTCAGTTTTCATCTTGACTTTAGACTGTGGAGATGCATAGTTTGATATGATAGACACTAGCCACAGGTCTCCAAGATGGCGGCCATAACGACAAAAGTCACGGGACTGAAAGGCCTGTGTAAACGCATCGATTTGTTAAGCCTCATATTAACTCAAAGGTGAACCATGTGATGATTGTTGTGAAATTGTCAGGGCGACCGAGGTTTCGACGGACTGCCAGGTCTGCCCGGTAACAAAGGACATAAGGTCAGTCAGTCACAAGAGTTGATCAGCTAAAATGGGTAAAACGGCGAAATAATAGCGTTGGTGTTTGTCCTCAGGGAGACCGGGGGAAGCCTGGGCCTGTGGGACCTCACGGGGCCTTAGGTGAAAAGGTAGGCCTTTGCAGTCTGACTTATTACAGTCACGTGTGCCAGGTCAGAGTGTAAGGTTTTGAACTGACTCTGTGCAGGGGTCTGAGGGACAACCAGGACCAAGAGGAGCTCCAGGGGACGCTGTGAGTCGCTGTATATTTGTTTATGATAATCATTTACATAGTCTACAAACATACTTGAATATAACTGGCTCTGGCAGAAAATGGGGGGTCATGTTCAAGGCACCACTTTCTTTCTACACTGTGTGTCAGAGTGCAATGACGCCCAGAGTAGAATAAGTTTGTGTTTTATAATGAAACTTTAATCAAATCAAAACATGTCAAATATGTCAACTTAGTGTGTGAAATATTATCTTTTCATATCTGTTCATTCTGTGACATATGTATGAACTGTTTTCCGTAGGGCCCCAGAGGTTTGACCGGGCCCCGGGGCCGAGCGGGGCCTACAGGACAGCCTGTGAGTATCAGTGTCAATCTAGAGGCTGGGACAGTACAAAAGCGGACATCTATCTATCTATCTATCTATCTATCTATCTATCTATCTATCTATCTATCTATCTATCTATCTATCTATCTATCTATCTATCTATCTATCTATCTATCTATCTATCTATCTATCTATCTATCTATCTATCTATCTATCTATCTATCTATCCTCAAAGCATAAGTAGCTTTTTGACGTTTTTATTCCGTAAAAGTAGCTCACATTTGGAACTTTACAATTTCAATATCTGTGGTTTATCCGCCCTCAAACATGAATTCCACCCCATAGGTTGAAGTGTATAATATACGGTGAACAGAGTCTAAACGGCGTGCCAGCTGCGGTGCCCACATCTGATGGTACATCTGTTAACACGGTGTTAATGGCATTCTTATCTCATCTGAAACACATCTCCGGCAGATACACAAGCATGTGTGTGTGTGTGTGTGTGTGTGCCTGCAGGCCACGGCTCTATTCTCTGCATATCCATACAAACAGGTTTATACTTGTTTCCATCGCACAGCAGAGCCGTCTGCCTGGAAGTTTGGACTTTGTTGTAAATGTTTCCTGAGTGTCATCTTCAGTGTGCCACTTTTCAATAGCACAAGCCTCGAAGGATTTTTGTTCAAACGCGGCTACAGAATGGGGCGCTTAGCAGTGAATGCAGTGCTTACTACTATTTTTACTACTTTTACTACTTCTACAACAACCTCTCAGGCTAATAGCTGTACATGAGGTGCCTGGACTGGTTCCCATCTTGCCGGTCAAGGCACTCCTTCATTGTCAAGCTCAGGGACTCTTCACTGTGGAGTTCCCCAGGGCTCAATTCGCGGGCCGGTTCTTTTCATGCTGTTCCTTCTCCGTCTTGGTGAGCTTTTAACCATGGCAGTTTACGCTGACTTAAAGCAGATTTATGTGTCATTAAGGAAGAACAGCAGCACCCCCTGATGCCCTTGCTTGACTGCCTTAATGACGTCAATGTTTGGTTTGCTCAAAACCTCTTGAATCTAAATGGACGGCTGGTGTGAGTTTCAGCACGCTTCTAAACATGGACCCTGTTAGCAAATTGACTCTGCATACCATCAAAGTCATCTCCAATCCAGCAGGTTCTCGCACTCCTTCAGGTTAAGGTGTTGGGAATCGATGTTTATGAACAGTTTTGCTCCTTTGTTCCATGGGTTGGATACATGACAGTAGAAAAAACTAGCTAGCTAGCGCACATTCTTACAGTCAAAGCTGCCATTTCACGCATCTCTTGACATATTAAACTGTTCTACCTTTTTCTGGTGATTTATCCTTCAAACTCCACTATGTTACACCACTTTGTTTATTTTCTCATGTAGTCTAAAGACACAATGAAACTGCCACAAAAATACAAAAAAACAGCTGCATGCCCAACCGGAAATTACTTTAACAGTATGATTTATGCTCATTTATGCTCTTGTTTTGTACGTGAACAAATCCATACGTTTCGAGTGTAGTTGCCGTCACTACATTTACGCTTCCACCTTTCCAATGTCCAGCTTGTGTTATGGGAGGTTACCACAAGAGAGCGCTAAAAGTCCATGAGAATAATTTACCAAAACGGCAGAAGAAGAGAAGTGACAAAAACAACAGGTTTTTTTGCAAATTTGTCGAGAAAATGGGGTAAAGGAGTGACGGCTTGTTTGCAGATTTATCATATCACTTTTTTTTTTATGTTTAGCCGTTCGTTTTGCTTCACCTGTTGAGCTGTGTGCAGTAGTGCCCCCGATGGTTAGCTCATGTAGTGCTTTGTGTACTGTGGTCTTCAGTGCTTTGAAATAATCCATCGATATTATGTTACTGCTACTACTTTAATGGCGGTGTCCTGTGCTGTTTTGACTGCAGGGCGTTCGAGGCATCGACGGGGTTCAAGGCTCAAAGGGAAACATCGTGAGTAGCTCTAGAATTGACTCATGTTGAATAATGAGAAGCTGATGTATAATCGTCTCGCGTCTGATTTAGGGAGCTCCTGGAGACATCGGAGCACCTGGACAACAAGGCAACCCTGGCATCCTGGTACACACAGACCTGTTCATGGGGAGCACGTCATTGTTTTCTCATGTGCTCATGTCGGTGTGTCTCTGCTCTAGGGCTTTCCTGGTCCTCAGGGACTGGTGGGACATCCAGGAGAAAAGGTACCGTCAGTTTGTGTCTGAATGTCTACACCACTCCCATCATTGTGCACTGTTCAGAGTTTTGTAGTGGCGTCAGAATGTCCACACTATTTTGGTCATTACAAGATTGTAACCTCTTAAGCCCCGCCTGAACCGGGCGTATTTTCTCCAGGTCAGTTTTACCCAAATCTAAAAGCTTCTGGACTGGTGCCTATAAGCCAGTGTTTAAAGCTAAGACTTAAAAAATTATCTAAGATTTTTCCTCAAGTTTTTTGTCATATATATATATATATATATATATATATTTTTTCACTTTTTTGTTGCATGTGCTTCTCGTTTTTATCGCTATTTTGGTGCTTTTTTGTTGCCTGTTTTGTTAGATTCTTGTTGCTTTTCATCACTTATTGTCGCTCTTCTCATACCTTTTTTGCTGGGTTTTCATCCTCAGTTACGTCTCGTTTTTGTCCTTTTTTGAGACTTTTAGATTTGGGTAAAGCCAAACTGGAGAAAATGTGCTCGGTTCAAGGGGGGGTTCAGAGGTTAACATGCTTTTCATATCCCTATAAATGAGTTTATATACTGTATATATATATATATATATTTTTTTTTAATTCTAACTCATGTCATAATTATAATTGTCATGAATCCTTTAAGGTCTTTTCAGTAATTGTTTACTTCAGTGATCCTGAGCTCTATATTTTTTAATTACAATAGAGTCTGTTTTGGGCTGTTGATCTTTCAGGTCATTGCACAGATTAACACTACTTACAGAAATACATCTACTTTTTAATAGTTTACTTTGGGAGAAGATCATTATGTATCTTGTGCACCATTACTAATGTATTCAGGTCAACAAGATCATGTATTTTCAATCAAGTTTCTCTCGACAAAGATGGGGTTTGTTGGTGCACAGAAATCAGGCAAGGCAAGTTTATTTATAGCACAATTCATACACAAGGCAATTAAAAGTGCTTCACAGTTGCATAAAATGACAAGAAAACAGATAAATCAGCTTTAGTGATGACTCTTATCGCTCTTTTTTGGAGCAGGAGAAATGGATGAGTATTGGTTCTATAAATGATTCCCCACATGCACGAAATGTCCACACTGTTCCCTATGTAGTGCACTACATAGGGGTGACCACATTATATAGTCCACTATTCCCTAAATGATTAATAGCGCCCCCCTCAGACAAAGAACGGTTATTAATCCAAGCCCAATGCCGAAACCATGTTGAATAAAACTTCTGTAACTAATATTTTTTTGTTGTGATCAAGTTTTTATCATGTTGTGCATCTTTCAATACTTTACATATCGTTTCCATAGGCAGCACAGTTAATTATTATTATTTTTTCCCCAACCTTTGTAATAATGGCTCTTTTAGATTGGCAGTTGTGCACAATACCTATGCCGTATTTTTGTTTTTTAATTGAAATCAAATGTATATTTTCCTCGTGCAGTATGTTGTTAAAGGGACTATTGCTGGGTTGCAGGTTCTAGAATGTGATGATAAAAAAATCAGTCACTGGGTCCATGATCTTTCTGTTTAAGACCAAAAATTTCCTCAAAGACAAAATATTTTTTCCTCTATATAATAAAAATGTTAAAATCATGTATTTTCCTCCCCCTACAAGTTCTTAATGTGTAGAATAAGCCCAGACCTCACCACAACTGCCCCTAAAATCCTGCACTGTCACTCAAAAAGAGTCCGAAGTGCCGTCATGCACAAGCTTTATATAGAAGGTGCAGTTACACATATGACCTGAGGTGGCAGTAGTGAGTATAACATGGCCAACTTGCATCTAGCCCCTTTAACTGAGAAATATGCAGCCTGCAAGTTGGGGAAAAGTGCTTATAAACTCATCCCTGGGAAGAATTCTGAAGCTAGGAAAGATAGGAATGAGGTTGGACAAAACTAACAACGTAATTTTAACCTTTGATTTTATCCGTGCGGCGCTATAGTAAGTGAGGCGCTAGGGGCCGTGGATTTTAGGACGTAGAGCCCTCACCTGTGGCCCTCCTCTCACTGTTGTGTTGTGCAGGGCCCTCAGGGGAAGAAGGGGATGCCAGGTTTACCAGGGAACGACGGGCCCTCGGTAAGTGTCAGCGCCCCTCACTTTTCACACGCCATCTTCTGTTTTTTTAAACTTGTGCTCCGTCACAGGGCCATCCCGGGAGAGAGGGCACCGCTGGAGAGAAGGGGCTGCATGTGAGTCCGCTGCACACTCCCATCACACGTGCAGCTGTCTTTAGGTTTCTGCTTTGAGTCATGTGTGTGCGTATTATCAGCACGTGGCCTTCCCTGGTCACTGCTGCCCTCTAGTGGCAACAAAAACAGAAGACTATAAAGGATAAAGTAGATGCTTTGTAGTGAAGGCAACTGAAGTAGTTACAATTACTTTATAGCAGTAGCTTCTGAGGTCATTTTCAAGCTGAGATATATTTAATTTGAGTCATTATTAAAGAAATTATTTTATACACAATCCAATTAAGTTAACCTCTTGCCACACACCTTAACCAAAGCGCATTTTCTCCAGTGAGGCATTACCCAAATCTAAAAGCTATTCGACTGGAGAGCTTTACGCCAGAGTAGCGCCTCATTTGAAAGCTAAGGCCTACAAAACTGATCTTTTTCCTCACGTTGTTGACATGTTGTCGCATTTGTGCCACTTTTTTTCATTGCTTTTTTTTTATCACGTTTTTTGTCGTAGCTTTTTCATCCTCACTTTTTCAAGAAGCTTTTAGATTTGGGTAATGACAAACTGGAGAAAATGTGCTTGGTTCAGGTGAGGGTTAAGAGGTTAAGAGCAAAGATTAGAACAGCATGGTTGGGGAAATAGCATCTGCAGCAGTCATTGGTGGACATTTGTGTGATCACTTTCAATAGACTGCCCCCTTCTGGTGGATTGAGGTAAAGGCCTCGGCTTTTTATGAAAGTGTTCAAACAAACTTTTTTGATTCTCCTGTAGTCGGGCGGTCGGCCTGCGCTGGAGCTTTGAGGCCGGTCCATGAGATTCTTAAAAGTGAAAATTACAATAAATGGTCTATTTGTGGTAGAAAGAAAGCATGTTTAACGTCTTGGGAAGTTTCTGGGATGATTGACTTAGCATTGTCTCTCCTTTAACCCCTTGACTCCCACCTGAACCGAGCACATTTTCTCCAGTTTGGCTTTACCCCAGTCCAAAAGCTTCTGGAAAAAAGCTGTGAAAATAGCAACAAAACTGAGACGAAAACAATGATGGAAATGTGACAAAAAAGTGAGAAAACATTGACAAAAAAAGTGACGAAAAATTGGTGAGAAAGTGGCAAAAATGTCACAAGAAATTGACAAAAAATTGACAAAAAATGACAAAAATGTGACAAAAAATTACAAAAATGTGACAAAATGCTACAAAAAAATACAAAAATATGACAAAAAAAATGACAAAAAAATGACATAAATGTGATTAAAAAAATGACGAAAAATGTGACAAAAAATGACCAAAAAAAATGACAAAAAAGTTACAAAAATGAGTTGAATACCCAACAAAAAGTGATGTAAAAAAAATCTGATGATGTGAGGAAAAAGATCCTCTCGGTTCAGGCGGGAGTTAAGGTTAAGCTTACCATATAAATGAGTGGGATGTCTTTAATATAATGTCCAATAAGGACCTTTGGAAATGATTGTTTTATCCTGATTTTGAGGTCTGAAAACCTTGTACTAAAATAGGAACACATAATAAACCTTAAATCATTGTGGTCTAACAATGGCGTGTGGATGCACCATTTTTAGGGTCTTCCTGGAGTGCAGGGGCCTGTGGGATACCCGGGACAGCGTGGAGTTAAGGTAAGTGCTGCTGGTTCCCTCCTGCTGCAGACATTCCAATGTGTTAATCACCTGTTCATGTGACAGGGAGCGGACGGACTCCGAGGGCTGAAGGGCAGCAAAGGAGAGAAGGTCACCCAGATTTCCTCAACCATCACCTTAAGATAGACACTTTATCTGTTCTCCTCACCAACCCAAAACATGTACAACAGGTTGAACAAAGCAGGAGCCATGTTTGTTATTATTCTGTATTTAGGGAGAGGATGGCTTCCCGGGGGCTAAGGGTGAAATGGGTGCAAAGGGAGACCTGGGAGATAACGGACTTCTCGGGGCCCGAGGAGAAGACGGACCTGAGGGACCTAAAGGCCAGATGGGACCTCAGGGAGAGGCCGGGGCTTCGGGCACTTCTGGGGAGAAGGTACAGACCTCCCAGTCGCGTTGGCGTCCAGCATCGTTGTGAAAAATGTGACCTTGTGTTGTGTTCCGCAGGGCAAACTGGGGGTCCCCGGGCTGCCGGGTTACCCAGGGCGTCAGGGGCCAAAGGTAAACACACTGTTCAGGCAGGTGACGATATACATTGTCACACAGTGGTCAATGTCGAGACTTTTAGCTACTTTTCCTCCTTAACATTTTAGTTTTAATGCCAGCTTTAGTTTTCCTTTGTGAATGAATAAGTGTTTTCCCATGCTTATTTAGTCACAAATACTGACAAGTTTGGTATCCATGTGTAGCACAAAAGGCTGTGACCGAGATGAGTGACAAAAATGGGCCGGAAAAGCAACAATAACAAAACGGCAAAAACACGACTAAAGAGTGATGAAAAAGCAACAAAAAATAAACAAGAAAGCCATAACAGAGCGACAAAAAGGCGACACAAAGGCGACAAAAAGGCGATGAAAAAGTGACCAAAACACGAAAAAAAAAAAACCTACGAAAACACGTCAAAAACGCTTTTTAAAAAATAGTTACAACCAGTTTTGTAGGTCTTTGCTTTCAAATGAGGCGTTACTCTGGCCTAGAGGCTGTAAACTTCAGTCAAGAAGCTTTTCAGATTTGGGTAAATGAGGCGTAAACAAGGAGAAGTTTTGTTTTGTTGGTCTTAGCTTTCAAATAAGGTGTTACTCTGGACTATTGGCTGCTTTAGATTTGGCCGAACTGGTGAAAATGCGCTCAATTAAAGCGGGAGGTAAGAGGTTAACGCGATTTTTAAAGATTTTTTCCTTTGTTAATATCTAATTCAATGCTCGAAGTTTTGAGATTTGAACTGCAAAAATATACAGATTCTACACTTCTATTTCAAAAACTAAACAAGATGCAAAATCTTTTAAGTTAAATTCAACCTGGCTCAATCCATTATTTAGATTTTGTCGCCGAAAATATTGCAATTTGTGTGCCTAAAATGCACTATTTTGATATGACAACATAAAATGATGGATTGATGTAGTTGGACATTTTCTTGATTCATGGATCTTTTCTACTCAGATAATTGCAAATGTTTCATTGTACAAGTATAAAGTAGAATGTAGATTAGTCGACCATGATCAATACTTTTGCTTCCACTTCACTCCATTTTAGTTTGAACCAATTTGAACTGGTTTAAAAGAACAAGTATTTTAATTAAATAGTGGGTTATGCATATTACAGTATTATGATGCAAAACCTATGCATCACTATTATCAAAGTCTGAAAAGGGGTTCATTTAATCTCAACCACAGCAGGATGCTTTCAAAAATACTTGCTCGTGTCCATGGAAATGTTGACTGATGTGCGGAGTTATGGATTTTTAGAGAAATAACCAGGAGGAGGCAGCTTACATTAAAAAAAGGAAAGAATTCCACACGTGTCCAGCAGAGGGCACTGACATAATAAGCCGAATGCCCATCTTGGGTCGCCCGTTGCATTATGGGTAATGGAATTTATTTTGATTGCCAAACAATATTGATAGTTAGCGTAAAGTAACGAAGAAAGCTCTGATTTGGACCGCTTAACTTTTCATTTCTATGGTTTTAAACGCTGGAAAGTTGATGATTTAAAGTGTTTTTGTCGCCGCTGTGGAGCTTGTTACAATATTAGCTTAAAGTCTATTTTTTTACAACCAGGGCTGCGTACGGAGAAAGAAACTTAAAGAACTGAATGGCCGTTCATGTAGAGATGGAGAAAGTTGGAATAACTATGTGAGAAAAACATTTCTGACCCTTGAAGGCGATTGTTGGACAAAGTCCAGGGTCTGAAACTGTGGCCTCGTGTCGCCGATATTCATTACATTTAAACTGAATGAGAAATAAAAACAGAGAATCCTTTTTTTTTTGGCAATAACGAGGTGGACGAAACGAAATCTTTGTTTTAATTGTGACAGAGATCCACATACACATATAGGCTCTGCCAAATTGACTTTATTTGTATATTATTTTACGAGTGAGCTGATGGTGTACTGTACAACATGGCTAATCGATTGCTATTTTGACAGACGGACATTTACCCACTCTATTTAACATCAACACTGGAGCCGCCGTCCTGACTGAATATTTGCACGGAATGTCACTTGAGACTTACAGTCTTTAAACCAATGCCCGTAAGCCTTACGGGTCACGGTTATGGCTCATACTTCAGTGTTCACGCTCCGCTACCTCATTCACACATTTCAATGTGGTTTGTTTGGGCTGAAATTAGGAGCCTGATTGACCCACGCATGCGCAGTCGAGATGGACATTCGGCTTATAAGAGATCAGAATATAAACAGCATATTATAGCCACGTGGTAAATGGTCAGTCTGCCCCAGGGCGCCTGTGGCTACAATAGTAACTTACTGCCATCAAATGTGGAGTGAATGAATAATGACTTTATTTGGCACTTTGAGAAACATGTGACACAGGCTGATGAAGCAAGTGTAAGATGTTGTTATTTATGAGGTCACAGTCCTTTACAATATACACGGCCCGCGACCCGCCATGGGGGCTGGATTTCGGCCCTCGGGCCAAACGACTTCAACACCCCGTCTTACATCATTCTTATTGTGAGCTTGCAGGCTAGTTTTTTAGACCTATCCTCTGGAGATAAGGCGAGTCTCCAAGTAGTCTCAGTGAAAACAAACAGCTTTGATTTCTCCATGTGGTCACATGGTCTCTGAGTGGTCTCTGAGTGGTCTCTGAGTGGTCTCTGAGAGGTCTCTGAGTGGTCTCTGAGTGGTCTCTGAGAGGTCTCTGAGTGGTCTCTGAGAGGTCTCTGAGTGGTCTCTGAGAGGTCTCTGAGTGGTCTCTGAGTGGTCTCTGAGTGGTCTCTGGGAGGTCTACGTGGTCTCAAGCAGTTGTATCACAAGTACTCCCCGGTCTTATCTCCAGGGGACGTATCAGACAGCTCCGTGTCCAGCTCTAGTCTCTCTAGGTGAGACAGGCTCTTTGTATTTGCACAATCAGTCCGAGTTGCGGAGTCTTTGCAGCTCTGGTGAGATAGGCCCTTTACTGGAACAGTGGCCCTGAAGGTTGTGAAACCTGCTCACATACTCATCCCTGTGAAGAACTGGGGTGTTAGAAATGCATTAGGACTGTTGGACCACAACTCACAGTTTACTTTTGAACAAAAAAAGGATCTGTAAGTATCTGTACTGTGACTAGTACTGTGCTTTTCTGTTGAACCATTTCAGCACTGCACGCTCCATTTATTAAACAAAACTCATCAACTCAACTTCAGCAAATGACATCAAAACAAGGCTAAAACTAACTTAAATCTGGACCAAATCTTGGCTAATTCGGAGCTGAATGTACTAAAAGTGGCGTCACCTAATACTGTGATAATCATTTGTTGACATTGTCCAGGCCTATTTGAGAGAGGCTGACTGACGCTGACCATGTGATGTCTTTGCCAGGGTTCGGACGGCTTTCCCGGAGTCGTTGGCGCTCTTGGAGAAAAGGGCAAAAAAGTAAGTCAGCCTAAAGCCAGTGTTTGTTTTCCCGAGGCCTGATCTTATGGACTGATGTCCTGTGTCTGTGCAGGGTCCTGCGGGTCAACAGGGCAGTGCCGGACAGAGAGGGCCCAACGTGAGTATCACATCTGTGTTCTAATCAATGTGACTGTGATGCCTGTGGAAAAGAAGAAATGAAGGTCTAGAGTATTCAGGTCCTGTTCATTTACACATTAGGAAGTGCAGTTATTGAATACTGTACCACAGAGGGATTAAACAGCCCTCCAGACAATTTCCCATTTAAAAAAGAAGCACATTTCAGGCATTAATTACAATATCAGAAACGTAAAACCCCACCCCCAAACTAGGACCTGATATTGGCATCCAGGTGAATATTGGCCAAAATTTCATCTATAGAGTTCAGGAAAGTCTACAGTTACCATGGAGATCGGCCATCTTTGCAGCTGTTAGCATACATTTCCATTGACTAACATTAGCTAAAACAGTTTATAAAGTGGAGGAAATAGCCGTGGAACAGCTCCGTTAGCTGCTGAGATACTGCTGGTAAATACATCTAACACACTGTGGTGTCCAAGTGTTTTAATGTGAACAATAACTCCAGTATTTTAACTTCTAAAATTTCCATTTGTTTACAATTGCTGCTATTCCCATAATGCTTAGCGATATGACGTCACATTCCCGAACTCTATATGATCAAAGTTAACTCGCTGATGACTTTTGCAAATATCTCTGGAACAAAAAGTGGTCCAACTTTGCTTTATTCTCTGTAGTTGCAGTGTCCTCTTCGTTGCATATTTTATATTCTGAGTATTTCACTCCACTGCTTATTGTATCCCCTTTTGCCTCGATCTGGAGAATATCGTGCAGCCGTTGCCTGGTTGTTTCCCTGAGTTTGGGATGGAATGCTATAAAGTCACTGTTACCATGACGATCCACCATGTCTGTGGGCATAGAAATGCCTTTAGCTCTGAGCCGGTTCCTACAAATGCGCACATTTTGTTAACGGTCGAATCCCGGACCTGATTTAAAGGGACTATACGGAGTTTAAAAATGTTAAATGTTGTGTATTTTTCACCCCCTACATGTTCCAACAATGTCCTAATGTGTAGAAAGAGCTCAGACCTGTTCACCACAACTGCCTCTAAAATCCTGCACTGTCAGTCAAAAAGTTGTCATTTTGGGTCTGAATATCCGTCATGCATGAGCTTAACACATTTTTTTCCCATCATTTTTTTGTTGGGTATTCAACTCATTTTTGTAACTTTTTTGTCATTTTTTTGTCTTTTTTTTTGTCACTTTTGTCACATTTTTGTAATTTTTTTGTAATTTTTGTAATCCAATTTTTTTCATTTTTTTGTCACATTTTGCCACATTTTTTTTTCCATTTTTTGTCACATTTTTGTAATTTTTTTGTCAATTTTTTATCAAATTTTTGCCACATTTTTGTATTTTTTTGTCCCATCTTTTTCGTCAATTTTTTTTCAATTTCTTGTGAAATTTTTGTGACATTTTTGCCACTTTTTCATCAATTTTTCGTCACTTTTTTGTCAATGTTTTCTCACTTTTTTGTCCATCATTGTTTTCGTCTCAGTTTTGTCACTATTTTCACAGCTTTTTTCCAGAAGCTTTTGGACTGGGGTAAAGCCAAACTGGAGAAAATGTGCTCGGTTCTGGTGGGAGTTGAGGGGTTAATATAGAAGGTGCAGTTACACATATGACCTGAGGTGGCAGTAGTGAGTACAAAACGGCCAACTTGCATCTAGCCCCTTTAAAATGAATTGGGGAGAGAGGCGCAATACTAATATATGGCGGGGTATGTTTTTCATGTCATTTATATAATTTGTTTTTTCCATCATTAACATTTTATAGGATGATGTTCAGTGGCCATTGGATGTGCAGCCGACCCCACAAAACCCTGACTAAATTTGAGTTAGCATTTAGCTCAGAGGACACTTTGCTAATGCTAATTTATATCTAAAGTAAAATGTCAAAAGGTCTGTACACTCATTCATAATTTCTAACCAGGCTTTGTGTAGTAACTGATTTCATCTTGACTTCTCCAGTCCTATGTTAACTGAATACGGTGAATAGATGCAGACGAGGGGGCATAGCCTAGCCGAGGGGGGAGGGGACTTGTTATGGGAATAACTTTTTTTTTTTTTTTTTGACGAACTATAAGCGTATTTAGCACACGCAAATGAAGACAAGTCTTAATCGGCTCATCATGATGATTATCTCATTTTTGCATTTCCAGGATTAGTGACAAACTGGCACTCAAAGCTAGCCGTTAGCTTGTAGCATGAAGCTAGCGTTAGAATTATGGTTAGCATCCTCCGTTGTTCATATATCCATGGGCCGTTGAACCACTCTGCTCCTCTCCTTGTCTCTGTATCTTTATTTGGCAGAAATTGGTTTAGTTATATTGGTAGCATATTGGCAAAGGAGAATCAATGAAAGCATTAAAGTTATAACAGAGAAAAAAATCGTAGCAATTGATTTCATAATAAACGAAACGACGAAGCGCAAAGAAGAGTTCAGGTCTGCAGGCCCAAATGTGAGGCAAATTTGTAGAAAAAGCGACTGCAAAAGAAAGTCTCCTGCCGGGCCGACCAGAGCAGAGGAGCTTCAGTTTGATCCAGGCTGAAGTTAAGACTTTTAAGCTTCGAGTTCATGGGTTTCCCAGTGTTTCCCAAGCAGGGGTACGGGGCTTTGCTTTCATTTGAAACTACAGCATTGTTTTTGACTTGTAGTAGTTTCAAGTGAGCCCTTTCTACAGTATGCGTTTCATGGCGTCATGAATGTCCCCAGAGGAAGCATGTTTATGTGAACAAAGCAGCATATGGTTATGTTTAAAGGCAAAGATGCAGCAGCACTGTCACTCCAGCTACAGCAGGATTTACCAAAGATCTGCTTCCACTCCTCAGATTAAATGAACACATCGTACAGGAAACTGACAAAAGTCTTTCTCATGTCAACAGAGCCTCAGCCTGAGTCAGTGTTTAAGCTGCTCAAGGCGTCACAGCTCAGCTCTTACCTCACACATGTTGTATCCAAGGCGAGATGTTTGGAGTGTGGTTCAGAGAGGTTTGTACAGCAAAGCTTCTCCAGGGCCGGCTTTGCTGCTTTTAAGTGCTGTCAGTGACTCTCCTGGCACTTTAGAAGGATCACATCCTAATGTTTCAGTTTTCTTTAAGTATCTGCTCTGCTCACCTGCATGAGGTGCACAACTTTTGGATAAAGTATCTTGATATAGATAGGATATACACTAGGGTCTAATACTAGTATCAGATATCGGAGCCGATACAGGAAAAATATGATTCCGGGTAGTGGCTACACATATCCGATACTGAATCGACGCCAGTTTTGCCTCTCATCGCTTTAAAAGCACAGTTTTCACTGACTAAACCTAAGTGAATGGAAATGCTGTATGTCATTTTGAAGAAGAACCTGGAGAATTGAATGGCCACGGCTAGCGGCGGCTAGCAACAGCATGTTAAAGCCAGCGGCAGCATGCGAAAGCAGAACTAAGTAGCCTAATAAAATAAAAGTGTTTGTGTTTTAGTTTTTGAAATGCTGTTAAAGAATAACTGATATAGCACATTTTTAATGCATAATTTGTAGTGAGTGTGTTTACATGCGCTCGAGTAACCTGGTTATTCGGCATATCCTGGTTATGACAGTATTCTGGACATTATTCTGGAGAAACCAGGACACTCATATCCCTGTTTACATGAGCAACTACAGTATCCTGGATATTTAGGCTCCAGAGAGGGGCGGAGCTAATGACCAATATGGTAGCGAGCTAAATACTGTAGCAATGTGCTAACGCCTGGCCTTTTCTGACATTTCTCAAGCACAGGGACAAGAACTATCCAAATAAGTACTAACAAGAATAGAGTTCTTTCCCAGCTTTAGAGACAGACATGAGAATTAAAATATAATAATCATAAAATATGGTTCGATCCCGAGAGCAATACTGACTTCCATGGGAGATACTACGGCGCAACATTTTAAAAGCCCAGGTACCAGATAAAGTGGCTGTAGGAAAGTTTTTGCTCCTGCCATATCTGTTTCAAAGCACATGCTCTGTTCATCAGCAATGGTCAAAAACCAGGATACTGTGTTTACATGGTACAGTATATCCTGGAAACTGTGGGAATATCCCAGTGAGAATATCGAGGTTTCTAATAACCTGGATATTGGTTTATCCAGGAAACCGAAACCAGGATTCTGCGTTTACATGAACTAGACAAAACCAGGAAACTTAAAATCCCCATGAATAACCTGGATACTCAAGTGCATGTAAACGCTTAATGATTAGATATCTGTATGTGAGTTGTTCATATTAATGTAACCCAAAAGCCTGTCACTTTTTTACTTTTTTTGTTGCGTTTTCCTCACATCTGTTGTCACTTTTTCATCACTTTTTCATCACTTTTTTGTCACCTTTTCGTCACGTTTTTTAATTTTTTTTAATCACTTTTTTGTCACCTTTTCGTAACGTTTTTCAAATTTTTTTCATCACTATTTTGTCACTTTTTCGTCACTTTTTCGTCACTTTTTCGTCACTTTTTTGTCACTTTTTTGTCACTTTTTTGTCACTTTTTTGTCACTTTTTCATCAGCTTTTCGTCATGTTTTTCTAATATTTTCATCCCTCATTCACCATTGCGTTTTTTGTGTTGCATTTGTGTCACCTTTTTGTCTTTTCAAGAAGCTTTTCGATTTGGGTAAAGCCAAACAGGAGAGAATGTGCTTGGTTCAGGTGGGGGTTAAGAGGTGAATATAGAGAAAAGAGGACCATTTACTTTTTCACTCAGACAAAGCCACTTTGAGGAAAGTCTCTTGGGATCGGTTAACCCCTTAACTCCCACCTGAACCGAGCACATTTTCTCCAGTTTGGCTTTACCCCAGTCCAAAAGCTTCTGGAAAAAAGCTTTGAAAATAGCAACAAAACTGAGACGAAAACAATGATGGAAATGTGACCAAAAAGTGAGAAAACATTGACAAAAAAGTGACAAAAAATGGACAAAAAAAAATTACAAAAATTTAACAAAAAATGGGACAAAAAAAATACAAAAATGGGACAAAAATGCGATAAAAAATGATAAAAAAAATTGACAAAAAAATGACAGAAATGTGATAAAAATTTACACACAAAAAAAAAATTACATTTTTTTTTTTACAAAAATGTGACAAAAAATGACAAAAAAATGAAAAAAAAAAAGTTACAAAAATGAGTTGAATACCCAACAAAATAATGATGGAAAAAAAATCTGGTGACGTGAGGAAAAAGATCCTCTCGGTTCAGGCGGGAGTCAAGAGGTTAATATCGGATATCGGCTGATACTCAAACACCCAGTATTGGTATCCGGTATCGGAAGCAAAAAAGCTGGGTTGGTGCATCTCTAATTTAGCCAGTCTCCAAAATGGCGGCCATGTGACTGACTGGCATGTTTATAATCAGTGACACCCTTGATGTAGGGGAACCACTGGTGAACAAGATGATATTCCCCAAAAGATATTGAGATTTTTGGCCAGGCTTACTCGACTCATAAAGGGGAGAGAGGTCAAAGTAATTCAGTTAAAAATATCTCCTTGTGAAGCGCCAAATAGTCAGTTTAGCAAAAATGATGAGTTCCGTCAAAGTGAATGACCTTCTTGCTTCGTAAGCGCCGGCGGTGTGTGTCTAAGAGCCTTTACGACCGACCCTCGGCCTCAGCCCTCCCCCTCGTAAAACCTGCCCCACACTGGTTTCCTCGTGGCCTTTTGAGTTCTGCCGCCATATTTAACTGTCCTCTGTTATATAATCCAGTTCAAATCACTGTGTCCCGCCGAGGCCTCGCTGTATCTGCCGCTGTCAAAAACTGACTGTCTCTGTTCCCTGTCAGGGGGCCCGAGGAGCCCGGGGAGCACGAGGGCCCACGGGGAAACCTGGAGAAAAGGTTCGCCTCATTCTGCATGCTCAGAAAAACAAGCACGTGGTTGTGTTTCTAATGTGTCCTGTTTCTGTTTGTCTGCACAGGGGACGTCAGGGAGTGATGGACCCCCAGGAGCCCCCGGAGAACGAGTATGGCAGAAGGATAATAACTTTTTACAACACTCTACCTACCTTTGTGTGTCTGTGTTTATCCCTTTTGTTCCTGCACGCAGGGACCTCAAGGACCACAAGGGAGGAATGGAGAGTCGGGACCAAAGGGATCAGTTGTGAGTAGCGCTTTGAGCAAATGTGATGGGCATGTCGGATTGAAATGTGTGACTGTTTGTCATTTCTGCTCTGTGTGAATGCGTGCAGGGTCCAGCTGGGAAAGACGGCCTTCCGGGACACCCCGGGCAGCGAGGAGAACCGGTGAGGCCCCCCCCCCCCTGTGCTCGTTGGAGACAGTGGAGTTTATGGATTTATGATGGATGCTGATGCAGGGTTTGCTCAAACAAAAGCAAAAACAAGCGTGTGTGGACTTACATGCACCGGCGTGACCGGGGAGGGTTGGGTCACTATTCTGAAGGGTAAACATGAACATTCATCTATGACAGGATGATATCTAGAGTTTGTATAACTTGGTGACCACAAAGATCTACAGGAAACATAAGAGATGGAGCCGACCTGTCAGGAGAACATGGTCTTCAAACTAAATAGAAGATCCACAATAACGGACCATCCACTTCTTCAGCCACTCCTCACCAAAACATGTATACCAGGGGTCAAGGTTGGAAGGCTTAGGACGTCAATGTCTTCTGTGTGACTCCACGCTCCCCACAAAATTCGACCCAACGATCCCCTGACGGCCATTTTAGATGTTTTCACCTCCAGCCAGAAAACACATGATATCTAGTCAATAATTAAGAACCTAACTAGTCTTTAGATTATGACTCTTCATCCTGGACATGATGGACAGGTCCAATCAGGAGGGAGGGGGAGGAGCTTGATCCTTTCATTTTGAAAATTCTGTTCCTGCTCTCCTCATTTTACAAACTAAGAAGGGCTTTCTGGTTAAAGAGGGGTGGAGTTTGATTGTTCACTTTCAAATTTCACTCTCCTCACTTTGCAAACTTACAGACTGTCACTTTAAGTTCTTCAGTGTGAAAGGTGACTCACACTGGACAGCCGCAGGTTTACAAAAGTTTGGCATGTTGTTGTTCCTTGCTCTGGTTTACTCACCTTCAGCTGTCATCAAGCGTCTGTACACAGGAAGTGACATCACACTCTGAGTGACCCAACCCTCCCCACTCTCCCCTAATCCTCGGGTTAATCCCGCTTGGTTTTGCTGTTTCTTCTTCTCTGGATCCAGCGCGTCGTTCTGCACTTCCCGGGGCAACATTATCAAAACCTAAAACCTCCCTCCACATTTTTAAAGCCCATAATCCAACATTGTATCGACTCTGAGCTGAAGCTGTAAATTAAAACTGAAAGTAAGTTTTTAGTAAGTTATTCCCACGGCTGCCAGGAGGGGGAGCCTGAGACATAATCTTCACCAGCTCCTGGTCCTGTATTTCAATGTTACTATTTCATTCTTACAGATTAGAAAACACAAAATATCAATACTGAGGCACAACATCTCCTCCTATATGCAACATATGTCATATATGTGTTAAAGGGGGTATTATGCAAGAAAGACTTTTTTAGCTTTTAACCATTTTACAGTGTTCTCTCTCTTCTCTCTTCAAAAACAGACCTGTTTTGAGCCACTAGCACATCTTTGGGTAATCTCTGAATCTTCCACAGTGGTTTTTCTTGGCATCGCAGCGACAGCTCCCAAAAAGCCACTCCTGAGGTTTTACGTATCCAGGAAATGTCTCATTTCTCCATCTCGAGCTAAGCTTCATCCTCTCATTGCGAAGTAAAAACAGCCCACAACATGAAATGTCTTCAATGAAACAACTGTGCAGTGAAGGGGAGGGGCTTATGGGGAGATTGCGTAAAAATCAGGCAGTGAAACTGGATGTTGCTTCAGCTGTGTCAGATCTGTTTTAGATCAATATTGCACTTTCTCACCAACAAAGTGTAAGATAGTGATAAAGATGTGTTTAATACCAAATACCTGCAAAAAGCGGAATGCCCACTGTTCAGAACCTCACACTGTCTCTGCTGCACTGGTCGTCTCTCAGATTATAGATTGAAGGGTAGAGAGAGACCCCGGCGGTGAAACCACTCTCCCTGTCTGTGTTTCAGGGATTTCAAGGGAAAACGGGCCCCCCGGGACCCTCTGGAGTGGTGGGACCACAGGTGAGAGCGTCACACACGTCTAGAGTTCTGCTACATTCCCATGTCTAACGTCTGGAAATAACTGTGTTTCTACCAGGGGAAATCTGGCGAGTCTGGACCTCCGGGCGATCGAGGTCATCCAGGATCTCCGGGTGTGCCTGGAGAGCACGGTTTACCTGGTGTGGCTGGGAAAGAAGGCGGAAAGGTGTGTCTAATAATGCTACAATGTTAGTTGCATCAGTGGTTCCCAACCTGGGGGACGGGCGCCTGGGACGGGAGGGGAGGCCCAGAACTTTGTCTGGTCAGAGGGTCAGGTGATCAGTGAAATTGTATTGGTTAAAAGAGTACAGGTATATTAACACTTCAATTTCAAGGAGCAAACGTTGGGATCTTCTGATGAACATGACGAAGACTAACATGTCTGTGGCTGTCCTCAGGGAGACCCAGGGCTGCCCGGCACAGCAGGGAAGAATGGGCCAACCGGACTGAAGGGCTTCAGAGGCAGCAGAGGCGTTCCTGGCGTCATGGTAACGCTTTAGGGTTATAGAAATCACAGAAATGTCTACAAATGCACACATTTTGTTTGCCATCGAATCCCAGACACGATTTAAATGAAACATTCTATCCCTATGCAAATGAAAAGGGAAGACAGGTGTATTGTGGAGGTATGTTTTGACCTTTTCATGGCAATTTTATAAATTGGGGCAAACATTGGACAAGAAAAGAAAGAAAAAAATCATTCCCTTCTTTTCACGCTGTCCCTGGACCAACAGCATAAAACTTAGATCTAAAGACACTTTTGTTTTTTCGTAACCAGTAGTACGTGAACCTTTTTACTGAAACCAGTTTAACGGTACCCAGCTCTATTTCTAACTTGGTTTCGACCTAAATGTTGTTGATGGTTGACAACTGCTGAAAACATTTGCATCGCTCATAATATGCGATGTTTGAGGGCTAATGCTAACGGCTAAAGAAAAATACATGGAGCAGGCTAACGCTTACGGCTCAAGGAAAAACACATTGAGTAGGCTAATGCTAACGGCTAAAAGAAAAATACATTGAGCAGGCTAATGCTAACGGCTAAAGGAAAAATACATTAAACAGGCTAATGCTAACGGCTAAAGGAATAATACATTAAGCAGGCTAATGCTAGCGGCTAAAGGAATAATACATTAAGCAAGCTAATGCTAGCGGCTAAAGGCAAAATACATTAAGCAGGCTAATGCTAACGGCTAAAGGAAAAATACTTTGAGCAGGCTAACACTAGCGGCTAAAGGAAAAATACATTGAGCAGGCTAACGCTAATGGCAAAAGGAAAAGTCCATTGAGCAGGCTAGCGCTAAAGGCTAAAGGAAAAATACTTTGAGCAGGCTAACACTAGCGGCTAAAAGAAAAATACACTGAGCAGGCTAATGCTAAAGGCTAAAGGAAAAATGCATTGAGCAGGCTAATACTAACAGCTAAAGGAAAAATACACTGAGCAGGCTAACGCTTACGGCTAAAGGAAAAATACATTGAGCAGGCTAACGCTAACGGCTAAAGGTAAAATGCATTGAGCAGGCTAATGCTAGCGGCTAAAGGAAAAATACATTAAGCAGGCTAATGCTAACGGCTAAAGGAAAAATACATTGAGCAGGCTTACGCTAACGGCTAAAGGAAAAATACATCGAGCAGGCTTACGCTAACGGCTAAAGGAAAAATACATTGAGCAGGCTTACGCTAAAGGCTAAAGGAAAAATACATTGAGCAGGCTAAGGGCGAGATGGGTGGTGTAACTTGCTAACTGCCTACATACGTTAGGATCGAGCGCCGCTTCTCCTTTTTATTTCTGTGGTTAGGATTCTTCTCTGACGCACTAAAGTAACGAGTCTGTGTTTGTTTTCAGGGACCTCCGGGACTGAAGGGAGGCTCAGGACCTAACGGACTGCCTGGAGGCATTGTATGCTCCTCATTTTGAAGATTCTAGTTATTTATAATGCCAGCATCAGTTGATTCTCTAGTTTTCAGTCAAACAGAGTTAGCTGATCAGTGTTTGTGTTACAGGGGTCCACAGGAGAACGTGGCCCTCCTGGACCTGCGGGGGCCATAGGTCAGCCGGGTCGGGCCGGGTCCATTGGAGGACCAGGACCAATGGGAGAGAAGGGCGAGCCTGTAAATATCCCGCTCCTATAATCGGCTCACACTCTGTGCCCTCGGGGCCTCGGCTGTAAATGTGTGCACCTCTGTGTTCCAGGGAGACAAAGGGCCCATTGGACCCGCAGGGCAGGATGGAGAGCAAGGGCCTGTGGGCATGCCCGGGGTGATAGGCCCCACGGGACCCCCAGGAGACGATGGAGACAAGGTAAAGCGCTTTGTCCTTGGAGGTTGGAGTGGGTGAATATGAATAGGACTGTGCAGTTAAGTGAAATTTGATTACAAAAACAGCATAATTGAGACAAACTGATCATTACTGATACCTTCACAGTTGTCCGTGGGAGTATAATAAGTAACCTTTATGAGTCACTGATAGTGACAGTGATCCATGCTTAGGTTTAACTGAGGAAGGAATCAGCACACTGCAAAAACGTTTGGAAGACTCTCGTATCCTTTGCCCTTCTTACTCCTTTTGAGTAGATTAGTCCAAAACTCAACAGATCAGCGTCTCACCAACTGCTCAAAGCAAACTCATGATGTAATGATGTTGTAATCATCCTGTGACTTGCAAGCCAGCGATGTGTTTGCAGCGTGAACATAACATATAATTCGCACTTTAATGGTCTAAATAATAAACTTTGTCTAAAAAAAACTAATAAGCATCAATTTTAGTGATTATCATTGCTTCTGTAAATATGCGTGTGTGTGTGTGTTTCAGGGAGAGCAGGGCGGGCCTGGACAGAAGGGCAGTAAAGGCGACAAAGGAGAAGCTGTGAGTTCACTCTCCAGCGTCTACATTATAAATCTACTGTATTATTTCTGCTCACGTGTCACCATCTGTCCTCTGTTTCCCAGGGACCTCCAGGGCCCGCTGGTCCCCAGGGGCCTGTGGGTCAGTCTGGGCTTCCAGTAAGTGCAATTCCACTGTCCCTTTCTCTCATTTGTCAGAAGCCAATAGTTTTACATGCAGTAAGACTTCGTGGACTAAATGAGATGAGATAAATGCTTTATTTAAAGGGGCTAGATGCAAGTTTGCCATTTTTTACTCACTACTTCCACCTCAGGGCAGACGTGTAACTGCACCTTCTATATTAAGTTCGTGCATGACGGCACTTCGGACCCGAATTAACCCCTTTTTGAGTGACAGTGCAGGATTTTAGAGGCAGTTGTGGTGAAAAGGTCTGGGCTCATTCTACACATTAGGACATTGCTGGAACATGTAGGGGGAGGAACATTTTAACATTTTTAAACTCTGTATAGTCCCTTTAAGGCTGCAAGTCAAAACAGAGATTTTTAACACTTTATTTGACATGACCCTTGATACTTTGTTCCTGACATATTTAGTACAATGTAATGTGCTGTACCTATGGGTTAGATACACAATGCAATAATATATATTTGTAGTTTGGAGGAACATAACCCTAACCATAAGGGTCTTATGTCTTATTACATTATGTACCTCCAAAGTACTAATACACATTATTCCATTGTGTTTGTACTACATACTGTAGGCTGCTCAGTATATTATCGCAAGAAATATTGTATCGTGATACTAGGCAATGCAGTATCCGCATCGCAATAAGTCACAATGTATCGCAATAGGGCTGCACAATATTGAAGTAACTCGCGATATGTGATACGGCGGTGCATTATTGTGACAACGATATTATTGCGATATTTTACCAAACCATTTCAAAATAAAAAACACATTTTTAAGTTCTGTTCATAGTTTGTTTTTGGCTGACTTTGCAGAAAATGGCTTGGCTTTAATGATGTTGTGATATATTGTGGCTTCTTGCGATACAGATGTTGCATCACCTAATATCGCGATACAATATTGTTTTCAATAGATGGTGCAAATTTATATCACAACATCACTTAAGTCTTCAAGTCTTTTGACACCATTTGCTGAAAAACTAGTTACTTGTGATTTGTGTTTAATTTGAATGGAACGTGTCGTGTTAAAATGTTTTGGTAAAATATCGCAATAATATCGTTATCGCGATATTGCACCACTGCATCGCATATCGCAAATTACTTCAAAAGGTACATCATTACAGATTGTTACATCAGATTCCATTGCACTAAATAAAGTGTAACCATATACTTCAAACTACAAATAAAGAGTGCGCCTGTGTGTGGCCCTCAGGGAATGGACGGGCAGGCCGGTCCCAGAGGGCAGCAGGGCATGTACGGGCCCAAAGGAGACGAGGGGCTGCGGGGTTTCAAAGGCTCCCGAGGACCCATCGGATTACAGGTGAGAGAGAGAGCGCAGACCACTGTGGATGCTTGAGCCCGAGTCTGACAGGCTGTGTCCGCAGGGAATGCCAGGGACGCCCGGAGAGAAGGGGGAGAGTGGACACGTCGGACTGATGGTACGCTCTCTGTTTGATCACGTCTGCACAGAATCTGTCTTTGGACACTATTCATCACGCTCTGTGTCTCTGCTCTAGGGTCTTCCAGGTCAACAAGGCCCTGTGGGAGCTCAGGGGCCAGTTGGAGGACAGGTGAGTCCGACATGTCAAACAGAACGAAAGAGTTAAAACTACACTGTGGTCTTCTGTGCCCCTAGACAACCCCCCCCTCGCAACGACGGCGACACTTCACACACTTTCTTTTCTTACTATGCATAGAACAAGTTTCATTTACTTGAAATAAGTAAATTAGCCCCCGATTTGCATAGCTTACAAAGATATTTAATAAAACTCTAGTTCGGACATGAGGCTCATTGACGTGGTTAATGTGGCGGCCATCTTGTGACTGGTCGGTGACGCTAACCCCGATGGCAACCAATGCAAAACCAGGAGCAACATTTTTATTGATTCAACGTCACAATGTGAGACACTCATTGTTTGTGATTAGTTTATTACTTCTAAGTCTCGTATCTCAGTCAGGATCAGCTCATTCCTTTGAAACCTCGTGTTGTTAAAGGGGGGGTATTTTGCAAAATCAACTTTTTCAAGCTTTACATCATGTTATTATGTCATTCCCTCATTAAAAACATGCCTGAAGTGTTGCCTTGGCACATTCACATATTTTTCAGTAATCTGTAAAAACTCTGATGGCAGCCATTTTAGGGATAGGTTTGCCTGAGTCCTCCTAGGAACTCCCCCACCTCCTGGAGACGCCTCCGAGCTTTCGTCACCAGCCGAGTAACCAACCACTGCTCCTCAGCAGAACCCCCTCCCCACTGATGCCACAGACAGCGTGTGGAGGGGGCGTGTCGGAAAGGCTCAGAGGTTCTTAAAGAGACAGAGGCCTATTTCAAGACATTCACTACAGCCATTTTGAGAGAGCAATTTTATACAAGGCAGTTATTTTAATTTACTGCATTTACAGACCAACAGAAGGTTTCGTCATCATTGTAGTGTGATATAGATTGGTGCTATGTGATTGAAAAAAGCATAATACCCCCTCTTTAAGTCGTATTAGCTTAGTTTTCTCCATTCATTAAGGGTTCAGTGTTAGCATTCAGTGTATCACTGTCCCGTGTTCAATAAATATTGGTCAAGTCGTGTTAAGAAGCACAGAAATACTATTTTAAAGTAGTTCCAACCTTCTAACTACAAAGGAACTCTTTGTAGTTCCTTTTGTAGTTTTAGGAACTACAAAGACCTAGAACTACAGATGTTCACCCACAGATGAGAGTAGCCATTAATAGAATGGAGGGACTTAACCAAGCTAAACTCCTCCCAGTGGTCTATATGTAGTCTGCGGGTTGAACTTTAACTTTAGTGTTGCTGATGAAGCCTTTTGGATGAGAGGCGATACATTCGACACTTTAATTACAGAGTACAGAAAATGACTCAAGAACCTTAATTGAAGGCAGATTACAGATTTTTCTTTCTACGAATAGTTAGCCTTTTCAAAAACTAAGCCAGATACTTAGACTCCTCTGAAAAGCACCTTAACTAGTATATCAACAAAATAAAAGCATACATTTAAATCTGGCCCTATTCAGCCATCAGATCCACAGTTGAGGAAGTGCAAACACATAGATCAGATTCCACTCCGAGTTTTACCTGTCAGGTAAATGCGCTCTTTGCTACAGGGCCCCCCAGGGCGAGCAGGCATGATCGGGCAGCACGGCATCAATGGAGAGAAGGTAGGCATTTCCTCTGCAGACGATATGAAACTGTAATGAATAAGCTGAATGTGTATCCACTGATGTGCATGTGTTTAGGGGGAGGACGGAGAGTCAGGTGACCCCGGGCCTGTGGGGCTGGCTGGAAGAGCTGTAAGTTTCCTGTAGTTTATACTTTCACGCTGTGCTATTGATCTAAACTAAATGTGTTGTGTTCCAGGGAGGGAAGGGTGATCAGGGAGAGAAGGGTGATACTGGGGCCTCAGGTGCAGCGGGCCCTCCAGGAGCCAGGGGCCCCACAGGAGAGGACGGAGCTAAGGGCAACGCAGTAAGCACTCCTGACTCTACAGGGCTGGGTTTCTTTTAAAGAGCAACATATAGAGCGCGTATGCGAGTGATGTCCTGTGTTGTCCACAGGGTCCGATCGGCCTCACAGGAGACCTGGGACAGCAGGGAGAGGCAGGCCCCAATGTGAGTACAACCCTGATATGCCGAATGTAGCCTAACCTATATGCCTAGGTTTAGCTTGCCCTTGCTCTTGTTTGTGCACATTGTAAAGTCTTCATTCATAAATCACAAATGAAATCTTACAACTGGAGTAATTGCACATTTGTGTGTCCATTCCATCTCCTTGTGGGTCTGTGCAGGGAGTGGACGGTCTGCCCGGTTCTAAAGGAGACAATGGAGACCCTGGGAAAGCTGTGAGTGCCCCCACATGGCTTCAGCTCCATACTGCAGTAATAGATGCTCTCTACAGTAATCATTATCAAACTGTTTTAGGGACCCCCAGGAGCTACAGGGGAGCCAGGACCTCCGGGATCGCCTGGACGAAGGGTGGGTTTTGAAAATTAGGTGACATGTCTTCATCCTGTTTTTTCAGAAAGATTTGTATCTTTTTGGCTCTGAATGTGTCACTGTTTGTCTGTGAGTCACACAAGCTGATTATCTGCAATGTTAAATGTTGCAGGGCCACTTGGGAAAACCAGGTCCAGAGGGAAAGCACGGCCTGAAAGGAGCAAAGGTGAGATAAGAGACTAACAACAGTTATCATTTACATTCACTGCCAAAGGAACAGGTCTGTGCTTAATACACTATGGCTAAAACGAAGAATAAGACTAAAACTAATAAGATTAAAACCAATAGATATGTCAGAATTGGCACTGCTGCTGCTACAGTGTGTCCTGTGTACTCTAGGGGGCTCCTGGACTGGAGGGGCCCTTAGGGAAGACGGGTCCTGTGGGTGGACAGGGCCACCCAGGGAAAGCAGGACCCCAGGGCCTCAGAGGGATCCCAGGACCAGCGGTCAGTGCTGATTACACTCTTCACTTCAGTCACATGTTTGACACACTTTCAATGGACTTTTCTCCGTGTTTAGGGTGAACAAGGTCTAAACGGACCCCCAGGACAGTCCGGACTCCCAGGACCCATGGTGAGGTCAAAGGGATGTAAACACATGCACCAAGCAACTGAAATCCATGTGTGACTCTTATATTCACTCTTCCCCAGGGCCCAGCCGGATTACCAGGATTGAAGGGAGACCCAGGGAGAAAGGGCGACAAGGTCAGGACTTACTGCGGCGCCTATGGCTCACGCCCAGTCCATGAGTAACTGTCACCTAGTAAACAGGCTGCAGTGATGCAGATGGAACCGTTATTCTATTAGAGATGTGGACAAACTGGGTTTGGGTATTAGCTCATTGTAACAGAAAAGATAAAGCCCATTGATTTCCACATCTGTCCTTGCAGGGCCATGGTGGGCTGATCGGTCTGATTGGACCCCCAGGAGACATCGGAGAGAAGGGTGACCGAGGGCTGCCAGGAAACCAGGGTCTGCCCGGGCCCAAGGGAGAGGAGGTACTGCCTGAGTGGCTGTGTGCTGATATCTGTCATTTACTCTGTAATGTGTGTCGACATTGAACTGTGCTTCTGTTGGATACCAGGGTCCAGTTGGTCCCTTAGGGCCCCCTGGTCCTCCAGGACCCTCCGGCCTCTCTGTGAGTACCTACATCATCTGTAAGTGATCAAAGATAACAATGATAATGGTGAGTGTGTGCTGTCTCTCTGCAGGGTGCAATGGGAGAGAAAGGATCCAAGGGGAATCTGGTAAAGACATCATACCTGAGCTGATCAGCATGGTTGTAGTCACACACTGACACTGTTCTTGTTCAGGGTCCCATTGGTCAGCGCGGAGACGATGGACCAGCGGGCCCCCCAGGACTTCCAGTGGGTGACCTCCAGCACACACACATGTGAGGAGTGATAGTGTAAGTGACATGAGTCTTGTGCTTGTGCCTAGGGCCCCGCAGCAGCAGGAGTGTCCCCCCTCCCTCAGCAGGGCCGCAGGCGCAGAGCTCACACCTCTGTGGACGGAGCTGCTCTGGAGGGAGAGGAGGCCGACAGCATGAACACAGCAGAAGAGGAGATGATCCAAGCAGACCAGCCGGAGCAGAGCACCAAAGGCATGCAGGAGGTGTTTGCCTCGCTGTCCTCCATGAAGGTGGATGTGGAGGGTCTACGTAACCCACAAGGAACCTACCTGAGCCCTGCTCGCACCTGTAAAGAGCTGTGGCTACTCCAGCCTCAGCTGTCCAATGGTACGACACTACACTCACTACACACACCTGTAAAGAGCTGTGGCTGCTCCAGCCTCAGCTGTCCAATGGTACGACACTACACTCACTACACATGTCTGTAAAGAGCTGTGGCTGCTCCAGCCTCAGCTGTCCAATGGTACGACACTACACTCACTACACATGTCTGTAAAGAGCTGTGGCTGCTCCAGCCCAGGACCTTCTCTAGCTCCACCCATGTCTGCAAGCAGTTGAAACCAGGAAGTGCCCTTTCACTCCCCACAAATCAGAGATAGCTTACAAACATTTATCTTCCATCCTCATTATTTTAGGTGAAAAACAAGATAAACCAGAACATACCAATGTGCAGGTGTCCAAAAGCATTTGAAGGCGCCCTTTGTGCAGTGCTCTGTCCCTGAGCCTGTCTCCTCCTTTTCTTGCAGGCGACTACTGGATAGACCCAAATCAGGGCTGCCATCGAGACGCCTTCAAGGTCTTTTGTAACTTCACGGCAGAGGGGGAGACGTGTCTACAGCCGGACAAGAAGTTCCAGTCGGTCTGTGTCCGTGCGAGGGTTCCACATGTCCCTCATGGCGTGTTCTTGACTGTGGTTGTGCTCTTGTTTTGGATCAGGTGAAGTTGGCAGCGTGGAAAGGAGAAAAGCCTGGCTCGTGGTACAGCGACTTTAGGAAAGGCAGACAGGTATGTATCCCTGGCCTATTGTACATGTTTTGTTTTTGCTTTCATAGCTTATTCAAAACCTAAAGATTCAAAATCCTCTCTGTAACAATATTTGTGTTACGACATCGGCTTAAGAACAACAACAAAGACATGAGGGAGACATGACAACAAGGAGACCACCTTGTAGTAACCTGTTAGGCATCAGCAAACATGTGTAAGCTGGGGGAGCATGTTGGTTATTGCAGGATCAGTAAGCAGGCGATTTTAAAGGGGGGGTATTATGCAAAATCGACTTTTTCAAGCTTTACATCATGTTATTATGTCATTCCCTCATTAAAAACATGCCTGAAGTGTTGCCTTGGCACATTCACGTATTTTTGAGTAATCTGTAAAAACTCTGATGGCAGCCATTTTAGGGATAGGTTTGCCTGAGTCCTCCTAGGAACGACCCAACCTCCTGGAGACGCCTCCGAGCTTTCGTCACCAGCCGAGTAACCAACCACTGCTCCTCAGCAGAACCCCCTCCCCACTGATGCCACAGACAGCGTGTGGAGGGGGCGTGTCGGAAAGGGTCAGAGGTTCTTAAAGAGACAGAGGCCTATTTCAAGACATTCGCAACAGCCATTTTGAGAGAGCAATTTTATACAAGGCAGTTATTCTAATTTACTGCATTTACAGACCAACAGAAGGTTTCGTCATCATTGTAGTGTGATATAGACTGGTGCTATGTGATTGAAAAAAGCATAATACCCCTTCTTTAAGTAAGTAAGTAAGTGCTTTATTTGTCATTATACAACCGTAAAACAAAATTGTGTTCAGGTGTTAGTCCTGAGCTGCTGTGACTGAGCACGCCGCCATTGCTGGCCAACCTGACCAGCATATTTATACGTGTAGTGTTGTCAGTGCAAGTGTAGATACAAAGAATAGGCAGCGTTGTGGTGGCAAGGCGGCATGGGAGGAGCGGGCATAACAGCCCAGGCTTGTCAACGTCCACCCGGGAGATGCCGACCAGAGAGAGAGAGAAGAGGGAGGGAAAGGGGCCTCTTGAAGGCTGGAACCTCCAGTCACTCCTTCTGTCCACTCCTTTACAGCATAAGAGGTTTACCACAAGCCCAGCCTCCACCCATAAAGAGCAGGTTCCCTAGTTACCCTGCAACACCTCACCTTATTGATAACACACAAATGCTAGCCACCATTACATCATAACAGCATAAGGTCACCACAAGCCTAGCAAGGGGTGTGTAACTAATGTCACAAAATGAAACCATCATTTAAAACCTGGCTCGATCCATTATTTTGATTTTGTCGTTGAAAATATAGGCAATTAAAAAACATAAAGTCTGTCAGTATCAACAGCAAAGGTTTCAGATGAATAACTCCACCGTGTGTGCTTTGAGTGACTTGGTCATGTCAAGTGCTATACAAATAAGCTTCCATTCTATTCTAATGGTGGCTTATCCTATTAATATATCCCACAATAGACCACTATGCATGTGAACAGTCAAAACAAAAAGAAATAACCTAATTAAAAGATATGTATTTTAGGCTGTTGTGCTCATCTTAACAAATGAAGAGCTGCTCTTTTAAACTCCATCCTCTCTCCTCTTACAAACCTCTCAGCCTGAGCCTGACGTTGTTCCTAGAGCCCTCCTGGAGTGTCACTGAGATGTGCACAGTGTATGGATGTCTCCATCTCACTTGGCTTAAGAAGAGCATGTGCCACTTCATGCTGCTGTGTAGTCGTGTGCCTGAGCAGGCAGCTGCTGCACTCAGCCCTCCTCCTCCCCTCTCTCTCCATCGTCAGCTGGCTTTTGTTTTGTTCCCCAGATTAATTTATTTTGCCGCGATTTACATTCGGTGAGTGAGATGACTGACAGCTCAGAGGCAGCGTGGGGCAGTGACAGATGAGGGAGAGACGCTACAGCTCACTGTAGTTTCTCAGGCAGATTAAATGACCCAAATGTGATCATAAAATAATTTTGCAGCCATGGTTGGTTTAAAATCAGCCCAAGAAAACAGCAACCCGCAGTTCTGGATTTTCTACCGCAATACCCAAGGTTAAAGTTAGGCTGTGTCTGAATGTCCACCCTCATCCCTAACCCCTCATTCATTATGAAGCCCGCCCTATAGACTATAGATTCTATAGTGCACTGATTATGTTGACCATTCGGACATGCAGACCAATACTTTCTCCTCGCCGCGAGTCGTCACGCACTGTGACGTGCAGGGATCATGTATTTCTGTGATAAAGACCAAACAAACTCAAGAGACTGTGGAATATTTATGGACAAATGTGTTCTATTGAACATGGATTTGACATGAATGAAGAAAACGGCTTGGATTATTGCCTTTTTGTCTGAGAGAGAAAGCTATCGGTCATTTAAAGATCGAACTAAAGGTCAGCAGCTAACGCTAGCAACTTTTCACCGTAATGTTTTATATTCAAGCAGTTTAGTCTTGTCAAGGACAAGATCGTGAATACAAGCGGCCGAAATGAGCTTCCTTCGCAGGGTGGCTGGGCGCACCCTTCGAGATCGGGTGAGGAGCTCAGTTACCCGGGAGGAGCTAGAAGTAGAGTCGCTGCTCCTTCACGTCGAAAGGAGCCAGCTGAGGTGGGAGGTGTTCCAGGCATGTCCTAGTGGGACAAGGCCTCGTGGAAGACCCAGGACACGCTGGTGGGACTATGCCTCCGAGCTGGCCTGGTGTCGCCTCGGGGTCCCCCCAGAACAGCTGGAGGAGGTGTGTGTGGATCGGGAAGTCTGGGCATCTCTGCTGAGACTGCTGCCCCCGCGACCCGACCCCGGATAAAGCAGAAGAAGATGGATGGATGGATGGATGGATGGATGGATGGATAGTTTAGTCATGAAAAAGATGCAGCACATGATTAAAACAGCTGTTTTCATTCATTTGTGTTGCGTTTAGTTCAAGGACCTGTCTCTGTTCTCTTCTGACTCTCGCAATGCATTGTGGTCTATATTGACTTGTCTAGTGACCGATATATCGACCGGCCGATATATTGGGCCAATATTTGGGGATTTCACAATATCGGCTGATCAAGCGCTGATAAAAAGCTGATATCTCTGGGACCGACAGGGATTGTTTGCATTGGAAAAACGAGTCCTCTCACAACTCCCTTGGCCTCAAGGGGGCGGAGAAACATCACCATGAAACTTGGTTAGATACAAGTTTGTAAAATATAAGTTCACTAAACCTTAGTCAGTCCAGACATGCTGCATGTCATTCTGAAGCACAGAACCTGGGGAATTCAATCACTGAGTTAGGTTTCACATCCAGAATTGTATTTTGATTGCCGCGCAAAATGCTGCGGCTGGCAACAGTATGCTAACGGCAGCATGCTAATGCTAACGGCAACTAATCCAAGCAAGACAGCCAAGTATTTATGTTTTTACAGGATTATAGACCAGACATTTGGAAAAATCAAAAACATCTGCCAAGCATATCGGCGTTGGCCAATAAATAAAAATCCCCAAAATTGGCCTGATCCTCAGGAAAACCCATATCAGGCGATCTCTAGGCGTGACCACGACATAGTGCACTATAGGGAATAGTGAGGACATTCAGACACAGCCTAAATCTACCAGGACAAACTTTCTTCCTTGATGTGAACAAGGAGTCAGTACCTCTCTCTCTGCATCGGCAGAGCGCCACCTACTGTTCTACAGTGAGCATCTTCAAACGGGACAAAACACGCTGCCAACCTGCTCATTTTCAACAGTCTTCGCTGTCCCACAGAAAATGTTCCACATGTTCTGCACTGAAAACAAAGATCTAAATCTCTACTTTCATCTACTTTACTTTGTCATGTCTAATGGAGAGTATGTGTGTGTGTGCTCTGTGGACAGTTCTCCTACTCCAGTTCAGATGGAATCCCCATCCACGTGGTGCAGCTCAACTTCCTCAAACTCCTGAGCGCCTCGGCCAAACAGAGCTTCACCTACCACTGCCTCAACTCTGCCGCCTGGCTGCACAGCGCCACCTACGGCCACGAGCATGCACTGCGCTTCCGAGGCAGCGACGGTGCGGAGCTCAAACAGGAGAACACGCACTACATCACTGCACTGTACGACGGCTGTCAGGTACGTCTTTCATTTGTTACTTTATCTTTACGGGTAAAGTGAAAAGTGAAAGCCTGACGTATCTGCTGTGTCCGCAGAGTCGCTCAGGACAGGAGAGGACCGTGCTGGAGTTGGACGCCCCCCACTCGGACTCTCTCCCCATCATCGACGTGGCTGTGTCGGACTTTGGAAACGGCAGCCAGAAGTTCGGCTTCCAGGTCGGTCCGGTCTGCTTCAACGGTTAGGGGGGGGCGCAGAGCCACGGACACTTTTGAACCGCAGGGAATGGACTGAACTGGTGACATATATTTATAACAGGTTTACTTCCAGCAGCGTCGTGTGTGGTGTCGTGTTCCCCCCCCCTCCACACACACACTCCCAAATCGCCGCCCCGTCATGTTGTACATAGGAATATGGTGTTGATGTAGGCTCCTGTTCGGGAGAGGTGCTCCAGTGTGTGCAGCTTTGATTCCACCAAGCAGTTTGGTACAAGAGAGTTCAGTGCAGCGCGTTCCCACCCCCCCATCTCCTCCCCATCTCTATCCCACTCTGTCCCACTTTCACAAACACTCCACCGGGACCCCTTCCCTTGCAGCCTCAGGCGAATGTTTATGCGGCTTCAGAAAAGAACAGAAGAACATAAAACATTCCTCTCAAACAAAAAGCCAGCTCCAGCGCGAGATAAACAAACCACTTGCCGCGAAGAACATGAAAAGCAGCACTTTTGTAGACTTTTATTTTTCACCACGAGACTGGTGCAGCTATCGTTCAGACAGTTCTTCTTCTTCTTCTTCTTCTTCTTCTTCTTCTTCTTCTTCCGTGTAGTCACCGCCAAACTCCGATCATCCGTCGTCTCACTTCCTTATATCGTTTCCCTTTGTTTTACGATCTACGGACTCCGTAGTTCAGCTGCTGTGTGCTGCACTGAGCCGCACTGCCCCCCCCCCAAAAAAAAGAAAAAACTATGATTCTATATTTATGCTTAGTGAACTAGAATACAGTATCTTGAATTGAGTAGCTTTGACGGGATTGACTAGAATGATTTAACTGTTGCTGTGAACATTCTCTGGGTAAAAGGGCGGAAATGGCGTTTACAACACCTGGTCATGTACAGCCTTACACTGGGTCAGGTTTAGATTTATATTATCACAAGTACACTTTGTGTGTCCCGTTTCCGTGTAAATACCATTATTACTGTTCATACCCTTTTATTACAATGCCGTTTCCATCCTGTTACCATGGTAATACTGTGCTGTTAAGAAAAGAGCTACCGACCACGTCTGTTGAAGCTTTTCAAATCAAGATAATGATTCTGAATTTCATTCACTGGTGCAGAGGCGTAGCCTCCTGAATATATTTCAGCTGAATCACGTTTCACAACAAGCATTAGGGTTACTACAAGATGGAGGAGAAGGTCATCAGTGACACAAAATGTATGAAATTAGTGTTTTTGTGGGATTTTTTCTTTTTGTCATCTCAAGATATTATGTTTGTACAAGAAAGCATTTTCCACAAAATATTAAACGATTATGTTTAAGCACTGTAGTATCTTGTAAAAACAGGATTGATTATAAACAGTAATGTCTTGAAATGTAATGTCATGATGATCTTTTGTAAAAACATGATGCCATATCACCTCTGCTCTGCCCGATCCCGTCAGATCTCAGGAGCTAAACAAGGGCCTGGCTGATACTGGTCATATAGTGGTCAGGAAGCCTGGGTGAATGTAGTGTGTGTGTGTGTGAGTGGGGGCTACAATAGTAGCTTACCATCACAGAGTATGGAGTGAATGAATAATGTCCAGAAAAGCAGTACTATATAGTGCACTGTGCATTATACTCACACCAGGTCAAAACACAGTAATGTTGTGTAAAAACGTGATACAGCTGAAGTCTATGGCAGTAATCCGCCTCGGTCAGTTCAAGTCCAGAGAAGTGGACTTTTGGCAGTGCACTTGTACCAGTCCATTTGGTGCAAACAAGGCCTCAGGGGTAACATGCAATAACCCAGTCTCAATATTTACTGTCTCACACAAACCTCATGTTGACTGTCATGTCTGATGTGTAATGTTCATGGTGCTATGATGTAGTGCAGTCTTTGTATAGGGGATCTGGGACATTCTGTGAAGCCTTGTATTGTTCTACACAACACAACAGATTGTAATATTAATTATTTTTCTTTGTGTTTATATTTGTACTGGAAATGAAAATGTTATTTTAATAAAAGTCCATAATTTACTTGTTTTTGTTGAACTTTTGTAACGTGTGTAGAGAGCAGAGAGCGGCAGATTCAAAGCATTGTTTGTTTGTATCGACAAACAAACAATGAAGAAAAAGAAGAAAGAAGAAAAAACAGAAGACATGGCCTTGGATAAGTGTTAAATGATAAGAGGTCGACTGATATGAGATTAAAGGCTGATGCCTTTATGCACCGCCAATATTTTTGTCAATTTTTTAAAAAAAGTTCTTGTCTATAACCCTGTGTATGATACTTCTAAACTGTAAATGTGTTAGTGTTGAACTGTGACAGCAGGGGGCGCTTTATTAGAGGCAGATCATGTTTAGTTGGTATTTCCTCTGAAGCAGGGAGCTCAAATGAGCTCTGTCTGACCGGGAATCTGCTGATAATAAGGTAAGTCTCTCTCCCTTATGGTTACGATACTACAAGCAAAAGAGTAAGATAGAATATATTTGTTAAAAAAAATGTGTACAAACTTGTGACCCATTTTCTCTGCTCCTCTGACGGAAGTCTCACTTTCTTTCTGTTCTAGAGAGATCAGCCTTTTCTTGGCATGATATCAGTCAATAGGCGATATAGTAAAATACCCATATACTATACTGGCCTGATATATCAGCGAGCCGGCATCATACACTGACCTAACCATTTACAAATGAATATGAGACATGAGGATCCACGGGGCTTTGAGGTTTTAAAACGTATGATATTGGAGTCATTGTTCTCATGAAAGCATAACGTGCTGGATTCCTTCCTTCACTTGCTCCAGTATTAATACAGTTCTGGATTGAATGCCAGAAACTGTTACCAAAAGCTTTTAATGACATTTGGAAAGCTGCGTTGGTGATTACGGAATGCTCCACAACGTCCCAGACATGGTTGTTGTCTTCTTCTTCATAATAGTCTCGCACTTAAACTGTAACTACTGTTTCTTGCCGTGCAGGAGGCTGCTGAAAGTTTGATGAGGACTGGCTCTCCAACACGGCTCTTTCACCTTGACGCTTGTGAAACATTTTGCTCCTGAATGATGGATGAGATGTTGTAAAGAGTAGCAAAGACCTCCCCTGATAACCCTCCACAGCACACATCTATCGGTCTACAACGGGCCGGTCCACACACTCAGCTCCATGTCCTCCAAGAAGATCTGGGAGGTTCTTCTCCTGCTGGCCGCCGTCACAGCCTGCCAGGTAAGATATACTTTTGAGTTACTGGTCAGACGACTCTGGCAGTAGATTTAGTCCAGAATAAGATACAAATGTTTTGGATGTACAGCGTGTTGTTGCTCATTCCAGTCTAGAACTTAGTCTAGGTTAAGCTCTGGGTTAGTCTTGATCTGTTAGATCTTGCTTAGGTCTGTTTCTGTCTTTCTCCTCTCTGTGGTCTCCTCTCTCTCTCTCTCTCTCTCTCTCTCTCTCTCTCTCTCTGTTGCTCTTTCTAGACCAATGTAAACTCTTCCATTTCAAATCAATCGGCTTTAATATTTTTGTTCCCCTCAATCCATGGACGCAAACAGACAGTAGTTTCCAAAGACACAAGTCAAACAGAAAAGACGAGGAAAGCTTTGGCGTTCGGATCAGAGGAATAACAAGCTTCAATAAAGAGGGACTTCATGACTTGAGGCTGTACAGACAGGTACTGCACACTCCAAAAACATTCACAATGATTTTGGGGAAAAATAAAAAATAATAATTTCTATACATTATCCCGCTTATTATACGGCCATTTGCCAACTGAACACACACAACATAAACTTCATACACTTTTATGAAGGCTGAAAGGTTTATTTAATGACTTCCGCGGCAAATAGTTCCCAAAAGTTTGCGCGTTGCTTGGTAGCGTTTGGCTAGGCTAGAAGCAGCAAGGCTAGCAGCTAGCCTAGCTACTGAGTTGAAGGTGCAGTTGGAGGAATGGTGGTGAATCTCTGGGTTGAAAGTCGGACTCACGTTAACTTCACCAGCGATTCCCCCGACGTCTCTCGCAGAGATGAGGAGTGTCCGCTACTACGTACGTCGGAGTGATATGAAAGCACGAACTCCGTCAGACGTCCTCTATCAGAAAATAATGACCGGTAGAACGTTGGAAAATCCCATTCAAATCAATGGAGCTTCTACTTACACCATGGTCTGGGTGAATACTCCATTCTGATTGGCTGGTGGGTGCTAACAAGCGTGCATTATTTTGGTATAACCGCACACGTAGTCCGGTAGTTAAATCACTGGGATATCACTCCGCTGTGGCATCGCCCACAGCAACACATGACACAGCTGAATCAGATAAACGCTTAATTAGTGACTGACAGGAACGTATGAGATGGATTTTGTGTTAATTTCAGCGTTTTTGGCCAAAACAAAACGTTGAGTGAGCAGCTAGGTTAGCCTACTGTTAATAAAATACGAGCTTTCCATTTCTATTGAAAACGGTTAAGGCTATTCATAATTTTCAGACGTACAGAAAATGATCCCAGCATTTAAGCATATTTGGCTGGATTAGTAAAGTCAAACATAAAAGTTTCAGTTCGTGGGGCCCAGGTGTGAGCGACTCCACCGCAGCTGTTTCCATAGACAGTTGAGCTCGTTGAGCTAGCTAGCTAGCTTCAGGTTAAACAGCGTAAAAGTGAAATAACTCCTGCCCACGAGTGCCGCATATCGATGTTTACTTCCACGGAAAAGTGCCGGGTTAGTCCTGTTGTGTTGTGATTCTGTGCTGATGTTGTGTCGTTGAGCCTGACTGAGATCCTCGTAGTATCTGCGGAGAATGACTCGCTCTGAGACGAGCCCTCAGTGACCGGCTAATAACCCACAGAAAATAGTCCTGGTAGTCTGGCATATTTAGTGAGTTTAGTAAATGAAAAAAAACATTTGTATAAATGTTCAGTTTGTGGGACCCTGGTATAAGCGGATTAAACGACTCGTGCATTAGACGGTTATAATTCACTCCGCTGCGCGTCGTGGTGCTCTTGACTCCGTGTCGTGCATTATAACCATCTGATGCACGGCTCTGACTTTAATCCTTACTTATAAAATTGTGTAGTGCCACGTTAAATGACATTGATTGACAGTGATTGGCCCACGGACCGGACTTTGGACATGACTGTTTGAAGCGTCCAAGTAGAAGAGAGTTTTGGACGCGTTAGAGGGAACGCAGCTTTAGTCCACTGAGGTGAGAGGTCAGCTCGAGCCAAAGAGTGTTCCATGGATGAGCCTCCTCTGTCTCTCACATGTAGTTGTTGAGATTGGGAGAACTGATTGAGGTGATTATGGCCTTTGTAATTAATGAATCCTTTATTTCGGGGTTGTATTTATTTTTAGAGATATATTTTCAATGCTTCTTTGTATTTTCCTCCGTCTGAACGGATTTTGGTGGAGATGTGAGGCCTGTCATTTCAAAGACAGATGCAGTTGGATTTATTTAGGAGAATGATCTTTCTAAATAGTTTGTGTCGGCTCAACTGTGTGAAGATACAAGTTTGACAGTAAAATAGTTTAGTAGTTTAATAGTTTAATAGTGTTCATCTCTAGTCTGAGCAACGTCTGCAGGAAAACAGAAACTGAAAACGTGTCCGTGCTGCTTAAGTAAAGCGTGATTCATTTTGATTCACATTTTTAATCGCACTAATCCTTTCGGAATTAATGAATCGGAATGAATCAGGAAAAAGTCCCAGCCCGACTGTTTCCCCTTTGTCCAGCAGCCAGCCAAACATCATCAGTGATTAACAACACACAAAAGACAAAATCATCACTTTGGAGGAGCTGGCGAGGGGCCGGGGAACACGATGATGATGAGGAAGTTTGACTGAAGAGTTTGATTGAGTCTGTGGATATTGTTCGTACCCGGAGTGCAGGGGCGTGTGGAGGCCCTGGCGCAGAGCAGAGCATCACCTTTCTCTTTCTGTTTATCTCCCTCCTCTGTGCGGAGGTGCAGTCAGTGCTGCGGGGCTGAAATATTCATATGGAAGCGTGGCTGCCGGCGTTCTATGAAATATCGATGTGTGTCCTGAGGGCCTCCCACAGAGCAAAACCACCGCCAACATGTTCCGCTGATGAGAACAAAGGCCGATCAAACATTCAGCATTTAGACACAGGACAGGAGACAGAGAACAGAGAGACAGACATCCTGAAACAAATCAGAGGCACTTCAAAGTGTAACATAATTAACACTACAGATGACCGGATGTTGGGGGTGGTGGGAAGGACAATATCATCTTTCCCCCCGCAGAGTAGAGAGGACCCACTTTACTGGACTCCAGGGATCTCCAGCCAAAGACATTGAGGAGGTGGACAGTTTCAAGTACCTGGGTGTTCACCTCAACAATAAACTGGACCAACACACAAGAAGGTTCCAAAGTCGCCTCCATCTTCTGAGGAGACTGAGGTCCTTTAGAGTGAGCAGGCCTCTGCTCAGGACTTGTATGACTCTGTGGTGGCCTCTGCTCTCCACTACGCTGCCGTGTGCTGGGCCCCGGGCCGCACAGAGCGGGACAAGACATGTGTAACAACCCCTTTGCAGAATAATCCCTGTATTTACATCACTTTATCAACCTCTTTGCTCTATGATGTAAACCTGCACTGCCAACACTGACATTTTTTATTATAGTCTGCTGATACTTTGTGGCCATTGTATATAAGACACCACTATTTACTATTCAATGGTTTTCACATTTCCGGTCTGTCCTGCACAGCCTGAATGCTTCTAAGAGCTGAATGTAACAAGTGAATTCCTCCATTGTGAGATCAATAAAGGCTTATCTTATCTCATCTCAGGCTCAGTCCTGGAGCGTTTTGGCACCGAACAATGAAGTTAATTGCCCTCTTGGCCAACTGGGGACTCACTCTTGCCTTTACTAAACCAGGAAAGTCCCACTGAGACCAGGGGCCAGCGCAATCTTGGATGTGGAGCAGGTTTTGCGCTCAAGCTGCAGCACTAGGGAGAGGGCGTTATTTAAGAAAAAGAGGCCGACTGAGGCGTGGTTCATTACAAGCAGCACTCGGAGCTGCTCTTCTATGGCAACCTTCACATTATGTTCCTCTTCACATCGCGCTGCCTTGTCTTCTTCCTTAGAATCGACGTCAAATTGAAAACAAAAGCAAAATTGCCTTGAAAAGTCTGTTTGTGTCACGGTTTAAAGTAAAAATAAGAAAGAAATGGCCCAAAATGCAGATTACAACGAAACTAATTTAATATGTGCAAAATCCAAACAAAACACTGACGAAAACCAAAAATAAAGCAGGAGCAACTCAAAAACAAACTCACAGACTCGGACATGAAGACAATGAAGTGACAAAGAACAAGGGAAACACAGGGGTAGAAATACATGAGGAAACGGGGCACGGGTGAGACACATTAGGGCGGGGCAGGCAATAAAGAGAGGGAAGTCAAACAGAAAATCACAACAGACCAAAAAGACATGTCAAAATAAAACACCAAGGACATAAACACAAGAAAACAAACCAAAACAGGGCAACAGAAAGCAGACCATGACAGTTTGAGCGTAGGTTATGCATGGGCTGACTTTGATACAGTAGATCAACGCGCACACCCCTAACACCAAAACAACAACAGTTTTCCACTAATAAACCACACGTGCCTTTAAGTGCCACAACACCAGGTCTACTCTGAGTTTTAAGGAGACATTTCCATCGTGTGTCAGTGTTTACTTCCTGATGATGCTCCTTGTGTAGCCACAGCTCAGTCCAAAAGAAAGAAGCGCATTTTACAGGGCGCAGAGCAACTTTTCCCCCCCAATTCAGCCGCTACAAGAATCCTGCAGCTGTAGCTCAAATGTTACGATAAGCTGCAGTTTTCTTGTAACTGCTGCATAACTCTGCAACTCCTTCGCAGCCGATATGACAGTTTCTGATCAATTAACTCTTTTACATTACGTAACTTTGCGCATTTGAACGGTGTCTAACGCGAGGCTGCTGCCTCTCTGTCCCCGCCCGCTCATCTTGGATCTGCAGTGAATGGCTGCAGCAGCGGAAGGACAGTTTTATTTCTTTAATCTTTATTAAACATTGCGCACTGCATCATGCATGTTACGCGTTTACAGCGTAACATGCTTTCCCCAGACCTGCGGAAGGCGGAGGTTTGGGAGCGGCACCACAACATCACAATGCGAGTCTGTCCCCCCTCCTGTCCTGCCCACTTTTACGCTTTATGACACTGAAGATCGCAAGGAGCGCCACCCGTCTGCGTACTCGTCTTCTCTACAGCCTGCGCTATGAACCACAAGATCTGGCCCCAGGAATCTCATTTCCAGGGGAGTCCTAGCTCCAGGGGGGACCTATTATACGTGTTTTTTGCGGTAAGGGAAACTGGAGTATTCGGAGGAAATCTACACAGACATGGGGAGAACATGCAAACGCCACAGACCCGACCCACGTGTTCCATTTCACTACAGACAATGGAACACGTGGCTCTTTTTTTTTAATTGAAAATGTAGTCTTCAATGACCTGAGTCCCAGCACTGCTAAAAGCATCCACTCGATTGACCGTGAGGAAAAGGCTCTTGTCAGGTTGGTGTCACATAGAGCTTCTGACCACATGAGGGCGCTGCTGCTTTGACTTTCGCACCAGTCCTCTGTGTGATCATCCACACTGGGTTTACTTAAGGGGCTGCTGTCACTACTATGAGTCAGTCATGCTAATCCTATAGCCTGACCGTGTTTATCAAAGGCCATTTACACATAACTGTTCCATCAATACAAACCCAACTATCCACACAGTCCGCAGATATAATAAAAGTCAGCGCACATTCCTTCGATTCGTTTATGTGCAAAAAGGACGACTGGAAAAGCTCAAAGGATGTGGACAGAACAGGGCCATGGTCAGGAGCATCACCACAGAAGCAATGTCATCAGCAAATGAGAGAACATAATGGTTCTCATGGAAACTGTGTCATTCAGTCAGATTTTACTCTGTGTACAAATGAGAATCTGAGAAAACAAAGCAAAAGATATTTTAATCTAATATGTCAATACAACAAACCTACCTGGCTTTATTTCTTATTTATATTATAAAATGCCAAAACAAATGTATGTCCTCAGCATCATGCTTTAGTATTGGTGAACAGATCAACATTACCATTGTTTGATTTGGACCTGCCTCATGTGAACACAGGCAGATCATGTTCATTCTTCCCTATAGGTTTTCTGTTTTTTTGTAATGTCCATAAAATACAGCAGAGCGTTCCACTTGAGAGGCCAGCACATCATTCAGGGTTTCCGTGGGGCATTAAAAGTCATTCAATGATTTGTGCCATAATGAAGGCCTTAAAGGATCTGCATCCTGCTATTTTAGCCATCCCAAAGTAAAGTATAGGCATTTATATGATATAGTGTACCTCTACCACTATAGAGTACAATTTTTTGTGAGAAATATAAGTATTTTCTGCAGGTATTGTGCAAACCCAGAAGACACGATGCATGGATTCAGTTAACTCCGCCCCCTCCCTCCGAGCTAATCTGCCCATGCATTATTAGCAGTAAGAAAAATAAATATCAATCAATTATAATTGCCCTACATGTACGTCTGGGCTTGATCTCAGTGGCCGCGTTACATCGGTTGACTTTCAACCAACCATTCAGCGAGGGGGGAGGCGGGGCTTGTCGGTAATGTCAAGCATTTGCGCCGCATTTGCTGGTTGTAGTTTGGCAATGGCGGCGGATACGAAAGAAATGGAAGCTCTTCAATCCGTCCTCGCTCGGCTCCCAAATATCCAGAAATAAAAACTGAAGCCTTTGAATGGAATGGAAGGAATGTTCCCAAGAGTTATGATAGAGCTATGATAGAGCTATGATAGAGTTAGGATAGAGTCATGATAGAGTTATGATAGAGCTATGATAGAGCTATGATAGTCATGATACAGTCATGATAGAGTTATGATAGAGCTATGATAGAGTTATGATAGAGCTATGATAGAGTTAGGATAGAGTCATGATAGAGTCATGATAGAGTCATGATAGAGTCATGATAGAGTTATGATAGAGTTATGATAGAGTCATGATAAAGTTATGATAGAGCTATGATAGAGTTATGATAGAGCTATGATAGAGCTATGATAGAGTTATGATAGAGTAATGATAGAGTTATGATAGAGCTATGATAGAGCTATGATAGAGTTATGATAGAGTCATGATAGAGTTATGATAGAGCTATGATAGAGTTATAATAGCGCTATGATAGAGTTATGATAAAGTCATGATAGAGTTATGATAGAGCTATGATAGAGTTATGATAGAGCTATGATAGAGTTATGATAGAGCTATGATAGAGTTATGATAGAGTCATGATAGAGTTATGATAGAGCTATGATAGAGTTATGATAGAGCTATGATAGAGTTATGATAGAGTCATAGTAGAGTTATGATAGAGCTATGATAGAGTTAGGATAGAGTTGTGATAGAGCTATGATAGAGTTAGGATAGAGTTATGATAGAGCTATGATAGAGCTATGATAGAGTTATGATAGAGTCATGATAGAGTTATGATAGAGCTATGATAGAGTTATAATAGCGCTATGATAGAGTTATGATAAAGTCATGATAGAGTTATGATAGAGCTATGATAGAGTTATGATAGAGTTATGATAGAGCTATGATAGAGTTATGATAGCGCTATGATAGAGTTATGATAGAGTCATGATAGAGTTATGATAGAGCTATGATAGAGCTATGATAGAGTTATGATAGAGTCATGATAGAGTTATGATAGAGCTATGATAGAGTCATGATACAGTCATGATAGAGTTATGATAGAGCTATGATAGAGTTATGATAGAGCTATGATAGAGTTAGGATAGAGTCATGATAGAGTCATGATAGAGTCATGATAGAGTTATGATAGAGTTATGATAGAGTCATGATAAAGTTATGATAGAGCTATGATAGAGTTATGATAGAGTTATGATAGAGCTATGATAGAGCTATGATAGAGCTATGATAGAGTTATGATAGAGTCATGATAAAGTTATGATAGAGCTATGATAGAGTTATGATAGAGCTATGATAGAGCTATGATAGAGTTATGATAGAGTAATGATAGAGTTATGATAGAGCTATGATAGAGCTATGATAGAGTTATGATAGAGTCATGATAGAGTTATGATAGAGCTATGATAGAGTTATAATAGCGCTATGATAGAGTTATGATAAAGTCATGATAGAGTTATGATAGAGCTATGATAGAGTTATGATAGAGCTATGATAGAGTTATGATAGAGCTATGATAGAGTTATGATAGAGTCATGATAGAGTTATGATAGAGCTATGATAGAGTTATGATAGAGCTATGATAGAGTTATGATAGAGTCATAGTAGAGTTATGATAGAGCTATGATAGAGTTAGGATAGAGTTATGATAGAGCTATGATAGAGTTAGGATAGAGTTATGATAGAGCTATGATAGAGCTATGATAGAGTTATGATAGAGTCATGATAGAGTTATGATAGAGCTATGATAGAGTTATAATAGCGCTATGATAGAGTTATGATAAAGTCATGATAGAGTTATGATAGAGCTATGATAGAGTTATGATAGAGTTATGATAGAGTTATGATAGAGTTATGATAGCGCTATGATAGAGTTATGATAGAGTCATGATAGAGTTATGATAGAGCTATGATAGAGCTATGATAGAGTTATGATAGAGTCATGATAGAGTTATGATAGAGCTATGATAGAGTCATGATACAGTCATGATAGAGTTATGATAGAGCTATGATAGAGTTATGATAGAGCTATGATAGAGTTAGGATAGAGTCATGATAGAGTCATGATAGAGTCATGATAGAGTTATGATAGAGTTATGATAGAGTCATGATAAAGTTATGATAGAGCTATGATAGAGTTATGATAGAGTTATGATAGAGCTATGATAGAGCTATGATAGAGCTATGATAGAGTTAGGATAGAGTCATGATAGAGTCATGATAGAGTCATGATAGAGTCATGATAGAGTTATGATAGAGTTATGATAGAGCTATGATAGAGTTATGATAGAGTCATGATAGAGTTATGATAGAGCTATGATAGAGCTATGATAGAGCTATGATAGAGTTAGGATAGAGTCATGATAGAGTCATGATAGAGTCATGATAGAGTTATGATAGAGTTATGATAGAGTCATGATAAAGTTATGATAGAGCTATGATAGAGTTATGATAGAGTTATGATAGAGCTATGATAGAGATATGATAGAGCTATGATAGAGTTAGGATAGAGTCATGATAGAGTCATGATAGAGTCATGATAGAGTCATGATAGAGTTATGATAGAGTTATGATAGAGCTATGATAGAGTTATGATAGAGTCATGATAGAGTTATGATAGAGCTATGATAGAGCTATGATAGAGCTATGATAGAGTTATGATAGAGTCATGATAGAGTTATGATAGAGCTATGATAGAGTCATGATACAGTCATGATAGAGTTATGATAGAGCTATGATAGAGTTATGATAGAGCTATGATAGAGTTAGGATAGAGTCATGATAGAGTCATGATAGAGTCATGATAGAGTTATGATAGAGTTATGATAGAGTCATGATAAAGTTATGATAGAGCTATGATAGAGTTATGATAGAGTTATGATAGAGCTATGATAGAGCTATGATAGAGCTATGATAGAGCTATGATAGAGCTATGATAGAGTTATGATAGAGTCATGATAGAGTTATGATAGAGCTATGATAGAGCTATGATAGAGTTATGATAGAGCTTTGATAGAGCTATGATAGAGTTATGATAGAGTTATGATAGAGTTATGATAGAGCTATGATAGAGCTATGATAGAGTTATGATAGAGTCATGATAGAGTTATGATAGAGCTATGATAGAGCTATGATAGAGTTATGATAGAGTCATGATAGAGTTATGATAGAGCTATGATAGAGTTATAATAGCGCTATGATAGAGTTATGATAAAGTCATGATAGAGTTATGATAGAGCTATGATAGAGCTATGATAGAGTCATGATAGAGTTATGATAGAGTTATGATAGAGCTATGATAGAGTTATGTTAGAGTCATGATAGAGTTATCATAGAGTTATGATAGAGCTATGATAGAGATATGATAGAGTCATGATAGAGTTATGATAGAGCTATGATAGAGTTAGGATAGAGTCATGATAGAGTTATGATAGAGCTATGATAGAGTTATGATGCTGCTTCACTCAGTCTGGCCCATTACCTACGTCACGACAAAACAATTGCGAAAATCAGATCCAATGGTTTCAAAGGAGTTCACTCCTCCCACCTGATAACAGAGCTCAATTGTGAAGGTCCAGACCCTTGTACGAAACGTAGTGAGTATGGGGGTATGGTAAAACCAGGCTACTCTGTCCTGGCCTCTCCATCACATTGGGGGCTCGCGTTGGTTATAAAAGTTAATCCACTTTGATCCACTTTGATTCTGGTGAAGGTTCACCAAACATCCATCAGAGACAGTCACAGAAAAACACTATTTTGTTGATAGTTGCTGAATCCCGGAAAGAAATTCCAACTTCTGGCGAGTGGCCTCTTCTTTAGGAAGGTTGAATAAAAGTCCTGTACCTCTCTTAGCCAAATGGGCTTTTCTCCTTGACATTATCGTTAGGTAAGAAAAAAGAACAGCCGTGTCCAGTGTAGGTTAGAAAGAGCTCCTTCTTCACAGCTTTTAGTGCAAACATGACATCTGTTCAGATGCTCGGGGGTGCGTTTGTTTTCCCTACAGGCGCAGCGTGGATGCCTCGGGCACTTCCTTTTTTAAATGTTTTTTTATTCCTTTTATTTCTTTAAAATCAGGCTGTAAGGGAGTGTCACAACTCAGTGGTTTGATCTGCATGAATGAAGCCAAAAAACACGTTGGGGGTGTTTCTGATAAGGAAACAGGATTAGAAACATGGCTAAAAGCTCCAAAAAGTCGATTTTGGGGGGTTTGTTCAGGTGTAATCAGGAGGAAGCTAGCTGGTTTACTTTAAATTTTCGCTCTCTTTCTCAGACGATCGCTTTAAATTTGACTTTCTGTTCCCTGCATGAACCCTGTTTGTTTATTTATTTATTCCTTTCTGATTCACCTGCACTATCTCGCCTCGCGGTAATTTATGATGTCGCTTCTAGGAAACACACACACACACACACACACACACACACACACACACACACACACACACACACACACACACACACACACACACACACACACACACACACACACACACACACACACACACACACACACAGCAAGGAGAGCGAAGGAGAGGAAGAGAGAGTCAGAGAGAGGAGGGGTGAAGCTGCTGCTGGCGTGTGGATAAATGAAGGCAGCAGCAACACGGCAACGCACACGGCAACGGGGAATAAACCACACGACACACGCATTCTCTCGCGCGGGAACGACCACCACAAGGCACAAGCGAGGGGGGGTAATAACGCGGGATTACAACGCCGTGACGACGGCCACTTCCTTTGGAGATTCTCGGGGACGGATCTAGACTAACGGACGGATGGAATTGCGCGGGAGAGTGAGCGCAATTTATAGTCACAGCGATTGATTTTGTGTGTGTGCGTGTAGCGAAGTGAAATCGATACGCGGGCGCTATTTTTGGTGAACGCTTTCCCCTGGCTTTCTGAGGAAGAGTGGAAAGTGTGCACGCGTCTTGTCGGGCCAAATTGGTTTCACACGTTGTACCCCATCGGTGTTTAGAAAAAAAGGAAGGAAAAAAGAGAGAGGCGCAGGAAAACTGGGACAACACAGGAGTGCCGGTGTCTAGACGCCTGGACTTGGAAGGTTTGTTGCACCAAGAGCTGGGCTGGATCGTGGAGAAAAGTGAAGAGCGCAAGACGCCACGACGATTCGGGGGGGAAAGCGGACGAGGATGGATCTGGCGGACCCTTGATCGAAAGAAGAGGGACGATAATCAAAGTCGATTTGTTTTGTGAGCTACTTTTTCAGAATCGCTGACTCCAAAATACTCTGCCAGTCTAGCCACCTGTCCAACTCCAAGGTACCCGAATGATGCCCCTGTCTCGTCCCCTCCCTGGATGTCCCTAGGAGCCCTTCTTACCCCTCGCATCCTGAGAGCACACACTGGGCGAGGATTACGCTGCTTTGTGGGGCTAAGCTGATGGACAAAAGGACGGAATCTCACTTGGAATACTTTGTGGACATGTTCCCGGTTGTCTTTCGAAGCCCTTTGCATTCCTCACAATCGAGTCATTTTTTGATGGGGAATAAACCCTTTTGAAAGACATTGAGGGACAAAAGGATAGAATCTTACTCGGATTACTTTGTGGACACGTCCCTCTAGAAGCCCCTGTTCCCCCCCCCCCCCTCCCATTAACCTAAGACATATTTCGTTAGGAAATGCACAACCTTTCGAGGGTAAATTGAAGCATAAACGGACGGCATCTTGCTTGGATTACGTTGTGGACATGTCTCTACTTTGGTCCTTAACTGGTTGTCTCTAGAAGTCCTTCGTATTCCCTGTGACTCTTAGAAACTTAGAAAGGACAAAAGGATAGAACCTTGCTTGGATTACTTTCTGGACACTAACTGGTTGTCTTTAGAAGTCCTCGCAACCTAAGAAGATATTTTTTGGGAGGAATACACGACTTTGCAAGACTGAAGGACAAAAGTAAGGAATCTTGCATTGACATGTCTCTACTTTGTCCCTAACTGTTTGTCTCCAGAAGTCCTTCATACCTCTCGCGACCTAAGAAGATCATTTTTAGTGAGGAATAAACAACTTTGCGAGATCACACTAAAGGACTATCTTGGATTACTTTCTGGAGTGTGTCCCCGTTTCTCCCTCATTGTCTCTGGCAGCCCCCTCTTCTCTCATGGGTTTTGTGTGGTGGGTGCATAAAAGTTTGATGAGAAAAAGCGTTTTGGCCGTGGAATAAAACACCCTCCCGGAGTTCCATCGAAGGACAGAAGGACCTCGCCAGGATCACTTTGTGGACATGTCCCCTGGTTGTCTCTAGCTGTGCCCCAGATTGAAAACAGCAGTGTTTGCGTAGGCGTGCGTGGAAGCGGCGACGATGAGTGTGCCCATGCTGAAGATCGGAGCGGTGCTCAGTACGATGGCCATGGTGACCAACTGGATGTCCCAGACGCTGCCCTCCCTGGTGGGGCTCAACGGGACCGTCCCGGAGGGCACCGCCGAGAGATTCGTCAGCGTGAGTTCACTTCTGCTATCAGTCACGCGTCGATGATGTAAAGTTAGAATCTGATCAAAAATATCTATTGTTTATATGCAGATTACAGATTATTCAGTCGAAGATGGGCTATGCTCAGACTGATGCAAAAGAAGTGACAAATGTGATTTTTGTGACCTGTGACCTGTACACTGCGTTCCAAATTATTATGCAAATGACATTTTTCTCTTGAAAAAACCTCCCAGCCAGTGACAGCAGTATTTTTTTTCAAAAATAAATATAGTAAATAACTCATAATCTACTGTTCCAAATTATTATGCAACTCAGGGTTTCAATACATTTTAAAGCTTTTTCTTCCACTTTATCCGGGGCCCGGTCACGGGGGCAGCAGTCTCAGCAGAGATGCCCAGACTTCCCGATCCACGCACACCTCCCCTAGCTGTTATGGCCACGAGGCGACACCAGGCTTTTAATTGAAAATGATCATTTGTAGCATTAGGAGGTCATATTTACTGAAATCAAAAGCCATTTCAATCAAAAACATCTTAACAGGTCAAGTCAAGTTTTATTTTAACATAGGAGACCTTTGAGCAGCTTCAGAATTCTTAAATCCATTAAACTTGTAAGTTTTTGGACAGTTTCTGCTTGGATTTCTTTGCAGGATGTTAGAATAGCCTCCCAGAGCTGCTGTTTGGATGAAAACTGCCTCCCACCCTCATACATGTTTTGCTTGTTGAGGCTCCAAAGGGTCTCAATAGGGTTGAGTTTCTGTCCTTTTATGCCCATAGCAGCCAGTGATGCAGAGGTATTCTTTACAGCAGGACATGGTGCGTTGTCATGCATGAAGAGGATTTTGTTAGGGAAAGCGCGACTCCTATTTTTGTACCGTAGAAGAAAGTGGTCAGTCAGAAACCACATATTTTTCAGAGGCCATTTTCACATCTTCAGGGAGCCTAAAAGGACTGAAGAGCTCTCTCCCCATGATTCTGGCCCAAAACATGACTCCGCCCCCTCCTTGCTGATGTCACAGCCTTGTTGGGACATGGTGGCCATTCACCAACTCTCCACTACTCCATCCATCTGACCATCCAGGGTTACACGGCCTCATCAGTGAACAGTCAACAAGCCACTGCAGCCGTTTCTGTTCTTCAGCTTCAATTAACAGTTTAGGGGAGGCCCGGATAGAAGGTTTATGCACAACTGCAGCCTCTGGAGGGTCCTATACCTTGATGTTCTGGAGACTCCAGAGGCACCAGCAGCTTCAAATACCTGTTTGGTGCTTTGTCGCAGCTGTTCTATAAATCTGGTGTATTTGTCTGGCAGAAACCATCCTCATTGTGCCTTTATCTGCACAAACCCGTGTGTGCTCTAAATTAGTCACAAATCTCTAAACTGTACGATGATTACGCTTAATCTTTAATGAAATATTGAAGGTTTTCATACCTAGACCAAGGCATTCAACATTTCACGCTTTTCATCAGCAGAGAGATCCTTTTTCTTTCCCATATTGCTTGAAAATGTTGGTCTGCTTAATAATGTGGAACTTCCTTTTTCAGTAGTTTTTCCCTTAACTGGACTTAATCAGACAACTAATAATCACAGGCGTCTGAGATTAATGTCAGTGATTCAAAGAGCCCCGAGACACAATACCATCCATGAGTTTCACTGAATTATTATTTTTTTTAACTTATTGACACTGAAAAACAGTTTGCATAATAATTTGGAACGCAGTGTATGTAATGACAGTTGGAACAACATAGATATAACTTTTTCAAATACAGCCCAGGCCACATTCACACATGTGTTATGGCCCAAAAGAATCAAAACATATTGGTGAGAAAACAGAGGACAAAAGGTATGGGTTCAAGAACTTTGATTTAATTTTCAAGATGTTTCTTTCTTCTTTTGGTTTTGCTTTTCGTTAACAACCGTCAGAGTTGTTTTTTTTAGAAGAGAGCAAAGGGAACCCTTATCACCCGTGTTTAAAGAAAGGTTTAAAAAAAGACAACGTAGCAAATGAAAAACGGCCCAGGTGCGCCAGCCAAACTTAAAAACCAGACCAGTTTACAGTCCAACTGCTATGGAGCTGTGGAAACTGAGCTCTCCTCCAAACGAAGTGAAAAATCCCCAAAACCCAATTCAAAAAGAAAAGTGAAAACAGGATAGCTGGTCACACCAGGGCAAACAAAAATGAATAGTGTTAAAAAACAAAACAAAAGGCTAACCGGCTAACATGGCGTGGCCGGGACCAAAGCACGGCACACTGTCCAGGTCCGGAGGCGTGAGAGAACGCGAACACGCTCCAGGCCTGACAGGTAGGAGAGAGCGAGGAGTGAGCGAGAGAGAGAGAGAGCGCCTCCAAAAGCTCCTATTTATAGCGAGGCGGCGCTGCGCAACTAAATATTACAAAATTGCAGGAAAAGAGAACAAGAAAAAAATGAAAAAAATTGTAAGGCAAAAACTGAGGAGAAAAAGTGCAACAGTAGAAAGAGGAGAAGAGACAAACAATCCTTATATGACTCCAATCTTTTACAATAGGACTTCAGTCTTAACACGTCAGATGAAGAAGAAAACGACTGATACAAATTTTGATATTTACCAAACAGGCCACCGTTTTTTTCCATACTGAGATATATTCTTACCTGAGCTTAGACGAGTTGATGCGTACCTGCCTGGTCTTTGCCCTCAGTCACACAAAACAACCAAAGATGTTATTAGCTTTGGGCCTACAGCTCCAAACGGGGGTGAGGTTAGAAGCGACCAAGCTCTTCCACGGGCACAAAGACCAGACAGGTAACTCGTCTAAGCTCAGGTAAGAACATATCTCAGTATGGAAAAAACGGTGGCCTGTTCCTGTTTTTAAACTGGATAATCATGCATGATGCAGGATTAACCAGGAAGCACAGAATGAAGTGCTGAAACTGTGGAAGAAGAAACAGGATTAACTAAGGATTACTCAAAGCTGAGTGTAGCCTGTATGTTTTAGACTATGGAGCGCAGAAACATGGTTTGAAGATCAATGTCCTATAAATGAAGTATCTATATTTGAAGATAAATCATGATCTAATACTTTGGCAGGGCTGTCAGTGTGAGTTGGGCTGACCAGACAATTGAGGAGGGGCCCCAAATTGAAGGGGGGCCCCAATGAATTTGTAAATTAACAGTTACAATCTCTGTAATAGAATAACTTTTATTACCTTCCATTTGCAGCAGACGGAATATACAGAAAATATAATATCATAACATTCATTTTAGGAAGAAATTAGTTTATACATGTTCATGTCCAGGTCTAGATACAAATATTCTAATTAATAGATATTAAACAAATGACCCATATTAGACCACCTCAAATGTACTGCCATCATTCAGACCACACGATGACCGTAGGACGTTGGATGAATACTTGACCACTCGGCCGCTGGGAGAGCTCAAAGTATGTACCTGAGCCATACGACAATAATGCGGTTTTAACGAGAGCTGAGCGGAGAACGTGTGGTTTGTGTGTGAATGTAACTGGAGCGCGGCGTGATGTTTGGTCCTGGGGCGAGCCTGGTGTAGCGCTCATGATGAGGTCTGCGGGGCCAGTGTGTGTGAGCGTGTGTTTAGCGGAGCAGCGACTCACGCAGGTAAACACTGGGCAAAGAGGACACCTTTAGAAATAGAACATTAGATCATGTCGTATTATTAGTCACACTCGCTTTAATGTCACTCCAAGAAAAATGTCCCTAAAGTTTAGACGCCGTCCCTTTTTATGTCATATTTATGCCAATGGTGAAGTATTCTCGTAGTACTTTAGATAAGTCATGTTTAATATGTTAGAACCAGTAATAGTGATTTAGCTTTTGACCAACAATGTTATAATACGCCTGAAAGGTCAAAAAAGTCCCATTTGCATGTATCTCCACTTAAAGGGACGACATGGAGTTTAAAAATGTTAAAATTATGTATTTTCGTCCCCCTACATGTTCCAGCAATGTCACTCAAAAAGTTTTTACTTCGGGTCTGAAGGGCCGTCATGCACGAGCTTGATGTAGAAGGTGCAGTTACACGTATGACCTGAGGTGGCAGTAGTGAGTATAAAATGGCCAACTTGCATCTACTTGCTTACATTCCACTAAAGAATGTAAGTATTGACACTGATCCGATATTTAGGGCTATCGAGAGCTCAAAGGACTCGGCTCCACCTTGTGACATCATTAGGTGGTAATTTAGGAATTGACCCTTTGCAAAACCCCGCCCCAAAACGGTTGTTGTCCAATCATACCTTAGCAACTATTGCTACCAGACATGATCTGTGTAGATACAGACAGCTTCGCGGAGGAAAATAGAATCTTTGGGAAATATATATTTAAAAAAATATGAACTTATTTATCACAAATAAATAAAGTCAAGTGTAAATCGGGCCCATATGGATATTTTCTCACAGCAGATTGTTCAGTAGAAGTGAAAAAACAGCAGTCGTAGCTAGAGCTAGCTAGCTGTTAGCATTAGCACGATGCTCATTTGAAGCATCATGTTAGCATTCTTTGTTATTTATGTATTTATGGGCTGTTGAACCACTTTGATCCTCTCCATTTCTATTTAATAGAAAACTATATTCATAATTCAGCATTTGTTAGTAGTTTTTGAATAATTATCTCCCTCTATATAGAAAGTACTGGTGCGCACCCGTTTTCATGCTGAAGAAAGTAAACCTGGAGAAGTCCCTGCTCACTTGTAAGACTCGTTCACCATCAGTCTTGAGTTTCATGGGCTGTTGTTTGTGGGACAATGTCACAAAATACTGTTTCTGCCGCTTTAATATCTGGCACGTTTACTTTTTAAATGCAAGAAGTGTTAGTTGATATTTATTATTAATATTTCTTAATATTCTTCCTGCACTGATGGCACACGGGACAAAACAACTGGAGGACCGTGATTAGTACAATACCTCATTGAATAAAAAAACACAAGCTAGCTAACTTAACGATGACGCTCTTGTTTCTTCAGTACTGGATAAACATGAGAAGGGAATCTATAGAACAAGAGCATGACCAGTCACACGACTGTGCTGGCTGCATTTACAGCAGCTCCACATGAGGCCGGTGCTTTAGCCTTGATAGTTGTCGTGTCCCCTTTGTTGCATGTTTCAAATAAAGTCCTCCACTGCACATTGCAACTAATTTAGCCTCGATCTGGATGATATGATACACAGTATATTCAGCATGGTTACTCCCTGTGAGCTCATTTACATGCAAAAACACCTGGAAGTGTTATGGTCACTCATTAGCCAGAGTTAAATATTAGTTGTGTTTAACTCTCTTCTCTTTCACTCTCAAATTCAGCTCCAGAGCAACTGGGAGTGATAAACAGTCAATAATAACTCATATCAGTGTCAAACCTACTTAACACCCAGGATCTAACTCATCTGAATCTGCTGTGTATCGCTTCCACACGTCTCCCCCGTTATGTCGTGGTCGACACCCCTGTTCTTGTCGGAGCTAGCGAAGCATAGACAGATCCTGTCAGCCCTCTGAAGCTGAGCAGGAAGGGCCAGGTCGGTACTTGGATGGGAGACGGTTTGGGAACACCAGGAAGCCTGGCGTGAATGTGGTGAGCGGTTGGTGGTGGTCAGAGGGGCCGATGGCACAGACTGGTTGCCTCGCTTCTGTCAGTCTACCCCAGGGCAGCTGTGGCTACAACAGAAGCATACACCACCGAGTATGGAGTGAATGAATAATGACGACAGTGTAGCGCTTTGAGCAACTTGGTAATACAGGCTTGTAGTAACATTTCTGAAGGGGCGGGGCTTTCGTGTGAAGTGCCTCTATCTTTGTAAAGTGTCGTCATTCTTCTGATTTATTGTGATCATTTTAGTGCATCGTTTGTCCTCAAGACTGAATCTCGCAGTTTCAATTGTTTTTCTAACGCTATTTTGGACAGCATATCTTCATTCACTTCGAAAATGTCATTTCTTTTAGTTTTATTTAATGACCTAACCCTCTATTCGATTAAATCTCAAATTAATTTGTTCAACTTTTTCATTTATATTCTGTAATATAATCATTAATCAAGGTCCAGTGCTTCCTGCAGCTTCTCCCTCTTAATCAAAGCACAGACCTGTTCCTTTGGCAGTGAATTTAAATGACACGAGGCTCTGAAGCGCTCTTCTTTTTTATCTCACTTTTCACCAAAATATCTGGATTTATACTCATAGCTTTAGTTTCATTTTCACACCTTATTTTTAGTCTAATTTCAGTCAGCAAATAAAATGACTTTGACAAAAATGATGAGGATGTGTTTAGCACTCCCGATCACAGCTGTTGGGCTCCGTCCCACCACAGTTCTGACTCTACCCTAAAGGCTATAAAGTCATTATGATTTAGCAAACGCAGAGCCTCCTCAGCACAGTGGAAGTGTAAACCATCATTATTATTTATTAGCAGCTTTGGACATTAGCACTAACCCATTTTGCATTAGCAAAGTAGCCTATTTATTTATAATGAAACCGAGGTTATGACTGCACTACAGAGATGGTACTCCCATGTTGGACTGATGTTTGGCCCAACCTTGGACTCTCTCTGGCCTCTGACCTAGATCAAATTTCTGAAAGGAGGAATTTGGCAGATTGTCAAATACACAAAGCTAGCAGTTAGCACGTAGCATAAAGCTAACAATAGCATTATGGTAAGCATTCTCTGTTATTTATGTATTTATGGACTGTTGAACCACTTTGCTCCACTGCATGGCTGTGTCCGAATGTCCACCCTACTCCCTAACCCCTCATTCACTATATAAGACGGACATGTAGCCCACTACTTACTCCTCGCCGGGTAGAAAATAGTGAGGCCTGTGTCTGAAACGCCAGCAGAGTCAGTGCGCTGCATCTACTTGTCCACACGGAGCAGGGCATTTATAAATCCACCCTCCGTCGAGAAAAAAGTCCACACAGCCTGGTTTAAATCCACACCTAAGCACATATATGAGTTGCCAAGTATATTAACCTGTTTCCTGCCGTCCCCGATCACGGGTCCAGGGTTAGGGTTGGCAAATGTGATCTTACACATAGTTTTAGAAACTAGAAGGTCTCGGCTTTCAAATCAGTTATCACACTGGCATATAGGCTGTAAGGTCTCCAGTCAATACACTGTGAGACTTGGATATGCATGATGGTTGGGGTTAGAGGCAATGGGCGCTGGCTGCTCTGCCTTATGACCACGACCCTGGGGGCCGCCATGCTCCGCCGAGTTTAGACAACTTAAAAACAACTTTAACGCCTGGTTTTAATTTTTTCAACACTAGGCTAGGCTAGATATTCCTCCTGAGATAACGCTGGGTTAGTCACAATTTATGAAACCAGGCTGGTTTTCGTAAGAAGAATTTTAGAAATCTCGTACTTAATGAGGGTCGGACTGTTAGCATTGGAGCAGCGCGAGCTACACGTCACGCAAGGGCCGAGTCTACAGTGAAGATCCCGCCCTTATGCCCTTTTTAGGAACATGCTTCGTCAGAGCTGGGGAGGGGGAGTCTGTAAATCCTCCATGAATTCCCCCATGAGCGTGGTCATTATGGTAAACGGGGAGGAGTGAGCAGAAGACGTCCATTATTTTTTACAGTCTATGGTTAGAGGTAACTGGTTAATTGTTGAAATCTCTCCACAAGTTTGGGGTCCCACCGTTATAGATTTGCCGACCTGCCTCGCAATGTTTGAGGCAACCGACCATAACAAACCAAATGCATTTTGTCATTTTTCACAATCTTCTATCAGATAAATAGTGCATCGTGTGAGCAACTTTCTTGACCACCCTGACTGGTGATCGCTGGACAGCAGACTGCAGACTTCCACCTCCGTGGAACATGTCTTGGACATGGGATGGTTATTTGCTGACCGGTGCTCCTTCGTCTGCGCTCTTTGATGCGCCTGAAAAATCGTTCAAACCAGCACAGTTTTGAGGCGTCCATGTTGTTCCTGATGTGAGCACAGGTCGCACGTGTGACGTCAGAGCAGTTACTTATGTCCACACTCAGACACATGACCGGAGTATTCCTAAATCTTCAGGTTTCAGAAACCTTGGTTTTTAGGGACAGACATCTGCGGTTTGGTGGATGATCGGCCAAATTGTGGGAAAATATCTTTTTGTGAGACAAGCTGCTACATGTGGACAATGCCTAAGTTTACTAAAACCAGGATTTATGTATTTGTATGTACGTATTCAAGAGACAGTTTCATATTTATGAATACAAATCAGTTTTCTTTCACATGGATTTTACATGAATTAAGAAAAAAGTCTGGATTATTTCTAGAGGTGGGCATAGGTTAATTTATTTAATCTAGATCAATCTAGATTAATTCTGAAATTAATCTAGATTAATCTAGATTAAAATGGCTCGCTTGAATTCTGCCGAAACCATTGAGAATCTGTGTGCTACCCAAATAATGACTAAAAGTAAGTCTTTGAGAACGAGTTTCTCAAGTCAGCTGGTGCATTAGACCAGGACTTTTATCGATACTCCTTATCGATCCGGGACTTTAATGGTGCTCTTATCGGTACTTTAAAAGAAAAAAGAAAAACGTTAGATAGAGGCTACTGTACACTGCGTTCCAAATTATTATGCAAATTGGATTTTTGTGTCAAAAAGGTTAAAAAAAAAACAATAATAATGAAACTCATGGATGGTATCGTTTTCTTGGGGCTCTATGAATCACTGACATTAATCTCAGAGTCCTGGGATGATTAGTTTTCAGGTTAAGCCCAGTTAAGGGAAAAACTACTGAAAAAGGGTGTTCCACTTTAGTAAGCAGATCATCATTTTCAAGCAATATGGGAAAGAAAAAAGGTCTGTCTGCTGATGAAAAGTGTGAAATAGTTGAATGCCTTGGTCTAGGTATGAAAACCTTCGATATTTCATGAAAGATTAAGTGTAATCATCGTACTGATAAGAGATTTGTGGAGGATTCAGAGCACACTCCGGTTTGTGCAGATAATGGCACAATATGGACGGTTTCTTCCAGACAAACACATCAGATTAAGAGAACAGATGCTACAAAGCAGCATACAGGTATTTGAAGCTGCTGGTGCCTCTGGAGTCCCCCAAACATCAAGGTATAGGACCCTCCAGAGGCTGCAGTTGTGCATAAACCTTCTATCCGGGCCTCCCCTAAACGGTTAATTGAATACTGATGAACAGAAACGGCTGCAACGGGCTCAGAAATACATGAGGACTCATTTTCAAACAGTCTTGTTCACTGATGAGCGCCGTGTAGCCCTGGATGGTCAACTCAATGGAGTAGTGGTTAGTTGGTGAATGGCCACAATGTCCCAACAAGGCTGTGACGTCAGTAAGGAGGGGGCGGAGTCATGTTTTGGGCCAGAATCATGGTGAGAGAGCTGGTCGGCCCCATTAGGCCCTTTTAGGCTCCCTGAAGGTGTGAAAATGACCTTTGAAAAATATGTGGAGTTTCTGACTGACCACTGTCTTCTATGCTACAAAAAGAAGAGCCGTGCTTTCCCTAACAAAATCCTCTTCATGCATGACAACGCACCATGTCATACTGTAAAGAATACCTCTGCATCACTGGCTGCTATGGGCATAAAAGGAGAGAAACTCATGATGTGGACCCCCTCCTCCCCTGACCTCAGCCCTATTGAGAACCTTTGGAGCCTCAACAAAAAAAACATATATGAGGGTGGGAGGCAGTTTTCATCCAAACAGCAGCTCTGGGAGGCTATTCTGACATCCTGCAAAGAAATCCAAGCGGAAACTGTCCAAAAACTTACAATTTTAAGGGATTTAAGAATTTTGAAGCTGCTATCACACAAGGGCTCCTTTGGTAAAATATAACTTGACCTGTTAATATTTTTTTGATTGAAATAGCTTTTGATTTCAGTAAATATGACCTCCTAATGCTACAAATTCAACAAATGACCATTTTCAGTTAATTACAAGCTTTAAAATGTATTGAAACGATGAGTTGCATAATAACTTGGAACAGTGGATTTTGAGGTTTTTACTATATTTATTTTTGAAAAAAATACTGTTATCACCAGGAATTTTTTTCCTCACATTTAAATGATCCTCTACCAGTTAAAGACTTAAAAATTATGCTGACTCTCATTTGAGTTGACAATTTAGAAAATCTTAGAAAAATGTCATTTGCATAATAATTTGGAACGCAGTGTATATAGGCAATGTAGCCTAGGCCAATATTTTTTATTTAACTTTTTTATTACACATTTACTCTGCATTTGGACCTAATGTATTTCCAATGTGTGCAAACACTTAAAGGAATAGGCCACCGTTTTTACATACTAAGATATGTTCTTACCTCACTTTAGACGTGTTAATATATCCCCGTCTGGTCTTTGTCCGTGCGCTCTGCCAGGCAAACGGAGCACATACGCAGCCTCTCCCACATGTCACATAGCTCCAAAAAAGCTCACGATAGAAGCTACCAAGCTCTTCCACGTGTTCCCTATTTAAATAAAGTTACGTGAAGTGTTGTCATACGAAGTATATTTACACAGAAATGTAGCATGTCGATTTTATAAGCAAATAAAGAGGGGGACTATATTGTGAGGCGTAATGATACGAGGAGTAAAACGTCCGCGCAGTAACTCCTAAAGGTTATTGACGGAAATGAGCGGGGGAAGTCTTTAGGAGTTACTGCGCGGACGCTGTGCTCCTCGTATCATTACGCCTCACAATATAGTCCCCCTTTTTATTTGCTTATAAAATCGACATGCTACATTTCTGGGTAAATATACTTCGCATGAAAACACTTCACGTAACTTTATATAAATAGGGAACACGTGAAAGAGCTTGGTAGCTTCTATCGTGAGCTTTTTCGGAGCTATGTGACATGTGGGAGAGGCTGCGTATGTGCTCCGTTTGCCTGGCAGAGCGCACGGACAAAGACCAGACGGGGATATATTAACTCGACTAAAGTGAGCTAAGAACATATCTTAGTATGTAAAAACGGTGGCCTATTCCTTTAATATATGGGAGGTAAAATACAAGTATAGACCAAAATGTAAAGTGTAATATTTTTGAAAATAATCTAGTAAGTAAAGGATTAAGTGTCATACATGTTTGTTAATCAGGCTGTTGGTTAGATTTGGCTGGAGCTATTGGGACTGAGCCTAAAGGAAAACTGCTGTAAAATAATGACCTGGAGCCACTTTTAGCTTGTGTCCAGTGGGTCAACACCGGCCGCACTGACACGTGTGCGCGTTCACGCCACTGTGTGCGCGTTTGCGGAACATAGACTCCACTGGAATCGGGTATTTGTGACAGTGCGAGGCTCTGTTCAGTATGTAGGCGTTACGTTTCGCTTTTAACAGCGGGTCAGCGGCAGCAGCTCGGGGGGGTTTACGCAGTGTGTCAGTCCCATGCACACCTGTCTCACCGCGCGCACGGCTGCAGAAGGAGGCACGTAAGCGGGGCAGGTCCGACACCGCGCTCTCGTGCAGGGCTTTTAGTGCTTATTTTAGCGCGGGTGATAGGACCCCCCGCGAAATAAACTCACTGTGGATCAGTCGTAGAACCTGCTGCTCTTCGCCTCTTTATCCGATTCTCACTCATCTGGTCATAGCGTCCATTTGGCAAAACTTAATCCATAACAAAAGTAGCTCCAGCATCCGCGTGGCAGTTGTTTTGGTTTCAGAGGAATCACATAACAGCGAGGCTGCGTGTGAGATGCATTCATGGACCGTAAGAAGTGCGGGAAAGGCGAGTTTTTCACAAATGCGCGGAAAAACCGGACAAATAATTTGCAGTCTGATACACTTTGCTTGCGCCAGAGGCCTCAGGCTGGAATACTTTAAGCCCTGCATAAAATATCACAGTGAAAGTCATCACAGCTTGCAGAGTATAGACCCAGCTCCCAACCCAGCTTTGAGAATAGATTAACGGCGATATTTTTTTTTATCGCGCGATAAGAGTCTCGCGTTAACGCAGCACGTTAACGCCATTAATGGCCCACCACTAATTATTTCCTTTTTGCCTGAGGGGCGCTATGATTATTAAAGGTAAGCAGCCAACGTTAGCCACTTTTAGCGTAACCATTTATATTTAGGGGATTTAAAGAGGAAAAAAGGCAACCCATGATTAAAACGGCTGTTTTCATTCCTTCATGTTGTGTTTAGTTCAAAGACCTGTCGCTGTCGGCCGATTTACAGAAATATTCCAAACATCAGAAGCATTAGTGCAGTGCTGCTCAAAGGGAGTAGGAGGAAGTTAATAATATTTTATAAGGTGCTACTCCTCTGACCCGTCGAGTTACCATCGCTGCTACTTTCTTCTCTCGGGACATATAGTGCACTACATAGGGAGTAGTGTGGACATCCAGCCCATGTCTTTGGCAGCTTTGACTCTTTATGGGCGATCTGTATCTGAGGACCATATATGCCAGTCCTCACAAGCATGGTGTATATCACACATTGCCTTTATGAAATGCTATTCCGACCTCGGAGCCACAGTACTTATATTTCTATTTGCTTGCACTTAAGGCAGCACTTTGCAGTAGTTACGTGAAAAAAAAAAAAAAGGCCCTTCTATGCAATCTTCAATCACCACATCTCCGCGCAGTGGATGTCGAAAATATCGGTTTATGAAAATGTATGTGCAGCCGTGGCTCGAATCCCTGAAGATGCGGAGTCTGTGTTGCCGTGGAAACAGAGTCAGCTGACGCGGGAGAGTAGTGGACCCGCTCTGGCCGGTCCATGTGCAGTTAGCTGGACCGGGGGCTCTCACTTGAAACCTCAACGGGTTTACAATCAGGAAGAACTTTACAATCAGGAAGAACTTTACCATCAGGAAGAACTTAACAATCAGGAAGAACTTTACAATCAGGAAGAACTTTACAATCAGGAAGAACTTTACCATCAGGAAGAACTTAAAGGAATAGGCCACCGTTTTTACATACTGAGATATGCTCTTACCTCACTTTAGACGTGTTAATATATCCCCGTCTGGTCTTTGTCCGTGCGCTCTGTCAGGCAAACGGAGCACATACGCAGCCTCTCCCACATGTCATATAGCTCCAAAAAAGCTCACGATAGAAGCTACCAAGCTCTTCCACGTGTTCCCTATTTAAATAAAGTTACGTGAAGTGTTTTCATGCGAAGTATATTTACACAGAAATGTAGCATGTCGATTTTATAAGCAAATAAAAAGGGGGACTATATTGTGAGGCGTAATGATACGAGGAGTAAAACGTCTGCGCAGTAACTCCTAAAGACTTCCCCCCGCTCACTTCCGTCAATAACCTTTAGGAGTTACTGCGCGGACGTTTTGCTCCCCGTATCATTACGCCTCACAATATAGTCCCCCTTTTTATTTGCTTATAAAATCGACACGTTACATTTCTGTGTAAATATACTTCGCATGAAAACACTTCACGTAACTTTATTTAAATAGGGAACACGTGGAAGAGCTTGGTAGCTTCTATCGTGAGCTTTTTTGGAGCTATGTGACATGTGGGAGAGGCTGCGTATGTGCTCCGTTGGCCTGGCAGAGCGCACGGACAAAGACCAGACGGGGATATATTAACACGTCTAAAGTGAGGTAAGAGCATATCTTAGTATGTAAAAACGGTGCCTATTCCTTTAACATCGAACTTTTCATTCTTATGGCACATTCTTGACGTTGAACTAACTCATAGCCCTTTTCCACCAAGCTGGTGCCGGTGCTGGTTCCAGTCCGGTTCCAGTTTCAGAACCGGTTCTTTCGTTTCCACTGAAAAAAGGCTGGCTCTTGGTTCCAAAAACTGGTGCCGGTTGGGGAACCAGTTAAAAGCTGGACCAAGAAAGGAGCACCACTGATGTCAGTGGCTGCGGGTGTGGCTTTCTCTTCCGACAAACAACCCATATTAGTTAGTTAGTGCTTAGAACTTCCTGGAGAAGCCAAAACAGTCTCTGTGGAGGAAACTAATTGTTGTTTTGCTTTATGCTTTTTAGCTACAGCTAAAACAAGAGGGAGCCGTTAGAAAGAAGAAATCCAAATGTTAGCGGCTGCTGTGACACGAAAATAAACTTGGCTGTAGTAAGATGTTACTATCCATAAACTTCGTAACGTTCATTGTGTCTACTTGTGTTCTAGTATCACTTTTTAGGTTCATTTTGCCAGACACTAAGGTTAGAGATGTTAAAGATCTTTTACCTTTACATGTTGTGTACATGTAGCCAGTCTGTCGGACCTGTTGGGACCGTCAGACTGGTCACGCCTCGGAATTAAGAACAGCTGATAAGTGACACGTCACCGCACGCCGGTGATAATTCTGATGATGGCCTGCAGATGGCGGCTGAAACATGTAAAGGTAAAAGATCTTTAACATCTCTAACCTTAGTGTCTGGCAAAACAAACCTAAAAAGTGATACTGTTACTATCCATGTTTATGTGACAGTTGAGTCCCAAAGCGTTGAAAATGGGCACAATGCCAGCTCTCATTTTGGTGGAAAACCAAGTCGGTACGGAACCAATCTGGCACCAGCACCAGCTCTGAACCAAACCCAGAACCAGCTCCGAACCAGCACCTCTTCAGAGGGGTTTAAGGGTGTTTAAGCAGAACACCCCTCTTTAGTTTAAGTTGGTGCAGTCCAATCCAGCGGTGACAAATGTCCGCGCGAGTTAACAGGTAAAAAGGTAAAAAGACCATGTGAAGAGAAATGATCAAAGTGGTATTTGAACCAGTCACTTCTGATGTTTGAGACCAGCACACTATAACTGAGCTATAATTCCATATGAAAATGGGACGATCTAAATCTCTAAATTTACCTGGCTGCTGCTCCAGTACAGTAGGTGGCGCTGTCCAAACTGACTGCCAAATGCCACTGACTTAAAGCAGTACTAAGTAACTCTTCCCCCGAGAGACCATAAGTGCAACTGCAGGTGTAGTAGCAAGATACGATTTTTTAACTTATTAATTGTCTTGGAGAGTAAATACGACACTGACAGGAAAGGCGAAGGGAGAGAGGGATACTGTGCATCCAATTATACAATGGAAATATTTTTTTTCACTCAAACTTGGCTGTAAATACTGTTTAAAGTGACGTTAGCCCACAGTTAGCTTTGCCCGTTAGCATGTTAGCTTCTTCTTCGTGATTACATTAGTGTGTATTGGTGACTCCGGTCCGGTGGCAGTCAAGTTGCAAACATGGTTTTCTGGCCAGAGACACCAGGGGGAGATAAAAGACCCTCCAAGCAACCCATAAACACTTGTATTACCCCCACAGGGATTACGAAAAGGATTTATTAAGGTAAACACGTTACTTAGTATTGCTTTAAGTAAGTCAGAAGGTTTGTCCCTGACATGTTGCTGCACAGGAGGGGAATTCAGGCACATTTTCTAGTCCTTGCAGCCACAAAGTTATTTTTCATATCACTTAATGAAAGTTTTATTAAGTGAGTCACTTGAGTCAAATCTGTTTCATTATAAAACAGATTTGCACTTTCTCTTTTGAATACTGAAGTATTTTTTAATATATATTTTCCACATCTGGCATAGTTTCCTAATTCTTCCATACTGTGTAGAAGTATGGGTCTGTAATTCAATGCCGTCACTATTCATCTATAAAAGAAGGTTTTATGAATCACCAGGCTCGATAGCACAAATCCTCCTTTTCTCAAATCATAATGATAAAAAATTCATGATCTTGCAAAATTATGTAATGTACAGCTCATGTTCAAAGCATCCCATTACTTATCACCGGAAAATATTCAGAGCGTGTGTTCTCATAGAGATCCGACTTGGGTAACTTTGTGGCTCCAATGGCAAGGTCGACCAGGAGAAGTTTGTGGTGTTGAGATGTGGAACAGTCTGGGGCTCGAACAAAAGCAATGTCAAAGCGTTCACCAATTCAAAACCATTTCCTAACAGAATGTCTGGTCAAAATGCAGAGACCATGAGGTTTAATCACAGAGATTTAGTAAACTCTAGATTGGACATGGTGCTCGTAGACGTGGCGGCCATCTTGTGACAGGTCGTGAGGCTAACCCCCATAGCAACCAATGCAAAACCAGGAGCAACATTTTCATTCATCCAACGGCAGAATATGAGACACTCATTGTTCGTGATTGGCTAATTCCTTCAAAGTCTCCGATCTCAGTCAGGATCAGGTCATTTCTGTGTGAGTACCCGGCTTTCTTGGAGTCCCTGGGAGGGGTACTAGATGGTGGTCCGACTGGGGACTCCATTGTTCTACTGGGGGACTGAACAGGGGTGATTGGGAAGAACGGCCTCCCCGATCTGAACCCGAGTAGTGTACTGTTATTGGACTTCTGTGCAAGTCACGCTCAAAAAGCTCCATAAAAGAACATGTAAAAAGAGACAGACAGATGAAAAACAGAGAGTGCTATCACTGTTGTGTCTCCAGTTCCTCCAAAGCACCTGATACTGCTCTGGTCAGGCCTTTAAAGAACAATTTCACCGTAGTCTCATCATGACTTTATATACAGCATTTCTTATGAGAGCATTTAATGTGGTCACATTATTCTGCACAAACAGCAGACTGGCACTTGTGCATGAGGGACTTTGTTTGCTACTTGTAGCTTGTGGAATTTAGATTTTGTATAGCAGCACCACAGGTGGGCCGTATAGAGAGGGGTGCAGTCAGCAACAAGGCAGTTCTCACATTTTCTGTACACTTCCCAATTTTCGTGCAGCATGTTTGCTTGTACATACAGTTGCACGATTACCTCTGGATGTCACTGAGGTCAGTCCTGATGATGGTATTTCACTTTTTCCACCACAGCCAGCTCCTGCCTTATGCTGCTCTCTAGTCCTCACAACCATCCCTGCACTCTTTGTAGAGTGAAACTTGATGTCATATTGTTCACCATATTGAGTTTGAGCTTTGAGTAGAGCCAGCAGAGTAGGGTGACACGATGACCAGGTCATCAGCATAAGGTAGATGGTTTAACAGTCTTTCCCCTGTCATGCAGCCGGTCTTACAGTTTTTCAATCTTTGGGAAAGATCATCCATGTAAAGGTTAAAGGAACAGGCCACCGTTTTTCCATGCTGAGATATGTCCTCACCTGAGTTTAGACGAGTTGATACGTACCTGTCTGGGCTTTGTGCCCGTGGAAGAGCTTGGTCGCTTATAATTTCACACCCGTTTGGAGCTATATATATACTGGGAGAGGCCAAATGCTAACAACATCTTTGGTCTTTTTGCGTGACTGAGGGCACACAGTTCTTCCATTCTGTGATATGTTCTTACCTGAGCTTAGAACGTGGTAGCTTCCAACTTCACCCCCGTTTGGAGCTATAGGAATATGCTGGGAGAGGCTAAATGCTAACAACATCTTTGGTCTTTTTGCGTGACTAAGCGCACGCATAAAGACTAGACAGGAACGCATCAACTCGTCTAAGCTCAGGTAAGAACAGATCCTTTAAAAAACATGGGTGCCACAAAAAAATGACTTGACATTGCAGTTCCCCATCTAACCTGCATTGTGTGGTGTGTGTACCAAAAATGTAGGGCTCGGATGATAGGGAGGAACCCCTCACTGTTGCAATTTTTAAACAGTTTACAGAATGAAACGCTTTGGACGCTTTTCTAAGAAGCTGAGAAACATCTATGTTATACATGAGGGAAGTGGATCAGTCAGTTCTCTGTGATCTAAAGTGTCCAAAGCAGGCGTCAAATCCAGTCAGACCAAAACTGTGTAGCAACCAGAGAATTATGTACAATATGACCATGTAAAAGTCGGTTTTGCAGACTCTGGGCCTTTTAAAGCCAACAGTCCATTCTGTTGAGTATTTCCGCTTTCTTTCTGATGAACGCGCTGGTCGTCGGTGCGGTCAGCAGACAGTAAATTCTTCTGCCCTCACGCAGCACTTGACGCCGCGAGCGAACCGGAGACTGACAGTTCGCGGAGCAGTCAGTCCAGGCCCGAGCCAACACCTCCATCCCATCTGCCAGTGACTCAGGGGAAAGTCAAGGAGGATTTGTGTGAGGGCACGTCCAGTCAACTTAAAACGCAGATATTCCACAAAAATGGCCAATGTTTTGCTGATAAGGGCCGACGTCAAACCAGGACATGCTATTCCTCATTTAAACAGCTTATGCTAATGCCAGCTTGTGCTATCATTTTCAGTCACGGTGAGTCTTCCCGAGTCATGACCAGTCGAAAGGCAGGCTCTGCGGCTCATGTTTCATAGAGTGTGGGGGTTAAACAACTCAACTCACACTTGAATCGTGTAATGTGAGCAGCAGAAAGACCCAGTAGCAGGAAATCCATCGATAAAGACAATTTTGGACGTACGGGAGAAGTGTGGGCTAAATGTGAACACACGGAGTCCGTCGAACAATAACAGACCAGGATGAACAGCGTAACCATAGCTCCCCGCTCTCATTCTCAATCCTTTCATTTCCCTTTGAGAGAGCTATAAACAAGCTCAAGAACACTCCACCTCCACTCAGGTTAAAAGCCTTGGTGTCATCGTGGACAGCGGTCACATCAACAATGTTTCAGACACAGCCATTTTCCTTCTCTAGACCCCGCTCTTCTTTCGCTCAACTCCACTGGCTTCCAGTCCAACCAGACAAATGATGCTAGGCCTGTGTTGAACAATCTTTGGGAAAATGGGGATTAGGCATTTTAGAACAGCAACAGAAAAATGATTATAATTGGAGATCAGCCGGGTCCTGTTTTAAAACCGTTTCGGGTATTCTTCCCCAAATAAATCCCCTGTTTTCTCGCATTTTATTCGGTTACTATCGAGCACTGGTCGGACACATAAATATGCATGTGTCCTGACCGGTCCAGCTGGCACCGGGAAACACACACACAGTCGAAATATTGACTGGAGAAGCTAAGTGTGTCATTAGTATTCACTGGGTACAAGGGGCTGGAGCCAGAGACAGGCCTTAGATTATTTACTCATTAGTTCAAGAGCGGATCTGTTTTGGATGTTTTTTTTTTTTGGTGTGTGGAATATTTTCAATATGTTTCGGGGGCAGTGCGTTGGGTCAATATTATTAATTTAAAGCCAAATATATGGCTACAGGTCTACAGCCTCGTCACTGTAGCAGCGCTTTGTTTGGAGTGGAAAGTTTGGAGGAATGAAAGGAAAATGTCAGGATGGCAGCAGTAGAATGTAAATGATGTTGAAATGTAGCGTAAACTCTCTGAACTAATTCAGTGTTGGATTATGGGCTTTAAAAATGTGGAGGCGAGTTCTGTGTTTAACCAGTTATGCAGTATAAACCAGGAAGAACAGATCAAAGTGAATCGGATTTCAACCTGAAAAGACTCATAGAAACAAAGAAGTTTTATTGGACATGCTTCATGTTTGGTGCTCAGACCCCGGCAGAAGACTGTGGATAAACCGTATGAAGTACATGAGTCTGGACACTGGTGGTAAAGGGTGAGATCTGATGAGCAGAGTTGAGGAGAAGCCAGGTGGAGGAGGGGCGGATGAGGGTCGCAGCACAGATGGAAACGGCTGAACAGTGGCTGCTGCGGTGATTGGCCGCCACGGAGGTGCGGCTTGAGATCATGCAATGATTGGAAGGCAAGTCCCTGACTGCTGAAGGTGTGTCTTCCAGATTGAATTTACGCTTGTGTTTGAATAAAGCGAAAATAGGAAATGAATCTATTTGTATAGCACAGACATAGTCACAAAGTGCGTTACAGGGACAATTAGCTGTTTACGCTGTTTGGTTACGTGTGTGAGCACGGCTGCCCTATTGTGTATGTTTATAGTGGAAACCAGAGCTCCTGAAGGAAACCTATGATAATGCTGCATGATATACGGCCAAAACATTTCTAACTTTGGTAACACTTTATAATCACTATAGCTTATTTAGTCTTAACACATTGAGTGCCAAAAACAGAAAAACTTTTTGTTTTTTTAAATTACAAAACTAGACACTCCACTACACCTTATGTGTGACTTTGGTAGCTCTGTGATGAACAGAAGTGAAATAAATAATGATCAAAAACTTGTAAAAAGTCACATCTGGACATTTCATACATACAGCAAACAGATGTAAACCCGACACTTCTCTCTCACTCTCTGGAGTGTTTGACAACGCAGAGTGGCTTCCCATGGACAGATCGAAACAGTTGAGATTTTTACATTTCTCTGAGTTTTTAAATTGTTAAAATCGGTCCAAGGACGACTGAGAAACATCCTGTTAAAGTCTGAGAACCAGGCTGTGTTTCAAAACATGTCAACAATGTTGTCATTGAAAACTGACTTGAAACAGAGATATTTAGGCATTTGCCTCTTCCCATAATGTTAGTGTCTGTCCATAGAGGAGAGAGGAGTTAATCAGAAAGGAGAGTTTCATAAAAGACGCATTATCTCAGTTTCTAGGGGAAAAAAACGGTGATTTTGATCAAAACTAGCCTCTGTTTAACTTAGATATTCACCTACAGAGAGCTTAGAGTCTCTTCTTTCAAACGAGCCATAGCATGTGTCCATAGCTGTAGGAGACGCATCTGTGTCTGAGTGTGTGCACGGTGCGCTCCGACAGGTAGATGACAGCGTCCTCCACTCCGATGTTGGGTCTGTAAGCAAACTGCAGTCGAGGGTGGGGCTCACCACAGAGCGGAGGTGGGTGAGGATGAGCCGCTCCATCGTCTTCATCAGGTGGGAGGTCAGGGCGACTGGTCTGTAGTGGGCCGGTTCCCTGGCGTGCGCTGTTTTAGGAACCGGGATCAGACAGGAGGGAGTAATGATGAATAAGTGACAAGTCTGTGAACAATTATTCGTTATGAGTTAAGCATCAACTTCATCGTCATATTGATCCATCTCGGTTTTCGATTTTTCATAATAAAACAAATACAGCTGATTCATGAACTTAGACACACCTTTTATACTAAAGGCCGTGATCCCGTCAGACCGCAGAAGCTCAGCAGGAAGGGCCTGGCAGTAGTTGGATGGGAGACCGTTTGGTAACACCAGGAAGCCTGGCTGAATGTGGTGAGGGAGTGAGTGGTTGGTGGTGGACGGAGGAGCCAATGGCGCAGACTGGTTGCCTCGCTTCCGTCAGTCTACCCCAGGGCCGCTGTGGCTACAATCGTAGCTTGCCACCACCAAGTATGGAGTGAATGAATAATGCACAAAACTGTAAGCAACTTTGAGCTTGTCTGGAAAAGCGCTGTTTAAAACGAATGCATTATTAGTGCTGTCAATCAATAACACATTTTATTGTAAAATAATCATATTCATTATTAATACTTGGCCAGCCTAAAACACTCACATTTAAAGCATTTGCTCACATTTCATTAAACAAATATTCACAGTTTCATAAATCTATGGAAAAAAGCCCAACAGCTATAAAGGGGATCTCACTCGCCCAAGGCTTTAACATTTTAATAATAATCACATTGTAGAGACATTTTCTTTGGTGCTGAACTTTTTGAACACAATCATCAAACTTTAAGATTCATAAAGTTGTTTAAGGACAAAATGAATAGCTCTCTGTCGCTTTTGTTGCATCAAAGTACATCATGTCTGAAGGCTTAGAACATGTAGTTAATACAAGTGTAATGCTCAGATACAGGAGTGTGTTAGCTCCAAACATACAGCATGTGATGTGTTTAATGCACTTAAAGCTGTAACTTTGACAGCCCTATTTTATACAAACCTCAGCTCAAACAAAAAACAAATACAAATACTTTCCTCCATTTAACACAAAACATCCAGCATTGTGTCGTCCAAACTCCCAAACCAGGAGCTGTTTCTGCCAAAGAACTGCCTGTAAACCGGCTGATTCTAAAGTCCCATGACGATCATTGAGAAAGACCAAAGTGGAGATTGAGATTTCGATTAGATTTTTGATGAATTGCCCAGACTTTGCCACTGCTGCACACTTGCACTTCACACATTCCTTTTTCATCCTGTTGGTCTGACCAGACAAAATATGGCTCTAAAGCTGGAGCTTGAAAGGAGACAATTCATGCATAATTCGCTTTCCAGAGCTTTTGATCATGCTATAAAGTTTCCGGAGTGGTATTTTGCTGCTTCTTCAACACAAATGAGAGCAGTGATGTCTCTTCGTTGGCTGCTTTCAGCCACCTGTGTTTTACTGTGTCATAACTCCTCTTATTTCCTGAACCGGGCAGTCCTGCGCTCAAAGTGTGTTCATCGTGGTGCCGTTGATTTGCTCACCGTCCAGATTGCCGTTGGTGGAAAATGAAAGCTTGTATTTACTTTTTTTCACTCGCACTGCTGCCTGCAGGGGGCACGCTGTTGTAAAAGGGGTTGTAGGTTAATGGTACAGGCTGAAGAAAGTGTTAAATCCACCCCAAAGGCTCAGTTTTCATTATAACACTGCCGAAAGGAAGAGTCCCAAAATAACCATGTGATGTTGTGTTTATGTCACGGTAAAAAGTTGTTTCTTTTTCCTGAACATTTAGATGGTAGAAGAAGTACAGCTTTTTAAAGAGTTTTCATTATAACGCTGCCAAAAGAAGAGTCCCAAAAGAACCAAGAACATTTTCTCCAGTTGGCTTTACCCAAATTTAAAAGCTTCTTGAGAAAAGGGACCAAAATAGACAGAAACGAGATGTAAACGAAGATGAGAGCGTAACAAAACAGCCACAAAAGAGCGACAAAAAAAGTTTCCCAAAATGCGGGGAAAAAAACGCAACAATACCACAATTTATTTTATTTTATTTTTTAAAGCTTTTAGATTTGGGTAATGCTGAACTGGAGAAAAAGCACTTGGTTAAGGTGGGGGAAAGCGGTTAAAAGCAACAAAAGAAAAGATGGTCCAGTCCCGAGATTCTCTGTATTTTCTTCCTTAAAGGGGCTTGATTGGTCATTTTATTGGTCATTTTATACTCACTACTGCCACCTCAGGTCATCCGTGTAACTGGAGCTTCTATATTAAGCTCGTGCATGACGGCACTTCAGACCAGAAGTGAGTGACAGTGCAGGATTTTAGAGGCAGTTGTGGTGAACAGGTCTGAGCTCATTCTACACATGAGGACATGGCTGGAACATGTAGGGGGAGGAAAGTACATAACTTTAACATTTTTATACTCCGTATAGTCCCTTTAATTTTCGATAATTGTGAATAATTGTAAAAAAAAAAAGTTAAATCGTGACATCCCCAGATTCCTGGCAGTGGACCGATCATCCTGTGGGGTGGTATTGCAACCATTGGCACAGGGAACATTTTTAGGTTATATGAATGAATGGATGAAATTCATTTCCAACAAATTCTGAAGGAAAGTTACAAAGGTAGTGATCCTAAACACAGCTCCAAATCCATTCTGGATCACATGTGGGTGCAGTCTGAAGGTTTTCCCGTGGCCTTGACAGTCACTCTCTAAACATCGCTGAAGATCTGTGGAAAAAGAGCAGTGTGTGACAGACAGCCCAGAAATCTCTTTGTTCTGTTTTTTGTAAGGAAGAAAGAACTAAATTCCCTCAAACTAGAAGTGAAAGACTCTTGGCCGCCTAGTAATTCCTCATAGTTCCCAAATATGTCAAGTATCACATCTTTAAACACTTTAATTCTGCAGGTGCCCAAACGTTTACTCTGTCCTTTTTTACTTCAATGATGGAATTCAAACCATATATTTTTTTACAAATGTTTTCAGAATGTCTCACCTACAACCTCAAGCCTTTTGGAGATCATTTCATTTTCCTCGCGCTTCATTGTTCATATGAATAGACACCCCACTGTAGACACAGTCTCTTAACACAAACTTTGGGAATATGTAAAGTTTGAGTTTAAAGGATGTGTAGAAGCCATAGCAGGTGCATAATGTCCACTTTGAGGCGACGTGACGTCCCGGTTGTGTCTAACGTGTTGTGTGTGTTGCAGGGCCTGTACCCCGGCTCGGAGGAGGGCTGGCAGGTGTACAGCACAGCCTCGGACCCCGACGGGAGGTGTGTGTGCACTGTGGTGGCTCCGGCTCAGAACCTGTGCAAAAGAGACCCCCGCAGCAGACAGCTCCGAGTGCTCACGGAACAGGTGGGTCTGACGTCCGAGAGGCGGGGTCTGAGAGGCGGGGTCTGAGAGGCGGGGTCTGAGAGGCGGGGTCTGCGGCGGTTTGACTGGGTTCATACAAGAGAATGCACAGTCCAAATACAAACCTACAAGCAGAAAGAAATGTAGATATGTCATATTTTGCTTTGTTTGTTTGTTTGTTTGGAAATTTTGACTTTGAAAGAAATCCTTCACGGCATGATGAGTTTAAAAGGATCTATATCCTGCTATTTTAGCCATTCCAAAGTAAAGTGTAAGTATTTATATGATATATTGTGCCTTTACCACTATGGAGCACTATTTTTTGTGTTTTCTGGAGGTATTTTTCAAACCTGGAAGACAAGACACTTGGATTCAGTTAACTCCGCCCCCTCTCTCCATCCATGCAACAGTAGAAATATAAATATCACAGCAATAAGTAAAGTTACTTCACAATGCAGTTATAGGGAGGAGGAGGAACACACAAGCTAACACACACGCTAACACACAAGCTAACACACAAGCTAACACACATGCTAACACACACGCTAACACACCCTTTGATTAACTCACCACTCTGTCCTGGCCTCTCCATCACATTATGGGATTCGCGTTGGTTATAAAAGTTAATCCACTTTGATTCTGGCGAAGGTTCACCAAACATCCATCAGTGACACTCACTGAAAAACACACGATTTTGTCTGATCATCTGAATCATGGCGAGAAATTCCAACTTCTGGCGAGTGGCCTCTTCTTTAGGAAGGTTGAATAAAATTCTAAAGCGCTTTTCTTCTTGACATTATCGTTAGGTAAGAAAAAAGAACAGGCGTGTCCAGAGCAGGTTAGAAAGAGCTCCTTCTTCACAACTTTCAGTGCAAACAATGGCATCTGTTCAGACGCTCAGGGAGTGCGTTTGTTTTCACCACAGGCGCAGCACGGACGCGTTGGGCACTTTTTCCTTCATTTTTGATATCGTTATTTCTGTCTTACAGCAGAAATAATGAAAAAACTGTTTAAATATTAAAATCAGGCTGTAAGACATTACATTACAGACGTCACACTACAGCACTTCCGTTCCTTTCTCACGTCACAGTGGAACAAGTCAGTCGTTCACCAGCAGAGGGCGGAGCAGCTGCTCAGAGAGCAGGATTCAGGAGGATTGCTGAGAACTGCGTGAATGAAGCCAAAAAACACTCTGGGGGTGTTTTTGATAAGAAAATAGCATAACAACATAGTTAAAAGTCGATTTAGCATGATATAGGACCTTAAATGTAGTACAGTTCCTGTACAGTACAGGAAGAGAGGTGAAATTGATATACATATAAAAAGTTGCTAATAAATACGAAAACTTTATTGTCCAACCTTTAAAACACATAAAACACATCAACATTGAACATCAAAAACACGGTGTATCATGTGGCACTACAGTTCTTGTATGACCCCTGCCAAAGTCGCTTTTAACTGTTCAAAAGACAAAGTAATGCAGTCTAACGCCTAATCATGCCTCAAGAAAGGACAGTATGTCCCACCATGGTGCCAGTGATGTGTTCTCCTTCTCTCGGGACACTGTTTAACTCACAGTGGACTAAAGTTTGTAGTTCTCTCGCTCTCACTCTCTTCGCTTCTCAATGAAGTAGTTTCCCTCAGCTGTAGCTACTAGATGTTAGCCCACTGTTCCCAAGTCTCAGCAGAAAACCCCCCGTGGACAAACGGCCCGCCTGGAATTTACAATGTATTTGACTTGTTTACAGAGTGTTCCTTCAGTGGTGTGGAGCCGCCCCTTTCTCCCACTGAAAAAGCAGCTTTGAGAGACACAAAATTAGGATTTTTGTTGTCAAGAAAAAAGCCAAAAAATAGTCATAGTCATCCAGCTAAAGACACAATGCCGCCCAGTTCCCACACAAGACCTGACAGTCATTCCCACAGACCTACCCTAACCCTGTGCTGTCTTTCTCTTGGACTCTTTGGTAAATTTAGTATGAAACAGGCTTAAGGGTCATTCACTGCCAAATCACCCAAAGTCACAGAATCCCTGGTGACTCTCTCAGATTTGGTTAAAACATTTTGTTTGAGTTCCTCCACATGTGTAATGAACACATGCAAATTTGCTCTAAATCCCAGTTGTTTTTTGTAGATAATTTACCAAACAGGGAGTTGTAACCACCCGTTCTGCTCCTGGGTGTTTTTGCGTTTGTGAGCAGCTTTAAAGAGCTGTAGCTCAGCGATAGAAACATGTACAGGGTCACATTCGGTCTTTGCCATGTCTACTATACATAGTTCCAGGAACAATCATCAAACATGTTCTATTTTTGATGACAGTACAGGCTGCAGAAGGAGGAGTTTAAAAGAATAACAGAAATGTTCAAAAATGTGTAATCTCAAGAAATATGTTTGCCTTGAATATTCCTTTTAGAGAGTATAATAAAGCCAGTGAGAATTCAAAGACGAATCTGCAGTGGTTTTGAGGTAAACAAATGTATCTACATACTGTACATGTAAAACTAAAATGTTCTGTTCATATTGGTCTGTGGACATAAATATGCATTTCTGTTGTTATAAACCAATTGTCTTTTTTATTTAAACAATGAATAGATGGTTAGAAATGCACTATGAATCCATTTGAGACAGACACACATTTGCTTCTTACAGACTGACTGATAGGCCTTCAATCTGTGAAAAAAATGCCTCAGTGCCTCAGTAGTGACTACATGTTTAATTGCTGCATAGACCAGAGGGCCATTTTTGAGCTTTTCTGAGTAGGACCATCTTTGTGAAGCTATCACTCAAAGACCCTTCATCCGATCGACATCCTGCTTCTCCTGCAGTTAGGTCATATCCTGATAAACGAACACCTTGAATATGAAGAGGATCACTCAATACACTTCTTTGCGAGAGCCCCTGACATTTTGGGGGAAAATTATTATTATTTTTTTTAGCAGGCTATAGATCCAACGTTCGTGGAACTATGTTTAGTCGAAATGGCAGAGACCGAATTGAAGCCCTATAGATGTTTCCATAGCTGAGCTACAGCTCTTTAAAGGTGCTCACAAACGCAAAAAGCACCCGGGAGCAGAATAGGTGGTTGTGTAAATTGACCCAAAAAAAAAACTATTGGGAGTTCGAGCAAATTTGCATGTGTTCATTACACATGTGGAGGAACTAAAAAAAAAAGTTTCATCCACATCTGAGAGAGTCACCAAGGAGGGAGTTTATCTTATTCTTAAACTTATTTTGTTATCTCATAATATATAAAGTTTATTTTCTGTGCTATTTTTATTTAGGTAATTAATTAGTTAATTAATTTATTTAAATGTGCACCTTACGGAGATTTGTTATACAGTGTTTATGTTGACGTTTTATACAAATACGAGTTTTCAATAAAACTCGTATTTGCCTTTGACTTTGACTTATATCGCATATCAATATTCAACCAAAATATATCGGGATATGACTTTTGGTCCATATCGCCCAGCCCTAGTCCCTTTACAAACCAGAGTCAGTCGATTTCCTGCATAACTGAATCAAAGTTCAAATCCAAATCGTTTTCCGCGGACCCCACTTTGTGCACTTCTGCTTTAAAGAGGGGGTATTATGCTTTTTTCAATCACATAGCACCAGTCTATAGCACACTACAATGACGACCAAACCTTCTGTTTGTCTGTAAATGCAGTGAATTAAAATACCTGCCTTGTGTAAAATTGCTCTCTCAAAATGGCTGTAGTGAATGTCTTGAAATAGGCCTCTGTCTCTTTAAGAACCTCTGACCCTTTCCGACACGCCCCCTCCACACACTGTCTGTGGCATCACAACACTCGCTTGTTGTCTCCATACGTATTCAAACTATGATAGATTTTCGGTGCATTTTATTTTTTATTGTTGGAAAGGAGCTACTTTATCACTTTGGGAACAGTGGCCACACAGGATATGATTTGATCCAGTGTCTGACCCAGAAAGTGACTTTGGAGACGAACTTCCACACCGCACGCTAAGGAGCTCTTGCCTGAAAAATAACTGCTGTTTGGAGGCTCTAGTCCCTCTTTGCTATTGCCATGCCCTATGGATCTTTAACTATACCCCCATGGACTACACCAGGATCTGCAGGAGCCCATACGATTCAAAAGACGGACATTATCTGTGCAGGTGGACAATGGTTTTTCGAGGTTACCCGTTAGCTTGTGATAATCGAATACAGCTCATTGTTGATGAAAAGTCTGCAATAAACCACACATATGTAAAGCCAGGCTCATTGTGTGATCATTGTAAAGGCTGCTTCAGGTAGTTGCCTGTTTTATTGACGTTATTTGTGCATAATATGCTGTTGGTATTCAGTGAATTTTCCGAAATAGCCGTTAGCGCCTCGCGGTTAGCTTGTTAGCTCCGGGAAAAAAACACTCGGCTATGACCCATTGTAGATGAAATTTGAGCAATAAACTTCCAAATCAACAAGCCTGGCTCAGTGTGTGATCATTGTAAAATGGTTCTTTATGTATGTGCTGGTTTTATTGACTTTATTTGTGCATATTTCTCGTTTTCAAGTGATGACCGGAGGTTTAGCTTAGCATTAGCTTTCTCCAGAGGCTCTGTGCATCATCAAGGCCCTAAGACATTCCCAGCACAGAACCAGTCACTGAAATAAGTGTTCTTGTCACCGTTTCAATCCTGGGTGTTTAGGTAAAAGAGACACTGATGTACCTAGGAGGACTCCTATCCCTAAAATGGCCGCCATCAGAGCTTTTACAGATGACTCAAAAATACGTGAATGTGCCAAGGCAACACTTCAGGCCTTTAATACTGGCACTGAAGGTCCCTCTGTGATGTCTTTGTTTATTCCAAAGAGTGGAAGCGTAACTTATGGCAGAATGGAGGAGCAAAGTGTCTCAGCAGACTGTTTATTTTGCATAATTAGCCATGTGCTCTTTGCTTTAGCGCCTTTATCCAGACTTAGCTGTTGTTTTCATTCACACCCCGCGGTATCGGACTGGTACTCGGTATGGGCCAGTGCCAATTGGAAAAAAAAAAGGGATTTTGAAACAACGCCGCTCTGCTAACTGATTCGCTCCAGACTGTTAAAATATTTATGTATAAATACAATTAGATATTCTCTCCAAATCGCGCAAAGGCGATGTTTGACTCACCCACTCACACTTGAGGCTGTTCCTCTTTTAATAACTCAAGACGAGAAGGAGAGGAGACAGGTTTCACCTAGAGCACAGATTTTCACGCTACAACCCTGCCAAGTTCCTCCCCAAAAGGCCCGGTCATTGGGTTGGAAATGGCTGCATTTGTCTGCAGCAAAAACAGACCATTTTGGACATATCGTGCATAAGTGTGGCTTCTAAACCTTTTGAGTAAAATAAATGTGCCGTGCAAAGCCTTTTGAGTTACTTGGGTCATGTGGACAGAGCTGTACAAATAAGATTCCCTTGGGTCAATGACATGACGTGCATATTTTTGTGTCCAAGTGTTATATTTCTTTTAAAAATAATTTGATCTTTTCATTATATGTATCACTTTATTCTACAAAACCTAAGGAGTTTAAACACATTTTCATGACATTTCAATAATAAATATTTTTTAATGTTTTCACACCTCAAACCCCTAAAATGGTGGCGCAACCGTCCGAGCAAATGATTTGACTAATAAAGCTTCTGAAAATTGTATTTTCAGGGTAACAAATTAAACAAAAAACATCATGGCATAATTGTATATCAAATGTCTTTCAAATAAGCCATAATTTGTGCACATTAATAGTTTTAAAGTTTTTGAGAAAATTAAAAAAACTTTTGTCCGACAATTTGTAATCTTAAAATATCAGGGTGGCACAATCGTATGAACAGGGATGTTATTCTTAATAACATGAAACAACATGAAATTACATCAAAGCCAACAATTTAGTTACATGTTTACTTGACTCATAGATATATTTGAAGGCATTTTAAAAGTTTTTTGTAGCTTTGAATGAATGCACTGTTATTCTTCTAAATGTGACAGCAGTGACCGGTCATGGGCCAAGTCCAGTCTGTAAAGAGTTTATATTGTAGCTTATATCACCAAGTACAGTATTAGCATTGGACTATGCAAAGCATGGACTTTTTTTTTTATATTACAGTGATTTTTGAAGAACATCGTAAACCCAAATAAACTCATGCATTGTAAATAATAAATAAATAATACAGTGCAGATGGAAAGAGACAAAAGTTCACTTGCATATAGTGTGAAATGTTTGTATTGTGACAACACTCGCTGCCTGTATTGATTTGACCACACTCCCACGTACCAAACAAGACGCTGTTGCTAATGGCCGAGGCTTTCTCAAATAGAAGGAAATGCATAGCTCTTTAATTAAACTCTAGAGGACGTGGCCCTAGTAATAATAGTTGGAACGAATGGCAATTATGGCGGCCATCTTGTGTTAGGCCCTTCTAACCCAGTGCAATGTAATCCCCCGTGCAAGTATATACTCCATTTTGTATCCAATAGAATAAGCCTATAGCTTAGATTTTTATTACAGAAAATAATGACATTGAAAATAATTATAATAGAAATTAAATAACAAATCTTGCTTTCCAAGCCCGACCCAACCAAAACCCAACTGTCATGTGTGATAACTCGGCCCGACCGGGCTCGGGCATAAAATCTTACCTCTACCACAGACTTCAGCTCCATTTGTTCATGGATTTTCTTCTGTCAAACTCTTCAAATCATTCGCTTCTATTTATATCAAATATAACATTAGTTTCCTCCTTTAAAACAGTATTTCTGGACTTCTTAACACGTCAAGACCAATATTTATTGAGCGTGGCACTCTCTTTCTGCTTTGGTCCAAATAACTGCTACTACTTAAGTCTGTTTGAACAGAACACGGGGAAAATTGCTTGCGGTGCCTTGAATTACTTTCAACTCTAATGAATATTTAGGAGTTCGCTAACACAGAGCACAGGCGTATGCCCACCTCAGTGCCATGGTATAGATCCTATGTGTCCGGATTAGTTCAGCTCAGTGTGGTCCAGGTAATCCCTCCGGTCCCACTGAGTCCAGCAGAGAGACGCCTGCTCCCATGTGGAAACAGGTGAGATTAGTCTCATGGTATCATTCCAAGAGAGAACATACATTAGTGTAAAAGGTCTGAAAAACATACCATCTCTGCAAACTTTAAAGGAACAGGCCAGGGTTTTTCCATACTGAGATATGTTCTTACCTGAGCTTAGACGTGTTGATGTGTAGTGTGTACCTGTCTGGTCTTTGTGCGTGCCCTCAGTCATACAAAATGATATAGATGTCAAGATGTCATACAGTATGTTCCTATAGCTCCAAACGGGGGTGACGTTAGAAGCGACCACGCTCTTCCACGGGCACAAAGACCAGACAGGTACACATCAACTCGTCTAAGCTCTGGTAAGAACATATCTCAGTATGGAAAAACTGTGGCCTGTTCCTTTAAGGCAGTGTTTTTCAACCACTGTGCCGTGGCACACTAGTGTGCCGTGAGATATTGTCTGGTGTGCCTTGGGAAAAATTATGCATTCATTATTATCCGCAAATAATGTACCGTTTTCGAGTGTCTGTGCTGTCTAGTGATCGGCAGAGTAGCCGTGTAATACTCGTACATATCAGATCAGATAGCTAATTTCTTTGAGACAAGAGAATTAGTGATGCATGGATGCGACAGGTGGCGGTGACAGTGGGATTGTGGCTAGAGAGACTATACAGTGTTCCTATTCAAGACACTGATGAGAGCGACTGAATATAGGCTACAGAGTTACATTTTTTTTTTAATTATCTGCTGGTGGTGTGCCTCGTGATTTTTTCAATGAAAAAACTGTGCCTTGGCTCAAAAAAGGTTGAAAAACACTGCTTTAAGGAACTCTCTCTGCGTTTTCATCGGGACAATGCCCAAGACCCGCCCCGGTCTTTGGGCCCAATAGTGCGGAAATAAACGTGGAAGCAAAGAATATTTTTGGCTATATATATCATACCATACCAAACCAGACCAGACCAGACCAGACCATACCAACTTATAAAGCACAACTTGGCCAAAGTGCTGTACACAAAATATGTATTGGCACAAAAATGATCATTTACATAAATACTCAGACATTTTGTGAGTAATTTTGTGAGTATTTGTGTATTAAGTGAGTATTTTTGGTCATTTCTGCACACTTTAAATATGGCCTCCCTGCTGCACATCAGTAAGGTAAAGAAGCACGAGGTCCTCACTCAGCCAATCAGAAGAGATCACTTACAGCACAGATCACACTACTGTGGCATTGGACCAATCAGCAGAGACCGGTCGCTCTCAACTTCCAACTTTTCAATTCTTTTTTTCTTTTTTTCTCTCCTGGAGAAATGGTCCATCCATCCATTTTCTTCCACTTGTCCGTTGCCGGGTCGTGGGGGCAGCTGTTGGAGCTGCCCAAATCACATTGCACCAGCTCCTTATGGCTCCTCCTGCAGGAGTAATGGTAATGGTGAGATATACACTGCGTTCCAAATTATTATGCAAATTGGATTTTTGTGTCAAAAAGGTAAAAAAAAAAACAATAATAATGAAACTCATGGATGGTATCGTGTCTTGGGGCTCTATGAATCACTGACATGAATCTCAGAGACCTGGGATAATTAGTTGTCGGGTTAAGCCCAGTTAAGGGAAAAACTACTGAAAAAGGGTGTTCCACTTTATTATGCAGATCATCATTTTTAAGCAATATGGCAAAGAAAAAGGGACTTTCTGCTGATGAAAAGCTTGAAATAGTTGAATGCCTTGGTCTAGGTATGAAAACCTTCGATATTTCATGAAAGATTAAGTGTAATCATCGTACTGACAAGAGATTTGTGGATGATTCAGAGCACACTCCGGTTTGTGCAGATAAAGGCACAATATGGACGGTTTCTGCCAGACAAACACATCAGATTAGGAGAACAGATGCCACAAAGCAGCAGACAGGTATTTGAAGCTGCTGGTGCCTCTGGAGTCTCCCAAACATCAAGGTGTAAGACCCTCCAGAGGCTGCAGTTGTGCATAAACCTTCTATCCGGGTCTCCCCTAAACTGTTAATTGAATGCTGATGAACAGAAACGGCTGCAGTGGCTCAGAAATACATGAGGACTCATTTTCAAACAGTCTTGTTCACTGATGAGTGCCGTGTAACCCTGGATGGTTAACTCAATGGAGTAGTGGATGGTTGGTGAATGACCACAATGTCCCAACAAGGCTGTGACGTCAGTAAGGAAGTGGCGGAGTCATGTTTTGGGCCAGAATCATGGTGAGAGAGCTGGTCGGCCCCTTTAGGCCCTTTTAGGCCCCCTGAAGGTGTGAAAATGACCTTTGAAAAATATGTGGAGTTTCTGACTGACCACTGTCTTCTATGCTACATAATGAAGAGCCGTGCTTTCCCTAACAAAATCCTCTTCATGCATGACAACGCACCATGTCCTACTGTAAAGAAAACCTCTGCATCACTGGCTGCTATGGGCAAAAAAGGAGAGAAACTCATGATGTGGACCCCCTCCTCCCCTGACCTCAACCCTGTTGAGAACATTTGGAACCTCAACAAAAAAAACTTCTATGAGGGTGGGAGGCAGTTTTCATCCAAACGGCAGCTCTGGGAGGTTATTCTGACATCATGCAAACAAATACAAGCAGAAACTGTCCAAAAACGTACAATTTTAATGGATTTAAGCATTTTAAAGCTGCTATCACACAAGGGCTCCTATGTTAAAATATAACTTGACCTGTTAATATTTTTTTGATTGAAATAGCTTTTGATTTCAGTAAATATGACCTCCTAATGCTACAAATACAACAAATGACCATTTTCAGTTAATTACAAGCTTTAAAATGTTTTGAAACGATGAGTTGCATAATAACTTGGAACAGTGGATTTTGAGGTTTTTACTATATTTATTTTTGAAAAAAATACTGTTATCACTAGGAAATTTTTTCCACCACATTTAAATGATCCTCTACCAGGTAAAGACTTAAAAATTATGCTGACTCTCATTTGAGTTGACAATTTAGAAAATCTTAGAAAAATGTCATTTGCATAATAATTTGGAACGCAGTGTATTATTCTTATTAGGCGTAAAACAGTTTTTGGCTTTTTATCTGTTATTTCAGCAGGAGATAAAGTTGTGTTTTTTCGCTGTGTTTGTCAATGGAACCGTCAACAGTTTAGACCCGGAAGAAGCTTATTATTTTATTACAAAAGTATATCCAAATTGCAGTTTGGGAGGTATGCACAATATTGGAGTTTCCCAAAGTCAAGAAATGTAGGGGAAATGGGGGGGAAATCTGTATAATAAATTGGGAAAAAATAAATAGTTCCAAATTTGGGAAAAATGGGGACACAATTCTATTTAAGGTTTTGCTAAAAAAAAAATGTACCCAGATTGTTTTAGTTTGACCATTTTTTGCGATGTCTCTATTGGAGCAACAAAGTGATGTATGTTTGACAGCACATTTTCGTGGCAAACATGGAAGAGGTTTTGAATTAATCTGGAAGTCTTTTTACACACAACGGAGACAAAATATTTGTTGTTGGCAAAGGATTTTGGATGAGCTAATCCCGACCGTTCAACTCGCCGCTTGGATTGACGGTGCAGCTCTTGAACATGTCCTTCACAAACACCTGTTTTGTCCTGTGTGTCCGATGTGTTATTTCCCTCACGTTTTCTATCCCGAGTATTGACTGGGCTGGTCTGCTCGCAGAGACGGACGAATTAGCCTGAGCGCGCGATGTAAACAAACCAACGAGCCGATGATGGCCCGCTGAGAGCTGCCCCCACTCTTCCTGTCGGAGAGGGAGGGGGGCGGGCTCTGGGCCACACTCACACGAGCATGCTGGGAGATTCGTATTCATAACCACAAACACTGCATCTGATCAGAGCCCGGCTTCATCACACGCCTGTTTCACTGAACAAACACATAAGGAAGTGATACGAGCGCGACGGGACCCACTGCGAGTCCCGGACTCATGAAGGGATGGTTTTATCTGCTCTCGTTGTTTTAGAATCAACATGTGTTCGACTGGAACATAAATACACTACATTACGCTCTTTAAATTAAATCTGTAAATGTGTCTGCTTTCTCCAGATTTGAGTGAAACTTAAAGGTTATATATCATGCAAAATCGACTTTTCTGGGCTTATAGCCATGTTGTTATGCTATTTCCTTATCAAAAACACCCCCAGAGTGGTTTCTGGCTTCATTCACGCAGTGAAGAAGAAAAAAAAAAAAAAATGATGTGCCCCAGGTCAGCTGGGGCCAAAACAAACGCACCCCCTGAGAGTCTGAACAGACGTCATGTTTGTGCTGCAGCTGTGAAGATGGAGCTCGTTGTAACTTATTCTGGACACACCTGTTCTGTTTTCTTACCTAACGATAATGTCACGGAGAAAAAGAAGCGCGTTTGGTTACGAGGACTTTATTCAACCTTCCTAAAGAAGAGGCCACTCGCCAGAAGTTGTTTTTTCTCTCCGGGATTCAGCGACTTTCACCAAAATAATGTTTGTTTGAACCTTCACCAGAATCAAGGTGGATTAACTTTTATAACCAACGTGAATCCCATAATGTAAACAGAGCGGTGAGTTTATCAAAACGCGCATTAGCTTGTGTGTTAGCTTGTGTGTTAGCATGTGTGTTAGCTTGTGTGTTAGCGTGTGTGTTAGCTTGTGTGTTAGCCTGTGTGTTAGCGGTTGTGTGTTAGCTTGTGTGTTAGCGGTTGTGTGTTAGCTTGTGTGTTAGCGTTTGTGTTAGCGTTTGTGTTAGCGTGTTTGTTAGCGTGTGTGTTAGCGTGTGTGTTAGCTTGTGTGTTAGCAGGTGTGTGTTAGCAGGTGTGTGTTAGCTTGTGTGTTAGCTTGTGTGTTAGCGTGTGTGTTAGCTTGTGTGTTAGCGTGTGTGTTAGCTTGTGTGTTAGCTTGTGTGTTAGCTTGTGTGTTAGCGTGTGTGTTAGCTTGTGTGTTAGCTTGTGTGTTAGCGTGTGTGTTAGCCTGTGTGTTAGCTTGTGTGTTAGCTTGAGTGTTAGCTTATGTGAGTTAGCCATTTGTGAAGCTGTGTTGCAGATGTCAACTCCTTATAACTGCATCGTGAAGTAACTTTACTTATTGCTGTTTATTTATATTATGGTAAAGTTGTATGTGCAGAGAGAGGGGGCGGAGTTAACTGAATCGAAGTGTTGTGTCTTCCAGGTTTGAAAAATACCTCCAGAAAACACTTATATTTATCACAAAAATGAGTGCTCCATAGTGGTAGAGGTACAATATATCATATAAATGCCTATACTTAACTTTGGAATGGCTAAAATAGCAGGATACAGATCCTTTAAACCTGTCATCTTTGATACAAGAAAGGTTCCCAATGAGCCACAATTATACTGGATATACAGTGCCTCTCGAAAGTATTCATACACCTTGAACTTTTGCACATTTTGTCATGTTTACAACCCTAAACATAAAGATTTTATTTTGATTTTTTTACTGAACGTTGACACACAAGTAACAGACAACTGTGAAGTGAAAGCGAAATGATACATGATTCTGTTATTTTTCAAAAAATAGAAAAGTGGGGCTTGCATAAGTATTCATACAGCATGAATGAATACTTTGTGGAAACCCCTTTTGCTGTAATAACAGCACAAGTCTTTTGGGGTTTGACTCTACAAGATTTGCACATGTAGAGACTGACATTTTAGCCCATTCCTCTTTACAAAACAACTCAAGCTCTGTCAGATTATTCCAACTATTCTTACAGTCTCCCCAGTCCCCGCTGAGGAAAAGCAGCCCCACAGCATGATGCTCCCACCCGTATATTTGACACTGGGGATGGTGCACTCAGGACCATGAGCAGTGTTAGGTTTGCTCCATACATAACGTTTTGCATCTGGGCCAAAAAGTTACATTTTTCTCTCATCTGACCAAACCACATGGAGCTGTGTCCTCCATATGACTTCTAGTAAACTTCAAACGGCATTTCTTATGGCCTCCTTTCAGTAATGGCTTTCTTCTTCCACTCGTCCATGAAGGCCAGATTTGTGTAGATACGACTTATAGTTGTCCCATGTACAGATTCCCCCAGCTCAGCGGCAGGACTTCACAGCTCCTCCAGAGTTATCTTGGGGCACTTGGTTGTATTTCTTACCAGTGTCCTCCTTGTTCAGTTTGTTAGTTTACGTGAACTGCCGTGTCTTGGTAAGTCTGCAGTGGTGCTTTACTCTTTCCATTTCTGAATGATGGATTAAACAGTGCTCCGGGAGATGTTTAAATCTTGGGAAATCTTTGTATAACTTAATGCTGCTTTAAACTTCTCCAAAGCTTTATCCCTGACCTCTCTGGTGCTCCTTGGCCCTCATGATGTTGTTTAGTGACCAATACACTCCGACCACAGCTCTGAGGGCCTAAAAGAACAGCTGTGATTATACTGAGAGTAGATTACACACAGGTGCCTCTATTTAACCGTTAGGCCAAGGAGTGAACATTCTGGAGTCATTAGGAATGTTTTAAAGGCAATTTAATGCACTCAGAAAATGCTGTATGAATACTTATGCAAGCCCTACTTTTCACTTTTCTATTTTTTGAAAAATAACAGAATCATGTATCATTTTGCTTTCACTTCACAGTTGTCTGTTACTTGTTTGTGAACGTTCAGTAAAAAAAATCAAAATAAAATCTTTATGTTTAGGGTTGTAAACATGACAAAATGTGCAAAAGCTCAAGGTGTATGAATACTTACGAGAGGCACTGTATGTTCACTAACATAGTCTTAACTACACTAAAAACATCTGATCTTTGTGGGTTTGTTGAACAATTGCCTCCTGTTTCAGATTGTCTTTCAGGAACACAAATGAAAAACCTTGCATAGACACCACCACTTGTTTACCGCGGAAACTTTTCCCCCGTCCTTCGCGCAGCAGAGCCGGAGACGCCGCTGTATTGTTTGCAAAGACCCCATCCCTCACAAACAGGATTCTCATGTACGGATGCGGGCTGGGTGTGAGCGAGCGCCCTCGCATCTCCGTGAGCCAATGTTATTCTGCCTGCTGTCTTGTTTTTTCGTGTGCCTCGCGTTTGAAGAAGGGAGAGATTTGGGAGCGCAGGTGGGGGAGCTTCACAGGGATGTTCTGACGTGGCGCCGACAGACTGGAAAACTGGCAGAAGAAAGGCCAGCTTACTCACAGTAGCTTTATATAGAACGCCTATTTCAACCGGGACAGGTTCAGATTAGCTTTGGTGCAGACGGGCTGATGAGGAGGATGGTTCTGCTGCTGCGGTGGAAAAAGAGACAGACGGCAACGCAGCGTAGTTAGAGCTGTGGCCTCGGCGAAGGGGAAGAAGCTGACATGGAAGCCCATGTATTGCATGTCAAAAGGGGCCGATGGCGCAGACTGGTTGCCTCGCTTCCGTCAGTCTACCCCAGGGCAGCTGTGGCTACAATAGTAGCTTACCACCACCGAGTATGGAGTGAACGAATAGTGCAATGTAAAGCGTCTTTGAGTGTCCATTAACGTGCTATATAAAACCAATGTATTATTATTATTATTATTATTATTAAAAATAAAGGAGTCTAAAAGCTTATTTATACAGTTCACCGTATAATACAATGTGAATGCGATATTGCGATATTATTTTAATTATTGTGTAGAAATATAGAGTAATACATATCACAGCAACATAATGCCTTTATTTCTTTTACAGAAAAGAGCCATTTTAGAGACCGACCAAATCCACTCTTCATTAGGTCAGGATCAGGTCAAATTTAAAGACATCGTAGAATTGCAAACTCTATTGTGATGTTCAAAGCTAGAAACAAAGCTCTTCCACAGGACTTACGAAAGTTCTTTGTGTTTTAGCCGTATGACTTTAAACATCCAAGAGCACGAACACATTTGAAACAAATGTGCTTGTCTGTTGCTGGTGTAAAAGCATGGGATTCTCTAAAGAAAGATTTAAAAAGTTGCAAAAATATCCTGGCATTCGAAAAGAGTTACAAAAAGAAACAACTTGATGAAGTGATGAAGCCATGTAATACCATGCATGTTAAAGGAACAGTTCACCGTTTTTCCAAACTGAGATATGTTCTCACCTGAGCTTAGACGAGTTGATACGTACCTGTCTGGTCTTTGTACCCGTGGAAGAGCGTGGTCGCTTCTAACTTCACCCCCGTTTGGAGCTATAGGAATATACTGGGAGAGGCCAAATGCTAACAAGATCTTTGGTTGTTTTGCGTGACTGAGGGCACGCACAAAGACCAGATAGGTACGTGTCAACTCGTCTAAGCTCAGGTAAGAACATATCTCATTATGGAAAAACGGTGACCTGTTCCTTTAAATCCTCGATCATGGGAATGTAAAGAAACACTGAAAGTGTGAACAATACGTGGCTTGTACGAAGATGCATTTTCATAAAAGGAATAAAAAGAAATGATGATGAGGATGATGAAGGAAGTCTGTCATGAAAATCATAGTTTTTCACTCTGTTTAAACCACTTTGGGCACCCCTGATTTAGGCCATAGTGTTTAAACGATGAGAAACTGTGACTGGTTTATGCCTTGGCTTCTTATTTGTCCTTTTAAACCGGGTTTCTATCCATGTTTGAGCGTAAGTGTGAGAGCAAACAGTGATTCCTACACTACAAATGCTGTAAGAATGCTCTCACGCTGAATAAGCAATGTTACCAATGTCATGAATGACGGAAAATTGACATTGGTAACGAATCGTGTAAACCCAACATAAGTGGGCGAAACGATGCTACGATGCTAGTCTTTCAGACAATGACAAAATGGCCGCGACACCCGCTTTCGACAACCCTCGTTTTTGTCTTCCCCGTCTAGTTTTATTTCAGATCTGTGCTCAGGCCTCTCTCTGATGTTCCTCCCTGTGTGGCGTAGGTGCAGAACGTGAGCCAGTCCCTGGAGGTGGTGGACCTGCGGACCTCCAGAGACCTCCAGTACGTGCGGGACTCCGAGCCTCTGCTGCGGGGTGTGGACGGACGCCTGCACTCCTACGTGGACAACCCCCGCACGCTCACCCCCAAGAACCTGCAGGTACGAGCACAAGCACTTCCCAACGATTCTCAAAGGGGTTCAGATCTTAATTTCTCTATTAAGGAATATTGACAAGGAAATCGGATTTAATTACGTCGTAATTGTATCATTATTCTTAAATGGGTCCTGTTTGGTGAATCGAACTGAATCGTGAGATGGCTCAATCTTTACAAACCTACTAAATCTACCAAACACTTAAAAGAGCAATGGCTTTAGCTAACGTTTCAGCGTCCCTGCCCCTCTGCTGACCTGCCATAGACAACACTGGACCTGCTAATCCCCCAGAGCTCCCTAACCCCGTGTTTGTTAAGTACGCCGATTATGCAGATACCATTAAATCAATGGGAACATGTGCACTTATGGTAGATGGAGACAAACGACACGGCAGCATGGCCCTGGTCTGAAGAAAAAGGCAAGGAACCTTTACCACGAGCTCAGATCTGTTCAACTGTGAGGACTTTTGTAGAAACAACAGTGTCACTGGTTGCCGTACGCGTCAAAGACATCTAAAAACCTGCAGTACATTTCCTATTGGGCACTGCAGCCCCTCTACACAGTAAGTAGCAAAATCTGTAACTCTCTGCTCCAGATGGACACCCCTCCACTGGCTGACTTTGAAAGAATAAAATGTTATTGCACTCTTGACAAACATCGTGATTATATTCCAGATGCTATACAGTACATCCTTGTTTTCACAGTTCACCTTTTTATGCACACCTACAAGCCTTAAGGTGACATTTGTCTGAGAAATCCTGCACTGCCTTGCCTTTGTGTTCTGTGCACCTATCTATCTCCCCGTCCCCTGCCCTGCGGACCCAGGAAGAGCACAGACCTGCTCTCACACTGCTGGAATACACGCCAGCTCATTTTCTTTTCTGGATTATTAAAATGTCTCCTCGTGGAGAAGCTGCTTTTCAAGTTTCTGAATGATGATGATGCAAGGCGAGATAAATCACGGTCATGAGATTCTAAACTTTAAACATGAAATACGCAGTAATAAAGTCAATAAACCCATCTACATAAAGCATCTACAAGTAACAATGATCACACACTGAGGTGGCTGGTTGATTTTGTAGTTTGGATGTAGCATCAGAGGAACTTTTGTTTATGCACAGCACTATACAAGCACTTATTAGAAACAACCTGATGCTCGCGTCTCCAGTAACTACTTCTCATTATATAAATAGTAGTGATGTGCCGATCGCGTCGAGGCTTCGAAGCGTGTGTGGAGTAATCTAGAGGGGTGTTTTATTGAAGCGCGTATCGATCACGTGTGTGGTGGCGTTCGAAGCCTCGGGAAGTGGCCGTAACCACGTGACTGATTCAGGAAATGATTGGCGGGTTTGGAGCGCGATTCGAAACAAAAGCGACAGTGAAATGAAATGGATTCCCCCTCACATTTTGTGTATTTGGGCTTTACTTGGACATTTTACATCACAACTCTCTAAATTCTCAAATTTAGTCTTTCAGCCCCCACCATTTATTGTAAGCACTCAGCATGTTATACACTCTCATGGACCTGTCCCTTTTTAAATCCAGATTAAAGACTCATTATTTGATTGTTTTTATCTTTCTGTGAAGCACTTTGGTCCTCCTGGTGTTGTTGTAAAGTGCTATAAATAAACTTGCATTGATTGATTGATACATTTCTTCTCCACATGATGGCGTAGTGGAGCAAATAAAGCACCTTGATGCTTCGAACCATGTGTGATGCAATTGGCTGTGAGGCTTCAATGCTTCATGGGGCTTCATCTTGCCACTAATAAATGCACTAGACAATTGACTGTGACACTAATGTTGCATGTCTCAGAAACAAAACCATCACTTCAAAACTCTCATGGCGGCATTTGGTCACAAACAGGGCCGTGATTATAATGTGTTTTCTTCCATGTTTTAAGATAAGATAAAATAAGCTTTTATTGATCTCACAATGGAGACTTTATGGAACCACGGCGACTGGTTATGCGATAGTTTTTGTTGTTGTTTTGCTTATGGGATTCTGCAGGCTTTTTAACCCCTTAACTCCTGAACCGAGCACATTTTCTCCAGTTTGGCTTTACCCCAGCCCAAAAGCCTCTGGAAAAAAGCTGTGAAAATAGCAACAAAACTGAGACGAAAATGGAATGTGACAAAAAAGTGACGAAAAATTTATGAAAAGGTGGCAAAAATGTCACAAAAATGTCACAAGAAATTGAAAAAAGGACAAAAATGTGACAAAAAATGACAAAAAATGACAAAAATATGACAAAAAAAATGAACAAAATGTATCAAAAAATGACAAAAATTTTATTAAAAATGACAAAAATGTAACAAAATGTGACAAAAAAAAGACAAAAATGTGATAGAAATTTGACTAAAAAAAGACAAAAATGTAACAAAAAATGACGAAAAAATGACAAAAATGTAACAAAAAATGACAAAAAAATGACAAAATACCCAACAAAAAAATGATGAAAAAAAAATCTGAAGACGTGAGGAAAAAGATCCTCTCGGTTCAGGTGGGAGTTAAGAGGTTAAAGATTTGTTTCTATTTTCAAGTTGTTTTAGTATCGCCTCTTGCAATGTTTAAAGTGTTGAATTATGCTGTATGTGTGGAATAGATTCTCACAAAAAATTCTCACATTTAATCTGTCTCTTTTAACATTTGAGAAAGGCTGAACCACTACAGCCAGACAAAATCAAAAATCCATGGATATCAGAAAACGTTGTATCTTTGCCCAGTTTTCCAGCGATGGAGAAGCATCCAGCGAGTTGCTGTAGAGGAACAGACAGAGAGGGAGAAGGTTCAGAGCGTTTGCCTCGGGGCTGAGGCATTGATCCTTCAGAAGGTGTGTCAAAGGAGTGTTGGTGTTAATTCCATTTGAACGCTGAGCCGCAGATCTGAGTCCGAGTCATGCTGGGTTTACTTCACTGTCAAGCTCCACGCACTCCGAGACGAGGAAACATCTGACCAGGGAGCGACTGCTGGGAGCACACTTCATGTCTATGTTCATTTATTTGACAGGGACCATGCAATCAAACATCGCTACGAGGCAAGTTTGTAGCTGCTGCAATGCGTAAAATAGTGTGTAGATCATGCTCATTTTCGACTCCTCCCTGATTGGGCCGTCTAGTTTTCAAAATGATGTCAATGGATTTAGAAGCCTTAGTAACGTAAACTGGCCTGCGTACTTGCCTGATTTAGCCTGTGGGTTATCTCCAATCCCTGGTTTATAACGATCGTCCACAGACCTTACAGAATAACGTCCAAACCGAAAGCTTGAAACAGGAGACCAAAACTTTCCCAGTCGTTTGAATCAGTGTATTGACAATTTAGGCCAACATTTCAAAGATATTCTTTTCAAAACAGTGTAAAAGTAACTTTCGGGACGTCTTTTAGTCCAATTCTTCACCATGAACTGCATCTTCCCCCAGACAAAATGGATGTCAATGGATTTAGAAGCCTGATCTTGCTGAGGGGGACGTAAACTGGCCTGCGTACTTGCCTAATTTAGCCTGATAATCTCCTGTGGGTTATCTCCAATCCCTGGTTTATAATGATCGCCCACAGACCCTGAAAACCTACAGAATAATGTCCAAACCGAAAGCCGAATACTTGAAAGAGGAGACCAAAACTTTCCCAGTCGTCTGAATCAGTGTATTGACAATTTAAGCCAACATTTCAAAGATATTCGTTTCAAAACAGTGTTAAAGTAAGTTTCCAAAGTTGTGTGACAGGCAAAACATAAAGCTGTTTTCAATTGAGAACCACAATGGTGTATGTTTCATGCAGTGTCAATATATTATTTATTTTCTTCCTTCATATCTTAAAACCATCTTGACGACCCCTCCCCCCTCCCCCCCTTTGGAAACCACTGGATTAGTTCATAGTTCATATTTGGGATTGATTGGGGAGGAACCAGAACATGCAAACTCCACACAGAAAAGCCCCACCTGTCGAATTCCGGGACGTCCTTCTTCCTCCCGTGGTGCGAGATTGCTAACCACTCTGCCACTGTATACTCGTAACCCACCACCACCGAGTGAATGAGAAATGCGACAAAAAGCGCGATGAGAGTCTTGAAAAGGCTTTATAAAAGCGTTCTGATTATGTTTCAGCCCTCAACAGTTGGTCAGTGTGCGCGCCTCTGCAATGCACCACTTCAGCTGACTGTGCGACCCTGCAGATGGTGTGCCGCTTCTAACATGCAGAGCTCTCCTCGCCGAAACAGAGCGAGCTTTCGTTAAGCGCTGTAAGAATAATTCCATAAAAGAGAGAGACAGAGGAATGAGCTGGGTTCACACGAAATGCAGTAGTTCATCATTGACTTTAGAATTGACTTAAGAATCAAATGACAAAGGTTTTTGAACTGTCATATTCCACCTCTTAATCCAAGAAGCCTCATCAGTGACGATTAAGATTTGTGACCAACATTTCAACTACAGAGTAGTGACGACAACTCAATAACCTTTGTGAATTACAGGAGGACAAGCATTAGTGCCTTAAAACTGAAGGCCCTATACCTGACACGTGGAGGATAATTTGGGGTAGAAAATAAATCACTGTGTACCATCTGTTGTCTATGGTCAACCCATAGGCTCTACGGTCAATATGCAACAGAGAGGGGTGCGTTCATGGAACCAGGGAGCTCGTGTTTCCAAGATGTGACATCATTGTTGCAGCTGGTTTGTGTTCATCTGCTTTTTGTGTTAGAAAGTGGGGATTTCGATGCCAGTATAAAATATCACATACATTTTCTTTTCGCTCAAATCTGTGGATTTCCATGTCAGGTGAAGCTCGTTTTGAGTTTTCCAGTTGTTTTTCTGAGCTGAACAAGTGTTCATGTGCATTTCCCACTGAGGAGAACGTTTTCCCCAGTTCTGGAGGACCACATGAACGCGACATAGAGCACACGTTTTTCCTCGTCTTTGCAAAGACACGAAGGCTGGGATCAGGGGTGATTTCTTCTAATGCCCGATGGGCACGATTGACAAGCGTGTAAACCAATCAAGAGAAAAGCCGGATATGACGCAAACAGGTATGCAGCGTGTTTTGTAAACAAGGAAGCATGGTTTTATGATTTCATCAGGGGAGACGTGAACCTATACCACAGGTCTCCAAACTTTTTTAACCCGGGAGGTACTTTTATGCAACAAAAATGGCAGAGAGCTACTCATCCCTCAAACAAAACATGTAAATACGCCTTAGGTGGAGTTAACCTGCAGTCAAGATGATAATTTAAGTTTTCTTTTTTTACTTTTCTATATTATCACTATATTTACGTAAATGTTTGGAACATGTGTTCAACATGTTCACTCATTGACTGCCAGCCATTTTCAAATCAGAGAGCTCCCACTGCCAGAGGTTTTTCAGGATTTTTACTGTTTTTTCAAGACCCACAGAAAATATAGTTCTAGATCTCTGTCAACATCAAACCCACCAAAAGAAAGAGTAGACTCTTTTCTTTTATAAAAAAATTAATTCCATTCTTTAGTAATCGTCCGTAGAAAATAGGTGAAATCACCCAAAATACTGGTTTCTGACAAAAAGGCTGAGAAAACGAGCTTTTTATAATCAAGCAGAACAGTGACTTTGATGCTTTTTTGCTTTAGTGACGCCTCAAACATCTGAACAGTGGATCCATCTATAAAACAGAAGCACACTCTCTCGTGAGAGAGAAGCAAAAAAAGTGCTTCTCTCATGTGGCTGTGATGAAAGGCGCCGCCGGACACTGTCCGGATCCGGGCTCGGGGTTAGCATAGCAAAGCTATGTTTTTTTTAGATCTGCTTCCTTGATCCCACCGCTACTATGAACACCGCCACTAGCCAAAACCTGTTCAAGTGTAACTTGCCTGTATTTTTCCTTACGTTTCGCCATTCCCTCTGGATCTTCTCTTACTCTCGTTGCCATAGTCCTTCCCTCGTCTGAGATCACGTCAGATTGAAACAGGTAGCTGTGTTTACCACGTCTGAAGAGCACTGCTGCCACCTGCTGACTCAATATTTAAGCAAAGTGGCCTCCATCATCCGTTAATGGAAGTTCATACCTTCCGAGAGCTGGGCCCGTCCAAACTGAGCAATCAGAGGAGAAGGGCCTTGGTCAGGGAGGTGACCAAGAACCCGATGGTCACTCTGACGGCGTACAGATAGACAGCCATCTCTGCAGAACTCCACCATAAAGGCCTGATTGTTGGAGAGCTGCAGAGATGTAATCAAGCAAGTCATCTATTGGAACTGATGGTGAATTCTCCTCAAGAACTCATGTTAACTTTCTAATCACTGTCAAGCTAAATTCTCACACTTTCATACAGTGTGCTACATTCCGTGAAGAGAAATGTCTGCTCCTCTTTTCACACTTTTTAATCAGAATTCGGCTGCTCAGACAATCACAAGATGACGGTTGCTATTTCCTAGAGTTTTGTAGTAGAATAGTGGAGGTGAGGGCTGCTTTTTGCGTTTCAGATTTGGTTGTAAAAGTCTGAAATAAGGAAATGGAAAAGCAGAGGTTATTGTATTACTGCGCCTCATTCCGCTTTCGCCCGCTGGTTACTTTTGGGTTGGTAAAACCGTACACCTCTCCCTTTAACCATCACAGGGAATGTGAAGTCTTCCATTTCCAATCAGATTCATCTAGGCTAAGACACTTCCAGCTGCTCACAAATCCCATGCATTTTTCAGCGTCCCTCATGCGCAGCGAGCGATGTGTCCGGCGTGAGAGCTTGGAGAGGGCCCCTCAGCGCGCCCAGGGGCCCATACGTCCATCTGCCCACTCCGACTCACTGTCCCTGAGGAGCGGTGCCGGAAAGAGAGCGCATGGAGAGACTTGCGGACGCGGTGGTTTTAGTATGTAGGTTAGGGCGAGTACTGGAGCATTAACACGTGAGAGAAGACTGAGATATGACCTGCTGAATAGAGTTAGCACTTTGCCATCAGGCGCCACTGGGACGGGATCATTTGCAGAGGACTGTCCTGCCTCGAAACGTATCTTGATGAGTTAAAATGAGTCAGATTAAGAGTATAATGACCTGCAGGTGAATAGGGGCAAAACGTTAATCTAGAGATATCAATTTGAAACTTTTGCTGAGCATTACTGATATGAATATGAGGAAAAAATGTATTGCAAGTTTTCGATCGTTTTATGTTTTCATATAAAAAATACAGCATTTTGTGCATAAAAATGGCCAAAGTCGCCAATATTTTCAGCGACAAAATCTGAATAACGGATAGAGCCAGGTTTCAATCTGTGGTTTCATTTTGTTGATATATTATAAACAAAGATTGGCTCAGAGTGGAATTTCGATTTAGTTTTTGAAGCTATTTATAAGTGAAAGAATCTTGCCTAGTTTTTTGGGGAACAAAGCTCAATAAATCAAGCTGGCCATGAATTATTAAAAATCCCATTGGAAAAACCTTCAAAAATATTCTGAAGTCCAAGACTGTAAAGTTTGGAGTCTGTTGGAGCTACTGAACCAAAACCTAATTTGGAGAAAATCAGCTCTAAAGCTTCCTAAGCATATTTCTCCTGTTCGTTCGCGCGTATTGTGAATGAATACTCAGTCTTATACTTACCTCCTGGATATAAAGTCTAGGCGTAAATTTCAGCATCACCGACCTCCAGCAAATGATGGCGTCTGTGCGGGTCACACCTCCACCTCAGCCTATCAGTGCAGACCACCGCCCCTTTTGTCCTGCTACACCCTTCACCAGTCTCCTATACCACCACCAAGACATCCCTAACTCTAACACATCCATACAAACTATATTCCGTATGTCGATGTCTCCTGGCGGGGTCTGATCACCCAAATATTTATGTTAATAAATCTTTCTAATTGCTGCTTTTGTCTCTGAGTCCAGGTTGAAATATCTCCGGCTCGCTAGTGACAAAGCGTCATAAAATAAGCGCCGAACACAGGGAGAGCTAGTGCCACACAATGTGTCGCTAAATCAACGCTGGGGGGCCTAATATCCATATAGCATGCTACAATATTTTTAGGGCGGCCAACTTTGGTCGTTTAGTCGACTAATTGGTCGATGACGTGGTCGACCAAGATTTTCATTGGTTGACTAAATGTACGCAGCAATTAAGACGCTCCCAATTTACAAAACACCAGAGGCCTATCCTTTACCATGGGCTAATATTTCATTATAAAAACACATATATCAAAGTTTTACAGACAGAGTGACGTTTGAATTATTTGTGTGAAATGCTTTTGCTAAAAAAAAAACGTCGAGGCCTCTCCTGCGTGCGCATACGCAGCTGAGATCAGGGGCTTTGTGTGAGATTATATAAACCAGACTTTTAAACCTAAAATACCTTGGGTCTAGTGAAATAGCCTGTCCCTTGTCAGCGGCTCTACTAAAGCTCACGGGAGAACGAAACGAAAGTGAAAGTGTACCGTCAGGCGCAGCTCATGGACCCGCGGTGTCTTTCTCCGAGATAAATAAGACGAGGAGCTCCGCGTAACGTGAACAGATCCATCCCTACACCGTGCAGCGCAAAAGTCGAAGAAACGAAGTGGACGGAGAGGACACGGAACCACGAGGGGGGAGCACTTCACAATAAAGCACATTACGGCGAAATTTGAGAACAGGGACGATGATGGATATACCGCTTTATTTGGATCATATGGATGTGTGGACAGCACATGTACAGCAGCAGGAGCGAGTGAGGCAGGAGCTGGAGTCTGAGATTAAAGGCAAAGGTGAGATTAATGTGACTTTTTTACACATAAATGCACCGTGTACGTTGCTTCTATGTATAGAATAGTAGTTACAGCATGAGCTCCCAAAGTTTTATGTCTTATGAGTGCAGTTTGGGATAGAATTCTAGGAGTTTGGGTCAGAAAAGTTGTTGTTTTGTCAGCGCCATGCCACGCCCCCTGTTAGTCGACTAATCGTTGATCAGAGCATGTTTTCAGCCCAAAATGTCTCAATCTTTAGTGATGTTGCGATATATTGTGGCTTCTTGTGACACATATATTGCATCACCTACTCTCACGATGCAATATTTTTTTGCGATATATTGTGCAGCCTTGAATATTTTCCTCCAGAATGAGAACCAAATATTAGAACAAAAAATCGGCTTAAACTGCGCAAACTCGGTCCTTCTCCATACCTACTCTGCCTGTCCTCGCGTTTTGTTTCCTCCACAGTCGACTCTCACTTGGCTCAAGCGCAGTTAGGAGCTTTCGCAAAAGATTAACCCATTGCCCTTGAACGCCTCTCGACGTCTGTATAAGCACCACTTTTATCCTCGGCTCGATTAAGCCATCTCTCCCAACAGCCGGGCGGTGGGATCTCACGAGCTCACGGGCCTAAATGAAAACAATCACCGGGGCCTGACCTCCCATCTGCCCCTCCCCCCTGCGGCGCCGACCCCCGCTTTGCATCTCCTAGTTATCGATGACCTCTCTCTATACAAGCGCGTTCTCCATTTATATCAGCAAAGCCTGTTGAGTGGGAGCGCTCGGAGGCACAACAACAAGCAGTCACCCTGGAAAAGCAAAGAAGAAATCCACCAGCGGACATGAAAGTGAACACGCCGGGGTAATGTGGAGGCGAGCGGAGCGCGTACAGTATGCATCATCCATATGTGTCGTCTTTAATTATGGATTTCTATAATGTTTACGCTGGTTCTAGGTGTTATTTTTATCCGCTGTTCCCTGTGAGTGTTTTCGAAGACACGGCCAAGTGCACAGTGGGAATACTGCAGCCTGCTAATGCTGTGATTAGGGGGACACGCCGCAGGCAGAACGCCATCAAAATGCTATTGTGTTACCCGACAAAGTGCAACTAACAATAGTACAGTAATATCAATCTGGAAGGAAGAGGGAGAGCTTTTAGCGCAGCGTTTGTGTTAGATTTGAGTCAAATATTTAGGGTCACATATACTGTATGTCTGTGAGGGTGTTTTCTCACTGGCTCTGGTTGTGTTGACCTACCGGGCTGCTGAAAAGGCCCTGAATTAGCTAACTGCTGCCTAGTGACTAATGACTCTTTTTTTCCAACAACCAATCAGAACTCTCGCTCAGCTCACAATGACTTTGCAGAAACTCAGTGGTTTAGTGAAATCCTGTTCTGGACCCAATTGTGTGCCTTTCTTGGTGTGTGTGTGTGCTTATATAACGTGAGTACCAGTACCTCACTGTTGACAGTGAGGTACTGGTACTCACAGTAGCGCAGCGGTTAGTGCTCTGGCTTCACAGCTAGAAGGTCCGGGTTATGCAACTCATTGTTTCAATACATTTTAAAGCTTGTAATTAACTGAAAATGGTCATTTGTTGAATTTGTAGCATTAGGAGGTCATATTTACTGAAATCAAAAGCTATTTCAATCAAAAAACAGGTCACGTTATATTTTAACATAGGAGCCCTTGTGTGATAGCATCTTCAAAATTCTTCAGTCCATTAAACTTGTGAGTTTCTGCTTTGATTTCTTTGCAGGATGTTAGAATAGCCTCCCAGAGCTGCTGTTTGGATGAAAACTGCCTCCCACCCTCATAGAAGTTTTTTTTTGTTGAGGCTCCAAAGGTTCTCAATAGGGTTGAGATCAGGGGAGGAGGGGGTCCACATCAATGCCGATAGCAGCCAGTGATGCAGAGGTATTCTTTACAGCAGGACATGGTGCGTTGTCATGCATGAGGATGATCTTGTTAGGGAAAGTATGGCTCTTCTTTTTGTAGAGGTCATTTTCATACCTTCAGGGATCCTAAAGGGGCCGACCAGCTCTCTCCCCATGATTCTGGCCCAAAACATGACTCCGCCCCCTCCTTACTGACGTCACAGCCTTGTTGGGACATTGTGGCCATTCACCAACCATCCACTACTCCATTGATTTGACCATCCAGGGCTACACGGCCTCATCAGTGAACAAGACTGAAAATGAGTCCTCATGTATTTCTGAGCCACTGCAGCCGTTTCTGTTCATCAGCTTCAATTAACTGTTTAGGGGAGGCCCGGATAGAAGGTTTATGCACAACTGCAGCCTCTGGAGGGTCCTACACCTCGATGTTCGGGAGACTCCAGAGGCACCAGCAGCTTCAAATACATGTCTGTTGCTTTGTAGCAGCTGTTCTCTTAATCTGATGTGTTTGTCTGGCAGAAACCGTCCTCATTGTGCCTTTATCTGCACAAACCCGAGTGTGCTCTGAATCAGCCACAAATCTCTTATGAGTATGATGATTACACTTAATCTTTCATGAAATATCAAGGTTTTCATACCTAGACCAAGGCATTCAACTATTTCACGCTTTCCATCAGCAGAGAGATCCTTTTTCTTTCCCATATTGCTTGAAAACGATGATCTGCTTAATAATGTGGAACATCCTTTTTCAGTAGTTTTTCCCTTAACTGGGCTTAACCTGACAACTAATCATCCCAGGTCTCTGAGATTAATGTCAGTGATTCAAAGAGCCCCGAGACACAATACCATCCATGAGTTTCATAAAAAATGTTTTAACCTTTTTGACACAAAAATACAATTTGCATAATAATTTGGAACACGGGGTATAGTTGGTGAGGATTATAGATCTTTGAAATGAATGAAACTGATTGGGGATTTAGGATCAACAGAAGAGACGAGGAGGAGAGTTTATTCTTCAGACGTAACGGGAGGACTAAAGCAGAAAAACCTGTCAGTGACTTTTACTGTCAGTCCAAAAACACAGACTCCGGGCTTGTATGGACGATACACTGGATTGATCAAATATCTTTGCGTCTGATCCTCAGCTTGACTTCGTGTGGACAGGGTCTAAGATACGAATGTTAACGGTTTCCTGATTCTTTGTTTGTGCTTTGGTGACAGTGGAATAGTTTTACCAGCCTACATTTCTCTGACACTTGAGGCAAATCTGGTCTCTTTCCTCTCTCCCTCTCCCTGACATTATTTCAATATACGTGTGGGTTTGAGTGTGTGGTACCTGTTTGTCCAGCGATCATGTCATGATAATATCCCCTTTTAAACATGTTGTAATCCAGTGCTTTGTTAAATTCTCCCATGTTCATGTTTTCACATATTTATTGAGGCGTATGATTCCCCTGATCCGAATGCCTGGGCTCGGGAAAGGCATTTCAAACCATAGCTGCTGATCGTCATGAACACCTCCTCTTTTCAGATGGTGTCTTAGTTTCACTTGTGTCCCTAGTGTTTTTTACACGGGCTGTCGACCAGAGAGCAGCGCTTTTGGGTCCGTGTGAACTAAACTGCTGCACTTTGGGCCGGTCTAAACACTGGGGCGGGTGTGAAGGCGGCCAACCTCGAGCCCAACTAGTGTAGCCTTCATTCCATGCTTTTTTGACGTTCAGTAAGCAGTGTTGGGAAGATTACTTTAAATTAGTCATAGTTATCAGTTACTACTCCGCAAAAGTAGCTCATTACTGGATAACGTAATTACTGAGTTACAAAAAAACTGCAAGAAAAAGCGCTCATCGCGTTGGAGCAAACAAAAGTCTTTTAGGCACAGAATCACTAAAGCTTCAGAGCCAGCGTTTTCTTTCAGTCTCTGACCAGGAGACACTGACACAAACGGCAAACTCAGAAGGCAACAGCTACAGCTAGCCAACACAGTAGCACTGCAGTAAAACAACTGATCTGACATCCAGTTTTAGACCACAGACCGCAAAGCACCTCCTCTGATTGGTCCATTGTGCTTTCAATCAACCAATCAGCGTCACTCTTGCTCTTTCTCACTTCCTGAAACAAGCCGCTCCATGGAAAACCAGATGAGAGCAGGGACATAGTTTTTCTGCGAGCCTTAAAGGAATAGGCCACCGTTTTTGTATACTGAGATATGTTCTTGCCTAACCTTAGACGAGTTAATATATCCCCGTCTGGTCTTTGTCCGTGCACTCTGTCACGCACACGGAGCACATACGCAGCCTCTCCCACATGTCATATAGCTCCAAAAAAGCTCACGATAGAAGTTACCAAGCTCTTCCACGTGTTCCCTATTTAAATAAAGCTACGTGAAGTGTTTTCATGCAAAGTATATTTACACAGAAATGTAACATGTCGATTTTATAAGCAGATAAAAAGGGGTACTATATTGTGATGCGTAACGATACAGGAGCACATCGTCCGCGCAGTAACTCCTAAAGACTTCCCCCGCTCACTTCCGTCAATAGAAGCTGCGTGACTTGTAGAGAGCTAGCAGAGAACAGTTGAAGAAGCGTCGATAACTTGTGAACAACGCCTTTTACGTGCATCGTGCCGGGCTGTGATAATAAGCAGAAAGTATATAGTGTAGTAATGTTTCACAGATTTCCAACTCACCCCGGACGACGACACAGGACTCAGGACCTCTACCATGAGGTTGGAATGCACGAGCACTTTCCGAAAATATATTTTCTGCTTGTTGTAAAAGGCTCTGTACAAGTCACGCAGCTTCTATTGACGGAAGTGAGCGGGGAAGTCTTTAGGAGTTACTGCGCGGACGCTGTGCTCCTGTATCATTACGCCTCACAATATAGTACCCCTTTTTATGTGCTTATAAAATCGACATGTTTACATTTCTCTGTAAATATACTTTGCATGAAAACACTTCACATAACTTTATTTCAATAGGGAACACGTGGAAGAGCTTGGTAGCTTCTATCATGAGCTTTTTTGGAGCTATATGACATGTGGGAGAGGCTGCGTATGTGCTCCGTTTGCGTGACAGAGCGCATGGACAAAGACCAAACGGGTATATATTAACTTGGCTAAGGTTAGGTAAGAATATATCTTGGTATGTAAAAACGGTGGCCTATTCCTTTAATAAATAATGACCTCCGTTACTGAGACAGAAACGGGATCGCCGTTCTCACGGAGGAAACAGTCATTAATTAGATTACTCATTACTGGGAAATCTCACAGAGTTACAAACACAGTCATTTATAAACGCTGTCATTCCCAACACTGGTAGTAAGGACTTAATAATCATAATGATAATCAAACTTGTATGGTGTTTGCTTATATCTTAATGACCACGCGCTGGAGGATTGGACTATTCTGACGAGGCAACACTGGTCATGGGAATAAGTTTGGCGAACAGCTGATCGGTTTATCGGTTTATTTGGTTGAGACAGTGCATGTTGATGAACACACCACACCGTAGCCATGGTCCCACAGTCGCACAGGCCTTTGGAGCGAGGGCATGTGACTGCGGACTAAACTAACCTTGAAGTAAATACAGCTGAAACTAGAGCGGCCTCGGGTCGGCCACTAAGAGCCCCCAGACCATCCCAACGCCAAAGAGGTGCAGTACATCGCCCTCATGGGAACTGCTCAAGAAGAGTATTTGGTTGAAGCCCTTTGTCTCTGGTAAAGGCACGGTTTATAGGCCGAGACTCTCCGAGCATTAGCTTATTTTCCAAGGCTCCATTGTCGATTGACGATTCTTACTCTCTTATTTTGGAAAAGTGTTTGGTCAGACGTGTCCGGATTCTCCGTACACCAGCTGCACTCGTAACAAACATTTTAACAGGCATTTTACAGCCTCATAACCCCACAGAGGAGAGGTGTTCTGGGGATCGGGCTCACTGCGTCCTCCCCCTGAGGGACATCATGCTCCGGAGAAGAGAAGAGAGAGCCTGACCCCACTCCCCTGAGGCTCTGTTTAAATGTCAGTCGTAAGTCACTAAAACTGCCGGGGACAGGCACGGCATATTAATATCTCCAAACAACAGATATGGACAGGACAGGTTTCTTCAATGTGTGTTGTGGAAGAGGGGACACTAACCCTAACCCAAAAGGGATTTTCTCTCTGGGTTGTCAGGTGAACATAGACACCTTTGGACTCAATCAAACTGCATCAAAGGAACCCCTCTTTTTTTATATTCAATGTTTTAGTTATTTTGAATACACTTTATTGTCACGTGTATTCTTGCAGAGTGAGGTTCGAACCCAAACACCTTTCTGAGTGACAGTGCAGGATTTTAGAGGCACTTGTGGTGAACAGGTCTGGGCTCATTCTACACATTAGGACATTACTGGAACATGTTGGGGGAGGAAAATACAGTACTTCATTTTAGCATTTCTAAACTCCGCATAGTCCCTTTAAGTTCAGTTGTGAGCCAAGGCGGGTTTCTGAATACTCTAGGCAATATAGTGTGCCATGCAATGTCAACTTCTTTGAACTTTTAATCATGTCATGATGTCGCTCCCTCATTAAAAACATCCCTGGAGTACAATTATTTTTGCACCATTCACTGCAAAAACCCCATTAACATTTGCATTAGTTTAACCGACTCAAATTCAGATTATTGATCTAAATGTTAAGACTTTGTCGTGTATTTACCTTGATTGTTTGATTGTTCCGAGATGTTTGCCACTTGTTTCAGTTCATTGCTTCTTATTTCAAATGAAAGTATTCATCAGTGGAGCAACATTTGCCCTGAGCTGTTCAGAAGGAGACAGACTGAAAAAGGATTACTCAAACATGCGTAAATGAAACCAAACACAGCTTTGGACATGTTCTTCAGGAGGCTGTAATATCGTAACATTTTACTGCCGATGGTAATTTCAGATCATGAGTTGGCGAGGCCTCGTCAAGGTTGAAGCTCGACGAGGCCTTGCTGCAATATGAATGGCTGAAGGTTGGTGCGGATATTTGAACAAAACCAACAAATTGCATATATTGAGTTTTTTTCTAAAACATTCTTCTGGTCAGGGTTTTATAATCTTGGCACTTTTCATGGTGCATCAATGCTTTTATTTAGCTTTTTGCCGGTTTTGGGTAATCATTTCAAACACATCGTGATCATTTTATTACATTTTGTTACTTTGAAAATAACAGTGTAAAACGGCGTACACAAATTCTCCCTGAGCTGTTCTTCCAGGTTTAACAAATACAACACTCATGCTCAGGTGGAAGATTCAAAGATCACTCAAAGATGCGCGAGCTTATATATGGCTCACTGGACCTGGCTGATTGAGTTTACTACGATCTCGAGCATCATGTTTGTGAGGGCAAAGTCATCCAGGAATCAAAAGTTTAAAGTTTCCTTCTCTTATTTTTCCTGCATTTCTGTGAAAGTGACCCTGAAAGTTGTGAAATGTGCCGATAAACTCTGTGAAGAATTGGAAAGCTACAAAAAAATATGTTAGGGAAGTTAGGCATGAGCTTGGAGAACAACAACTCTTTCATTGTTTGTTGTAAAAATCAGGTGTAGGACCTTTCATTATCAATGCAGTGTAAAATATTTGCAGCCGCTCTGCAAAAATGCAGCCAATCCTCAGCTCATTAAAAACATTGCCTTGAAGGCGATTTACAGATAAAACAGTGACAGTGACCATTGATATTTAACATAAGATACAATGATGTGAACCTGATAATAAACTAGATGGTCCTGCCTCGTCCTATAAGTTTATCATTAGGCTCTGTGCTTATGATGATGAGTTTAAATAGCCTGTTGATGAATAATGCCGATGTAGGCTATACACTGTTATGGCATTTTAGTATTAGTATTTAGTTAGTTAAGTTGGTGACCACACTGGCGTCCTGTCTTGGGTCCCCTGCTGGGCCTTTGACTAAACCAGGTAGAGAGACCGGCCTTTCCTGGACCCCAGACGAGGCCCTCGCACCTTTAGACAAAGGTCCCAAATGGCCCATCTCCCCAACAGCAAAAGATCTCCTTCTGCCTCCAAACGCCACCATGATTTCATTCCCATGCAAAGTGCCTTTTAGTGGCTGCATTAACATCTCCAACTGTATTACCATTTCTCTGTGTTTCTGGGCTTCCCTTTGTTGTGTATGACCCCTGTCCTGCTGCTCTATCTGTGGTGCTCAACTTATAAAAGAGGATGCCAAAGCTGAGCAGGCCAGAGCTTAAACATGACTCCGCGTTATGGGTAACTTCTCCGCGATGCATTGTGTAATAAACTTCACATCTTGACTAGACAAACTTCTCTTAAGCTTTATTAAGCAAGAAAATCCACAACAACACTTAAAACATGCATCTGGTTTGTTCATTGTCATTGTTTTGTCCATATCAAAAATAGCCTGAATAATAATAATCCATGGGCTGTTCATGTTCCTGAAGGCACAGAGCCCAAACACCTCTCCTCCCCACGCTCCCCTCCTCAGCTCTCACTGCTCTGGCCCTGGTATACGCCCAGCCCCGACTTACTCTGAGAAATAGAGCTCATTTTAAGCTCATTTTATAGCGCGACAAACAATCAATGTTTTTTGTATAGCCCAACAGGAGTTGTCACACAGGGCTGCACCGAACATTAAGGCAATAAAACAGAGCAGTAAATAAGACAATGTAAAGTTCAGGTGAATGAGGTATCCAGGCAAACATAAAGTCCAAATCAGCGTCGGCAGCAGGTGGTGACGAGCGCGTGTGTGTCCTCTGTCCTTAGACTCTCCAGCAGAGCAAGGAAACACTCAAAAACCCAAGGGGGAAAAAGGAGAAACCTTGGGGAGAACCACAGAAGGAGAGATCCACTCCCATGGACGGACAGGCTGTAAACCAGGGCCGATGGGAGTCCCTCAGCAGACGGGCCAAGATCACAGACTGTCCAGTCCTTGTTGTCCAGTTCCAGCATGCAGGGTTGCTTCATTCAGCCGGTTTCCTCCGTTCGAGACAGGCACTCGCAAGGGGGAGTGGGACAGGAGACACCATGTGAATAGTAATGAACAGACTACAGATAATAGAAATATTCTATCATAATAAGACAAAGTCTGCAATAAGAAGAAGAGGATAGCACTCACTCACCTAAGGCAGCTTTACTTCAGGCTGTGGGTCAGAACTTTGCCTAACTGACCTGATCATAAGCTCATTCTCAGAGGTACGTTTGAGCCTAGTCTTAAATGTAGGGACTGTGTCTGCTTCTTTAACGTGGGCTTTATTCCATGAAACCGGAGCTTGGAGCTAAAGACTGCCTCCTACAGTGATTTTGGAGACTCGAGGAATCCAATGGCCGCTGGCTGCCCTGCTTTTTGACCACAAACGTGGGGGCCGCCATTGCTCCGCCGTTGCTGCAGTACCTCCATATCGCCGCTAGGTCCCCATTGAAAAGCATTGGACTTTAGACACGTTAAAAACTACTTTAAAGCCTGGTTTCAATTGTTTCAACGCTAGACTAGGCTAGATCTTCCTCCTGAGATAACGCTGGGTTAATAACAATATATGAAACCAGGCTGGTTTTCGTAATATGATTTTTTGAAATCTCGTATTTAACGAGGCTCGGACTGTTAGCATTGGAGCAGCGCGAGCTACACGTCACGCAAGGGCCGAGTCTACGGTGAAAATCCCGCCCGTATGTCCTTTTTAGGAACATGCTTCGTCAGAGCTGGGGAGGGGGAGCCTGTAAATCCGCCATGAATTGCCCCACGGCCGTGGTCATTCTGGTAAACGGGGAGGAGTGAGCATAAGACGTCCATTATTTTCTACAGTCTATGGAGGAATCACTAGTAGCCTGAGTTTTGAGAGCGGAGAGCTCTGGTTGGCTGATTTGGAACGATAGCATCTTGGAGATAGAGCGGAGCCAAACCCTTTATGGATTTAAATGTGAGGAGCAGGATTTTAAATTTGATTCTAAACTCAACAGGAAGCCAGTGGAGAGACTTTAGCACAGGTGTGATGTGTTCTCTTCTCTTTGTCCGCGTTAACAATCTTGCAGCTGCATTTTGAACTAACTGAAAACTTTTCAGGGAACTTTTAGGACACGCTGTTAGCAGGCAGTTGCAGTACTACTCCTAGGTAGGATGTTTCGTATTTTAGCAATGTTGCCCAGGTGAAAGAACGCTATTATACAGGCCTGGTTTATATGTGTTTTTAAAAGAGAGGTCTTAGTCAAACAGAACTCCAAGGTTTTTTACTGTAGAGCTCGTCGATTATTCTCCATTATCCAGGGAGATGATCTGCTGAGATAAAGACTTTCTCAGTTTTTGAGGACCTAATATAATAACCTTGGTTTTGTCCGGGTTAAGAAGGAGGTAATTTATATCCAGGTCTTAATGGCTTTTACGCAGGAGCTAAGCCTATCCAATATATCCGTCTGACCTGGTTTCATTGAAAAGTACAGCTGTGTGTCGTCCGCGTAACAGTGAAAATGTATATTGTGATTTCGGATGATACTACCTAATAGAAGCATGTACAATATAAATAAAATTGGCCCGAGCACTGAACCTTGTGGCACCCCATAGCACACTTTGGAACACGGTGAAGACTGTTGGTTTACATTAACGAATTGTTGCCTGTCAGATAAGTAAGATTTCCCCCGATGCCGACGTCACATTCTAGCCTCTGCAGGAGAATATTGTGGTCGATTGTGTCAAAGGCTGCGCTGAGGTCTAACAGAACCATTGAAGCTAGTCCGCCGTCAGCTACTAGTAACAAGCCATTGGTAACTTTGACTAAGGCGGTCTCTGTGCTATGATAAGTTCTGCACCCTGACCTTTTCAAATAAACTATGAAAGGCAGATTAGATATGGGCCTGTACCACATGGGCTCTATCTGTGCACGTCCCTGGGAATGTGTTTGAATGTGTCTGATCTTTTAGTGCTTAAGTGGCTGGATGGGATTTAGGCTGGACGATATGGCAAAAACCCCACATTTTTAAAATTCTATTTAGCTGATTCATATCCGACATACAGTATCTTTTATACAAACCTCAGCTCAAATAATGACAAATGCAAACACACAAAGGTCTTCCATTGTCTCATACAAACTCCAAAACTGGAGCTGTTTCTGCTGTAAACCTGAGGATTATTGAGATTGACGCAAATAGGGATCAGTGTCTGACCGATTTGGATTTTTGGGGTCTGACACCATACCACTATTTTCTTTTTAATCTCTCAAATAGCCTATTGTGAAACATTTATAATTATAGTAAAGGTTTCAATCATGGAAATATATAGAAATAAAATAGAGGTCCACCCATATGCACCAACGATACTTTTGGCCATATTTTGATACAATATCTTGTCTATACTCCTGTGTGTGATGCTTCTAAATGTGTTGAACTGTGACAGCAGATGGCAGAGTGCGCTGTATATTCATGTCTAGTAAGTACTTTACAGGGAGCTTGTTTGAAAGAAAAAAATATGTAGATTCCAAAACATAAAAGGCCAGGTCTCGGTCTCTTGTGGTTCTGAAATTATACCCAAAAGTCTACAACATAAATTCTGAAAACAAACTTGGGACTGATTTTCACTGCGATGTTTCTCTGCTCCCCTGAGGCTTAGGAAGTTGTGACTGAACCCTCTGACTGAACTCTTTCCGCTGCAAAAAACGGGAAGTCTATCACTTTCGATTCTGGAGATATCTGCCTTTTTATCAGTCAATAGCCGATATTGAAACTATCCAAATATTGGAGCTGATATATCGGCCACCGATATAGCGATGTTGCTGAATTGCCCAGCCCTACTTCACATCACTGTGGCCTCTATGACGCTCCACGATCAATTGTTTTTAGGGGTTTCTGGTAGGTTTTATCTGCTGATGAAACCATCTCCGTGATATGTTCCATTCACCCCCAACCGAACCTACCAGAAACCATTGATCGTCCACTGTGATGAAAAGTTAAGGCGCCAACCAACCACACAGACGCTGGGTCACTAAAAGGTCAAATACACGCTAATATCAAATTTCTCTTTGCATGAAAAGCTCCAAAATGCACCTTTAAGGGCTCAAGTCTGTCCTTTTCACCTAGACACTGTGGGGGTTTTCATGGTGTGGACATGTACATGTATGTGTGCACCAGTCCTTTGCAGAGATGGACCTCGTGTCCTTTAAATGCTTCTAACCTGGCGTTGTGTTGGTCTCTCGCAGGAGCTGAAGGGGCAGATGTCTCAGCTGCGCCCCCTGCTGTCGGTGGTGGATCAGTACCGAGTAGACGTGCAGAGTCTGAGTGCGTTGCGGGCCGAGCTGCAGAACCTCACCCTGCTCCTCGCCTCCATCCAGGACCAGGTGGGGGCCTACGACTACGAGGAGCTCCAACAGAGAGTCCTGCTGCTGGAGAGCAGACTGCACGGCTGCATGAACAAGCTCGGTACGAGGTTTCAAGATATGTACAACTCTGTGTTCTTAACTTCCCGCTACAATCCTCAATTAGGCAAGATTGACTGAGTTGAGGACGTTTCATCTCTGTTGTCAGAAGCTTCATTTTCTTCAATATCCGGGGAGATGATCTGTTCGGATAAAGACTCTCTCAGTTTTTGAGGACCTAATATAATAACCTCGTTTTTATCTGGGTTAAGAAGGAGGTAATTTACAGTCATCCAGGTCTTAATGGCTTTTACACAGGAACTAAGCCTATCTAATTTATCCGTCTGAACTGGTTTCATTGATAAGTACAGCTGTGCGTCGTCTGCATAACAGTGAAAATTTATATTGTGATTTCAAATTATGTTACCTAATGGAAGCGTGTACAACATAAATAAAATTGGCCCGAGCACTGAACCCTGTGGCACCCCATAGCACACTTTGGAACACGGTGAAGACTGTTGGTTTACATTAACGAATTGTTGCCTGTCAGATAAGTAAGATTTCCCCCGGAGATTTCCCCCGATACCCCATAGCACACTTTGGAACACGGAGAAGATTTTTGTTTTTTACATTAACAAATTGGTTTGAAGACTTTTCGCCTCTGTCGTCAGAAGCTTCTTTTTCTTCGGTCTTGCAGGCACCTTTGGAAAACAGCCCTTTAATATTTATTGTCTAGAAATAACAGAAATGTGTCTAGCTCTGAGCCTGTTCCTACAAATGTGCACATTTTGTTGGATTGCGGAAACGTTTAAATTAAGCGTTCTATCCCCATACAAATGAAGAGGGAAAATGGCTCAATACAAAAGTATGGCGAAGTCTGTTTTGTCCGCTTCATGGCATTTGTATCACTTCTGTGGTTTCTTTATCACTAACGTATTATAAGATGATGTTTAGTGGCCACTGGATGTGTGTCCGACCCCACATAAAGCAGATACCTAACTGAATTGGAGCTAGCATTTAGCTCAGAGGACACTTTTAGACGCTAATTTGTATCTAAAGTAAAATCTCTGTACATTCGTTAATGATTTCCAGCTAATGCTAATGAGGCTGGAACTCAGCCCAGGACAGATCAATAGGCAGGTAATGAGCAGTGATCAGAAAGTAGGGTCGTTGAGACTTAGAACAACAAAGGTTGTTTACCCACAGGGTGAGGGTGTAGCGTTTAATAGAGAGGAGGGTCTTAGGGGCCACAGTGGTGCAGTTGGTAGAGCATGATTGGAATGTCAGGCATTGGAATCCCAGCTCCTGAAGATGCACACTGTCGTTGTGTCCTTGGGCAAGATACTTCACCCACTCAGTTTTATTTTAACATAGGAGCCCTTCTTTGATAGCAACTTCGAAATTCTCAAATTCATTAAACTTGTGAGTTTTTGGAGAGTTTCTGCTTGGATTTCTTTGCAGGATGTCAGAATAGCCTCCCAGAGCTGCTGTTTGGATGAAAACTGCCTCCCACCCTCATAGATGTTTTGCTTGAGGCTCCAAAGGTTCTCCATAGGGTTGAGGTCAGGGGAGGATGGGGTCCACATCATGAGTTTCTCTCCTTTTTATGCCCAGCAGCCAGTGATGCAGAGGTATTCTTTACAGCAGGACATGGTGCGTTGTCATGCATGAAGATGATTTTGTTAGGGAAAGCAGAGCTCTTCTTTTTGTACCATAGAAGAAAGTGGTCAGTCAGAAACTCCACATATTTTTCAGAGGTCATTTTCACACCTTCAGGGATCCTAAAGGGGCCGATCAGCTCTCTCCCCATGATTCCTGGCCAAAACATGACTCCGCCCCCTCCTTGCTGACGTCACAGCCTTGTTGGGACATGATGGCCATCCAGGGTTACACGGCACTCATCAGTGAACAAGACTGTTTGAAAATGAGTCCTCATGTATTTCTGAGCCACTGCAGCCGTTTCTGTTCATCAGCTTCAATGAACCGTTTAGGGGAGGCCCGGATAGAAGGTTTATGCACAACTGCAGCCTCTGGAGGTCCTACACCTTGATGTTCGGGAGACTCCAGAGGCACCAGCAGCTTCAAATACCTGCTCTCTTAATCTGATGTATTTGTCTGGCAGAACCCGTCCTCATTGTGCCTTTATCTGCACATAACCTCATTTGGATTACAGCGTCATCTCGGTCGCTCTTTGAGCTACACATGTCGGTATTTGTGGATGAATAAGCACGGGCGAAAAAGGCACCATGTTTTAGTTACTTCCTGGATATCTCCGGCACGCTAGCGACAAAGCATCATAAAATAAGCATCGCAAAGGGTGAGTTTGGTCATTTTCTTTGACATAGTGGTACAGGAGCAAACTAGCTAAAAATCTCAACATCGGTCTGTCGTGTCGTGACATGGTAAATCACGGGTATTTCTCTACCTTTCAATCCTGATAAAACGTAAAATACTATCCCCCAAAACACATCATAGTATCTGGGTTTGCAGAGATCCATGTTCACTTCAATATTTCAACATACAAACCACAGCATTTCTACGCTCCCGCCGCTATGGCAACGCTGGGGATGCGGAGAACCTGGAGACTGAAATAGCGCGCGTCCTCTGAGGTCCATGATAAATATTCAAATCTTTATCCATATTGTCAGTTGATTTGACAAACCCACTTGACTTTACCGCAGACTTCTTTCAAAAAGCCTGACCTACTTACCAAATGGAAAAATGGTGTATTACGCCGGCCGCGGTCTACGGTGGCCCCCCGCGGGGATCAATTTTACAAGTCCCTGAGTTAAAATATTGAGGTAAAATGCCGTCACGAGCTTTCTAATGACTTCAGCGTGAGGCGGGGGCAGGAGGGCGCGGTGTCTTGCTTAATTGCGTTTTGATCTATTGGAGATTGCGCGTATTGAGATGTGCAGGGCGATAAAGGAAGGCAGGGACGTAATGGAGAGAGGGGAGGAGGTGGTCTGCGTCATAGTAACGATACAGTAGAGGCGTAGGAAGGGAAGAACAGAGCGATAAAGAGGGAGCGAGATGGCCTGGATAAATGTAATGACACTCAAGGTCGCTTCCCAGCAAAGGGAGACATGCATTTCTGAAAGAGACTGTGCAGTCCTGGAGGTATACTATGATTACAAATGTTTTAAACCAACATACAGTAAAAGTTTGGTAACACACATAAAAGAAGTGTTTCCAAACTTTTAACCAGTAACGTTCATGTTATTTTATAAGTAGGACTTTATGGAAATAAACAGGAATTAATGGGAAGAAATAAGTTGTTTCTTCACGCAGAGATGTACCCTGCAGCATAATCTGAATTAATGAGAGTATACACTTCCCGACCCTAAAAAAGGTGTCATTTATCTGGATGTAACAAGCTGTTCTGATCAGAGTAAAAAGAAATAAATATTTATTTTATTTTTTCAGTGAATATGAATGATCACTCATAGTGAAGTGTGTGAAGCCATTTATGGTCAAACAACAGAGTTTACTCTTTTTAAATCATAATTAAAAAAAGAATCAAAATGACCCTGTTCAAAAGTTTACACACCCCAGTTCTTAATACTGTCTATTTCTCCTTTTAACATCAATGTCAGCTTGGAGTCTTTTGTGGTAGTTGTGGACGGGCCTCTTTATTTCCTCGGATGGTAAAACTGGCCAATTCTTTTACCCGTAGGAAATCTACGCAGACACAGGGAGAACATGCACACTCCACACAGAAAGGCCCCGTCCAGGTGCCACCCATTTTGGGTTCATCGTTCATAATGACATTGTCTCAAAAATGCTGAGGATTGTCTCTGTGCTGTTTGGCATATTGTAAGCGGATACTTTGTGGCATTTGTGAAGTAATGTCTTTCTTCTGGAGACTTGGCCATGCAGCCCATTTTTCATCAAGTGCCTCCTTATTGTGGATCTCAAAACAAGTATATCACTTGTTTCAGGGAGCCCTGTATTTCAGCTGGAATTATTTGTGGGGTTTTCTGGGCAGTTGTTGCTGAATTTTTTGTTGGTCGACCTGACCGTGATTTGCTTTCAACAACTGCTAATTGATGCTCTCAGTACCTTGCATGTCTTTTTTAAAACCCTTTCAACTACCTTTTCTTGCAGATCCAATTCGTTAGCTTTCCTCATGACTCAGAAAGCAGAAACATCAGTGCAGCACTGGATGAAAGATGCAAGGGTCTGTCTGGAGCACAAAAACTTACTGACCTTTTATACACAGAATAATTACAAACACAGGTCACAGTTGAGGATGCTCACCTTTAGTAGCCATTCAAACCCGTTTTCATTATGAAGAGTAAAAAGAGTAAACTCAGTTGTTTGACCATAAATGGCTTCACACAACCAATAACTATGGAAAAAAAAGAAAAAGGTTTTGTGTTATCATTCATATTCTCTGAAAAATAGTTTAAAAAAATTAAAAAAAATTCTGCCAGGGCATGTAAAACGTGGTTGTTGCTGTTTGTGAATGTAGCTCGAAAGGCAAACAAGATGACGCTGTAATCCAGTTATGGTCATTTCCTTTGTGGGAGACAGCCAAAGCTAAAGACAGAAGAAAATTTGGGCCTGTTTTCCTAAAAAGAGGTGTTTATTCTTCTGATTTATTGAGTTCTGAATGGCAAAATACAAATTGAAATTACAGTTTTTGCAGATTTGTTCACTTATAGAAAGATCTAAAATCGGCCTGTACAAAAATCTGATATATAAATAGATAAAACCATACATTTAAACCTCAGTCTATCCATTGTTTAGATTTTGTCGCTGAAATGATACGACATTTTTGCCATTTTTATGCGTTATTTACATATGAAACGATAAAATGTTAAAATGGTTTTACATTGATTTCTCTACATGTAATTATTCTCCTATGTGCTCATGTCATACAACGGTGCAACGTTCTATTTGCACTTCACAAAAGTACAGGCTTTTTATGAAAACTGTGTCGCTGTCGGTCTGATGCTGTCTGTAGAGGTCAGGACGGAAGCTTATTAACTCTCCGTAGCCATGGAAACCGGCCATGTTAGGGGGTGCGAGCAAACATGATCCGCCGACTTGATATTTGCTAAAAAGTCAAACAAAAAGTTGAGAGCTGGGCCTGTGTCTGGATTTAACCGCCTCGTCTCTCCCCTCTCGTGTGGCAGGTTGCGGGCGCCTGACAGCAGTGAGCATCCCGATCACCGTGAGGGCCTCGGGGTCCCGCTTCGGCTCCTGGATGACGGACGCCATGATCCCCAGCTCCGACAGCCGGGTACGCCACGCACACACAAACACGCACACACACACACACACGCACGTACGCACGCACGCACACACACACACACACACACACACACACACACACACACACACACACACACACACACACACACACACACACACACACACTTCACCGTCAGCGCGGGGCCATAACTCTGCCTCATAACAGCCGTGTGCTCCTTCACTGGTCGTCAGGGCGACCGTCTCTGTTGCCAGGTGTGATTTATATCGCCATGGTGACCCGGGGCTGTTCCTCCACGGCGATGGAGGAGTGCAGTTTATTTGCGGCGCTCCGGTGGATGTGGCGACAAAAATAGGCTCCTGCGGATTCCCAGGAATCCAATGTGTCAGGGTGGACAGAAACGACAACAAGAGGCCCGTCTGCAGCTCGATGATCCAAGTATCATTATCACAGGGTCAGGCTGAGACTAAATATATATATTTTATACTGTGCTCTACAGAAACAAACAAACAAACAAACAAACAAACAAACAAACAAACAAACAAACAAACAAACAAACAAACAAACAAACAAACAAACAGACAAACAAACAAACAAACAAACAAACAAACAAACAAACAAACAAACAAACAAACATGCTGCGATGATACACTTGTGTCATGATCCGATATGCATCTAGTATGTATCTAGTAATTATGATAAGTAATATGTTTACCTTAAAGGAACAGGCCACTGTTTTTCCATACTGAGATACATACTTAGCTGAGTTGATGTGTACCTGTCTGGTCTTTGTGCGTGCCCTCAGTCATGCAAAACGACCAAAGATGTTGTTAGCATTTGGCCTCTCCCAGTATATTCCTACAGCTTTAAACAGGGGTGACGTTAGAAGCGACTGTCTGCGAATTGCTAATTGGTTAATTTCACTGACAATCTGTGCGTTCTAGGCCCGCCCCTTCAAACTATTCCAATTGCTCCGTGACCAGACTAATTCCCTGCATGGAATGGACAGGGAATAGTATGGCAGAGCCAGGCAACATATACATATACATAACATATGCATGGGGATAGAGCTCTTCTCATACATACATACAGTATATGCATACTCTAATAGTTTTAAAGTAATACTCTCTGATTGACCTTATCTCTTGTTATATGTATAACGTTGTTCAATCTTACTGTACTCGTACCTTCACTTTGATTTGACTTAAATTTCGTCCTCATGGGTTTGAGATTCATCTCTTGTAGAATCTGTTTTTTATCTTTTGTGTTAAACTACTGTTCTACTTCCCTCCATTTTGTATTGTGTGTCCATCCAGTTTTTACATGTTGGTCATTGTCTCTCCAATTCCTGGTGATTTGCTTTAATGCTTAATGCGTCAAGACCATGGGGAGAGTCTCACCTTACTGTTCCATCCAAACAATATCCAAACCAGATATGGCTCTCTCTTCGTCTTTTTTCACTCGGTTTTCCGAGTAGTACATTCCGAGGTTATGCAATATCCATACCGCAAGAAGACACAGTATGTGGCAGAATCCCTGAGGTCTTCATCTGACTGAGAGTCACACATTGTCTTGCAAACACAGCCTAACGTGAAGTTCTGATTTTGTACTACAGAAGTTGAGACCATTTACCATTAAAAATCTTTAAAACCAACAAAACAAACTTCGTCCCTGGTGAAGCCTGTTTGGTTGGCCACCACACAAAGGACGAATTACACCCAGCATGCAACGTTTTTAAAGAGTTTCAATCAGACATCTCAAACTCGCAGCCCCACGAGGTAGTTTGTGTTGGCCCCATGAGATTATTTCCTCCTCTTGTTATTAACCTAGTGCAGCTCCTGTTAGGCACAGCACCGTGCACATTGTGCCGATGACAAGGCTGACGTCGCGTAGCGGTGCTAAACAAATAAACTAACACAGATACAGGGAAGGGAAGGGAGAAAAAAACAGTTCTGAAAGAAATGGACAAAGAGCTAGCGACTGAAACGGGTGAAGACGGTCAGAACACGGAGTGAAACTTTCATTGTTCAGGTAGTCATGTGCAACCGCAGGGAAATGAAAAGCAAAGCTCATAATCAGTGTTTGAAAGTGTCATGTCATTCTCTCTCAGAGTTAACTCAGAGCACATCATGTTAAGTACAGAGCGACGCCGTTTGTTCTGCTGTTTGCTCTGATGATTCCGTGGAAGAGGAAACATCATGAAGATAAAGCAGCTGCACCGTGACAGGAACAGGAAGTGGGCCTGATTTAAAACCCACTGTGTCATTAATTAGTATGTTATCTTTACAAAAACACTAACTGTGTGTCTGAGTTTGCGGCCACAAACCTCAGCAGCCGATAATCGCTCGTCCAAGAGGTGACTGAGGGCTGATCATTAGCGCAGCTCTTGGGACCAGCAGCTTCACACATAAAGGGCAGCACCATCAACTTTCATCGCATCCAAATGGAGGTCTGAACTTCTGCGGTAACCGAACCGCAAAGGGCCGAGGTTTTCTTCTTTCTCCCCCCCTGCCTCGTGTTCGAGTGATACACATGTTGGCCAATCAGAATTCGGGCGATCTGCTCTCCCAAAATTTCATCTGATGGGTGGGGGAGCGACTGGATTTTGCGTTGCATTATGGGTAACATTTGACTTTGCAACTTCTGGTTCTGTCTGCCGTAGCGTTTTCGTTCGCTCTGCCTGCTTCGTCTTCTTCTAAAAAAGGAATACAATTCTGGAGCTGATATTTTAAGATGCAGACTTTGACTACATTTGGGGCTCGTACCTCCCGCCCCCCTCGCCTGGCCTGCCAGACACTGCTGCTATCATTTTACCCACATCGGTCCAATCACGCACCGAGAGGCGGGACTTCATTCCCCCAAGAGGCGGAAGCCGTCACCACACTCTGCCAAAACAATAGAGATGTGACGATGTTTTCTTCTGCTCTTTCGTTTTTTGAATCATTTGAAAAAAACAACAACTGTAATCCCTAAAACCGGAGCGAGAAACAGCGTTCAAAGCGTTCCTCGTAAATAAGGATGTTTTTGGAAAGGCTTCCTGTCGCTTGTTGCTGCGACGTATCTAGCGTTGCTCTGATTGGTTGATGGCGTCTGTCAATCACGCCCACCAGGAAATCGTTGAGACCATACCTGCTGCCAGGCTATGTGTCTTTGAAATATCTATGGAAAAGCATGTACTTTGGCAGGCCAGGCAACCGCCCCCCCGTCCTGCCTTCAGCGGACACTCAGCCACACACTGCCCTGGAAGAACCATTGTCCACTGGCACAAATAATCGTCCTTTATTCAGAAGTATGGGCTGGATATGTGCTTAAACACTGGGGAGATCCTCATGTAGATCATGTGTGTATAGCTATAGTTGAAGATCCATAGGACATGGCAGTAACAAAGAGGGACTAGTTAGAACCAAAACAGCCGTTCTTTTTCGGTCCAGAGCTCCTTCCTACGCTTCAGATCACATTCAAAACCACTCGCCCCTGACGTCTAAATCAATCAATGTTTTTGTAAAGCCCAATATCACAACAGGAGTCGCCTCACAGGGCTGCACCGGACATTAAGGCAATAAAACAGAAAAGTCTCCATTGCGTTCAGTCTGAATGCAGTATGCAGCAACAGACACACAACGCACACAACAAACAGAGTCTTTTTTTTTCTTCATCACAGCGCCTTACTCCAATTCTGTTTAAGCCCCAGGGCCTGTGGGTACATTAAAGGGATATTTCAGGATTTTTGACATAGGGCCTCATTTCCTAGTTATCCAGAGTGTTGCTGATTTCTGGAGATATTTTTTTTTTTTGTAATTCATGCAGTTCTTATATTTGAAGAGTTTCGTGGTTCTAGGCTAATGCAAGGCTATTTCTATGGTATCAGCTACACTGCATTAAAAACAGTCTGACCCGCTCCGCAGTGCACCTGAGGCAAATCACTTATAACGCCAGACTAACCATATAAATGTCTGTGTCCATAGAATAATTATTGGAATATAACTGACCTTGCATCACATGAATGATCGCATTTTGAGGGACTATTTTCTAGCACAGGGGTTCTCAACCTGGGGGTCGGGACCCCCAAGGGGGTCGCGAGGGTACTACTAGGGTGCCATTATTTGTTCTAAATTTGATTCATTTTATTTTAGCAATTGTTTTGTCTTTGTTTTTTTGTTTTTTCCCTATTTTCCCATGGTCTGACCCAGGCGGGGGTCACGATCCTAATGAACTGTTATAATGGGGGTCGCGGCTCCAAAAGGTTGAGAACCACTGTTCTAGCAGATCACTCCGCCACTGCATAGCTTATACAACCACGAAGCTGATGCCGCTCAAATATAAGTTCTTTTATATGTAAAAAGGTTAAAATTATTCTATGGACACAGATATGGTTAGTCTGGTGTTATAAGTGATTTGCCTCAGGTGCACAGTGGAGCGGGTCAGACTGTTTTAAATGCAGGCTAGCTGATATCGTAGAAATGCGCTAGCCTTGCACTAGCCTAGCGCCACGAAACTCTTCAAATATAAGAACTGCATGAATTACAAAAAGAAAATATTTCCAGAAATCAGCAACACTCTGGAAAACTAGGAAATGAGGCCCTATGTCTAAAATCCTGAAATCTGGCTTGGATCCGGGCTGTATAAGGGGCTTCCTACAGACGGCTGTGTCCCAGGTGTTGGACAGCTGGAACCTGAGTCCTCCCCGTCTGCTGATGGCCGGGTGCGTGGCTCGCTCATACAGAGCTTCATTAACTCCCCTCTCAACCCAGCGCTGCTCTGCTGAGAGGCGCTCCTCCAAAGGCTGAGCTGTTTCCCCAAATGTGCATCTCATTACACCCCGCATGGAGGAGTGGGTGGTGTGAGGAGAAGTGGAGTCTATTGTCTATTATTGTCACGCTAGCAACACGGGAGTGTCTCACCACCCCTGAATTAGGTCACAACGTTTTCATTTGGTGGTGAGGTCAGAGACGATCATTGTATTAAGCTGTGTGTAACTGTAACGGCTTCACAGCAGGTTTGGGATGTGAATATGAGGCGGATTTTCTTAAAACAAGCAAAAGGATGTTTTTCCGACAACGAATGTTTTGATGCAAATCTGCAAGAGGTTGCTGCATGAAGCTGAAATAAAATAAATGAGCACCATGATGTAACAGCAGTTTTAGAAGTTTATACACAACTCAATGCTCAATCGCATGAAAATAAAACATAGGCTCTAAAAAACAGGCTATGAAATATTAAAACCTGTCTGAAAAATCGCAATTATGTTTCAAATTGTGACATTATTATTTTCAAAAAGATTATTACTCATGCATTATATTAGACCTTACCGTTGAAAAGTGGGTTCTTTCGCTCACAAACACAGTCCTGATCAAAGGTTTAAGAAAAGAAAAAAAATAAACTGGTTGGATCTTAGTTTCAAGTAGAACTTCAATAAGCAACAAGAAGAAAAAGGAATTAAAGCCGCAAGCGGCATCGAACGGCCCTCGCGGGCCGTGCCTCCTTTAGCGCCTCTGTAACACCACTACATTTTATTGCCCTGATGTACCATTAATCCGTCAGTAAACACAGACGAAAAGTTGCATTTTAGCCTGTCCTTGTGAATAATGGCACCCACCTGAAGAGGGCGCTGGCGCGCCCACTATATTTTATTGCCCTTGAGTGCCATTAATCTTTGTCAGTAAACATGAAAACGGCATTTTTTGCCTCTCCATGTGAATAATGTCTCCAACATGCAGAGGGCGCTAGCGCGCCCATAATCTATTTAATTTCACAAGCAGCATCGGGCTCTATTTCACTGACCACCGTCTGTGCCTCGATTGTTGCATCTCCATTGCCCTACCCTACCGAGGGCGCTAACGCGCCAACTACATTTTATTGCCCTGATGTGCCATTAATCTTTGTCAAAACTAAATATTTAGCCTGTCCATGCGAATAATGGCTCCAACCTGTAGTGGGCGCTAGCGCGCCCCAAATCTTTTTTGTTTCACAAGCAGCGTTGTACGGCCGTACTTCAATGACCACTGGCCACAAGCTCCTTATAGAGGGCGCTAACGCGCTGTAATGTTGTATAATGTGAGATCTATGTGTCTGTCCCGTCAGAAAAACATGGTGGGCCTCAGTCGTCTCCATGGCAACACCGTACAAAACACCGTGTGGTTCCTATTAGCTTATTTTATCAGGATGCCATCAACTATTATTCTGCCAAATTACATACATTTCCTACAAACTAATTGTTTGACTACCAATGCATTTTTTCTTCTCAAACTAGAGGGGGCGCTATCGCGCCCACTGTCATTGGTTTACATTTGTTGTGTCCAGGGGTGAAGGGTCAACATACTGTTTATCTTTTTTTCATGGGAGTATTTTCACTTTTGTAGGTGGCGCTGTCGCGCCTTTTTTATTTCCCACAAATGGAACACATGTTTAAAAAAAATAAAAATCATTTTAACATTGGGTAAAACTTTGTGACTACACATACAGAAGGCACCAGCGTGCCTGGCATTTCTGACTTTACTTACATTAAGTGTGATTAAATCATGTGAGCGATCAGGCAAACACATGTAGGATCTCATTATGCATCTCCACCTGTCATCAATGAACCACTATTCCACAGATTTAGCTTCTGTGTTGATTTATTTGAGTAAACCCAATAAAAACGACTTACATGTTCAATAAATGTCATGCTATTGTTGCAAATGCAAATATGCATTCTCTGGCCACTTTCTGTCCTTTCTTTAAGAGCAAATATTTTCCATCAGTATAATACATGTCTTATTTAATTATTGGAAATCACGTCATCACAGGAGTAAAAGTATATCTGTATAATATCTGTATATAAAGTACAAAGAACTCCCAGTTTAGAAACTACATCTCTCAAACTCCAGTCTGAGTGATTAACCATTGAGCCAAAGAGAAACAGAAATCTACTAAGAATTGTGATAAAATAACTCTCCCCTGATCACACAGCTCTTGTGCAGATATAAGTATCTCAGAAACAAATAATCTCTCCTGTCCTGGTTTATATTTGTAGTCCTTAAACTCACTAAACTAATCATGTCCAAACGGAGGCTGTTTCTGTGTCTGTGTCTGTTTCTGCTCCGCACAGAGCACGTCTCCTCAGCCCCTCCCATCCCTGTGTATTTTCTGCCCAGTAACAGCGCCCCTCCCCTCCCCCACGAGCCCCACCCTCCCCTCCCTCCGCTCTGATTGGTGGAGAGACGACGCATCTGTGACTCACTGGAGTCTATAAATAGAAGGGGGAGAGGACAGAACGTTCCAGACTTCAGGTGAAGTCACTTGTGTTTGAACCAGAATTGTCTTCTCTAGCTTTGGCTTGCCTTTGCGATCATCGGATCATTGGATTACTGTTTTTTGGTTGTTAGTCTTTTGTAGTCTTTTGTGAGTTTTATCGTCTTTTGTGTGGACTTTTTTTTTGGATTGAGGACATCTTCTTCGGCTGGAGAAAGGACCGTCTGATCGTCTGTGACTTTCAGCAAAGAGCCACTTTCCCAGGAGAAGGTAAGAAAAAAAAAATGTTTTACTCTCTTTATTGCTGTTTATTTCAAATGTGGGGTAAAGTGCTAGCTTTTTTGTGATTAAGTTTAGTTTAGTTTGTTAGCCTATTGTTCTCAGATGCTAATGTTGCTAGCAGGTGGTGTTTGAAGACCTTGTGCATTAAGGCTGGCTTTTGTGTGATTTAATTTACTTCTGCTGGATGCTTATTGTTGGCTAAATGTCTATCACGCTGTTGTAGGTTGACAGAATTCATTAATGTTGGCTTTAGTTTGATTTTCGTTTAGTTGTGGATGGAGGCCTCATGTTTTCTTCATATGCTAATGCAGCTAGCAGGCTTTTTTTCTGTCCCTGTGCCCTGTGCCACATGTTCAGTGATCACATAATAGAGCTAAAATAATGGCATAAAGATGCTAAATGTGCTATCACGCTGTTGTAGGTTTAGTTGTGGATGGAGGCCTCTGTTTTCTTCATATGCTAATACGGCTAGTAGGCTTTTTTTCTATGTCACTGTGCCTTTGAAGTTGCGTCTCATGCTCCGGCAGCCATTACGTCTCTTCCATGTGCTATTATCTGCATAATAGGACACGGGCGGCCATTTTGTGTCTCATATGTGTAACAGGGCTCTGTTTTATTGATCCATGTTAACTTTACTGTCGTGTTCTGACCTGGCTCATGGTCCAGTCTCAGTGTGGTACTGGTTCAGACCTAATGTTCCTCCTCGTGAGAGGTGCCTGTGTGATGGAGAGCTGCCATTTTGATTCTGGGACTGTGTTTGCATTAGACCTGCTGGTTCATCTTTTTTCATTCGTCATGTTGTAAATATGTTTTGGAACAGTTTTATAGTGTCACTTAACACCTAATGTTTCTTAAACAAAATAGCATGGTTTTTTAAAAACTGATTTTATGGAGATTAAGTTGGCTTTTCTATCCTTTTCAAATCACTATCTTATTGAAGTTGTTTTGTTAGTGAGGAACACTCTTATTTCTTGTTTGCATTAGGTGAAATGGTCCAGTTATTAACAGTTAGATCCTCTGTGGTGATGTGTTTTTTTTGTGTTTCTCTGCTGTGAGAGCGTGTGTGATGAGGCTGTTTTATTGTGTGATGTGAAGATAATGTAATGTAATTGTGTAATGTTCTGACTAAGGTTATGGTTCAGACCTGCTGTGAGGGGGAGGATGCTGCTCCTCTGTTTGTCTCTCAGATGTTATAGCAGCCAATGCTGTCGACCTGTTGGTTCATGACTTGTCGTCTTTCATGATGTGGAACATTCAGATTTATTGCACATGTTCTCTATGAAGATTTCTGCTTTAGTTCTGATGTTCTAGGTTAAGATTGAGTTGGTGTTTTGTGTTTTAAGTTGCATCGTGTATTTCTGATTAGTCCGCTTTTTGCAATTGCTTATCTGATCTGTTTGTGAATGTTTGAAATTGACAATAGTTTTCAGTTGCTCATATAATCTGGAATGTTCCCACTGTGTGGCTTTAAAGTGATGGTCTGTACATTTCAGGCTAGTTTCTCGTTCTGTTAATGTCCTTGTGTTTTACTTAAAGCTTCATTGTGTAACTTTTAGGAGTGTTTTAAAGACCACTGTGATGGAAAGTAAAGGTGCCATGTTGACCACTCATATACAACCGCTGGGTCACCACAAGGTCAAATACACACATTTGATCTGTTTTTACTCTGACACCTCACACGTAAATCATCATTTAAAACTGTTGTGAAGAAGTCTTTGTTCTTGGTTTTGCCTGTTTGCATTGGGTGAAATTTGGAGCACAGTTAGCCTCTGTGTGGTGGTGTTTTTTGCTGACTCTCTGCTGTGGTAGCGTGTGTGATGTACAGGTGTTTATATTATAATATCTGAAGTGCAGTGCTGTGGGCAGCCATTTCGTCTTTGTAAAAGGTTCATACTGTCTTGTTAGGTTAAGTCTATTCCAGTTTTGTTCTTTTAGTAATACAGAAGGTTTAGTTTACCTGCTTCACTAGTTTCAATCACTTCCTGTGATCTTCCTCTGGAAGGAGGGAGATGAAGAAGATCACAGGAAGCGATCGAAACTAGTGAAGGAGGTAAACTAAACCTTCTGTGTTACTAAAGGAACAAAACTGTAATAGGCAGCCATTTTGTGTCTGCAGGACAGTTGCTCAGGCGGTTTTATTGCAATGTGAATATACATGGGTAACACTTTATTTTACATTACCCTTGATTACTTTGTACCTGCCACATTTAGTACAATGTAATGTTCTATGTAACCATAACACATGGTTACAGAGCAGATTACACTGTACTAAATGTGGCAGGTACAATGTATCAGTGGTAGTGTAAAATAAAGTGTTACCTATAAATGTACTGTTATAGTGATTCATGTCAACATTACTGTAGTGTTCTGGTACTGGTTCAGACCTGATGTAGGGTTTGTACTTGTGAGAGGAGGGACGATGTTCTGTGTGTTTAAGGACAGCCGCCATTTTGTGTCAGATATGATACTGCTAATGTGTTTGCATTAGACTTGTTGGCTCGACTGTGACACTTCACAAATAAATCATCATTTAAAACTATTTTGTTCTAGTAGCTTAACTGTTTGTGGGGAACAAGTCTTTGTTGGTGTAGCCTGTAGTGTTGTGTGAAAATGTCCAGTTTTGACACAGTTGGCATCTATTTGTTTGCTTTTTTTCTGGTTCTCTGTTGTGAGATTGCATGTGATGAACAGGAGTACATATTCTCTGAAGCGCAGTGCTCTGGGTGGTCATTGTGTGTATTGCAGGTCATTTGCTCAGCCTGTTTTATTGTGTGACGTGAGGATAAATGCTATGAGAGCGTGTGTGATGATATAAATGTAATGTTCTGACTAGGGTTATGTTTCACACGTGTTTGTCCTTGTTTGAAGAACACGTCTGTGCTGAGCTGTGTTTGCATTAGACGTTTCAGTTCATGATTTAAACATCTTTAATGTTGTGGACAGTTTTATCAAGTCATGTGAATGTTCATGCAGTGATGATGACAGTCCTGTTGAAGACTTGGTTTAGTTCTGTGTTTTGTGGATCATTTTAATATGGCAGGTCTTCTATTTACAATAAAGTCTGACCCTGGTGGGTCTTATTGTTTGTGTAGGCCATGCAGGGTTCTGGTTCTTGTTTAGTCCTGTAGTGTCACGTTTTTACTGTACAGTTTTGTGCAACAGTTAAGTTGATCTGTTTGTGTATGTTTTAAAGTAACAATAGGTTTTAGTTGCTCATATAATCTGGAATGTTTCCACTGTGTGGCTTTAAAGTGATGGTCTGTCCATCTTTGCTGTCGCTGTTACGACACAACTGAACACTCAGTCGTTCACCAGGAGAGGGAGGAGCAGCTGCTCAGAGAGCAGGATTCAGGAGGATTACTGAGAGCTGCGTGAATGAAGCCACAGACCACTCTGGGGTGTTTTTGATAAGGAAATAGCATAACAACATGGCTAAAAGCTCCAAAAAGTCAATTTTGCATGATATAGGACCTTTAAGTTGATCTGTTTGTGTATGTTTTAAAGTGACAATAGTTTTTAGTTGCTTGTATAATCTGAAATGTTTCCACTGTGTGGCTTTAAAGTGATGGTCTGTCCATCTTTGCCTGTTTACCTTATCTGCATTTAATTATAATCTGTCTATGACCACTTTTAGACACAGTTAGCCTCAGTATAGTATTTTGCTCTGGTTCTCTGTGTGAGATTGTGTGTGATGAACAGGAGTAGTTCAAAGGCTTTGTATTTTAAAAAGGCATTATGTTTACTCTTGTTGTTTCTGTGGTGCTGTGGCCATGTTGTGACTCACAGGACAGTGGTTCTGTTATATTGATTCATGTGAACTTTCCTGTAGTGTTCTGGCACACAGGTACTGGTTCAGACCTGATGTAGTGTTCTGGTACTTGTGAGAGCGTGTCATGTAAGAGGATGTAATGTTTGGTTCTCTTTCTGTTTGTTAATGTCCTTGTGTCTTACTTAAAAGTGCATTGTTCATATTTTAGATTTAATCTAAATGAGTTCTGTTCTTGGGAGGACTCTGTTTACATGGTTTGTTTGTAGTTTGTTGAGTTCTGGTCCAAGCTTAGTGCGGATGTTGTTTCAGTGTAAGGTTTGTTAATGTCCTTGTGTCTTAAAGCTGCATTATGTAACTTTTATGTGGAAAAATAGTTTATATTTGTGGGTATTTGACCTTGTAGTAACCCAGTGGGTGTATGAGTGGTCAGCATGGTGCCTTTACTTTCCATCACAGTGGTCTCTATGACGCTCCAGGATCAATTGTTTTAAAAGGTTTTCACTGCTGACTGAGCCTCATCAGAAAACGAAAGTTACGTATGTAACTACGGTTCTATGAATCCCGGATGACCGCCAGAGCTTCTCTGTCAGTGCTTACAGCACCGCCTCTGGCGGTCAGGAGGGAACCTACTTAAGTGAATATACATGGGTAACACTTTATTTTACATTACCCTTGATTACTTTGTACCTGCCACATTTAGTACAATGTAATGTTCTATGTAACCATAACACATGGTTACAGAGCAGATTACACTGTACTAAATGTGGCAGGTACAATGTATCAGTGGTAGTGTAAAATAAAGTGTTACCTATAAATGTACTGTTATAGTGATTCATGTCAACATTACTGTAGTGTTCTGGTACTGGTTCAGACCTGATGTAGGGTTTGTACTTGTGAGAGGAGGGACGATGTTCTGTGTGTTTAAGGACAAATGTCAGGAGGGAACCTACTTAACAATTGATCCAGGAGTGTTTTAAAGACCACTGTGGTGGAAAGTAAAGGTGCCATGTTGACCACTCATATACAGCCGCTGGGTCACTACAAGGTCAAATACACACATTTGATCTGTTTTTACTCTGACACCTCACAAGTAAATCATCATTTAAAACTGTTGTGAAGAAGTCTTTGTGCTTGGTTTTGCCTCTTCGCATTGGATGAAATGTCCAGTTTTGAACAGTTAGCACCTATTTGTTTGCTTTTTCTGGTTCTCTGTTGTGAGATTGCTTGTGATGAACAGGAGTACATATTCTCTGAAGTGCAGTGCTCTGGGTGGCCATTGTGTGTATTGCAGGTCATTCTGTTTTATTGTGTGATGTTTGGATAGATGCTGTGAGAGCGTGTGTTAAGAACAGGAGTGTTGGCATGGCTGAAGGTTCAGCCTCAGTATGGTGCTCGTTCAGACCTGATGTAGTGTTTATCGTTGTGACAGCCCGTCTGTGTGATAGAGAGCGGCCATTTTGTCTCAGATGTTTTGGTTCATGATTTCTCATCTTTCATGTTGTGGAACAGTTTCATTGTGTCGCGTATTCATGTTTGTTTTGGTGCAGACTTGGTTTGGTTCTGTGTCTTGTTGATTTGAAATTGTTTTCATTTTAAGCTAATTTTAACTTGATAGATGCCTCTAAGATTTAATCTAAATGAGTTCTGTTCCTGGTGGAACTGTCTACATGTTTTGTATAGTTTGCGTTCTGGTCCAAGCTTGGTGCAGATGTTTCAGTTTAAGGTTTGTTTCTCATTCTGTTTGTTAATGTCCTTGTGTCTTACAAGCTGCGTTATGCAACTTTTATGTGGAGAAAAGAGTTGATATTTGTGGGTATTTGACCTTGTATTTGACAGTGGCTCTGTTTTCTTGATTCATCTGATCTTTACTGTCGTGTTCTGACCTGGCTCATGGTCCAGTCTCAGTGTGGTACTGGTTCAGACCTAATGTTCCTCCTCGTGAGGGGTGTCTGTGTGATGGAGAGCCGCCATTTTGATTCTGGGACTGTGTTTGCATTAGACCTGCTGGTTCATCTTTTTTTATTCGTGATGTTGTAAATATGTTTTGGAACAGTTTTATAGTGTCACTTAACACCTAATGTTACTTAAACAAAATAGCATGTTTTTTTAAAAACTGATTTTATGGAGATTAAGTTGGCTTTTCTATCCTTTTCAAATCACTATCTTATTGAAGTTGTTTTGTTAGTGAGGAACACTCTTATTTCTTGTTTGCATTAGGTGAAATGGTCCAGTTATTAACAGTTAGATCCTCTGTGGTGATGTGTTTTTTTGTGTTTCTCTGCTGTGAGAGCGTGTGTGATGAGGCTGTTTTATTGTGTGATGTGAAGATAATGTAATGTAATTGTGTAACGTTCTGACTAAGGTTATGGTTCAGACCTGCTGTGAGGGGCTGCTCCTCTGTTTGTCTCTCAGATGTTATAGCAGCCAATGCTGTCGACCTGTTGGTTCATGACTTGTCGTCTTTCATGATGTGGAACATTCAGATTTATTGCACATGTTCTCTATGAAGATTTCTGCTTTAGTTCTGATGTTCTCTGGGTGGTCATTGTGTGTATTGCAGGTCATCCTGTTTTATTGTGTGAAGTGAGGATAAATGCTGTGACAGCGTGTGTGATGATATAAATGTAATGTTCTGACTAAGGTTAGGTTTCACACGTGTTCATGTTTGAACACGTCTGTGCTGAGCTGTGTTTGCATTAGATGTTTTAGTTCATGATTTAAACATCTTAAATGTTGTGCAGCTGCTGTTTTACCAAGTCATGTGACTATTCATGCAGTGATGATGACAGTCTTGTTGAAGACTTGGTTTAGTTCTGTGTTTTGGGGATCATTTTAATATGGCAGGTCTTCTATTCACAATAATGTCTGACCCTGGTGGGTCTTATTGTTTGTGTAGGCCTTGCAGAGTTCTAGTTCTTGTTTAGTCCTGTAGTGTCACGTTTTTACTGTACAGTTTTGTGCAACAGTTAAGTTGATCTGTTTGTGTATGTTTTGGTTCTCTGTGTGAGATTGTGTGTGATGAACAGGAGTAGTTCTAAGGCTTTGTATTTTAAAAAGGCATTATGTTTACTCTTGTTGTTTCTGTGGTGCTGTGGCCATGTTGTGACTCACAGGACAGTGGTTTTGTTGTATTGATTCATGTGAACTTTCCTGTAGTATTCTGGTACTTGTGAAAGCGTGTAAGAGGATATAATGTTTGGTTCTCTTTCTGTTTGTTTATGTCCTTGTGTCTTAAAAGTGCATTGTTCATATTTTAGATTTAATCTAAATGAGTTCTGTTCTTGGGAGGACTCTGTTTACATGGTTTGTTTGTAGTTTGTTGAGTTCTGGTCCAAGCTTAGTGCGGATGTTGTTTCAGTGTAAGGTTTGTTAATGTCCTTGTGTCTTAAAGCTGCATTATGTAACTTTTATGTGGAAAAATAGTTTATATTTGTGGGTATTTGACCTTGTAGTAACCCAGTGGGTGTATGAGTGGTCAGCATGGTGCCTTTACTTTCCATCACAGTGGTCTCTATGACGCTCCAGGATCAATTGTTTTAAAAGGTTTTCACTGCTGACTGAGCCTCATCAGAAAACGAAAGTTACGTATGTAACTACGGTTCTATGAATCCCGGATGACCGCCAGAGCTTCTCTGTCAGTGCTTACAACACCGCCTCTGGCGGTCAGGAGGGAACCTACTTAACAATTGATCCAGGAGTGTTTTAAAGACCACTGTGGTGGAAAGTAAAGGTGACATGTTGACCACTCATATACAGCCGCTGGGTCACTACAAGGTCAAATACACACATTTGATCTGTAGGTTCAGCCTCAGTATGGTGCTCGTTCAGACCTGATGTAGTGTTTATCGTTGTGACAGCACATCTGTGTGATAGAGAGCGGCCATTTTGTCTCAGATGTTTTGGTTCATGATTTCTCATCTTTCATGTTGTGGAACAGTTTCATTGTGTCGTGTATTCATGTTTGTTTTTGGTGCAGACTTGGTTTTGTTCTGTGTCTTGTTGATTTGATTTATTTGTTTTCATTTTAAGCTAACTTGATAGATTCCTCTAAGATTTAATCTTAATGATTTCTGTTCCTGGTGGGACTGTTTACATGTTTTGTATAGTTTGCATTCTGGTCCAAGCTTGGTGCGGATGTTTCAGTTTAAGGTTTGTTTCTCGTTCTGTTTGTTAATGTCCTTGTGTCTCACTTAAAGCTGCATTATGCAACTTTTATGTGGAGAAAATAGTTGATATTTGTGGGTATTCGACCTTGACCCTGAAGTGCAGTGCTGTGGGTGGCCATTTTGTCTTTGTAAAAGGTTCATACTGTCTTGTTAGGTTAAGTCTATTACAGTTTTGTTATTTTAGTAAGACAGAAGGTTTAGATTACCTGCTTCACTAGTTTTGATCACTTCCTGTGATCTTCCTCTGGAAGGAGGAAGATGAGGAAGATCACAGGAAGCGATCAAAACTAGTGAAGCAGATCAGCTAAACCGTCTGTCTTGCTAAAAGAACAAAACTGTAATAGGCAGCCATTTTGTGTCTTGCAGTACAGTTGCTCAGGCGGTTTTATTGTATGATGTGAATATAAATGGGTGTGTAATAACACATGGTTACATAGAACACATGGTTACAGAGGAGATTACACTGTACTAAATGTGGCAGGTACAATGTATCAGTGGTAGTGTGAAATAAAGTGCTACCTATAAATGTAATGTTATATTGATTCATGTCAACATTACTGTAGTGTTCTGGTACTGGTTCATACCTGATGTAGGGTTTGTACTTGTGAGAGGAGGGACGATGTTCTGTGTGTTTAAGGACAGCCGCCATTTTGTGTCAGATATGATACTGCTAATGTGTTTGCATTAGACTTGTTGGCTCGACTGTGACACTTCACAAATAAATCATCATTTAAAACTATTTTGTTCTAGTAGCTTAACTGTTTGTGGGGAACAAGTCTTGTTGGTGTAGCCTGTAGTGTTGTGTGAAAATGTCCAGTTTTGACACAGTTGGCATCTATTTGTTTGCTTTTTTCTGGTTCTCTGTTGTGAGATTGCATGTGATGAACAGGAGTACATATTCTCTGAAGTGCCGTGCTCTGGGTGGTCATTGTGTGTATTGCAGGTCATTCTGTTTTATTGTGTGATGTTTGGATAGATGCTGTGACAGTGTGTGTTAAGAACAGGAGTGTTGGCATGACTGAAGGTTCAGCCTCAGTATGGTGCTCGTTCAGACCTGATGTAGTGTGTATCGTTGTGACAACACGTCTGTGTGATAGAGGGCGGCCATTTTGTCTCTGATGTTTTGGATCATGATTTCTCATCTTTTATGTTGAACAGTTTCATTGTGTCGTGTATTCATGTTTGTTTTGGTGCAGACTTGGTTTGGTTCTGTGTCTTGTTGATTTGATGTATTTGTTTTCATTTCAAGGTAATTTTAACTTGATAGATTCCTCTAAGAATTTAATCTAAATGAGTTCTGTTCCTGGTGGGACTGTTTACATGTTTTGTGTAGAGTTTGTAGATATCTGGTCCAAGCTTGGTGCGGATGTTGTTTCAGTTTAAGGTTTGTTTCTCGTTCTGTTTGTTATTGTCCCTGTGTCTTACTTAAAGCAGTACTAAGTAACGTGTTTACCTTAATAAATCCTTTTCGTAGTCCCTGTGCGGGTAATAGAAGTGTTTATGGGATGATTGGAGGGTCTTTCATCTCCCCCTGGTGTCTCTGGACAGAAAACCATGTTTGCAACTTGACTGCCACCGGTGCGGAGAAAGCAATACACACTAATGAAATCACGAAGAAGAAGCTAACATGCTAACGGGCAAAGCTAACTGCGGGCTAACGTCACTTTAAACAGTATTTACAGCAAAGTTTGAGTGAAAAAAAATATTTCCATTGTATAATTGGATGCACTGTAACCCTCTCTCCCTTCGCCTTTCCTGTTGGCGTAGTATTTACTCTCCAAGACAATTAATAAGTAAAAAAATCGTAACTTTCTACTACACCTGCAGTTGCGCTTATGGCCTCTAGGGGGAAGAGTTACTTAGTACTGCTTTAAAGCTGCATTATGTAACTTTTATGTGGAAAGAGTTGATATTTGTAGATATTTGACCTTGTATTTGACAGTGGCTCTGTTTTCTTGTGTCATGTGAACTTTACTGTAGTGCTGTAGTACGCAGGTTCTGGTTCAGACCTGATGTCGTGTTCTGGTACATGTGAGAGCGTGTCATCTAAGAGGATGTAATGTTTGGTTCTTTCTCTTTGTTAATGTCCTTGTGTCTTACTTAAAAGTGCATTGTTCATATTTTAGATTTAATCTAAATGAGTTCTGTTCTTGGGAGGACTCTGTTTACACGGTTTGTTTGTAGTTTGTGGAGTTCTGGTCCAAGCTTAGGGCGGATTTTGTTTCAGTGTAAGGTTTGTTAATGTCCTTGTGTCTTAAAGCTGCATTATGTAACTTTCATGTGGAAAAAGAGTTTATATTTGTGTGTATTTGACCTTGACCCTGAAGTGCAGTGCTCTGGGTGGCCATTGTGTGTATTGCAGGTCATTCTGTTTTATTGTGTGATGTTTGGATAGATGCTGTGAGAGCGTGTGTTAAGAACAGGAGCGTTGGCATGGCTGAAGGTTCAGCCTCAGTATGGTGCTCATTCAGACCTGATGTAGTGTTTATTGTTGTGACAGCACATCTGTGTGATAGAGAGCGGCCATTTTGTCTCAGATGTTTTGGTTCATGATTTCTCATCTTTCATGTTGTGGAACAGTTTCATTGTGTCGCGTATTCATGTTTGTTTTGGTGCAGACTTGGTTTGGTTCTTGGTCTTGTTGATTTGATTTATTTGTTTTCATTTTAAGCTAATTTTAACTTGATAGATTCCTCTAAGATTTAATCTAAATGAGTTCTGTTCCTGGTGGAACTGTCTACATGTTTTGTATAGAGTTTGCATTCTGGTCCAAGCTTGGTGCGGATGTTTCAGTTTAAGGTTTGTTTCTCGTTCTGTTTGTTAATGTCCTTGTGTCTCACTTAAAGCTGCATTATGCAACTTTTATGTGGAGAAAATAGTTGATATTTGTGGGTATTTGACCTTGTGTTTGACAGCGGCTGTTTTCTTGATTCATGTGAACTTTACTGTAGTGTTCTGGTCTGGCTTAGGGTTCAGCCTCAGAGTGGTACTGTTTCAGACCTGATGCAGGGTTTGTATTTGTGACATGTCTGTGGTAGGAGGAGGGATGCTGCTGCCCTGTGTTTAAAGGCCCTATGTGACTTTGTTGATTGCAAACACAGAAAAGGAAATCACTAAATTAAAATGTTGTTTGTGGGCCAAACTCATTCCTAACTTTCGGAACATATTTGTAGCATCCAAAATTGTCAGTTTAAAGCCAATATATTAGACCTGTTGGTTCTTTCTTGTTGTGGAGCAGTGGCATGTTTTAATGTAGTGATGATAACACTGTTGGTGCAGACTTGGTGTGGCTCTGTGTCTTGTGTACGTCTTTTTTGTTTATTGCCTTATACCTGATGGGTCCCACTAATGATGAATTCTACAGTTCAGATGAATTCTACAGTTTAGATCATTTGACTGTTTTGAGTTAATAGTTTTTAGTTGCTTATGTTATGTGGAATGTTTTGATGAAACGGGCCGTAAATGACTGTCTTCTTGGTACAACTGAGATAGTGGCTTAGTACTGCTTGGGATAAGGTCTTTCTTTTGTTACTCTTTGGTGAAAATTTGGGAAGTGGAGCGTTTTCTGTTGTCAGATTTGGAAATGTATTGTCTGTGTCTGGCAGGTTGACTAAATCTCACTTTAGGCTATATTTGGTGTTAAACTAGATACATCTAGGATCATGTGGTTTTGGTTTTGCTGGTTCTGGCTTGGTCCATGTCTGGTCCTGTCTGTGAGGACACTGAGGACAGAAGTTGTTTCACATTAAACCTGAATTAAATCTTTAGCTGTTGACAGTGTGGACTGAGTCATACCAGTCCATGCTGTGGTCGTCTCTGCCTCAGTCCATTGATGCCAGAATGAGGTCAGTACCTTCTACAGCACCATCACAAGACTGAGGCTAGGATGATATGAAGTGTGGTTTCTCTATGCGTATGACTTTAGTTTAAGACATGGCTACTTCGGTTTGATTGTTTGACCATTGTGTTGTTTACTCATTCCACTTTTGTATTTCAGATGCCGCGCGGCAAGGGGTCCAGGCGATCCCTTGCGGCCAAGAGGAGGAGGGAGAAGCAGCTCGCGGGGCAGTGCGCTGTTCCTGAGGAGGAGCTCGCGGGGCAGTCTTCTGTTCCCGTCGAGCTGCTCCCGGGGCAGTGCGCTGTACCTGACGAGCTGCTTGCGGGGCAGTCCGCTCTTCCCGAGGAGGAGCTCGCGGGGCAGTCCCCTGTTCCCGTCGAGCTGCTCCTGGGGGAGTCGTCTGGTCCCGTCGAGCTGCTCCCGGGGCAGTCGGCTGTTCACGAGGAGGAGCTCGCGGGGCAGTCCGCTGTTCCCGTCGAGCTGCTCCCGGGGCAGTCGGCTGTTCCTGAGGAGGAGCTCGATCCCTCTCCTCTTTGGCCCCCCATCGAGGAACGTAAGTGGATTTCAGAATACTTCCACCTCCTTTTTAATTCTGTTTGATATTACAATGATTTCTCTTGTCTTTGAAGCCCGTGGACCCGGCTACCGACACCGTCCCCAGGTTTGGCCCACTGGAGTGTCCGGGAAGCAGCACCGGCTGGTGCTCCCGCAGGAGTCTCCCGACAAGAAGGCAAGTTCACGAGTTTGAGAAGGAAATAAATGTGTGACTTTTGATGTGCTGACAATCACTAAATACAGATTGTTTCTTTTTTGGTCTTAGTTCATTCTGCTTGTCGGGAACTCCCATCTGCGAGCCATCGTGGACCAGCACGTGCCGATGCAGGAGGGGCACTATTCCTTCGGCTTCAGCGCGACGCCTGGTGGTGGACCCTCGCACATCCACAGGGAGCTGGCTGGGACCACCCTGCCCCGAGGTGGGTACAGTTGTACTAGCAACATTTTAGCCTTTTAAAAAAAAAAAATTTTTTTTTTTTTTTTTTTTTTTTTTTTTTACATTTTTGAAATGTCTCATATAGTTCAGCACGTTTGACCTCTGACCCTTCTCTTGTTGTCAGAGCCAGCTCTTGTCGTTCTGATGGCACCCTGCAACGGACTGTCGACGTGCCGGACGTTGGACCAGGCTGCGAGGGAGTTCGGCCAGCTCCTGGCCTACGTCTGTGGACGCTGGCCCAAGGTGTGTACTTCACTTCTATGAGGTCTGAGTACTTCATTATTGTATTTAACTTGTCTAAATTGTAATTTTGTGTTCGTAGGTGTGTGTCGTGGATTTTCCACCTCGGCTTAGCGCTGGGGTGGAGATTCAGACCCTCCTTCGGCAGGCGTACCACCGCATCGCTGTCAGCATGGGTATGTATAAAAAATGCAACTGTCATCACTATTTTCCTTAGAGTGGCGCATACTTTAACATGTTCTTTTTGTTGCTAACATCTGTTTTAGGGATCCGCTACTTCCGTGTAGCACACAAGTTTCCCCGGAGCAAAGGGCATCTGTGGGCCAGGGATGGTGTAAGTACAGTCTCTCTCTTTAAAGTTGACCATTTTAGTGACTGTTGTTTTATTTAACGTGGGTGAATGATGTGTTTCAGACTCACCTGAGCGACGACTTTGGCATGCCCATCCTCGTCCAGCTGCTGTGGCAGGCGTGCTACATGCAGCTGGAGCTGGATGACGCTGCCGCTGTTGCGCCGGTGTCTCCTCCCCCGCCCCGCCCGGCCACCAGGAGGGTTTCCCCAAGAGTGGAGGTGCCCGAGCCGCCGCCCGTGCCACCTCCACCCCCTCCTGAGTGGACCGAGGTTCGACGGGGCAGCAAGGTGAGATACTGTTCCTGTTTTGTTAAAGCATTGTTAACTGAAGTTGCATTATACTGACTGCTTTGTGTTTATCTCTGTCACTCAGCCTGGGGTCTCCCCCGTGAGCCCCAAGGGACTGCTGCAGGCGCAGGAGGTTAGTGTTCTACTCTATAAAGCTATGGTTAGATTGTGAGTGCTGTGACTAAACTGTCTGTTTCCTTTGTTTTGAGGTGGAGAACGTGTTCTCCTTTCCCCTGTCGCCTTGCCTCTTCAGCCCTGCCATGCTGGTGGAGATGGAGCGCTTCTCTCCATCTCACGGCGGCTGTGGCCAGGGCATCGGCTCCTTTCCTTCGGGAAAGAAGGTAAGTATCAGATCTTGTGTGAAATGTTGTTGTTTAATCATGATTTCTGAGCTGGTGAAATAACGTGTCTTTTTTTTGCAGACGTCTCGGACGAGGCGTCGCAAGCGTGCTGCCCCAAAGAGACGCCAGCCCACGCGGCAGGTAGGTGTTTTTAAGGCTGTGCTCTTTATACGTTCTAAAGAAATTAATGCATATTTGTTATTTTGTTTATTGTAGGCGCGGGCAGCACAAGAGGTTGTGGCGGTGAGACCCAGCTCATCTGCCAGCTCCGTGTCTACTATGGAGGAGGACCAGGTCAGTGTCGTTTAAAGTGGCTGAATAAGTTTATACATTGTAACTTCTTTGATTATTAACAAATGTTGTCCTCTAGGTGGCGGCAGCTGTCGTGGAGGTGACACCAGGAACGTCACCTACCAGCGTGGTCATCCTGGACGGCTTCCTGGAGGAGGAGGTGTGTGTACTTTTTATTAATTGACACTCTATGATCTGTCATGAAGTAGTATCTAACACGTTATTCTTTTTGCAGCTGGAGTTCGTGGATGTGGGGGTGATTCCAGGAGCATCACTCACCAGTTCCCCCGACGCCCCAGTGGTCTTCGTGGACCAGGTGAGATGATGATTTTTATGTATCATTTTCAAAAGCAGCTACACTGAACAGAGTGAGATCCGCTTTAGTTTGAGAGATGTCTAATGGTTATGTGTTTTCTTTGTGACTTGTAGATGAAGAGGACCAGCCCCCTTTCAGCCAGTCAGCCTTCTCCACGCCGCAGCATTCCACCAGCTGTCCACGGGGAGAGCGCTTCTGACGCCAGGGACCCAGATAAGTCTTGCATTTGTTGTGCACAGTCTGACATGGATGTTAGTGATAGTGAAAGCCTTATCACGTTTGGTAGTAGCGATGTAGAGATGGAGGTTGATAGTCCTGTTGTAGCGTGTGTTGATATAGTTATGGAGGATAGCGTTCCCGTTGGTATTCCGAGTTGCGTTAGGGGTAGTTTTCATCAGGCTGATGACAGGTTCCCGTATGGAGGGGCTCAGTGTGCAGCCATAGCTCTGGTGGCATTAGCTAGGCACACTGTGTCCAGTGTGTTTACATGGCAGCAAAAGGATTTAGACAAGACTTTAGTGATTGGTGATGCTGTTTACACAGAGCTTATGGATAACGACCTGACTCATGGGCACGAGCTCTTACTAGCTTCTGACTTGCCCAAAGAGTCAGTTATTGATGGTCAACCGTTTGAGTTTGAGTTCAGTCAGCCGGTCGCTGGGGCTGCAAATGTACTAGAGAGTGAGCTTATTGTTTCCGGTACCTGTGTGACCTTAGATGGTGGTTTAAGAGAGATGTTGGCACACTATGATGCATGTCTACTGACGATGTGTGGCAACACTTGTGCAGTCATTAAAGACAGCGGTAGATACGCGGTGGTGGACTCACACAGTCGTAGTGCGACTGGGATGGTTGACCCTGATGGTAAAAGCGTTGTACTTTACTTTAGCAGCCTGGATGATTTATATGCTCATTTTTGCGCGTTAGCTGACTGTTATGAAGTTGACTATAAGTTGTTTGAGATTACAGGCGTTGTTGTCGTGGTTGTTGGTTTGAAGTGTGAAGCGTCTGAGGTCATTTTGCCTCAGAAGCCTGACACTTCTGACCAAAGGCCAAAGCGCAAAAGGTCAGTTAAAGCTAAGTCGTCTGTTCCCAAATGCACACTCACAAGTAAGAGGGTGAAACGTGAACGTGATGATTTGGATGTTGTGTGTGCTGATGTAGTTATGGAGGATAGTGTTCTAGTTGATAGTCCTGTTGTAGCGTGTTCTGATATAGTTATGGAGGATAGCGTTCCCGTTGATATTCCGAGTTGTGTTAGGGGTAGTTTTCATCAGGCTGATAGCAGGTTCCCGTATGGAGGGGTGCAGTGTGCAGCCATAGCTCTGGTGGCATTAGCTAGGCACACTGTGTCCAGTGTGTTTACATGGCAGCAAAAGGATTTAGACAGGACTTTAGAGATTGGTGATGCTATTTACACAGAGCTTAGGGGTAACGACCTGACTAATGGGAATGATAACTTACTACCTTCTGACTTGCCCAAAGAGTCAGTTATTGATGGTCAACCGTTTGAGTTTGAGTTCAGTCGGCCGGTTGCTGGGGCTGCAAATGTAGTGGAGCATGAGCTTATTGTTTCCGGTACCTGTGTGACCTTAGATGGTGGTTTAGCGGAGATGTTGGCACACTATGATGCATGTCTACTGACGATGTGTGGCAACACTTGTGCAGTCATTAAAGACAGCGGTAGATACGCGGTGGTGGACTCACACAGTCGTAGTGCGACTGGGATGGTTGACCCTGATGGTAAAAGTGTTGTTGTTTACTTTAGCAGCCTGGATGAAGTGTATGCTCATTTTTGCGCGTTAGCTGAGTGTTATGGACTTGAGTATAAGTTGTTTGAGATCACGGGTGTTGTTGTCGTGGTGGTTGGTTTGAAGTGTGAAGCGTCTGAGGTCATTTCCCCTCCGAAGCTTGACACTTCTGACCAAAAGCCGAAGCGTAAAAGCTCAGTTAAAGCAAAGTCGTCTGTTCCCAAACACACACACACACCTAAAAAGACAAAGCTTGATCGTGAATGTGATGTTGATTGGGATGTTGTTTGTACCGGTGCCACAGATGATGCTCTTGATTTTATTCCTCTTCAGGAGAATGTTTGTAGGGCACTGTGTAAGAACCTAAACATTGACTATGAGAGACTCGCTGTAGCAGAACCAGAAACAATAGATCCTTTGAGATCGTTAAAGTTAGATGTGCCGTGTACAAATGATAAAATCGTTGCCGACGGTAACTGTTTCTTTCGCTCGATCTCGCAGGCTGTTAGTGGCACACAGAAACATCATAGGAAACTTAGACTTGCGGTCGTTAAACATCTTAAAAGTAATGCATCAAAATACAATAGTCTTTTGCGCGATGGCTGCTCTTCTGTGGCCCAGTATATTAACGATAGTAATATGCATAGAGTTAACACGTGGGCCACTGAGATAGAGATCCAAGCAACAGCAGATCTTTTATGTGTAGATATATATACGTTTTTGAGTGGACGTTGGCTTAAATATGGTTGTACTACCAGGCCTTTGTCAACCAGCGGCATCTACCTCGAAAATATTAACAATATTCATTATGAAAATGTAACTTGCGTTAAAAACCCTGTGACCCATAGTTGTTACGGAAGCTGCCAAATTAATAGTTCTATTCTTATGGGTTACAACACTAGGTCTAGACAGGTAGATGCCCAATCAGTGGTTAGTCCAAACACTGAAACGAATGTACAACACACTAAATTATCCAAGTACATTCAAAACAAAAAGCATACACATTTAAAAAGCAAATATGCCACAATTAAAGATAGACTGCGTGAAACATTGAGAAGTAGATATAGGGAAAATGTAGATTATAGACAGGGAAAGAAAGCCGCAAATAGAGCTGCAGTCAACCTTAAATATAGAGACGATGTAGGTTATAGACAGGGAAAGAAGGCTGCAGACAAAGTTAAATATAGAGACGATGTAGATTATAGACAGGGAAAGAAGGCTGCAGACAAAGTTAAATATAGAGACGATGTAGATTATAGACAGGGAAAGAAGGCTGCAGACAAAGTTAAATATAGAGAAGATGTAGATTATAGACAGGGAAAGAAGGCTGCAGAGAAAGTTAAATATAGAGAAGATGTAGATTATAGACAGGGAAAGAAGGCTGCAGACAAAGTTAAATATAGGGAAGATGTAGATTTTAGAGAGGGAAAGAAGGCTGCAGACAAATTTAAATATAGAGAAAATTTAGATTATAGGCAGGCAAAGAAGGCTGCAGTCAATCGTAAATATAGAGACAATGTAGATTATAGAGAACAAAAAAAGTCTGCAAGCAGTGCTGCAGTCAATCTTAAATATAGAGAGAATGTATTTTATAAAGAGGAAAAGAAGGCTGCAGTCAATCTTAAATATAGCGACAATGTAGATTATAGAGAGAAAAGGAAAGTGGCAATCAAGGCAGCAAATAAAGATAAATATTGTGCTAATACAGAGTATAGACAAACGAAAAAGGCAGCTAGCATTAAAAAGTATGAAGATAACTTAAAGCACAAACACGATGTCAGGGCCGCCAGTAAACAGAAGTACAAAGATAGTCCCAAACATAGGCAGAAAGTAAAAACCTATAGCAAAGTGAAATACCACAAAGATGAGCAATACAAAGCTCAAACTCGTGTTGCTTACAGAAATCGTAAAAGGCAAATTAAGCGACAATTGGCTGATAATTTTGATTTGGTTAAGGAACGCTTTTGGCGGGAAGTTGAACACGGTCCTGAACACATTTGTTGCGTGTGCTTTAAATTATTATTTATCAACCAGGTCTTACCTTGTAGAAAGGATGATTTTATGGTTGATCCTAAATGTGCTGCTGTTGCTGAGGCCTGTATCTCAGATGCCTATTTACATACGTGTAGTAAGAGTTGTCCGTCACCGTGTCCGCTGTCTGATTGTAGAGGGAGTTTGTGGATCTGCTACACTTGTAACTCTAAACTCAAAAAGGGTCAAATGCCGGCTGAATGCTCAATAAACAATTTACAGTTAGATGACATTCCTCCTGAACTCGCGTGTTTGAACACTGTCGAACAGCATTTAGTGGCGCTCAATATAGTGTTTATGCAGATGTATGCTCTGCCAAAAGGGGGTCAAGGGGGGACTCATGGTCCGGCCACCTGTGTGCCGTCCAATATTATTGATACCACTAAGCTGTTACCGCGTCGTAGCATGGACGGATGGTTATTACCTGTGAAATTAAAGCGTAAACTTACTTACAAAGGCCATTATGAATATCAATACGTCGACACGGGTCGGATAAAGAGCGCGATAGCCTTTCTTAAAGCGAACAACCAGCATTATTTAGACATAGAGTTTGATGAAGAGTGGGTTAATGAGTTCGTGAGGCAGGAAGAGGAAGCTATGGAACAGGCGGGTCAGGGACAGGCGGGTCAGGGAAAGGCGGGTCAGGGACAGGCGGGTCAGGGACAGGCGGGTCAGGGACAGGCGACGCAGGGACAGGCGACGCAGGGACAGGCGACGCAGGGACAGGCGACGCAGGGACAGGCGACGCAGGGACAGGCGACGCAGGGACAGGCGACGCAGGGACAGGCGACGCAGGGACAGGCGACGCAGGGACAGGCGACGCAGGGACAGGCGACGCAGGGACAGGCATCGCAGGGACGGGCAACGCAGGGACAGATGGGGGCTGCACAGGGACAGGAAGCACAGGGACAGGCAACGCAGGGGCAGATGGGGACTGCACAGGGACAGGAAGCACAGGGACAGGCGGTGCAGGGACAGGCAACGCAGGGGCAGATGGGGGCTGCACAGGGACAGGAAGCACAGGGACAGGCGGTGCAGGGACAGGCAACGCAGGGGCAGATGGGGGCTGCACAGGGACAGGAAGCACAGGGGAAGAAGGGGCGACCGACGAAGGGGCGACCGACGAAGGGGCGACCGACGAAGGGGCGCGCTGCGAAGGGACGCGTAGCAAAGGGACGCGCAGCAAAGGGACAGGCAGGACAGGCGAAGGGACAGGGGGGAGAGGGACAGGAAGCACAGGGACAGGAAGGAGAGGGACAGGCAGCACAGGGACAGGCAGCACAGGGAGAGGATGAAGATTTAGATGATGAGCATCTCCATGACCGTCAGCGTCATTGTATGTTTCAGGACACCTTCTTTATGCCTGCAGATATGGCTCAGGAGGCTCTTGACCACTACTTCCAGGGTGTACTGAATTTGGCTCCGGCAGAGGGGAACAGTCCAGTGAGTTTGCTCACTGATAAGGAAAATGAGGCAAAATGCTTCCCAAAAGAGTTCCCCTTTGGGCGTAATACGTTTCACACCCGTAGGCCTGTTCGTATTACTTTGTGCCGGTATTTCATTAACAGACTATTGCACGCGGACGGTCGTTTCGCGCGTAATCTTAAATTTCTATTCATGGCTCTGTACATGTTGGAAGTAGAGCAGGTCGTATCGAAGGTCTCCATAGCTTTGCGAAAGGGACACGCGTGTCAGGGTTCGGGTAATGCTGCTGCAGATGAAGAATCTTTGGAAAATCTATTACAGTTTGATAGCGGTTATCGTTTTTTAAAGCCTATTAGAGGCACGCCCCCATACTGGCAAGCCACACTGAAAGACTTAATCGCGATGGTGCGCCAGCTGGGTATTCCAACATGGTTTTGTTCATTTAGTTCGGCAGATATGCGTTGGCCAGAAGTCCTCGAGGCCCTGTTAAAAATAGAAGGGAGTACCAGGAGTGTAGAGGACTTAAATTGGGCAGACAGATGTGATCTTTTGCGTCGCCACCCCACAACTGTCGCCCGTATGTTTGATCAGCGGTGGCATAGATTTCAAAATACCGTCCTGAAGTCCCCGGCTCACCCGATAGGCGAAATTATAGATTCCTTTTATCGTGTAGAGTTTCAGCAGCGCGGAAGCCCTCACGTCCACTGTTTATATTGGGTTAGAGACGCCCCCAAGCTAGGAGTTAATTCAGACGAGGAGGTAATTGACTTTATTGACAAGTACATTAGTTGTGAATTACCCTCTGATCCAAAATTATTGGAAAAAGTTACTTCAGTGCAGCAGCATTCAAAGCGTCACTCAAAAACGTGTAAAAAGGGAAAAAAGAAGTGTCGCTTTAATTTCCCACGTCCTCCGTCCATGCGCACGTTTATTAAAAAAGTAGACCCGGAGAGCGAACCGATTATGCCTAAAGAGGAAGCTGTGGCGTTTATGACTGCACTTAAAGATGCTATTGTAGATGAGAATGTTCCCATTGATAGTGTGGAGTCATTGTTTGCAGCTGCCGGTTTAACACAGGACTCGTTTGAAATGGTGTACCAGGCTTTAGGCGGTCACACTCATGTAGTTTTAAAGCGGGGGATTAAGGAAGTTTGGATTAATAATTATAACGCGAAATTGTTGGATGCTTGGGATGCGAATATGGATATTCAGTTTGTTGTAGATGCGTGGGCGTGTATAGTTTATATAATTTCATATATTTCTAAGGCAGAGAGGGAGATGGGTTTGCTCTTGGGCGCTGCCCAAAAAGAAGCTTCCAAAGATAATGTTAGTGCAAAAGAGGCATTGAAAAAGTTAGGACGCGTTTATTTGCATAATCGGGATGTCTCTGCGCAGGAAGCTGTTTATCGCGTTACAAACATGCACCTTAAGGAATTCTCACGTAAAGTAGAATTCATTCCGACGGGAAACAACATTGTTAGATTGAGCAAACCTATCAGTCAGTTAGATGGTGATTCGGCTGCGGACGATATTTGGATGACCAACATTATAGATCGCTTTATGAGTAGGCCAAACGATAGTACTTTTAATGATATGTGTATTGCTTCTTTTGTATCTGAATACCGTGTACTTAGTCAAACAGATACATGTCAAAAGGCTATTCCTTTACTAAATTCTTTAGGTGCTGTCGCTAAACGGCAGAACACCAAGCCTGCAATTGTTAGGTATGCACGGTTTTCAGAGACAAAAGATTCAGAGTTATTCCATCTTAGCATCCTTCAATTGTTTTTACCATATCGCGATGAAGCCGACCTTAAGCCGGCTCCATACGAAACATATAAGGACTTTTATGAAAATGGGGAAGTGCGCTATAGTGACGGGTCGGTGCATTCGGTGAAGGCGATAGTTGATGCGAATAGGTGTCGTTTTGAAGTGGAGGCTGAGGATCTGGATGAGATCCAAGAGGCTATGAACTCTGAAGAGCTTTTGGAAGAGGCATGGGCCGATCTCTGCCCAGAGCTGGAAGTTGAAAGGTTGGAGTCGAAGGAGGAGTTTAGGGAGATGTTGCAGGAGGTCCTCTCTGAGCATGAGCAAGAGCCCATCCCTGACTTAGCTGTAAGGAACGAGGACATTTGTCATTTGGAGAGGACAAATGTTATGAGTCGTCCAGAGGGTCTTGCACTTTTGCGAAGCCTGAATGAGCAACAGCTGTCAATTTTTTACAAAATACGGCAATGGTGCTTAGATAAGGTTGCCGGTAACAACCCTGAGCCATTGCACGTATTTATATCAGGTGGAGCTGGCACCGGGAAGAGTCACCTGATTAGGGCTATTCAGTACGAAGCGTCGCGGTTATTGGCTCCTATTTGTCATAGTCCGGATAACATTAGCGTTTTATTAATGGCTCCGACCGGGATAGCAGCGTATAACTTAGAGGCGGCGACAATCCATACAACGTTTTCTATCCCTGCGAATCCTCCAGCAAAGTATGGTAAGCTTGGAGAGGAAAAGTTAAGTACACTGCGCGCTAGATACATCGATGTTGAAATTGTTGTAATCGACGAAATATCGATGGTTGACAAAAGGGTTTTTGAGTGGATTGACGGTCGTTTGGGTCAAATTAAACAGACGGATGAGGAGATAAAATTTGGAAACGTTTGCGTTATTGCAGTTGGGGATTTTTATCAGTTAGCTCCTGTTGGGGGGGAGGTTTTGTATAAAGAAAATGTAGGCGTTGATTTTTTCAACGATTTGTTTAAAGTAGCGGAATTAAAAACTGTTGTTAGACAACAAGATAGTACTTTCGCGGACCTCTTAAACCGGCTAAGAGTGCGTACGAGAGGGACACCCATGCTCCAAAGCGACATAGATATATTGAAGCGTCGTGAAACAGGCGAAGAGCCCGACGTATTGCATATTTTCGCGAGGAGGGTTCATGTTGGGGAATATAACTTAAGAAAGCTTAGTAGCGTTTGTTCAGAGGTGATGACCATAGAGGCGCGGGATTTTGGGATTGATAAGGGCTCCGGTAAAATTAAGGAACTCCATGGTCATCTGTGTTTCCATAAGTCCAAAAAAATGAAACCTAGTTTGGCGGAGGCACTGCATATCGGCGTCAATGCACGCGTTATGCTTTGTAAAAACATAGATCTTTCTGACGGTCTAGTAAATGGGGTATGTGGCATTGTAACCTATATAGTCGAAGATCCCCAGAACAAGAAGTTTCCTTTAGCTATTTACGTGAAATTTGATGACGATAGAGTGGGCGCGAAGACAAGGAAACAGACCCGTACCCCTGCAGACCTGACTGGTTCTACCCGCATAGGACCAGCTGAAGAACAGGTGAATAAACGCACCGAGAGGCGTAGACAGTTTCCGCTTAAACTCGCGTGGGCCTGTACAGTACACAAAGTACAAGGGGTAACTGTAGATGAAGCTGTGGTGTCCCTGAAGAAAATATTTACCGCGGGTCAGGCGTATGTGGCCTTAAGTCGCGTCCGGAGTTTAGAGGGTCTTGTAATTCAAGACTTTTCGGAAAAGGCCATTTACTGCAAGGACAACATTAGAGCCGCGTTAGAGAACCTGCCTCCCTTCGTGGCCGACAGTTTGCCCTGGCACAGACAAGAGGCACATGTTTTGACAGTGTTTTTTATGAATGTACAGGGATTAGCCCGACATGTGTCTGACTTAGCTTCACGCACACAGCTTTTGCAGCCTAACTGTATCGCTGTGGTAGAGACATGGTTATCTGTAGACTCATCTTTTGATGGTTGTCAAATTGAAGGTTATACCTTCCATAGTCGTCCCCGTAGTATCTCCTACCAGCGCAGTAACCACACAGCGTTGGTTAGTTTACGTGGCCAACAGTACGGTGGAGTTGGCATGTACTGTGAGGAGAACCGTAACTATGAAATCACAGTACGAGATTTCGATTTGGAGTGTTTAGTGAACTATTTTGCAGAGCATCAAATCATCATAGCAGTAATTTACCGGCCACCGTCTTATCCCATGTCTCTATTCAAATATAACTTTGACAGGTTATTGAATTGGCTGAGTTCACATTGTGCCACTGTGGCTGTGATGGGAGATTTTAATGACGACGTATTGAAATCTACAAGTCTCTGCAATTTTATGGTAGAAAGAGGTTATGTTCAATACGTCACATCTCCCACAACTGAGAGAGGGACATTAATCGATCATTTCTATCTAAAGTCAAGTGAGTACGACATTGACTGTTCAGTCGTGCCAACATACTTTAGCGACCATGAAGGGATCGTCTGTTCTTTTAGGGGGAAGTGCGTTGAAATGCCGCGTTTAGATTAGATTTACTTTATAGTTAAAATGGACAGCTGTTGTTTATTGTGTCGGCTCATCACATTGCTCCTTACATATGACTTGTCTTGTGTCTCTTATAACTATGTCTTCCCATGCCCTTTCATCATGCCCTAAGCAGTTCATTCCTCTCTTTTGATTATTGAGCATTCAGTGTTTGACTCTTTGTCAAAATTGTACATAACATTTTAATAATTGGCAGTAATCATGTATTTTGACTTTTGTGTGTGTTTGTCTTTGGAAACATTTCGAGTGTTGTATATATTTATGTGTTGGTTTGTTTTGATGATAGGCTTTAGATGTTGGATCATGGAAATTCAGTGATGGAGTATTTTGAGATATTTATTTGCAGAGGTTTTCTCTTTGCTGACAGGTTTTTTGTGAATCATACATTACAATATTGGTCTTCCTCCTCTCGTCCTCTTAATTAGGTGAATGGCTGTGCTCAGTGTTGTAGTTTTCTAATGTCATTTTGTCAGACTGGGGAAACTTATCTGTGACCATGCAGTTAAAGTTTTCCCATTTTGTCTGACAAAAGTACATTATTAGACTACAAGCCTTTACACAGTGACATCATGTTAAGAGGGGGGTTTCTGAGGAAAACCAAAGTTGTAAAGCAGGTGAACAAACAAACCTGTCTGTGAAGAGACTGCTTAGCTTTGGATCATGTGTTTGCTGATTTAGGCGTTGTAGTTTTAGGGCTTTTGGTTGTAATTGCTGTTACCGTTTTAGCTTTGCCTTTATTGTGTGTTGTACCTTACAGTGATGCGTGCACACATACTGTAAGGTTTGTTGTCTCTGGTCTTGAACCATTCTGACTGGTTCAAAGGGTCCCTCGAATAATAAATTAATTATGTAATGTATATATGCATGCCAAATAATAATGTATGTATTGTATTTATATTGTATATTTTATGTACTGTTATGTATTTTATAATGTATTATTAATGTAAATCATGTATTCAATTGTAATGACACTAATAATGTAAATAAATTTTCCTCTCCTTGAACCACCACCTTATCGTGGTGGAGAGGTTTGAGCGCCTGAAGGATCCTAGGAGCTATGTTGTGAGGGGCTTTATGCCTCTGAAGGGACTCCCAGGGCAAACAGGTTCTAGGTGACAGGCCAGACCAAGAGTGGTTCAGATTATATTAAATTAAACTACAATGAAGTTTTCACTGATTTATCCTCATTTTTTTTATTTTTTTTTTATGATGTAAATGGGTTTGAATGTATTCACAAGGTTTTTAAAAAGTAGTTATTTTGTAAAAATGTGACAGAAATTGAAAATGTTTTGTGTTTGTATTTTAAGCGACGGTTGTTAATGTTTGAATCATGTGTATAAATGTTTTGTCAATGTCAATTTAAAGAAGTATTCAACTCAATAAATGTTTTGTTACACTTGTTATTGATTTTGCTTACATTCAAGGCTTAGTCATTTTTCTGGTGTAGAAATTTTATGACAAATTACAAAGGCAGCAGATGAAAGAATTCAGACATATAGAGCAGGTTTAGTGTTTCAGATACATGACACATGTTTATCTTAAATGGTCAAATACTGTCAGGTCTTTTAGAATGTTTCCTGCCATTTTAGCTGCAACTTTTGAACACAAAGAAAACAGAGGTCATAATTGATTTTGGGAGAGAACGAGAAAACGCCTCACAGTGGTCTGTGGACTGATGGGGTGGAGGTGGAGAGGGTCTCAGACTTCATGTCAGGTCCTCACTGATCTGCACACCCAAAAACCTGGAGTGTAAACACCTGCATTATTAAAGTCCCTATACCTGATATTTTTATTTCAAATAATCGTCACTTTACACAACTTGCAGGGTCCCTTTTCAGGATCACTTTCGCCTATCATTTTACCATAGAAAGCATACTACATACATACTGCTGCACAGCATGGTGCGCGAGCTGCTGCTGAGAAGGGCCTGCAGTGTGTGATAAGAACAGCAGACAGGATCTTGGGCTCCTGTCTGCCAAACCTGGATGACATCTACGCCACTCGACTGCTCACACGTGCAGTCAACATACTGCAGGATCCCACTCACCCAGGAAACTGCCTCTTCTCCACTCTCTCCTCAGGCAGACTCCAAAATCCCAGGGCACACACAAATAGGCTGCAGAACAGGTTTACCCACGATCAGTGGAAACATAGCGCAAAGTGCAATAACAGTTGTGTTTGTAATCCTTTCTCAACTCAAGGTGTACTTTTAAAATAAACTCATGTTTATGATTATTTCTTATGGTATTGAGATGAACGGGGTAGAGACTGAGTGCACTTTAGTGAGCTCCATCAGTGTTCTGGTCTATGGTTTCATTGTATAAAGATCTGTCTTATCTTTTCTACTTCTAAAAAAAAAAATTGCATCATTAGGTTGTGTTCTCATGATGTCACAAAAACAGCCTACAATTTAAAATCAAGTTGGCACAGTTACAAATTTTATTGTGGTAACCATGATTACTATTGGTTTATGGCTGGACCTATCCATATGAAACAAAACTTGTCCCAAGGTCCAGCGTCTTCTCTCTCAGCACATGAACTAGCGTCACATGACTTTCTCATTTTGGCTAAAATCTGTCACAATGCTCAGGATTTTCTGTCAACATGTATGAAATTAGGTCAGTGTATTTTCCAATAAATGTTCAAAGATTATTGGAAAAAAAAAAAAAAAAAGAGCTCAATATGACTGAGTGGCACTATCCAGCAATAACAATATGTTTGGTCACTGTTTGAGACGATGAGATTACGCATGAATGGGGGACTGATTTTGAGCTCATTTGGTTAAAGGCCCTAGGAGGAGTTCGTTAAAATGCGATGTCAGCGAAAACGCTGACTCAGCATTTTCCAGACATCCTGTCAAAATGGCGGACTTCCGGTTTGTCGGGGCGCGGCCACAATCATATTTTTTGTTTGTCGTCACATGACGAATGTCTGTACCTAGTCCCGTCGCTCTCCGACAAAGTTGACGTTGACCCCGCCCCCATAGGTGCTATGTGTTTTTTCCATCTCCTTGTGAATAATGGTTCCAAACTCCAGAGGGCGCTAGCGCGCCCATAATCTTTTTTGCTTCACAAGCAGGATCGGACGACCCTAACGGGCCTCATTTCAATTACTACTGTCCACACGCTGCTGACAGAGGGCGCTAACGCGCCGTGATGGTGTATAATGTGAGATTTATATGTCAGCCCCATTTGAATAACATGGGGGTTCCCGGTCGTTCCCATGGCAAAACCGTACAAATTACGGTATGGGTCCAATTGGCTTTCTTGATCGGGATACGATCAACTATTTTTGTACCGAATTTCATCCATTTCCGAGAAACTAATTTTCTTCCCATAATGCATTTTTTCTTCTGCACCTGGAGGGGGCGCTATCGCGCCCAATATCACTTTTTCACATTTGTTGTGTCCAGGGGTGAAAGTTCAATAAAATGTATATTTCCGATTTTTTATCGGAGTTTGTTTATGCGAATGGGAGCAATTTTTGGCTTACGATGAATCGTAAAATTCTTCGCAAAGATTGCGGCTTCGCCGCAAACAAACCGTAAAACTTAGGTAAAAAATTTGGATAACTTTTGATGCCCCACATCTCGAGATGAGCTGGAGCGATTTTGAGCTCATTTGGTGAAACGCCCTAGGAGGAGTTCGTTAAAATGCGATGTCAGCGAAAACGCTGACTCAGCATTCTCCGGACTTCCTGTCAAAATGGCGGACTTCCAGTTTGTCAGGGGGCGTGGCCACAATAATATTTTTTGTTTGTCGTCACATGACGAATGTCTGTCCCGAATCTCGTCGCTCTATGACAAAGTTGACGTTGGCCCCGCCTCCAGAGACGCAATGTATTTTGATTCACCATGGCAACACCGTACAAAATACAATATGGGTCTCATTGGCTTTTTGGATCGGGACACCATCAGCTATTGTTGTACTGAATTTCATCCATTTCCCACAAACTAATTTTTTTCCCATAATGCATTTTTTCTTTTGCACCTGGAGGGGGCGCTGTCGCGCCCAATGTTACTTTTTCACATTTGTTGTGTCCAGGGGTGAAAGGTCAATAAAATGTATACTTCCGATTTTTAATCCGAGTTTGTTTGTGCGAATGGGAGCGATTTTTAGTTTTTGATGAATCGCAAAATACTTCGGAAAGATTGCGGCTTCGCCGCAGACAAACCGTAAAACATAGCCAAAAAATTTGGATAACTTTTGATGCCCCACATCTTGAGATGAACTGGAGCGCTTTTGAGCTCATTTGGTGAAACGCCCTAGGATGAGTTCGTTAAAATGCGATGTCAGCGAAAACGCTGACTCAGCATTCTCCGGACTTCCTGTCAAAATGGCGGACTTCCAGTTTGTCAGGGGGCGTGGCCACAATAATATTTTTTGTTTGTCGTCACATGACGAATGTCTGTCCCGAATCTCGTCGCTCTATGACAAAGTTGACGTTGGCCCCGCCTCCAGAGACGCAATGTATTTTGATTCACCATGGCAACACCGTACAAAATACAATATGGGTCTCATTGGCTTTTTGGATCGGGACGCCATCAACTATTGTTGTACTGAATTTCATCCATTTCCGACAAACTAATTTTTTTCCCATAATGCATTTTTTCTTTTGCACCTGGAGGGGGCGCTATCGCGCCCAATGTCACTTTTTCACATTTGTTGTGTCCAGGGGTGAAAGGTCAATAAAATGTATATTTCCGATCGAGTTTGTTTGTGCGAATGGAAGCGATTTTTAGTTTTTGATGAATAGCAAAATACTTCGGAAAGATTGCGGCTTCGCCGCAAACAAACCGTAAAACTTAGCCAAAAAATTTGGATAACTTTTGATGCCCCACATCTCGAGATGAGGTGGAGCGATTTTGAGCTCATTTGGTCAAACGCCCTAGGAGGAGTTCGTTAAAATGCGATGTCAGCGAAAACGCTGACTCAGCATTCTCCGGACTTCCTGTCAAAATGGCGGACTTCCGGTTTGTCAGGGGGCGTGGCCACAATAATATTTTTTTTTTGTCGTCACATGACGAATATCTGTACCAAATCTCAACGCTCTACGACAAAGTTTACTTCGGCCCCTCCCCCATTGGCGTAATGTATTTTGACTTTTGTAGGTGGCGCTGTCGCGCCATTTTTTTTTTCCCCAATATGAAACACACATTTTAATTAATTTTTCGCCGGACCTGAATTTTGGGCAAAGTTTGGTGAGTTTTCGACAATGTTCAGGGGGTCAAATTCCTGCTCAAAGAGCAGAAGAAAGAAGAAGAAGAAGAAGAAGAAGAAGAAAGAAGAAAGAATAATAATATTTCCGAGAAAAACAATATCGTCGCTTTCGCGACGATATCATATTATACATTTTTGGAAAGCTTTCAACGATCCGCACGCATCCGTGGGGGTCCTGGGTGGATGACGAGCGCTTCGCGCTCGTCATCCACTATATACCCCCATTCACACTATATACCCCCATTCATTTTAAAGCAATAATAAGTATAAAGGGCCCACACCTCCGGTGTGGGTTGTCACTGTTTTACATGGTGAGTTTACGGTTGACATGGGGACAGCGCTTCGCGCTGTTTTTGTGCGCTCCGCGCACTTAGGTTCAGTGCGCTGCGCGCACTGCGCTGTGATTGCGATTACAATAGGCCCTTGCGACGGCAGGCCGCTCGGGCCTAATAATAATATTTCCGAGAAAAACAATATCGTCGCTTTCGCGACGATATCATATTATACATTTTTGGAAAGCTTTCAACGATCCGCACGCATCCGTGGGGGTCCTGGGTGGATGACGAGCGCTTCGCGCTCGTCATCCACTATATACCCCCATTCACACTATATACCCCCATTCATTTTAAAGCAATAATAAGTATAAAGGGCCCACACCTCCGGTGTGGGTTGTCACTGTTTTACATGGTGAGTTTACGGTTGACATGGGGACAGCGCTTCGCGCTGTTTTTGTGCGCTCCGCGCACTTAGGTTCAGTGCGCTGCGCGCACTGCGCTGTGATTGCGATTACAATAGGCCCTTGCGACGGCAGGCCGCTCGGGCCTAATGAGACAAGACTTTCCTGAGTCTATCCTTGGAGCAGGAGAGCGAGTGCAGCCTCTCTCTGAAGGAGCTCCTCTGCCTCATCACCAGCTCATACAGGAGGTGGTCAGCAGAGTCCTGAGAGGAGACCCTTCTCATCTGTATGTCCAGTCTCATTTCTGTCACAGTATTGAAGAAGAAGAGGATCCTGAGGGTCATGGAACAAAAAAGTTAAGTGGAAGACCCAAAAAAATGTCCCCGGCAGCACTGACCTGGAGGATCTGTCTGGCTGGAAGATCCTCCACCCAAATGAAGGCCGTTACTGGAGCCGACTGCAGCCCAATGACCCTCGGGATCTTTTAGAACATTCTAAGACTATATCCACACGAAGACAAAACGCTTATGTTTTCAGAAACTTTCTTTGTAAGGAAGAAGCCAGGCCAGCGTGAGGCGCTGTGACGCTAACGCAGATAAAAGAACAAGATGTAAACAGTGAAAATGAAAGTGATTCAAGGATTTATGATCTGCAGAAGAGACGAGGAGTTTATTCTTCAGACGTAACGGGACTAAAGCAGAAAAACCTGTCCGTGACTTTTACTGTCAGTTATTATGTCAGTGCCCTCTGCTGGACTGCACGTGGAACTCTTTTTTTTTTTTAAATGTAATGCCCCCTAGTGGCTAGAATGAGCATCCTGGTTATTCTTTAAAAATGCATAACTCCGCACAGGAATGGGCTAGAGACTTACTTTTTTTTTTTTTACATACTCTGGAATTTATACTCTACAGGGCAGGGGCTGGATTAAATCATCTTGCGGGCCAGATCAGGCCAGCGGGCCGTATGTTTGACACCCCTGAATTGATAAAATATCTTTGTGTTTGGTCCTCAGCTTGACCTCGTATAGATACAGACGGCATCTCTGGAATTGCCCATATATGGTCATTTTTGAAAACAGTTCAAGGGGAATTAAAAAAAAAAAAAATCTAAACTTTGTCTAATTATTCAAAAACTACTGTAATAAATGCTGTATTATGAATATAGTTTCTACTAAATAAAGAAACAAAGACATGGAGAGGAGCAAAGTGGTTCAACAGCCCATAAATAGGCCTACATGAATAACAGAGAATGCTAACTTCATGCTACATGTTAGCATCGGGCTAATGCTAGCGGTTAGCTAGCGCTTGCTACAACTGCCGTTTTTTCACTTCTACTGAACAATCTGCTGTGAGAAAATACCCATACTGGCCCGATTTACATTTGACTTTATTTATGTGTGATAAATAAGTTCATATTCCTCCAGAAAATGGCTAAACAGAGGGAAAATTATGTTTCTCTAAAGATTCTGTTTTCCCCCTCGGCGAAGCCACGCCCCCTGTATCTATAATGACATACACCTCAGGCATGTGGTCCAAAACAGTTTCAGTTTAGTGTTTTTTTTCAATTAAATATTTTTTTTCATCTCCCTCCCTTCTCTTTGTACTTTGTTGAGATCCAACCAGGCAAAGTGTGAATTTTTGCCATTTTTCTACTGGTCTTAAACTCTTGATTGGGACTGTATGTAAATCTGCTCTGCATTCTGGGAACCCGAAGCTGAAGATTGTCAGCCGTATCTTCCTCAGTCAGCCCCTGGGCAGGTTTTCCCTCCTCCTCATCGGAGTCTGAGTGAAGGCTGAATGAATAATGCATGAACGTAAAGCTATCATTATGTAAATAGATTGCGTTGTCACTTTTTGTGTTGCAGTCACAAGGCTGACAAGACGGCTTTTGGCTTCTAAAAACAGCCAAAATAAAAATAAATAAGCCCTTATCTGAAACGGTTGTCGTGTCAGAATACGCAAACGGCCTCGGAGGAACCGGCGAGAAGGAATCTTTGAACTCAGGCACAGAGTGTTTGCATTTCTGTACCGCAAATCTATTCAGAGTCAGAAAACGTTATTTATCCCAGACGGGCAATTAAGTTTGCAGCAGTCGGTGGTGAAGGAGTGGAATTCTGTCAATCTCACCGAGCAAAAACAGTAATATCACTGTCACGCAGAGATCCGTCAGTGTCAATCAGCAGCTACAACAACGAGGAGGAAAGTGCAGGCTGGCAAAAACAGGAAAATACACGAAAAATACACATAACAGGGAAAAAAAACAAGCCGGCGGTGACTTAGGAGATGCACGTGGCTCAGTAGCTGCTGTCTGCGGAGTTTAAAGGTCAAATGTGAGCTGGAGTAAGAGTGGAACCTGTTTGTTTATTTAAAGTGAGAGTCTGGAAGTCACCTTTGTAAAGTCCTTCCTTCAGAATCTAGTGTCCTCCCGCGTCGACCAATGAGACGAGCTCTTCCTGTGAACCGGCCTGTCAGGTCCAATCACGGCCAATTTTACACTCGTCAAATCACGCCCTCTAGTTTACACGTCTTTAGTCCGTCATGTGATGATGTCGGCTTTAAATCACATGTGAGTAAGTTTGCTGAGTGTAAATAGTACAGGTGCTTATATCCACTCTGAGATTGTATTTTTTTTAGCAATGCTTAGTGTTAATGCTTTACCTGTGCCACAAGAAACTTCACATTGGTTTGTGTCCTTTCCTCCTCTTCTTACTCCTCTCTCCTCCTCTTCTTACTCCTCTCTCCTCCTTTTCTTACTCCTCTCTCCTCCTCTTCTTACTCCTCTCTCCTCCTCTTCTTACTCCTCTCTCCTCCTTTTCTTACTCCTCTCTCCTCCTCTTCTTACTCCTCTCTCCTCCTCTTCTTACTCCTCTCTCCTCCTCTGCTTACTCCTCTCTCCTCCTCTGCTTACTCCTCTCTCCTCCTCTTCTTACTCCTCTCTCCTCCTCTTCTTACTCCTCTCTCCTCTTCTTCTTACTCCTCTCTCCTCCTCTATTTACTCCTCTCTCCTCTTCTTACTCCTCTCTCCTCCTCTACTTACTCCTCTCTCCTCCTCTTCTTACTCCTCTCTCCTCCTCTTCTTACTCCTCTCTCCTCTTCTTCTTACTCCTCTCTCCTCCTCTATTTACTCCTCTCTCCTCTTCTTACTCCTCTCTCCTCCTCTACTTACTCCTCTCTCCTCCTCTGCTTACTCTTCTCTCCTCTGCTTTAGTTAAACATTTGAAAAAGTATGAACTGCTAAAGTAATACAAGAACCATTTTTACTCCAGAACATTTGTAGAGCTCTAAACTACAAGGTTACTGCGCTTGTAACTCGACTGCCCTAATTTCTGTGATTATGAGATGATTATGAGATGATTCTGAGCGCTGCAATGCTTCAGAGGAAACCGTCTTCTTTCATCTTTTCTCCTCTGTTGTTCTGGATTGTTATGATCTTCATATTCATACAGCTGTGCTAAAAATAAGCTACTAATGAACCACAATGGGACGTACGCATGAACAGTGTTTTGGATCTGAGCAGGTTCCTCATGTCCACCAGGGGGTTTCAGGCCTTTACCATGTGATGATGATGGACACCTGGAGGAGGGGTTCCCTCAGTCGCACTCACTATCACTGTTTCATAGTGTTCATTATGGAACACTGATACGCTAGCCTGCCTTTAGCTACAAATGTTCATCCCTGCCTGACGTTCTCCCCGTGTTTAGTCCTGACTCTGGGACAGACCTCTCCCTGAGGTTTTCCTCGTGTTTAGTCCTGACTCTGGGACAGACCTCTCCCTGCGGTTTTCCTCGTGTTTAGTCCTGACTCTGGGACAGACCTCTCTCTGAGGTTCTCCTCGTGTTTAGTCCTGACTCTGGGACAGACCTCTCTCTGAGGTTCTCATCGTGTTTAGTCCTGACTCTGGGACAGACCTCTCTCTGAGGTTCTCATCGTGTTTAGTCCTGACTCTGGGACAGACCTCTCTCTGAGGTTCTCCTCGTGTTTAGTCCTGACTCTGGGACAGACCTCTCTCTGAGGTTCTCCTCGTGTTTAGTCCTGACTCTGGGACAGACCTCTCTCTGAGGTTCTCCTCGTGTTTAGTACTGACTCTGGGACAGACCTCTCTCTGAGGTTCTCTCTGTGTTTAGTCCTGACTCTGGGACAGACCTCTCTCTGAGGTTCTCCTCGTGTTTAGTCCTGACTCTGGGACAGACCTCTCTCTGAGGTTCTCCTCGTGTTTAGTCCTGACTCTGGGACAGACCTCTCTCTGAGGTTCTCCTCGTGTTTAGTCCTGACTCTGGGACAGACCTCTCTCTGAGGTTCTCCTCGTGTTTAGTTCTGACTCTGGGGCAGACCTCTCTCTGAGGTTCTCCTCGTGTTTAGTCCTGACTCTGGGACAGACCTCTCTCTGAGGTTCTCTCTGTGTTTAGTCCTGACTCTGGGACAGACCTCTCTCTGAGGTTCTTCTCATGTTTAGTCCTGACTCTGGGACAGACCTCTCTCTGAGGTTCTCTCTGTGTTTAGTCCTGACTCTGGGACAGACCTCTCTCTGAGGTTCTCCTCGTGTTTAGTCCTGACTCTGGGACAGACCTCTCTCTGAGGTTCTCTCTGTGTTTAGTCCTGACTCTGGGACAGACCTCTCTCTGAGGTTCTCCTCGTGTTTAGTCCTGACTCTGGGACAGACCTCTCTCTGAGGTTCTCTCTGTGTTTAGTCCTGACTCTGGGACAGACCTCTCTCTGAGGTTCTCCTCGTGTTTAGTCCTGACTCTGGGACAGACCTCTCTCTGAGGTCCCCCTGGAGAACATAGTTTTTTGAAAACTTTTGCTACAGTTTTTGAAGACCATGAGGTAATCGTTCGTGTGAATTATTTATGCACCTCCAAACTCACAGATGAGGCTGGTTCAGCCACAGTGGCTCCCCCTGGAGGTTGAGGGCCTCAGTACATGTGCACCACTAACTAGAAACAGCCCTGAAGTGTATAATTAATCATGTTATTTTTGTCAGGGATGTGGCAGTTTTCAGGCCCACTCCAAACCTACAAGAACTGGAGAGTTTAGCCCGAGTGAATATTTCATGATCTGAATGTGTCAGCCACTGCAGGGACACAGCACTTAAGGACAGTCAGTCTGTCTCATCACAAATGCATCACTTTTCTCATACATTTATGCAATCACCAAATTAAACCTTGGCACGGGTGTCTCCATCCATCCATCCATCCATCCATCCATCCATCCATCCATCCATCCGCTCAGGGAAATTAGCCTTATTATAGAGGATACTCTTGGATTAGTTTTTAATAACAGCTTAAAATGACATATCAAATCATTCATAGCAATCACTGTAGGCTAAAAAAGTATGGAATTTAAATGATATACAGTATATATAAATCTTGGTTTGGTTGGCGTTTTGGAGCCTCTGTACTTAACCTGAGTATTATTTTTGTTGAGAACTTATTGCTTTCACTCCATGACATTTTTCTGAAAAGTCAAAAGTATAAAGTTGACCACCCTCCAGAACAGCAGGTAGCGCTGTGTCAGTGAACAGTTCACTGCACTGACTCACAACAAGGAAGAAGGTTTGTCGTTTTACTTTCTACGGTCTCTACGGTACTTCAGCTCAAGTCATGATTCGACCGAGACACGTTTACTTGAGAGATGTCTGTTCTTTTACTCAAGTACTGAACCACCACTGCCATGTTTTTCTGCTTTTGCTTTCTGCTGGTGTTTTATATTGCCACATTTTATAACATCTTTAAACCTAGGTGTATTTTCTAAACTACAAACCACAAACATACCAAGGTTGACCCCTTAACTCCCACCTGAACTGAGCACTTTTTCTCCAGCTTTACCCCAATCTAAAAGCTTCTGGAAAAAAGGTGTGACAATAGCAACAAAACTGAGACGAAAACAAGGATAAAAATGTGAAAAAAGTGAGAAAAAACGGACGAAAAAGTGACAAAAAAGTGACAAAAATTTGACAAAAAAGTGAGAAAAAATTGACGAAAAAATTGACAAAAAAGTGATAAGAATTTGACGAAGAAATACTAATAATTTGACGAAAAAGCGACTAAAAGTGACTAAAAAAATCTGATAATGTGAGGAAAAAGATCAATTTAGTTTTGTAGGTCTTAGCTTTCAAATGAGGTGTTACACTGGCCTACAGGATTGGGGTAAAGCTGAACTGGAGAAAATGCTCTCGGTTCAGGCGGGAGTTAAGAGGTTAAGGAATCTAAAGTAGGTGTCAAAGCCTAAATATAGGACTTCACTCGTGTATATACAAAGACTAGGTTGTAATGTCTAAATAATGATATTCCAAAGCGAAGATGTCCACAGTGTATTGTTAAAAGAGTGGGCCGGCTCCGGTGGCTGTTGTACTTGACAGCTTCACGCCTCCACAGACTCGGTGTGATTCGCAGTTTGGCCTCCACTGTCCTCAACATTCTGGACTGTGAGAAACACTCAACTGCTTCAACCAACGTTTGCATTTTCAAATCCAAAAACACTCAACTTCTGACATTCTTTAGGACCTATGTTGCAAAATGTGATGGGTCGCCTTCGGGTCGTTTTCGATATCGATACCTGAACCAGGGCTGCTAGATATTCTGGTCCCTCTGGCAGAAACAAATTCTGGGCCCCACCACATTTAAAAAAAATAACCCATTAACAATCACCTATATACCATAAACGGCTAATTGAAATGTACTTACATTTACAGTATTTCATAAAATGCCGTTGTATGGCTACATTTTATTAATGCAATAAAGGCCTATACAATTTAACAAGTAACATATTTCAGCCCACACTTAAAAATTAATGGCCCACATTAAGATTATAATCAGCTTAGAGGTGGCAGTGGAGCAGGCAGAGTCCCGCTTGCTCCATGGAGTCCTGGTGGGAACTGTGGGCAGAGGGGGGGCTGGGCTAGGAGCCGTTGCAGCTCCCCGTTAAGGAGCTAAGGCAGGGGTGGCCAACTAGTCAGAGAAATTTTCAACCTTGATCCTGTGAAGAGCCACAAAGGCACCGACCATTAGCGAGATCCCAGGGCGGTAGTTTATTGTGATTAAATAGAATGTGACCGTTTTATTTAATCACAATAAACTATAACTTTATGCCTGGCCTTTTGCTTTTTAAAAAAAAATAAAAAATTATGTTAGATTGAATGGTTTTACTCCTCACCAAGATTGAAATACATGTGTATTAACTGAAATTTTGTGCTTTCTGCTCTGACTGAGACAGAATTAGATTTTTATTTTTATTTTTTAATGCTGGGGTGTATTTGCATGTGGGGCCCTGCCCACTGAGCCCCCTTCTCTGATTCGCCCCTGGCCTGTGCGCTCAGTGCCTGCAGCTCGGTCCTGACTGGACTGTGCAGAGAACGCACTCTAGGCTGCACAAAGTTCATAAACTTTAACCAGGAGCCTCTGGACGACTGAGATTCTGTTTTATGTAGCATTTGTTACAGTTACTGTCACATGTGAAAGAAAAGTCAATGACTGTGTGTATTTCCGCGTTACGATGTTGCACTTCGCATCATATGCTTCATTAGAGCTCCGCTTTTTTACATTTCCTAATTTTGATCTTTTTTTGTGAATATGAGGCCAAATTACATCAAATAAAGAGTAGCTGATCAGAAACCTGAAAAGCACAGAAGCTGATCCTAGTGCCACGATCTGCCTGCCTGTTGTTCAACCTACATCCCGCTTTGAGTGAGGCTGTACGGGCTCCTTTTACACAACGCCTCGAAAAGGAGGGAGATACAGACTCTCATTCATGTGTGTAGAGAGGAAACAGGGTCTGTAGGAGTATGGTTGGATTTTTGGTCAAAGATTGTTTCAGTTTATGGGAAATATTTACCAATTATTTTGTAAAGTGCCGCATTGTATTAAACATATCCAATCATGCAAAGAGCCGCACTCTGATTGTCTAAATAATGATATTCCAAAGCAAAGATGTCCACAGTGTATTGTTAAAAGAGTGGGCCGGCTCCGGTGGCTGTTGTACTTGACAGCTTCACTCGAGAGCCGCGTGTTGGCCACCCCTGAGCTAAGGGAAGGAGCTGAGGCAGCTGGTTCAGAAGGAAGTCAGAGCAGCTGTGGAGAGGACCAGCAGAGCAGTGGGGATGAAACAGCAAAGGAGCATGGACTAGATGGGAGCGAGTTGTGGGGAGGAAGATCTCGTGGACTGTCCTGTGGTGGGCAGAACCACACCGTATCAAGTTCCTGGTCCAGGTGGTCTATGATGTTCTTCCCAGCCCATCCAACCTGCACTGCTGGGGCTTGGCTGAATCACCAGCATGCCAGAAGAAGAGTTGCTGCCCAAAAGTTCTGGGGGAAGGCAGATGCCGCTGACGTCATAACCAGGTGCTCAAGACCATCGCAGAGAGCATATCTAGTGCTATTTCCATCTTCCAAAAGTCTAGAACCAGGAAGCAAGCCAGGAACAAAGAAAGGAACATCAGGGCTTCTCCAAACTGCACAGGACTGGCAGCTGTCAGTAGACCTGGGCAAGCAGCTCAAGTTCCCCCAGCATGCAGTCAAGACCTCACTCAGACCTGACATCATCCCGGTATCTGGGAGGCAACAAAGAATGTTGTCCTGCTCCAGCTCACTGTGCCATGGGAGGAGTGAATGGAAGAGGCCTTTGAGCGGGAAAGGAGAAATATCAGGACTTAGTCAGCGACTGCCACGAACAAGGCTGGAAGACAACGTGTTTGCCTGTAGAGGTAGGGTGCAGACAGTCGCTCTGTAGGGCATATACTGCACTCCGTATCACAGGCGAAAGGAGAAGAGCCATCTGTCACAGCACTGAGGCAGTGAAGAAAGCCTGTACTTGCTTCTGGATAAAGAGAGCAGACCCGTGGTTGAGCTGGCAGGGCACAAGCTGAGGCCTGATCAACCTCAGCTGGATCGCCTGAGTGAGGGTGTCTGATGTTCGAGAGACCCGAAACATCCAATGACCATAAAAAAAGCACAGAATATTACATCACAATGGCTATATTTAGGGCAGGCTTACACTTGCTTTACAAGCCTGTGTCACAAGTGTCTCAAAGTTCACTGTGGTCATTGTTCATTCACTCCACACTCTGTGGTGTTGAGCTTCATTTACCACGTGGCTATAATGTGTTGTTTATATCCTGATCTCTTATGTCAGTGTCAATTATTTTGTATTTATTGCTCCCTAGTGGCTGGAGTGAGTATACTGTTTTAAAAAAAATCAGAACTCCGCACAGGAATGGGCTGGTTGATGGACATGTCCCCTCCAGCTTTGGCCTGGCATAGAAGAAGAAGAAGAAGAAGAAGAAGATCTTTATTTATATAGCGCCTTTCACAGACATATAGTCACAAAGCGCTTTACATGAGACAATTGTACATACACTCCACACTCGGTGGTGGAAAGCTACGTTTGTAGCTTCAGTTTCCCCTGGGGGAGACTGTCAGAGGCGCTTTCGCGACTACACACGTCTGCGCCAACGGACCCTCTGACCACCACCATACATTCATTCACACACACATCATTCATCCTGGCCTATTGTGCATGTTTTTAGTGGTAGGAGTGCCCGGAGGAAACCTACGCAGACACGGGGAGAACATGCAAACTCCACACAGAAAGGCCCCGTCCCTGGTGGGAATCGAACCCGGACCTTCTAGCTGTGAAGCGAGAGCACTAACCGCTGCGCTACAGTCCCCACCAATATTTCACACCTTTCCCTTTTCCGAGCATTGACATGTACGGCAGTAACCGGAGCGGCAGTGTTCATAGCGTCTTCGAGCCGACGGTGCGTGAATGTTTTCAAGCCCCGCTGCTCCCACTGGGATGTGAGGGGCGTCGGGGACATGTGGAGATCTTCTCATTGCGCAAACTTTCACAGAAGCTTAACACCGATGTGGGGACGGAGAGAGGACGGTCCGCAACACTCATGCTAATTGGTAATAATAATGGCGGCGATGGAGAAGGCTCTGTCTCCCCAGGTTCGGCGCTCGGTCTTCAAGGGGAGGGAACGGAGGGAGTGAGATGGAGTGTGATGGTGGAGGAGGTCGGTGAGGTCTGGAGGGGCCAAATTATGGAGGGCTTTGAAAGTGATGAGCAGGACCTTGAACTGGATGCGTTGAGGGACGGGGAGCCAGTGGAGGTTCTGAAGGACAGGGGTGATGTGTTCTGGATGTTCTACAGTTTATTGAGGGTTTTGGATGGTGATCCGTAGAGGGCGCTGTTGCAGGGAGTCAATTCTGGATGTGATGAAGGCGTGAACCAAGAGTTTCAGCGGCAGAGAAAGTGAGGGAAGGGCGTGATATGTTTTTGAGATGGAAGAAAGCAGTCCGGGTTATTTGCTTGACGCGGGGCTCGAAGGAAAGAGTGGGGTCGAGGAGAACGCCGAGGTCTTGAGCAGATTTGATGATGTTTTTTGATGTTTGTTACTGTTTGGTTTTAGAAAGTTGTGTTTCATCCAGGTTTTGATGTCACTCAAGCAGTGGGTGAGGGTGGATATTGGAGTTTGTGGCAGTGTTAATTTCGTCGACTAAAATATATAGTCTTAATTTTAGTCAAAGTGTTGTTTTTGACGACTAAAATTGGACTAAAACTAGATTAAAGGTTTTTCATGAGACTAAAACTATGACTAAAATGTCCAGATATTTTAGTCGACTAAAATGAGACTAAATAAAAATGAAAAGGAGAGACTAAAATCATCCAAACTTCTATTGACCGTCTGAAAGAGCCTCAGATCATGTAAATTCTCTGCCAAAGGATCAGCTCTGAGCTTTGTTCATGTGGAGCAGCTCCATGAAGCAGAGGAACAAGATTAAATATGATTATAATGAATATTATCAATGCAACGTCGACTAAATTCGTCTTAAATTTCGTCTTATTTACTTGCAATTTTAGTCGACTAAAACTAGACTAAAATCGAATTACATTTTCGTTAAAAGACTAAAACTAAATTAAAATATGTTGTCACAATGAACACTGGTTTGTGGATGTAGTGGAGATGTGAAGGAAGAAGTGAAAGTCAAGGCCATGGTGAAATGTTGTCGGAGATATTCACATTTTCGGGTTTGTAGCTGGACTACAGGTGAAGTGTCCTCCCAATACTGACAGCACACACACGCCCTTGAGTCGACGCATGATTTATTGAGCGTCAAACTTCAAAAACCAAGGCGAAATCATAGTACATTTCACAGCTCACCAGCACCATACAAACAGATGACGGCGTGACATCATATGCATGCCCTCTAACAGTGTCAAGCAACCGTCTTGGGCGTTCGATGACCGTATGGCAGCAACCGTCTTGGAGGCACGAGACAAATGGGACATGGCTCGGTCTCCATGGCAACTCACACTTTGACATGGCAGTTCCTCATTCGCTTCAAGTCCATGTGTAATCGTCACCTGAGACAGGGAGAGAAAGGGGAAGAGGCGGGGAGAGGTTTGTCAAAAAAAAAAAAAAAGTTATATTTAAGCTAAAAGCAACAAACAAGAGCTGAAACGGTTTCTTTCAATCTTCGTGCTCTTATAAAAACATTGTGGTAGTAAAAGCTTCCGTCATTTGATCCCAGAATAGCAAGACTTCAAAGCGCTGATATATTTGGTGACAGCGTCTGATATGGCGTGCTGCGGCCCGTCTTTATCTCACAGAGAAAACTCATTATTTCATACTATTTCAAATGGATGCTTTTTATCACTGATCAGTGTGAGTCAGAAAAACGTTCATCTGGCTTTTTCTTTTTACTGCTTATGGACGCTGTAGCCTTCCCGTACCTCAGACACATTGTTTTTTTTTGCAATGTGACTTCAAATAGGTTCAGAAAATAACCCTACTTGTACAGATGTAGAGATGTAGTTGTGTGCAGTTATACTAACCGCCAGCAGGGGGCGCAGTTCTTCCTTCCTGTGAAAGCAGAGGGGTTTGGCCAGGAAAACGTTCTGTGGAGGGGTCTAAGCTTCTGGTCTTTCAAACAGAGGAAGCTCAAACCAATTTCTGTTCCTCATCATGGACCTGCATATACCTGAACCAACATTGTGCCTTTTTACACAACATTGCACACTTTTTGGCTTGGAGGAGGAGCACTTTTAACTCTCCCGAAAAGTTGTCTTATCCCACAAAAGTACATTCTTTTGAAAGTTTCCATTAAACATGTCGCCCATGACTGACATAAAGTCCATGGCTGTGTCCGAATGTCCACACTATTCCCTATATAGTGCACTATATAGTGCTCACGCCATTTTGTAGGGGTCTCCGAATGTCCAGAGAGAAAAAAGTAGTGCACTTGAAATTTCCCACAATGCATCTCCAAAAGTAGTGAGCATCGATGGTCCCTAAACGGGTCAATATAGACCACAATGCATTGCGAGAGTCGGAGAAGAGCCTGACAGCGACAGGTCTTTGAACTAAACAACACGACTGAAGTAAATCAGCTGTTTCAGTCGTGTGTTTGTATTTCTCATGAATAAATGACCTAAATATAAACGGTTACGGTGAAAAGATGCTAACGTTAGCTGCTTACCTTTAGCTTGCGCTGTTAAATGACCGATAGCTTCCTCTCGAATAATCCAAGCCATTCATGTAAAATCCATGTGAAGTAAAAGCGTATCTGACTCGTATTTATCCATAAATATTCCACTGTCTCATGAGTCTGGTGGGTCTTTATCACAGAAATACATTATTCCCGGAGTTTCGTGAACTTTTAGCAGATGTAGTCACTCAACCTGCTGGCGCTTCGGACACCTGCCTGTGACCTACTTTCGGCACGTCTTTTGAGCTAACGCTGGGGTGACTTTTTTTCCCCCCTTTTTTTGTGATGATAGTAACGCCTGTAAAAATGACAAAACAGTCGTTCTGTTTCATAAAATAAACGTTTGCAACAATAAATAAATTCAGATAAAAAAAAATAAAAAAAAACATATCTGCACGCCGCAGCGCGCGTGACGTCACGCAGCACGGAGAAAGTAGTGGCTTGTGTTTGAATCGCCAACAGAATCAGTGACTATATAGTCGATTATATAGTGCGGGCCTATGTAGTGAAAGAGGGGTTAGGGAATAGTGTGGACATTCGGACACAGCCCATCTCTGTCATGTTTGGCCTCTTGTAGCTTCACAGTGACAGCAGCTAGCTAAGTAAGAGTGCATTATAACCGTCTAATGCACGGCTCCGAGTTGTTTAATCCGCTTATACCACGGTCCCACAAACGCAACATTTTATTTAAAAAAAATATTTCATTTACTAAACTCACTATATGCCAAACTACAGGGACTTTCTGTGGGTTATAAGCTGGTCTTACACTGTCTGAAGGCTCGTCTCAGAGTGAGCCTCTCGCCGCTGTGAGGATCTCCGTCAGGCTCAATGAAACAACATCAGCACAGAATCACAACAACCCACACTTCTCCGTGGAAAAAACACCGATATGCGGAACTCGTGGGCAGGAGTTATTTCACTTTTACGCTGTTTAACCTGAAGCTAGCTAGCCAGCTCAACGAGCTCAACTGTTTATGGAAACAGCTGCGGTGGAGTCTCTTACACCTGGGCCTCACGAACTGAAACTTTCGTGAGGCCCTTGAAGATGCAAATTTATGATTGGCGCCACTCATTTTTATTATCTTTACTTAGTGAAGTAATGTACTGAAATATCCTTAAAGAGGAACATAGAGGATGTAGTTTGGGTGATTTCAGGCCTATACTGTATACTTTGACCTTCTCACAGACCACCTCTGACACACTGTAACTCAGCAGATAGGTCTGCACACATGCTCATTCCCTCTGGTGCTTGTCATCCTTCAATGTTAACAGCCTTTTTTCAAGGTTCACATTTTCATCATCTCTGCAGCTCATATTCTCTCCTCGCCCTGACTGCAGCTCCCCGCGGCACGTATGAAATGATGTCCTTTAGTGCAGCCCGAGTGCTCTAGACCTTGAAAGTCCTGGAGAATGAGCTGGAATCCAGCCTTGAAATGGCGCGGGGCTCAGGAAATGAACTCGCTCACGACGTGCTGCTGATGGGACAGGTGTTTGAAGGACAAAAGGAAATCAAAAGGGGTTGAGCTTAGTTGGTGCCAGCGATCGGTGAGAAGGTTTGGGTTGAAACATGAAATATGAATTGGTCTCATTCTTTCATTTCATTTGTGTCCTGTGTACTTAGACTGATAGAGCTGGGCCATCTCGTCACCTTGTGCTTTAAGATGGATTGTCACGAGATGTGAATTCTTTGCCTCACAAAATCCCATCTTGAAAGGTTCGAGCCAATATGTTCGAGCTCCCTGGTGGATCGGACCCTTCACTGTATTGCTGAATTTTGCATTTACCAACAACAACCACGTTTAAAGGAACAGAGGCTGTTTCATAAAACTCGCTCAGTAAAGCTCGGCTTAGGCTCCAAAACCTGACTTACGTTAGGCACAACAATTCAAGCTGCAATTACTGGGTTTCACCAAAAGGAGACTGAGCTTGGCTAATGTCACTAATTCAAGACAGGTTCAACTAACTCACGGAGTTCACTGAGAAATCATAGCCAAGCAAGAACACGCTCCAGACTTCACCTACAGTGAGATTAACCCTACATACTTCTCCAATCAGAGTCTTTGTTTCACCCGGTCACCCTTCTGCTAGTTCTTATTCTCTTCCCTCTCTCTTTTCTTTCTTTAAATTCTACCTCTCGCCTCCTCTCGCCTCCTCTCGGTCGCCATCTTTTCTCTCTCCTCCTGTTTTCCTCATTACCTCCACATTAGAAGCACTCAGGTCTCATTTAGGTCATGCTCGGTGGCGGGATTATTTTTAACTCGCGTAAACACATTTGCCTGGCTGTCTCAGGTGGGGGGCGCTGGGTGCTCCTTGGTGGCTTCAGAATGCTGCTCAAAAGCAACCCTTTTCAGGAGCTCCACCTCCTACAGACCAGGATGATGATGATTGATGATGATGACGATGAGATGATGTGATGATATGATAATGATGATGATGACGATGACGATGACGATGACGATGACGATGACGATGACGATGACGATGACGATGATATGATGATGATATGATAATGAGGATGAGGATGATGATGATGATGATGATATTAATATGATGATGATGATGATGATGATGATGATGATGATGATGATGATGATGATGATGTCATAAATCTGATCCAAACCCATGCAGTTAAACACAAATACCTGAATGCAAGAGTTGAGATCGAGAACGTACACATCTGTGGCGCTCATACATATTATCTTTTATTTAAGAAAATAAATAATAATCATATATGAAATAACGTAGTATTACCAGGGGATATTACGGTTATACAAACTTTGCTAATGTTAGTTCAAAATGTCTTAGATTGGTCTTGTATGCTAGTGCTGAGGGGTGGCCGAGATACCATTGTATTGTGTTTTTGTAACAAAATGAACAAACTAATAAGGACGGGAATTGATAAGATTTGACCAACATCATGTGTAAAATCATACAGGCTTATGTGTGCATAAGGTTTAGTATTAGAACAAGGCGAATGCATTTGGCTGTTTTGACAGAAGGTTTACAATCGCAAAATAGAAGACAGGTCCAGCTGGGTGGAGGCTTTAGGGCGTGTGTCTGCAAAGGCCCAGTCTGCAGGTTTCAACACTGAGGCAGACAGACTGAACTGGAAAATGCATCAAAGTTTATGTGCCAATCAATATACAGTATTGAGTATATGATGTTACAGAACAATTGCCTAAATACTCCCTTGAGCCCTATACGCAGTCTACAGGAAGTAAGTCTAGATCAAAATTGCAGCCAATAAAAAAAAAAAAAAAGATTAAAATATCATGACATTGCTTTCCACCGTGATGAGAAATCTCATGGAAATTTGATCTCACGAGATCGCCCATCATACTAGTGGTTCAGGTCCTACATACTCTGCACCCCTCCAAACTAACGTTAATGACAGTATTTAGAAGTAGGTAATAGGGATGTGATGATATTGACAATGTTGCGGTAGGACGCTTGTGTGTCATCATCACTTACGGCTGAACTGCTGTAGACCAGGGGGGCCCAAACTTTTTGTCTCTGAGGGCCAAAATGAAAAATTCTATCTATGCAAATAACATGCTACAAAAGCCTAGTTTTAGTAGAACAAAATCAATTATTGTAGCAATATAGTGCAAAATGTAAACTACACCAGCTGTACCTGCAGTACCTACAGTGACTTTACCTCATTCATTTCTTTAAAGGAATAGGCCACCGTTTTTACATACTAAGATATGTTCTTACCTCACTTTAGACGTGTTAATATATCACCGTCTGGTCTTTGTCCGTGCGCTCTGCCAGGCAAACGGAGCACATGCGCAGCCTCTCCCACATGTGACATAGCTCCGAAAAAGCTCACGATAGAAGCTACCAAGCTCTTCCACGTGTTCCCTATTTAAATAAAGTTACGTGAAGTGTTTTCATGCGAAGTATATTTACACAGAAATGTAACGTGTCGATTTTATAAGCAAATAAAAAGGGGGACTATATTGTGAGGCGTAATGATACGAGGAGCAAAACGTCCGCGTAGTAACTCCTAAAGACTTCCCCCGCTCACTTCCGTCAATAACCTTTAGGAGTTACTGCGCGGACGTTTTGCTCCTCGTATCATTACGCCTCACAATATAGTCCCCCTCTTTATTTGCTTATAAAATCGACACGTTACATTTCTGTGTAAATATACTTCGCATGAAAACACTTCACGTAACTTTATTTAAATAGGGAACACGTGGAAGAGCTTGGTAGCTTCTATCGTGAGCTTTTTTGGAGCTATGTGACATGTGGGAGAGGCTGCGTATGTGCTCCGTTTGCGTGACAGAGCGCACGGACAAAGACCAGACGGGGATATATTAACTCGACTATAGTGAGGTAAGAACATATTTTAGTATGTAAAAACGGTGGCCTATTCCTTTAAGTCAAAGAAAATGCCATATTAGACCAATTTGAAAGTGTCAGTTCAGCATAAATTATTTTATAAGTCATATATGTCAACGACCTTTGCAATAAAATAATATGGAAAAATGGGAAAGTTGATGCTACGACGCTCTAGTATTAACCAGATGCTGCGCAAAAGTAGGTCACTCTCTGGCGGGCCAACCTAATTGTTCCGGCAGGCCAAATTTGGCCCGCGGGCCCCACTTTGGGCACCCCTGCTGTAGACGCCCCAGACCTCCAAAGTAACATCCTCCAAAAACACATGAAATCTGTGTGGCTTTGTAATGGTTTCTCCGGGTCCTGCTGTTGACCCGGCTGCTGAATTATAGATCCAGTGAGTCAAATGCGTAAAATCCAATCTTGGTAATGATCCGCCTTTAAAGCTTTTTTCCAAAACCAAGCAGAATGTTGTCCTGGAACTGTCCAAATACAAGTGTCAAATCAAACTCGATGCTCCGTGAGTTTTTCAGCTGTGTGTGGAAAGTGAAACTGAAACTGCACTGAACCAGCACATGGCCCACAGTGAGCTGCTTTTTTTATTGATTTAATTTGACTTCAGAGTCATCTGACGACTCAACATCCGCCTCTTCTCCCTTTCTGAAGAAAAACTTAAACTTATATAAAATAGTCAGGCAAAATGCCGACTGAAAAACACTGACCTATCCTTTTGCTTATGTTAAAGTTATGTTCAGGCTGTACAGGCTGTTTTTATTTGCTCAGCACATTCATGACTGGTTTTACACAGTGATCAGCATTTTCTGTTGTCATGATCCATAGATACAACAATAAATGGCCTGGTGACTGGCAACGTGTGTTTTTTTTTTTGTTATTATGATAAACACAATAAACACAATATCGTGAGCTTATCCACAATATCGCAATAAATATCGTACCGTGTGATCAATATCGAAATCATACTGTACCGTGAGATTATGATATCATCACATCCCTAGAAGGAAACATTTACATAGCTAACGTTGGCCTGTATCACTGTAGACATCAGATCAGGAGTGCACATCGAGTGCTGCATTGGTCACCTGTACTTTAAAGGGGGGGTATTATGCAAATCGACTTTTTCAAGCTTTACATCATGATATTATGTCATTCCCTCATTAAAAACATGCCTGAAGTGTTGCCTTGGCACTTTCACATATTTTTGAGTAATCTGTAAAAACTCTGATGGCGGCCATTTTAGGGAAAGGTTTGCCTGAGTCCTCCTAGGAACGCCCCCACCTCCTGGAGACGCCTCCGAGCTTTCGTCACCAGCCGAGTAACCAACCACTGCCCCTCAGCAGAACCCCCTCCCCACTGATGCCACAGACAGTGTGTGGAGGGGGCGTGTCGGAAAGAGTCAGAGGTTCTTAAAGAGACAGAGGCCTATTTCAAGACATTCGCTACAGCCATTTTGAGAGAGCAATTTTATACAAGGCAGTTATTCTAATTTACTGCATTTACAGACCAATAGAAGGTTTAGTCATCATTGTAGTGTGCTATAGACTGGTGCTATGTGATTGAAAAAAGCATAATACCCCCTCTTTAAAGGGACTATACGGAATTTTAAAATGTTAAAATTAGGTATTTTCCTCCCCTACATGTTCCAACAATGTCCTAATGTGTAGAATGAGCTCAGACCTGTTCACCACAGCTGCCTCTAAAATCCTGCACTGTCACTGAAAAAGGTGTTCATTCGCGTCCGAAGTGCTGTCATGCACGAACTTAATATCGAAGCTACAGTTACACGTATGACCTGAGGTGGCAGTAGGCTAACTTGCATCTAGCCCCTTTAAGTGAGTTTAACAAGGGCTGCGTCCTCAGGTGACAAGCTTTCTATGTAATTTGAACTATTTTCGAGCCTTAACCGCGGTTCATTTATTGGCATTATTCAAGTGTAGGGAACTGATATCTAATATAAATAAGTGACAGGTGATAATGGAAACATGGTTTCTGCACGCACACATCAGCCACGTGTCTCATGTTTGACCAGATTGAAATCCATCTATTGGTACCTTAATACCTTTTTTTAACCTCTTAACTCCCACCTGAACGGATCACATTTTCTCCAGTTTGGCTTTACCCTAATCAAAAAGCTTCTTGGGGAAAAAGCACCAAAACTGCCACAAAAAATGAGAAGAAAACAAGGATGTAAACGCAACAAAAATGTGACAAAAATTCAACAAAAATGTGACAAAAACTCGACCAAAATGTGACAAAAATTCAACAAAAATGTGACATAAATTCAACAAAAATGTGACAAAAACTCAACCAAAATGTGACATAAATTTAACAAAAATTCAACAAAAATTCAACAAAAATGTGACAAAAATTCAACAAAAATGTGACAAAAATTCAACAAAAACGTGACAAAAATTCAACAAAAACGTGACAAAAATTCTACAAAAATGTGACAAAAATTCAACAAAAAAATTGACAATAACTCAACAAAAATGTGACAAAAATGAAAAAAAAAGAAAAAAAAAAAGAATAAAAAACAAAACAAACAAAAGGTGACACAACACAGCAACAACGCAAGGAAAAAGATCTGTTTTGTGGGTCTTAGCTTTCAAATGAGGTGTTACACAGGCCTATATAATAGCCAAAGAGGACAGAATGCATTTGGTTTAGGTGGGTGGTAAGAGGTTAAAAGATTTATTTCTTCCCACTATCGACATCTGTTCCTGATTATTGTACGATTTACATTTCGACAATTGGCTTCAATAGAAACAATTGTTGAATGTGTTTCTATGTCTGAGTGGACGTATTAGTTGTGTTGCACTTGCACTTACTTTGTACAAACCCTGCAGTCTGGACTAAACGGTGAACACAATCCAGCTGAGATTATGAATTACAATTATCCAAGCCTTTTAAGATAAGAACATGTCAGACTGTCTCTATACAAAGCAAACTGATTGCGTTGTCCTTCTGTAGGTGTGGTCCATGGACGGCTACTACAAAGGGCGCCGTGTGCTGGAGTTCCGGACCATGGCGGACTTCACCAAGGGCCAGAACTTCGTCCAACACCTGCTCCCTCAGCCCTGGGCCGGGACCGGACATGTGGTCTACAACGGGTCACTGTACTACAACAAGCACCAGAGCAACATCCTGGTGAGAAACGGCCCAGTCGGCTGAACGTCCATCATGATGTCGCAAACCACCAGGACCTTTTGAGGAGAGCCAGGCTCAAGTTTTTAGATGAAGAGACAAGTTTGAGTTGGTTTGAGAGAGGAGTCAAAGATCTTTAATAAAACTCTAGATAGAACATGGCCATAGGCTAGAGTGCAGTTCTGGCGGCCATCTTGTGACTGGCCCTTCTAACCCAGTGCTAGGTATTCAAATGGAAACACCACTAATTTCCTTGATATTGTTTGGATCTATTTTGAGTTATTTCATGACTCTTTGATAATTGTGCAGTTTTTCAAATGTTATTCTAGTTTTATAGGAGGCACATACTTTAGCTCCATTTGTTCATGGATTTTTTTCAAAACCTTCAAATCATCCACTTCTACTTATATCAAATATAACATTTGCTTTAACACAGTATTTCTGTAGTTTTTAACACGACATGTCCAATATTTATTAACGTGGGACAGTGATACAGTCAATGCTAACACTGAACCCTGAATGAATGGAGAAAACAAAGCTAAACAACACAACGTTTCAAAAGACATGACCTGATCCTGACTGACATATGAGACTTAGAAGCTATAAACCAATCACAAACAATGATTGTGTCTCACATTCTGCCGTTGAATCAAGGAAAATGTTGCTCCCGGTTTTGCATTGGTTGCTATAGAGGTTAGCCTCGCCAGGCCGTCACAAAATGGCCGCCACGTCAACGAGTGTCATGTCCAATCTTGAGAAAGCTTTGGCAAGAGGCTCTCGTTATTTTAGAGGTTATGCGTGTTATGTCATTGCGTAACAACATCATAGATACAGATGTCATTGGGTCATACTAGCAGCTGTGGTTTTGTCAAGAGTGTTGATTATAGAAATAATATATTTTTAACACTTTTAGACGTTTTCTGATGGACTATAAGCATGTTTAACACGCACAAATAAATTCAAGTCAAAATCCAGTCCTTGTGAATATTTTGACATAGCAGAATGTCCACCAGAAGTTAAAAAAACAGCACTCGAAGCTAGCTGTTAGCATGTAGCATGAAGCTAACATTAGTACTATGGTTAGCACTGCTAATTTATACAAATCTGGGTCGTTGAACCACTTTGTGCCACCCTTGGTCTTTATTTGTTGGACAGTACTATAATTCAGCGTTTGTAAAAGCAGTCGGTGAAAGAGTCGTTTTTTTTCTGTCTTCGTTTTCCCTCTGGCAGCTTTCAACGTGCCCGTTTGTGGGTGTCTTACTCACAACATTAACTTTGGCCAAATGTTGCCAGATCTTTGCCTTGTTTCAATTGGTATTGTAAGCATCTGTACCACAAATTGAGTCAATAGCTGCACATTTAGGTGTGACACACTTTTGACATTGTTAACGTTAGGCCTGTCGTGAACGATTTATCGCTCCATAAGTAAAATGAAGGACGACAAAATTTTTAGACTTGATAAATGCACGACACGCTGCGTGTGCTTAAATGCAGAAAAATGAATCTCACAGGGCTGAGCGAGCCGAGCTCCATCTGCCAGTCTGTGGAGTCTCCTGTGCGTAAAACCAGACTAAAACACTGTCACACAAAATACCCACAATCCCCATCTTTTTTTTCCTTTTTTGCCGTCATTGCGACGTGTAAACAGGCAGCAACCTCCCTCTCTGTATGGCTTTGCTGAGTTTTTGTGGGATTTGGTGGATTTTTTTTTTACTGCACAGAGTCCATAATGGTCCTGAAGAAAGCAGCTTTTTAAAAGTAAACAGCAGCTTAGTTAAACCCATTTGAGAACCACAAATGTCTTCTTCTGAGACACTGAAGAGGCACCAAGAGCCCCCACAGCTGCGGCACAGAGGAGGTGTCACAAGAGGAGCTGCAGGAAATAAGGAAGGGACAAAGGAGAAGATTGTGAAAGTCTGTTGTGGAGCGGAGGGAGCTGCGCAGGAGGAGCTGACCAGTGCAGGACACCATGCTCTGAAACAGGGACAAACCCAGGAGGCGCTGCACCGTTTCAGAGGATCAGAGGAGACTGACGGTTTCCACGACCTCCAAAAACACATCGGTCAGGATGACCCACAGTGGCGGCGTGGCTCAGTGGCGGCGTGGCTCAGTCGCAGCGACTCAGGACTAACACCACAACACTTTTTCCTTGTACACTTGTACAATGACAAATAAAGCAATTACTTACTCAAAGGGAAGGCAGCATTGTACACATCAGTGTATCTGCAGGATCTTATGAATCATTTTCTTACCGAAGGCCATATTAACGTCAGAAGTAACCCTGATGATAATCTACGTCGAAAAGTTCCTTGAAGGCCATCAACGACGGCACAGAGAGAGATATGACTCTTATTGTGTTGTACAAAGACACAGATAAAGAGAATCACACATGGAAGATAGCGTGTGAACTGTTCTAATGTTCTTACACATGTCGTATACGTACAGGGAGGGATTATTGATGTCCATACTTACCTTTGTATCATTCAAGTTTCTGTTTCACATTCGTAGTTAGAGAAAGAAAAAGTGTGCCACCCTGGTGTCTTACAGATGTTTCAAATGTCAGTAGGAACAAGGCACAATCTGGAAAACGTATCCTCATATTGTGACCCTAGTATCCACAGGCTGATTACCTGCCTTGTTGTTCCTGAAACGTTACTGTGGTTTTACTCAGTACTGTATGTGTGTGGTGCAGGTGCAGTACCACTTCCGCTCCCGCACGGTGGTGCTCCAGCGCAGCCTGAGCGGGGCCGGCTACAACAACACCTTCCCCTACAGCTGGGGGGGCTCGTCGGACATCGACCTTATGGCAGACGAGATGGGGCTGTGGGCGGTGTACACCTCCATCCCCAACGCTGGCAACATCCTGGTAATCACTGCAGGGCCATGCCGCGCCGCGCTGCAATTCAGCAAAACACTACAGTGAACACGTCGTACATAATTAAGGCTTGTGCAAAATTAAAATGTGAAAAAAGGCTAACGTAAGGAAAATACATTTCCTCTGCAGGCAGTGGTCGGGAATGGCACAGTCAACACAAGGCGCTAACACACTTTAACAAGTCCAGGGATGGATTAAGGGCTATGAAAATGTGGAGGGCAGTTTGAATTTTTCATCTATGACGCATAAGAAACAGCCAAATGAAACAGGACTGAGTTTAGTCCAGTTAAGATCTACTGTACCCAGTGGTATTTGGAAATAATGATGGGATTTTCAGCGCTTTTTTACCTTTCAAATTTGAGTCAAATGTAGCAGATTTTGATTGATGATGTTAAATGAGCCATTCTGCTGCTCCCTGCACAAAATAACTCTAATCAGGCTTAGAAATGAAAACAGACAATTTTCTTTTTCCATTGCCATTTTGACTAATTATTGCTCTTAGCACAGAGCTCACAGAGACGCTCACAGAGACGCTCACAGAGACGCTCACAGAGACGCTCACAGAGACGCTCACAGAGACGCTCACAGAAATGGGAAATGCTAAGGCTGAGTGGGCATGACCCAAACTAACCCCTTACTGTGTTACTGTGAAAAATAACTAGTACTACATTACTTAGGCAAAATCAGTGGAAGCTCCTCATCGACCACGAGAGGAGCTAAACCTCCTCCCAAATTTCACTCAGATCATTTCATTTTGCAAATATAGGCATTAAATTACTAAAGTGAGGTAAATTATGTGAGGAAGTAGTTAATCAGGGTTTTCAGTGTGGTCTTCTGTCGTCTCCCTGTCCCTCAGAGCTCCTGAAGCTCTCTTTGAAAACCCACTGAAGCTCTGCTTTGACTGACAGCTCCTGTTCTGTGTCTGTGAGAGCAGCATTAGTGTTAGCATTAGCATTAGCTGCTGTCATTATGAAACTACACTACAAACTCTGCTATTAGTCACATACAGCTACATCATGACACAAGCACAAACGCTCAGTTAGCCCTAATGTGGACCTGGTTTCTTTGTTTAATCCCAGTTTGGACCTGGTTTAGACCTAGAGATATGAATTGTTCAACATTAAACCTTGTTGTATCTACTGTTTGGACTTGGTTCAGGAATTGGATAAGCCTACTACATTTCCCCCTAAATACTTGGCCTTATTTAAACACTTTCACTTATACTGTGTCAAAAGTCTAAATAAATCCTGTTTGCACAAAAGCTGGTGTGTAAAAATGTTGGTAAATGCAGGTTTATGCAGGTCTGTGATCATGAACAGAAACTATCTTGATCTTCTCTTGTTTTAAAGTCCACTGGGCATCAGTAACATTTGCATCACTCGTTACTTTTATAGAGTAATCTGAGTTCTCTAACACTATCCCTGTATCTGTAGTCAGTGTTGTTCTCTACAGCAGGTCGTAATGTTCTGGCACATCAGCGTGGCGTGCTAAAGTGAGCAGTCGGAGTGTGAACTAAAAAGGCCAAGGGGAGGTAATTGGAGACAGCTGTTAATGTGTGTTGGCTAATCGCTGCACATTATTTGAAATCGCTTTTCCATTTCTCTTAATGCGCGGCCATTCTTTGCATGCAGGGAGACAGAAACACACACCAGGCATGTGCCGGCACTGAGCGCTTTCAAATTGGTGTGGGTAATTACTTTAGAGCGCAATAGAAAAAGGGAGAGCAGACTTTTGTTTTGGAGAGTTGGATTTTATAGACTTCCTAAAACGACTCCTAACTGCTACTAAGCTATTCAGGATTTAGAATACATTGGAGGTCACAGCAATCTGTAATTTAAGCCATTTTACACTTTGTTGGTAAGAAAATGCAAGAAATGTCTTCTTGAAAAATTGCTATTCTTTCTGGTTGAACAAGTAACAGTCTGTCTCTAAGCCCCTCCTCCGTCCTCTTGCCCCCCTTCACAACAAACCTGCTTAGCTGTCAGGACATGTTTCTTTTAGTTTATTTGTACAGTCCCGATTAAAGGACCACTTAAAGCTCACATCTTAACAAGCTTCCAAGCAGAACTTCAACACACAACAAGAAGAAATGGGAGTGACACAAAAACAAATCTGACAGCGCGCCATCAGACACAGTGAGACAGTCATGTAGAATTTCTTAAAGGATCCTGAGGGTTATGGTACAAAAAAGTCAAGTGGAAGATTCAAAAATGTCCTCAGCTCTTTGCCGGAGGATCTGATTGGCTGGAGGATCCTCTGATCCTGGAGCCGACTGCAGCCCAATAAGCAGTGGTTCCCACAGTGAGGGCCTCAGTCTGAGGGAGGCTCTCTGTAACATCTGCCCAGAGCCAGCGGCCATTTGACCTTTGCCCTGCCCCACCTGTTTGTTCCACTAGAGGAAAAAGCCCCAGATCATTAAAAAAAAAAAAGAAAAAAAAAAAAAAAAAAACATCTCAGGTAGATCTGCTTGTGATGACAGTAACGTTGGAAACCATCAGGACCATCAAGGTCACATATTTTCTCATCAGAAAATCAAACTTTCTTCACCTTTCGATGTCCCACGTCTGGTCTCTCTCCAAAGTCCAAACGGACAGTTCTGTGGCTCCAGGAGAGGAGGCTTTGAGGCGTTTTTTTGTTTTTGTTTTTGAAGGTCTTCAGTCACAGATGCCTCTGATGGTTATTGGGCTCCAGTAACAGCCTTACTTTGGCCGAGGATCCTCCAGCCAATCAGATCCTCAGGCTCAGCGCTGGTGACATTTTTTGGGTTTTCCACTTGACTTTATTGATCCAGATCTTTTAATCAATTCAACATGACTGTTTTACTGCGTGTCCTACCTCAGCAGTGATGGCGCTCTGCGAGAGGCTCTTCTTAAGCAGCTCAACAACCCAAACACGGCCTAATTGAGAGGATTTGCCTTTGCCATCAGGACGTCATGACAGTGTCAAAACCTGACAGAAATTGACACTGAATCCACAGTTTTGCACAGATGTGAACTTTTAAAGGCATGTGGTCCTAAAATTTTGATCAGCTGCAAAAACAGACTTTTTCAGTTTATTTGTTTTTCAATAAAAGCTTTACAGAAAAGATTTTTTGTCACACTCCCATTTTTGCATAGTTCTACTGTGTTTACTGTGAACCTTGATAAAATCCAACCATGGAAAATGTGACTTTTCTCAACTTTTCAGGGGATCTTAAACTTTTGATCGGGACTGTTGCTTCAGCTTTCGAACATGTAACTGATGAAAATAAAACCTGATTCTGTTTGAAATGGTTTGGGAAAACCTTTGTTCACAAAAATCAACTTTCACATCCCACACAACTTCCTCCCTAAACCTAGTCCAGTACCAGTGTCATTAGTAAGTTGGACCAGCATGAGATACTTTGAGTTTTTGCTCTATGATTTGTGGCGGCAGAGAGCTCCAACTGAACGTTATCTCTGGAAGATTGGAGCTGTTCCCATCGAGTCAGAGGCTGCCAACAGCGTACCAGCATCTTTTTGGCAGCTGTAACATCAGATAATATTGTGCAACCATTTAATTTTGAGGCAAAGACGGCTCAGAGTGTGAGGTATGGCTCTTTTGGAAAACCTCCTTTGAGGGTTTTTGTTTGGTCTGACTTTTTCTTCTGGCCTGTTGAGATTCTAAATTACTTTCACTTGGTTTTATATTAGGGCTGGGACGATAGAGCTTTGTCACGATCAGATACGTATCACGACCATGACAGCCAGATACATGTTGTGATACAATATGTTTCAATGCATGAACTATTACATTTATTATATTTAATTATAACAGACATTTAACTCATTGACTGCCAATAACGTCTATAGATGTCAATTAGGTTTTTCAATGGGAACAGCTGCAGCAAAGCCTTGAGCGTGTCTGGTGTTAAAATCTTAGTTGTGCTGAGATTTCGTTTTCTCAGCTTTTTGGTCAGAAATGTCTCATGTTTCGTATATTTTTAGCGATGAAATCTGAATAATGGATTGTGCCCATGTTTATATTTATAGTTTTATTTTGTTATTAGCTACAACACTTTTTCGGAGGGATTTTGGATCTTGTTTAGTTTTAAAATAAGCAGTTTTTTCCGTGTACGATCTGTGCAAAGACACAGCTTAATGCAGTTTAACAGATTAAGTGCCAAAAAGGGAAAAACAAACGTATGTGTTTGTTTGTTTTAATGACGAAACAAGATACACCTTAATACACCTTATGTGTGATTTTGGGAGCTCTGTGATGAACAGAAGTGAAATAAATGAATCAAAAACTTGTGAAAAGTCAGGATCTGGATATCTCATATATATTTTTGCGTTTCTTTTCTTTTTTTTTTGTCCGAGGGGGCGTGGTGTTGCACGGCGAACAGCTGTAAATCATCCTGTTAAAGTCTTCAATCTGAGAACCAGGCTGTTTAAATGCGCACACCATAAAAAGTGATCGATAACACGCGGTGCTTCAAAACGTGTCAACAATGTGGTCGTTGAAACTGAGATATTTAGGCATTTGTCTCTTCCCATAAAGTTACTGCCTGTAGAGGAGAGAGGAGTTAATCAGAAAGAAGAGTATTTCATAAAAGACGCATATATACATAAGAATTAAACTGTTGCACTGTTGCACCTACAGAGAGCTTAGAGTCTCTTCTTTCAAACATAGCATGTGTCCATAGCTATAACATAGAATACGCTGTGGTGCTACAAATATCATGAAAAATGGTCTGGATCGTTAGCAATACAGCTAAATCCCCAAAACAGCGCGGCACTCACCAAAAATTGGCCAAAACATGAAAATTGAAAAAAATGTGTTTTGCCCATGGTGTCTTTTCTCAACAAAACTATCTTTAAAGCAAAAAAAATGTATATTTTTTTCTATAACTGAGTTGAGTATCACAATACACGTGTCACAATCAAGAAATATTGCGATATGTTGCAAAACGATATTTTGTCCTTGCCCTACTGGTTCTACTTCTGACTCTGCTCCCTCTCTCTCTTTAACCCCCCCTCTCCCTCCGCATTCAGGTGAGCCGCCTGGACCCCGTCACTCTGGAGGTGCTGAAGAGCTGGGACACCGGGTTCCCCAAGCGCAGCGCGGGCGAGGCCTTCATGATCTGCGGCACCCTGTACGTCACCAACTCCCACCTGGCCGGGGCCAAGGTGCACTTCGCCTACCACACCAACACGTCAGCGTACGAGTACACGGACATCCCCTTCCACAACCAGTACTCCCACATCAGCATGATGGACTACAACCCCCGCGAGCGGGCGCTCTTCACGTGGAACAACGGACACCAGGTGCTGTACAACGTCACGCTCTTCCACGTCATACGCAGCGACGGCTAGAGAGCGGAGGAGGGACGCCGGGGGCCGCACATGGGGCAGGCCTGCGGCGGGGGTTTGTAGATAGGACATGTCCGAGTCCGGGGGTTGTATGGGTGGCTTCGGTTCAGCTCATGACCTCCAGCAGATGATTCATATTTATACATTTATGGGTGAACTCATGCGGCTGTTTCCATCACGTTTCTGCGGCGTGGAGAGCCCAGCGCCAGAGCGGGACCGTCCTCTCCCCGGGACACGGACAGTGGGATAAAGACACTTTCTGGTGAGAGCTTCAAAAGGGTGTAGTGTGAAAGCTAATGAAGTACTTGAGCGAGAGATGAGGCTCCTGCAGCACACACCACCTCACTCAGTCTCTCAGTCTCTTTTACCAGGCCACGCCCTCCAGCCACCGGCTGCAGGTGTGTGCATGCAAGATGACAGCCTCGTCTGGACCAGTGCTTGTTGGGATTACTGCATAAAAGTAATACAACTACTGCTTACACCTTCTAAAATCAAGTTACTTTGTTGATTACTGATTTGTAATTACTTTGGTTTAGAAAAGGATGATGCCAAGCTCTGCCCTACTTAGTTCTGTTTCCCACAGAATCAAGAACAGACGTTTTACTCTTTTTACATTCTTTACTTTCGACAAGATGGGAAAACAATATTTGACCATTCAGCTGTATGAGTGATTAACATGGCGCCTTTACTTTACATCCTCTAGGGGGCTCCAGGACCAATTGTTTTGTAGGGTTTCTGGTAGGTTTTCACAGCTGATGGATCAGTGTCAGTGGTTACGTATTCATTCCACCCACCAAAACCTACCAGAGGAGGCCACCGGGATGGAAAACAAAGGTGCCAAGCTAAGCCCCCATACAGCAGCTGGGCCACTGATGTCACATATATAGCTGCATAAAGCACCTTCAGATAATGTCTGTGTTTCCCTCAGACTTTGGAGTTTTTGTTTGTTTTTCTAAATTTCTTATGTCATCAACTTCAAAATATGAACAAAAAGTGATCAGTGATCAACTGGAGGAAGTAATTATAATCTAATGTTCTGATTACAATAGTGGATTACTAAAAGCATGTGTGTAGCTACTCTATTCTGTATTTATTTGAGTTTGTATTTAGTTTGAGTATGTCTGTTTTTTTCCTTGTTTTTGGAAGAGAAATGTGTACGTCTGCTGCCACTCTTTCCCCCGCCAGCTGCCATGCGGTGCTAAACGCTAACGCCTGACTTCAAGAATCTGCGCTGGCACTAACCACGGCGGAGGAGCTTGCGTCACGCTTCACATCTCGGTACAAAATAAATAAAAAAACAACTTCAAAAAATAAAGGAAGGAAGAAAAAAAAAAACCTTGTTTTGAATCCACAATGTGTTTGTTTCAAGTCGCTGAGCAAACGAAGCGCCCGTACAACCCCGAGCGTCCGCGGGTCAGTGGGTCGGCTGTCAGACGGAGCATCAGACGGCGCTCTGTGTGGTGTGCGTGCTCTGCATACGGACCACAGCGGAATGTGAGGGGCCCTGTTCAGCACCGGGGACTGTGTTGTAAAACTGTTATCAGCATGGATGTACATTCATTAAACGTATTATGCCACCAGTCTGGAGTGTTTCTTTTTTCATATATATATATTAGTGTTGCACTGACACAGGACTGAATGGAGACAGAACGGCCTAGTTTACGCCCCAGTGAAGCCAAAGCGGAGGAAAAATGGATGGATGGGTGCGTCCAACAGATGGCCAAGACAGTCTTTTGATCATGGAACATCAGACGCTGTGTGTTTGCAGGCCGATAGGTAAGGCAGATACAGGGCCTCATGAAAGTACTCATACATCTTGAACTTTTGCACCTTTTGTCATGCAAAAGTATTCATACAGCATGAATGAATACTTTGTGAACCCCCTTTTTCTGCAATAACAGCACAAGTCTTTTGGGGTTTGACTCTACAAGATTTGCACATGTAGAGACGGACATTTTAGCCCATTCCTCTTTACAAAACAACTCAAGCTCTGTCACATTAGAAGGAGAGCGTTTGTGAACAGCAGTTTTCAGATCTTTCCACAGCTTTTCAATAGGATTTAGGTCAGGACTTTGACTGGGCCATTCTAACACATTAATATGTTTTTATTGAACCCTTCCATTGTAGATTTATCTTTGTGTTTAGGGTCATTGTCCTGCTGAAGGTGAATCTCCGCCCCAGCCTCAGTTCTCTTGCTGACTCCAGCAGGTTTTCCTCCAAAATGTCCCTGTATTTGGCTCCATCCATCTTCACAACTATTCTTACAATCTCCCCAGTCCCCGCTGAGGAAAAGCAGCCCCGCAGCATGATGCTCCCCCCCATATTTGACACTGGGGATGGTGCACACAGGACGATGAGCAGTGTCAGGTTGCTCCATACATAACGTTTTGTATTTGGGCCAAAAAGTTCAATTTTTGTCTCATCTGACCAAAGCTCCTTCTTCCACATGGAGCTGTGTCCTCCATATGACTTCTACAAACTTCAAACAGGATTTCTTATGACCTCCTTTCAATAATGGCTTTCTTCTTCCACTCGTCCATGAAGGCTAGATTTGTGTAGATACGACTTATAGTTGTCCCATGTACAGATTCCGCCAGCTCAGCGGCAGGACTTCACAGCTCCTCCAGAGTTATCTTGGGGCACTTGGTTATATTTCTTACCATGCTCTCCTTGTTCGGTCTGTTAGTTTAGGTGGACGACCATGTCTTGGTAAGTTGGCAGTGGTGCTTTACTCTTTCCATTTTTGAATGATGGATTGAACAGTTGCTTCGGGAGATGTTCAAATCTTGGGAAATCTTTGTATAACTCGCTGCTTTAAACTTGTCCACAGCTTTATCCCTGACCTCTCTGGTGCTCCTTGGCCTTCATGATGTTGTTTAGTGACCAACACACTCCGACCACAGCTCTGAGGGCCTAAAAGAACAGCTGAAATTATACTGAGTAGATTACACACAGGTGGCCTCTATTTAACGGTTAGGCCAAGGTGTGAACATTCTGGAGTCATGAGGAATGTTATAAAGGCAATTTAATGCACTCAGAAAATGTTGTATGAATACTTATGCACGCCCCACTTTTCACTTTTCTATTTTTTGAAAAATAACAGAATCATGTATCATTTTGCTTTCACTTCACAGTTGTCTTTATGGTTGTAAACATGACACAATGTGCAAAAGTTCAAGGTGTATTTGTACTTTCGAGAGGCTCTGTAAAAGCAAAGGGGGTTTAGTCACCGTGAGCTGCACTTATCTGTGGGTCATACTCTGAACGCGTTAAGTGTCCACTCTGTCTCCTGTACGGTCATAAAGTGCATTCCAGTTTTCAGAGTGTCCTTCTCAAACACTTTAAGACTTTGAAGCTGATGTAAGTTGTGTTTTACTCACACACATCTTATTTTCAGGAACTTCTGTACAAAGTCTGAGCTTTCAAATGAAAAACGTGACTGGACTGCATCGCTAGTGGAAACAGCTGAATGCAAGTTATTAAACGAGGCCGGAAAGGGAACGCTGATCTTTGGGTGTTTCTGTACTCGCACCGATGGGAACTTCCTAACCTGATCCCAGACGTCAGCGCGCCGTGATTTATGGTCACCGCGTTCCCCCCTCGCTGCGCCGCGGGCCAGACTTATTGATTTAAAAGCCCGGCTTATTGAGGTTTAGCGTTTTCTCTATCAAATCCCCGCACAAGCCCCCGCTGGTCCGGAGCCGGTAACCCAGGAATAACATGTTTAAACCGGCGACTGTCTGACTGATTCCACACGGGAGCGACTGATCAAATGCGTTCTTTCTCAGATGTGCAAACGTGATTTTTCATGCGCTGGTCAATGTCGACATTCTTATCCCCCAACATCTTAAACCAAAAAGGCGGTGAATAAGTATATCAGAATAGGAACATGGTGACTGCTACAATTCAACAATGACTACATGCCTACAATACTCAACCAACAATGGTAATGGACACATAATAACAAGCACTCATTACTGTAAGAAAAAGTATTAACCTTCATTCTCTCAGCTGGAAAGAATAGGATCATGTTTGACACTCTGGTACTTGATCTTAAAGGAGATAGATGCAAGTTAGCCATTTTATACTCACTACTGCCACCTCAGGTCATACGTGTAACTGCACCTTCTATATTAAGCTCGTGCATGACGGCAATTCGGACCGAATTAAAGGGGGGGTATTATGCAAAATCGACTTTTTCAAGCTTTACATCATGTTATTATGTCATTCCCTCATTAAAAACATGCCTGAAGTGTTGCCTTGGCACATTCACGTATTTTTGAGTAATCTGTAAACACTCTGATGGCAGCCATTTTAGGGATAGGTTTGCCTGAGTCCTCCTAGGAACGCCCCCACCTCCTGGAGACGTCTCCGAGCTTTCGTCACCAGCTGAGTAACCAACCACTGCTCCTCAGCAGAACCCCCTCCCCACTGATGCCACAGACAGAGTGTGGAGGGGGCGTGTTCAGTCAGAACAGTAGAGGGCAGCACTTGGACCAAACACTGTCACAGATAGATTACTTTTAATGATAGTTTTTAAGATAAGATAAGATAAGATAAGATTTTATTGATCTCATAAATGAGAGGAAAAAAACAATTAAATAGTAAATAGTGATATCTTATACACAATGACAACCAAGGACTTTGGGGGACAAAAAAAATATATAAACAGTAAAAAATTAAGTAAACAGACTATAACATAAAAAGTTATAGTCAGTGTGAGCAGTGCAGGTTTACATCATAGAGCAAAGAGGTTGATAAAGTGATGTAAATACAGGGATTACTGCATGTATTTCTGCAAAGAGGTTGTTACACATGTTACTTCACAGTCTTGTTGTGCAGTCTGACAGCAGTGGGGATGAAGGACCTGCTCCTTCTTGCACTGAGGGTGCTTCAGTCTGAAAGAGCTGCTCAGCTTCTCTACAGTCCCGTGCAGTGGGTGGGAGGTGTTGTCCATGATGGAGAGTCCAGGGGCAGCCCGGGACAGAGCTGGCTCTGGTGTTCAGTCATTATAAAAGAGATGAATTTGTGGTTGATGTATTTCTTTTGAAACAATACTGTGTTTTTTTGTTTTTTTAAATGTAAATGAAGTGATGCCACTGACAGACCAATAGACCAGTTCAGTAAGTCGTGGATCATTGATTTAAAATACAATACAATGCACACGAAAACAAATGTGTATCCTCAATAATGTGTTGTATGTTTTTGTGCAATATAGTGATTATTGCACAAAAAACATACAACCCCTTAAGGTCTGGTGTGGACAGGGACAGTCCAATGTTTCACACCTTTTCCTTTCTGAGCATTTACATTGTGGCTACAATGATTGTCAAATCTGCAAAAACAGACAACCAGCCATGACAAACAGCCCCGGTCTCCACCATTCTTCACTTTGAGTAAAAATGTAAAGTCACATGTGTCTGACTTCTGAGCAGCTGGATGGTCACGTGGGTCACGCGTCTGGAGTGCAGTCACAAAAGGTCGACAGGCTCGTTATCTTTAAGTGGCCATTAGGAGCCCCAATATGAAGCCATTATTCTGCACGTCTGAGTCAGATGACCGCACACGTTTATACAACAGAACATGGACTCGAGCTGGACCTCGCTCAGGCTGAAACACTGCAGGAAAATAGTGAATCAGTGTGAACCTTTTGCTGTAGAGAACTCACGTAGCAACTTTTCGGTCATTTTCTGTTTTCATGTTTAAGAAAGACATGTTATTGTTATTGATGCCAAACACGTCAGTATTTGTGAATGAATAAGCGCGGGAACGGTGAGGGGATTTCCTGGAAAACCAACGCTCGCAAGTGACAAAACGCCATGAAAGAAGCGTCGTAAAAGGGTCTGTTGTTTTGGGTGTGCTCAGGGTGAAAACTACAAATCTAAACGCTGACCACTGCGAGAAAAATCAGTTTTCACCTGCTGCCTCTCACCTGGAGCTACAAAGTTGCGTTAACTCGTCTGAAGGGGAAAAACAGAAACACGTGAGGAGCCTCAGAGGACCGGGACTCACACCGGGATGAAGAGTTTAAACCTTCAAAGAAAACTATTGATCGCTCTTTGGACCATGTGGATTTGTTCTGAGGCTGCAGCGGTGGATTAGCTGGACGTCTAACAGTGAATTGTAAGCTTTATTTTAATTATATTTATTAGCATTTTTGTTTAATTCAACACAGGCAGGATTTGAGGACAGTGTATTGGTCTGGAAAAAAAAAAGAACTAAAAAAATGATAATAAAAGATGTCCCCACCGCTCAGGTCTCCTATCCTGTCTCAAACCCATTCTCTAAACCCTTTCCCCCCCTCCCACCTCCCTTCCCACCCATCTGCTAGGAGCCTGAAAGAAAGGAAAGCCCGTAAGGCAAGAGTCGAGAGAAAAGGAAGAAAGAGAAGAAGCAGTTGAAAATAAGTTTAGGAAGAAAAGGACTGGAAGAAAATAGAAAAGAGAAGAAAAGGACAGTAGAAGAGAAAAGAGTAAATGAGTAAAATAAAGGAATGAGCAAAACAAGATATAGTAGAGTTCAAAACAACAGAAATGCACTCACACATGCATGCCGTGAAGAAGGGAGGGAAAGAAGGAGGGGAAAATAATAATGATAAAAAAGTTTCCAAAAAAAAGAAAAGAAAGGAGAAAGAGGGGGAAGTAAAAAAGCAGGGAAGGGAAAAGTAAGACAGTTAATTGTGGTAAATATAATCGTGGACGAAAGGTATTGTCTTAGAAGTTATGTTTCACTTTCTCTCTCGTCATCCAGGTTTGGCCAACAGGGTAGTAAAGGCAACGGCACATTTTATAGTTTGTGAATTGTAAGCCTGATCGTCTTTTGTTCTAATAAATGCTCATATTGCTCATTTCTTTATGTACATAATATTTGTTAGCGCATCAGTCCGTGACGTCATGGCCTTTGAGGCTCCGCCCACAAACGTGCGCTGGTTTTCTGCCTCTGACATTCTTCAAATATTCCCATTTTTGGCGTCTCCTTTGCTGTTGTGTGTTGTATGTGGGCCGGTGAGGGGGTGACCTGCGGCTGTTTTACTGTGAGGCTCAAAGTGTAGTTTGTTTTTACTGCTGAGTTAGCTACGGTTTTCAGTTTTTTTTTGTTTTTGTTTTTTGTGTTTAGTTTATTTCGAACAATTTAAAAACAATGATAATACAAGTAATGGATACCAATACAGCAATTGTTCAAAAAGGAGTGGGTTGAAGTGTGACCTTATTTAGTCCCACCCCCTTTCCACTTGATATTTTTACAGGAGCCAAAGAAGCTCAAATCGTTCTTCTTTTACAACAACCTGCACAACTCAATGTTTACTTACTTTAATCGTTATACAAACTATGAATGTCTTTCCACAATATACACATCACGGCCATAGAAGTCCAGCGACAATAATGTTACTGATTGTTTAAATTGTTGTTTAAATTATAATGAATATCCAGCTCTATAGTTTGTGAAGACCATGTTTTTATACATAGATTTAAATTGGCAAACTGTGGTACATTTCTTGAGTGACACATTCAAGCTATTCCATAGTTTTACGCCGCAAACAGCAAGGCAGAAACTCCTCCTAGTGGATCCGACAACTGGAGTTTGCAGCATCTGTTTACCTGCTAGTCCAGGAAAGACCGCATTTATTGTTATGTCTTTGAAACAAAACAAAAAGTGAATCGAAAATTGAGATTGATCAATACCGCCCAGCCCGAGGTTGGATCTTAAGGCGAGACACGGCAGGTGAAAGTATTGATTTTTCACGCAGTGGTCGAAGAGGAGATTTTTATCTATTTTCCTCCCTTTACATCTTAGTTTTCATGTCAGATATAAAAATGACAAAACTCACCCCGCATGATGTTTATTTTATGATGTTTTGTCTGCGAGGTGGGGGCAACCCGGAAGTAGCTGCTGCACTGCGCAGAAACGCCGTCTTTCCCGCAGGTATTCATTCATAAATATTGACAGATTTTACATCCACGTGTCCTGCTAAGGGTCCCCGTGATGACGATTTCACCCAAATATGGTATTTTTCCTCCTACGCTGGTGGGGAAAAGTCGAAGAACGGGCCGTGCATGCGCACTCGCTACAAAACTTCAGGGCTGGTTTTCTCTGAATGAGAGAAGCCGCACTCGGGCAGAGCCTGAGCCCTTATTGTCGCTCCAACAGACTCCAAACTTTCCAGTCTGAGACCTAACAATATTTTGAAGGTTTTTTCAGAGGGATTTTTTAATATCTAATTCCTAGCCTGATTTATTCAGCTTTGAAACAAAAAAGGCGAAATTTGAGTTTTTACAGATTTTTTCACTGATGATTAGTTTATTGAAAAACTAAACAAATTATCCAAAATCCCCTCTGAAAAAATCTTAGTTACTAATATGTCAATAAAATAAAACCATACATTTTAATCTGGCTCAATTCATTATTTTGATTTCGTTGCCCAAAATATAGGCAATTTTGGCCATTTTAATGCTCAAAATGCCAAATTGTGAAAACATGAAATGACAGAAAAAATGCAATACATTTTTTTCTCATATTTATATCTGTAATCTCCCCCCCACCCCCCCCCCCCTATTCACCTGCAGTGTCTCGCCTTAACAAGTCGGCTGCAGCAACGGCTTCATTTGGGTCGAGGATCAGGGAGTTCATTCATTTAAAAGAGTTTTCTATAAGACCGGCTCATTCTTACCAATAATCTTTGTTGTCTTTTTGACATTTTGATGAAAACGACTCATATTTACCAGTGGGATTCATTTCAACCTTTGAAATGTGCGTCAATGTGCCACAATTAATGAAAAGAGGCAAAAATATTTGGCTTCGATCAGAAAATGACTCTTACTGCCAATCACAATGACTGCTCGTTCCACTGGCCTCATTTCAGGACAGTCGTGAACATCATTTATTTCCCAAAGATAAGATCACATTTTGTCCGTCTTACGCGACTAGCAAAGTTCTGTAAAAGTTGTTTGTATTTCTGAAGGTGACCTGCTTTGCTCCTTCTCTGTCTCCTTCTAAAGCTGGACATTTCAATTCACTCAAGAGCAAAAGTTTCACATTCAAAACCCGTCTTAACCTTTGCATCCTCTGGACCGACAGACCAAAGAGACCTGGAACGGAACAGCGGCCACTTCTTCTGCCTCCTGTTTCCACAAGGCCTTGACGAGCATTAAACGTGGCATTAAGAATGAAGAGGTGAATATGGGGGAAAAAACATGAAATAAAATATCTTTAAATCTATGTTTGTATCAAGTCTTCTGTCATTTTAATACGTGGACAAATCTGCCGATATTTTCAGCGAACAAAAGGCTTGAATGTACTGTTTATTTAGTTGCAAAGATTGGTTCATAAAGGTGTTGGATCTTGTTTAGTTTAAGCAAAAATATATGTAAACACATTTTCAGTGAATGCACTACAAAAACTAAATATCAAGCATGGGTTTAAATTTACTAAATTTAATAAAAAATGACTAGTTTCAGGACAATTCTCACTGGTTCTGATGCCGTTTAGCTTGAAATGAGAAAGTACAACCGCCAATGAGACAAGTACTGTCTTACTGTCACCATTGAAAAAATAAATTAACCTGGAATAAAGACAAAATGTATTTAATCAAGTGAGAAACATCTCAGTACAAGTGAAATAATCTAGGTCAAATGCAACACATATAACTGCAAGTAATAATAGTTACTTTATTTTATTTTTCGGTTTGCATTTGATCTATCTATGCAAATAACATGCTACATTAAAACAAATGTAGCCTAGTTTTAGTAGTAGAATTTTTTAACATGTACCTTTGTTGATGTCAACAACCTTTGAAATAAAAGTGTACTACAACGCTCTGTGATTGATAAACACCACGACACCATAACTTTCTTTAACTTTGCAAAAGGAGTGAAACAGCGCCCCCAATTTGCCGCTAGTGGCCAAAAGGTGTACTGCATCCATATTTACCATTGAGAATGAATAGGAGAGAGTATACGCGGCGTAAAAGTTGGTCACTCTCTGACATATTAGACAAAATATTTGCTATTGGATTGCTTATTGAGACGCCGACAGGAAGTGACATAGATGAAGGCAAACAATTTTAAACTGTTGCCGTGCCGACCATGTTAAGTCAATGGGAAATGAGTCAAACTGCTATGAACTTTATATATATATATACATCTATCTTCCTGTCAGCAGCTTAAAAATTCACTATTCTGCCCAACATTTCTTCATTAAAATGCTTCACTGAAATACAATTATCCTACTAAAGAAGACATGTTTTCAAATGCATTAAAACCTGTCATATGCACCTCAAGAGGGGGATTATGAGTGGTTGAAACTGACTTCTGCAGGTGGAGCTGGCCGTGGTCCTGAAGCACCTCAAGAGGGGGTTTATGAGTGGTTGAAGCTGATTTCTGCAGGTGGAGCTGGCCGTGGTCCTGAAGCAGTACCTTGGCCCCAGCCTGGGCTGGATGAGGCTCAAGTGTGCCCAGGAGGACGGGCCCCTTCTCTGAGAAGCTGGCTGTGGTCCTGAACCTAGATCTCGTCCGGAAGCGGCATTGAACGCGCCTCCTTTAGCGCCTCTATTGCCGCACCTCTATTGCCGCACCTCTATTGCCGCACCTCTATTGCCATACCTCTATTGCCGCACCTCTATTGCCCCGCACCATAACCCCACCGAGGGCGCCAGCGTGGCCACACTGCATTTTATTGCCCTGATGTGCCATTAATCTTTGTCAGTAAACATCAAAACTACATTTTTAGCCTCTAAATGTGAATAATGGCTCCAACCTGCAGAGGGCGCTAACGTGGCCAAAATCTTTTGAATTTCACAAGCAGCCTCGGACAGCCCTAACAAGTTCAAAACGTTTGATCATCTGCAAAAAAAAAAAAAAAAAAAGGGATTTACTCAAAACTCCCATTTCGTCTTGTTGCACATTGACATTCTACTTGGAACCTGGAAGATCCAACCATGCAAAATGTTAATTTAAAAAAAAAAATTCCAGGACCAACACATTTTTTTCTGTATTTTTCACCAATAAGACCACTCCTAATGCACACTTGTATCGAAATCTTTTTTCTCTCTGCACTGTGTGGTTTAATTCATTTGTCGTTTTTTTAGCCTCTCTTTGACTTCCAGCGGAAACAGGAATCAATACTTTTCCGCCTAATTTAAACAAATCAGAGTGTATGGGGACATCGCTGTTGCCATGGCGACAGCGTAGCCACATTTCGAGGGGGGGGGGGGGATTATGAGCATAGGAAAACAGGATATGAGTCATCCCATTCAGCCCTTTCTTCCCCTCCTGAGTACTGTAATTACGCAGTTACCCAACACGCTCTCAGACTACAGTACCCACAATGCACCCCTTCACCCCAAGAGAGAACAGGTGTGATGGCTGTTTTCACGGAGCGAGGTGAAATGGTCCGGTGATTACAAGGTGAAGCAGATGTTCCAATCTATAAATGGTTTTGCGTTCGGCGTTTTTCCGATGTTATTTTTCTGCTGGGATGTTAAAGCTGCGGAACATTCCAGATGTCGCTCGATTACTATCAAAGTAAAAATACACACCCCGATATTTACATTCTTCTATCCCTCGTTCCTCACACGCAGGAAAGAGCAAGAGAAGAGGGCCAACCTCTTCCACTTAGATAAATGATGCAGATAGAAAATAGTCTTTAACCTCTTCACCCCCGCCTGAACGAGCACATGTTCTCCAGTTCGACTTTAAAGTGCACGTGACGGGTTGTCAAGTTTTTGTAATTCTTCTTGATTTGGTGAGATAACTCCTGTGGTTCGGACACTGTCGCAGTTTTACACCCATAACAAATCAGTTTGTGGAGAAAGTCTGATTAAGAGGTCAAAACTTTGGTTGAAATAACAGGAGTCTGTCCTTAGCAACACCTTAGCAACAGTAGAATGCTCATCATTAGAGGAAGGCAGATGCACTGAAAATACAGCAGATGGCACTCTTATTTGCAGGTACTTGTTTTTTTTCTAATATTCTTGATCAGATTTTATGATTAGATATATTAATCAAAGGTTGCATACTTACTAGACATTTGTTTTCGTCACATTTTTACCTCTTATTCCATCCCATTTTGTCTCTTTTTCGTTGTGTTTTCACTCTCGTTTTCATCTCTTTATTTTGATGTTTTTTTCCAAGAAGAGATTAGGGTAGATTTGGGTAAAGCCAAACTGGAGAAAATGTGCTCAGTTCAGGTGGGGGTCATGAGGTTAATGGAATAAATTGACGTTAATGTTCTGTTTTCCGGTTCGAGAGGACAAATAATTTAGAGTAGGTATCGAAAAGGGTATCGTTCAGGTATCGGTATTGTAAACCAAGTACCCAGTCCTAACGGTGACGAGGGTGAAATGATTTTATTGACACCCCTTTTTGCCAGACGATAATGTGTGTGTGTGTGTTCTTGTACTTACGACATTGTGAGGACTAGTGTTTTTTTTTAACCAACAGAGTGAGGACATTTTTGGAAAGTGAGGACGTCCTCACTTATGGGTGGTTTTAGGGTTAGGGTTACAATTGGGTTAAGATTGGGGGGTCTGGGTAATACATTATGTCCATGAGTGTCCTCACTAAGATAGCAGTGCAAGATTGTGTGTGTGTGTGTGTGTGTGTGTGTGTGTGTGTGTGTGTGTGTGTGTGTGTGTGTGTGTGTATATGTGTGTGTGTGTGTACTTACGACATTGTGAGGACCAGTGTGAGTTTTTAACCAGCAGAGTGAGGACATTTATGTAAAGTGAGGACATTTTGGGTAGTCCTCACTTGTTTGAGGGTCAAGAGGTTTTAGGGTTAGAATTGGGTTTAGATTAGGGTTAGGGTCTGGGTAATACATAATGTCTATGAGTGTCCTCAGTAAGATAGAAGTACAAGATTGCGTGTGTGTGTAAGTATATTTATCTCTCTTATACTTTCCTACCTGATTCTTGTATCTGCTATTCGACAGTCCCTACAGTTCTCTAAGATCAATTTCTTTATTCTGACCTTGTGTTTGTAACTTTTTCAGAGAGAATAAAAAGCACACACTCTACTCCACGCACACACCTGCATTTGTTGTTTTCATTGTAGCTGCATAAACTAAATCAAAAATGCATCAAGACCTGGATACATCAGCGGTTGCCCCCCCCCCCCCCCCCGTGCAACAACAGGCCGTTTGTTTGGCGTCAATCCACCTTAAAGCGTGAACATCTGTGTGCTCTGCGGTTGTCCTAGACTGCAGCTCCTCTGATCAAAGCTCCAAGTTTATTTTACTCAAGGTCAACTCGAAAGCATATTATAAAAGGATTCACTCCCTTCCCCCGACTGGTGGAATTCTAAATACACATCCATCTGATCCGTCTTTAATGTGCTTCAGGTGGGCGCTCTGAGTGACAGCGCCGTGCCTTCCTGTCACGGACACAGCTGGTTGATTCGACGTCAGAGCGGTGCCCTTTTTAACGCCCTTGGTTCGGATTCGGGGGTTGGATTGAATCGAAAAAAAAAAAGAGTGAGAGAGAAACCCTCCCAGACGCACCTCTACACACAAAGGCGACTCATTGTCTAGGAATCAAACCCGGGACTACCTCGGGAATAAAATCACACCAACACACCTGTCCCCTCTAGTTAACCTCGGTGAGTAATTGGGCCCGAGAGAAAGCAGCGAGAATGAGGGGTGGAGAGATAAAGGTGAAATGTTGAATCCTATGCTGACTTTACATCTCCCAAAAACTACTATAAAGCCTGGCTCCAAAGATTTTTTTTTTTTTGTGATCAATGTTTTATTGATTTTTGTAGGGGTGAGAATCCACATATTCAGAATGTATATAGTACTGTGAGAGATGCACACACAAAAATATATATATATATAGCAGATACATACTGCAAACTCAAAGGCATGCTACCCCACCCCAACCATTGGGACCCAACTACCGCCCCCCATACCCCACCACCCCTGGACCCTGACCCCATGGTATTTTCTATTGACAAAATTCAGAGTTGACATTCGATGGTTATTTGTACTGTCCGTTTCATACCCTTAATTGATTGAACCAAGATTAAACAGACACATAGATGCGGAGATACAATAGTACAATTACAGTGGTGAAATCAAGGATATAGATGTTCAATGGAACATCCCAGGATTTATAGCCGTAAATACTTTGTCCCAGAAAATTATATTTTTTGACCTTGCATTATGCATTTGTGAGGCCCATTGTTCCAGTTTTGCCAAATCTAAGAAATCACTCAGCCATTTTTGCATGGTGACCAAGTGTGGTGTCTTCCATCTACAAGCAAGTATTTGTTTGGCTGCTGTAAGACCCGCTAACCATACACGCTTCTCCATTACATTGAGGTCTAGAGTGGAGCTATCATTGAGGAGTAAAACTTCAGGAGTGCAGGGAATATTCTTTAGGAACAGGTCAGTTAGTGTTTTCGAAACACCTGTCCAGAAAGTTGCTCCAAAGATTTTTTTGCTTTTCTACAAATAGATTTTCCGCCCGCGACAACTCTGAGGGGAGCATCATATTTGTACCCGCGCTGCGTTTTTCTGTATGGATTTTGAGCGTTTCAGCTGTTGGGGTTTGAGTGACGGGCCCCCGGAGAGCTGTGGAGGGTCGTTGCTGGTTCATTCCACACGCCACATGGGCCCATCACCGTGATGGGCCACTGTTTACCTTCTGTAATATAACAATGGTTCCCCCCACTGAGAAATGTGATCTGAAGAGTGTGACAGGAGACATGGAAGATTTTGTGGCTTCTGAATTCAGATTAACCCCGCCTTAACAGAGCACATTGTTTTGGTCCCTGAATTTCAGTGATTGCATGTTTTTTTGTATATGTGCTTTAAATTAAAAATGTAAACATTCAAAGTTGCAGTGGGAGGTAAAAGTGAGTACACCGTGTGGAATTTCTTCTGCTTGAACCAATACCACCCAAACATTTACATTTGATCATATTTTTATCGGCCATAACATGTAAACATTCACAGGAGAGTGTGGAATAAGTAAGTACACCCCCTGAATCTCACTGAACTGCAGCAGTTTTAATTTATTTTAATGATTAATTCTTCGATTGATGATAGCACGTTGTCCATAACCTGAGGCAACCAAACAGCCCCACACCATGATTCTCCTGCTCCAGACTTCACAGTGGGCAGAGAGTTTGGATGTTGATGTGCTGTTCCATTTGTCCTCCACACGCACATATTACATATTACATCTATTTCGTTTATGATCATACAAATTATCAAGTTGAGGATTTATCGTTTATAGTCATATAAAAAAATGTAATCCACTGTACAATAATGAAAGTCTATACCCATGTAAATGTGTACAATGACGGGATCGGGCACAGCCAAGGCGGTTAAGGACACTCGTCCCATATAGATATACATCGAGACTTCCCAAAGACACTAGAAGAAAGCCGTTTTTGAAAAGGTGACTTGTGCAACTTTTTAGGTTCCAAAAAAAAAGTTGACATTTGTGCTAGTTTGACCTTGTAGTGACCCAGCGGCTGTGTGAGTGGTCAGAATGACCCCTTTGTGTTCCATCACAGTGGTCTCTAGGACGCTTCAGGATCAATTGTTTGGAAGGTTTTCTGGTGAGGGGCTCCATCAGCAGTGAAAACCTTCCAAATTTGGACTTGGATAAGAACATTAATCTGACGTGGTTGGAAAACGCGTTCGATTCCGCATCACTGGTCCTCGTCAATCGATGAAACTTTATTTATAAAGCGCTTTCGCACATACATGTAACACAAAGTGCCTTACAGATTCAGAAACATTCCCTCATACCCAACGCATCCACTCACCCACCATCCTCCCGCATATGCAAACATATGATTACACTCATATAATTTCTTCTTCTAATGCTGAAAGCACTCCAATCTGTATTCCCTGGATTTTATTGCATCCCCTTAGTGTGTTCACCGATTTGCTAGCATGTTGTTAGCTGAAAGTGAACGCTTGTCTCTTGGAAAGGCTCTTGAGTGGCTCAGATCCTACCTCAAGGAACAAATTTACAATGTCACGATGGGAAAAACCCCAAATGGCATTGACCTGTGGGGTTCCTCAAGGGTCGATTCTGGGGCCCCTCTTGTTCAATCTGTACATGCTTCCATTAGGTCAGTTAATATCCAGCAACAACATGTCCTATCACAATTACGCAGACGATACTCAGATCTATGTTTCACTGATAATGGGTGAACATGAGCCTGTAGATTCACTGTGTCATTGCATCAAACAGATTAGTGTGTGGATGCAAACAACTTCCTCCAGTTAAATACAGATAAAACTGAGATCATTGTCTTTGGTCCACAAAAACACAGAGAGGTTGTCATTGGTCATCTCGAATCTCGGGGTAATCATGGACTCAGACCTGAATTTTAACAGCCATATTAAGTCCATTACATCAGCCGCCTATTACCATCTAAAAATCATTGCTAAAATACAACTAAACGAGATGAATTCATGCATTTGTCTATACTACTGACTACTGAAACAGCTGGTCTCTCTAAAGGAGCTGTTAGACAACTGCAGTTTATCCAAAATGCTCGAGTCCTGACCAGAACCAGGAAAGACAACCACAACAGCTCTGCTTGTGTATAAGTCCCTTCATTGTCAAGCACCAAAGTACATCTCGGACATGTTGCAGCCGTATGAACCACCTCGGGCCCTGAGATCCTCAAGGGGGGGGTCTCCTGGTGGTTCCCAGAGTCACCACCAAACACGGTGAGGCTGTGTTTCAGTTTCACGCAGCAAAAGTCTGGAATGGAGATTGATTGGTTGGTTTTATTGATTTTTGTGTGTGTTTTTAATGCTTTTAAATGTGTTTTTAATGTTTTTATTGCATTGTTTATTGTGTTTGGTGTTGCTGTGACACATTGAGTTGTCATGTGTATGAAATCTGCCATTCCCAGTGTCGCCTGCAGAGGGCGTTCCATAACAATTTGAAATCCTGACCAGCCCAGTCTTCCATTCCTTCCTGTATTTTCTTTCCAGATTGTAAATGTGAAATATCAGTGTCATGTTGTAGTCTGGATTATTCATGATCTGTCCACTGGAGGAGCTCAGAGGAGGACACCATGGTCAGTGAACGTGAGAGTGAAGGGTCGGTGCTAATATACACCTAGACTAACTGGGACAGGCTCCATTACCTGCCGTATTGCTGTGATAAGGAAGATGGATGACTGAGTGGGACGTCCAAAGCAAAGCACTTGGTCGTTAGGCCGATGGAAGATAACAGGACATTAATTCAATGCAAAGATGATCATAATGCTGCGGTAAAGATGAGGCGGTACTGAGTTGGAGACCAAAGATGTCGCTTAAAACGTGAACGGCGGCTTTCAAATGTTTTAGCAGTAATACATTGGTACTTTACTTTAATTAATGAAAATAGACTAAAAGTGAAATTACCTCTAATTTATTATAATTATTTTTACATTCTGGAATTATTTAATACATGATTTAATATTCAAATATATATGACTCAGAATGTTAGGTTCCATCAGGAGCAGATCGTGAACAGAACTGGAGATTGTTTTGTACGTAAGACTCCTCCAGACTCTTCTTCGGATTTGTTCTTACAGAGGAACATTTTCAGCAAAGAACGAGTTTTGTGAATGCCAAAAATCTTCCTAAGAAGGCCTTAAGAACAGTCGTGAATGAGGCCCAGAGAAGGAACAGACCTCGCTGTGAGTTA